>NC_140599.1:29028474-29659454 GCF_057381915.1 Diplotaxodon limnothrissa | reverse complement strand
TTAATTTAAAAAAAATAAAAAAATCTGTGATGCAGAAATATTTGAACATGGCTACTGGCTGGGGAGCAGCTAAAAGAAGAATGACATGGTCTTGTTCGCCAGAGCACAGATAGAGGTTTGCCTCAACAGTCTGCAGAGTAATCATGTCTGAGCCAAGTTTTGGTATTTGCTTGACCACTACTTCTCTTCTTCTTTTGAACTTCCTGTATAAAAGAAGAAAATGACGAGGCATTTTCTGTGTTCGACAGTATAGACCATTTATCACATGTCCACGTCTCATAGGTTTTTCACTTCCTGTCTAAGATTGACAAAGAAGTTCGTGAAACCTATGTTAATGAGAGACGACATGAACTTTAGGGGTGAACTGTGAGACTAGAAGATAACATCTTTTTAGTGCTTTTCTGATTCAGTCTATCATTCATTGTTTCATTATCTTGGCATTTAACTGTGAAAATTAAAAGATCGTCATACAAGAAAGCTGCAACCAGAAAAGTTGTGGCAAATATGCTGTGCATTAACTTTTTGATGAATAACAAGTCAATCCCAACCATTTCTGATCTCTATTTTCTTTTTGGTTTTGCTGTTCTGTTAATTTAAGAAGTAGGAAAAGTCTTTCAGTAGTACAAAAACCACAACATTTTAATATCATTTGCATGTATCATTTCTGAGAAGTAGTTTGCCATTTCAAAAGGAGAAAGTGTTACTGACTTATCACTTGCAGTTAAAAGCAAGAAACATATAGTAACTTATAAGTTGCACTGCAGGGCTACCTTTGCTGAAGAGACCAAATTCCAGTAGCACTACTGTCGGTGCTGGTATTCAGCAGCAGGTGGTATGTTTATGGTTTCTTTTTAAAACTGAAAGAAGTAAAACCAGCTTATAAAAAAAATGTTTTAGAGACCCGGAGTCTGTGTTGACTTGATGTAGCAAAATACCACTGCTTTCAGCAACCTTGCTGGAGGTAGAACAGAAACTGATGCAAGTTCAAGACATGATCTGATGTTATCGGGGACTTCAGAAGAGAGACCATTTCACAATCAACTTCTTCTCCTTGAATGGAATTCACCGTAACATGTCTCATCCCGTCTACAAAAAAATGGCCCCATGCAAATATCTGCTTTGCAATCACAGCAAAATTTCCATCACAGTGGCAATGGAGGGCAAGGAACAGGAAAGTAAGTGTTGCTCAATAAAGTGCCTTCAGTAGTTACTTCTCAAGTTCAAAAGTAATCATTTGTGAGGTGATTGTCTGCAGACCCCCACAGACATGAGATATCTTAGATGTTCTCTGTTGACTTATGATGCTGTGAGGAACTGGAGTACTTCAAAACTATTTTCTGTGAGGACTTTAGACGTTGGACCAGTGCTGACAACCTCAGAGACAAAACGTAATGTGAGTTAATGGTTTCAGTCCAGACTGAAAAATACTGGTATAAAGAAGAGACACGCAGAGCTTTAAATGGCAGTGGGGGTGGCTGGGGAGACCGGACTGTATAAAAAGAATGGAGAAAAGACTATAATCATGTTGAAGTTTCTTATCTTCAACTGGAGCAGTTGCTGGCAATGGTCCGGATTGTTGCTGTACGAGTAGAGCAGCCAAACCTTTATTACCAGCACCACACATCTGTCTGTGATCTGATTTACAAGAGAATGACATGAAACTTCTCAGGAAAATTAAATAAATCAAAGAGAAAGTAACGTACTAAGACTTCCTGGAATGAGTCTTTATGCAGGTTTACAGACTGCGAGACTGCACATACCCACAGGAAACGAAAGAGACGTGTATTTTTTTCCTTTTACTAGGTCAGGTATATTTATGTGCTCAACTGGCAATCAGTGATTTGCCCAATGATTGAAAAATACTGATTCGTCTCTACACAGCTGATTTGGCTTGCAAAGAAGTGACGTTCCCATGCAACAATAAAAAAAAACACACACACACACACACACACACACGATATATATATATATAATCAGTTAAAAGCATTAAATCAACTGTGAAATTGTTTCAACATCCTTCCAAGCCTGAGCCTGCCTGCTTACACATACCTCCTGGCTATATTTCTTATTTTCAGTAAATGATTGATAGAGGGGGATATAAAGGCACAGGTATGCACCCAGTGTAACTATGTGCCACTTTTTCCTGCAGCTCTATGCCATGGACCTGCTGGCGACCCATTTAATACTCCTCTGCACATCTGACAGCAGGCAACCCCCCCCCTTCCATCCAACATATGGCACTTCTGACATGCCCAACAAATTAGGTTTTTGTGCCGTTAATGGTAATTGTTTGACAGAACAGCATATGGACAAACTAAATACAATTTTTAGTAGTCCTCATTGCAGCTTTGGAAAATGGGGTTTGCTGAAAGCTGCTTTATTTATTTACTGTCTGGGCAAACAAGTGAGTCAAACTGCAACAACAGGCTCCCAAATCCAGCAGGATACTGACGTAGTTCAGGCAGCAGAACAGGGTGTCAATCTGTGCAGTCTACTCCAACTGAAATTACACTCAGACAGTACACTGATGATAGTAGGAAATCAGAGAATGACGGTATACTTACTTAAGCCTTCTCGCCATATGCCAGGGCCATAATTACAGATTTCTAAAGCTGTGGTGCTTTGGATGGATGAAATGTGGTTTTACCACACCGCACATAATGGTTTGACAATACAAACCACTACAGTAAGTGCAAATAAAGCTGAAAACCCAGTCACTTATACATTTGGAAGGCGACTTTGTATGCTGCAGGGCAAAGTCAAAGAGGACCATTATATTCATTGTATATCCATTGTATTCAAACCTGGATAATTGCTTATCCCTCAATGAACACAGTTATTTCATAGGGATGCAGGAATGCCTGGATGGATGCTGCTAGTCAACATTTATGTTATGATCATGTATGAAGCCAGCTGGCTGCAAAGTATGCCCAGTGAGTGGAATACAACACGCATCTTTATACTTTTTTGCGTGCTTTTCTTTCCCAGGTTTCTTGAATGCTCGTCCATGGTTTGGTGTAATTGCTACAGAAATATCAGGTGCAAGTAATGACAATCTGCTATGGCTAGTGCAGCTCAAGCAAAACAAAAACATAAATACACGCCACATAATATTCAGCTGATTTAAACGCATGTATAAGTAGGCCGATAAAAAGGAACGAAAATTAATAAGTCGTAGACTTAATAATAAGCAAGAGTGATTTGTAATAACGCACCAATAGTATATTTAGATACTATGGTTAGATTATAGTAATTAGCCATCGAGCTAGCTAACGAGCAGACAAGAAGCGGCACACTGTTAGCATTTCTGAGGAACACGGCGGCTGCGGCGGCGGGCATTTAAATTCTGTGGAAATTTTTCAGAGCTGATTCTCTCCTCCTGCCCCAGCAATTCACGCAGTGGTTTACATAACAAATCGGTTTCTACACAGCTAACCGTTCCCGGGTGGAAAGACATTACCACCTCACATCTTCTCACAAAAAAAATTAAAAGAAGAAGAGGGGCGCGCGGCGGAGGGAGGGGAGGCTGCAGACACACACACGGTGCAACAGACAAAAAAAAATACACACTCACCATCTGGCTTCTTGTCTGCGATACACTGGCTGATAACACGAAGTCTGCTTGCTCAGTAGCTGGAGGCAGATACCTTCCCTCTCATTCACTTTTGGGTTAAGGCAAGATTTTTTTCGGAGACAGTAACCCCAACGCCGGCGAATTTCTGCCTCCTCTTCGCTTCTCGTTTCGGGTTTTCAACGGAACGTGTTTTTTTTTCCTCCGGCAGAAGGTCGCACGCTATTGGTTCTCATCTGTTCTGACACATTCGCAGGTTATCGGACAAATCACAACTAAGGCTCGAACAGAAAGTTTTTAAATAAAGGTTAAATATATTTTAATCGTAATCTACATGTTTTAAAGGAACAACGATAATAATTTCCGGCTTATTGGTTTAGATATTCTTTGGTAATTGCTTTGAACTGCACATTTCTTCTGATATTATTCATATTATTGCTACGTGTCTTTCCTGAATTCATAAGTGTGTGAACATGTCATGTAAGCTTTCGATGCTTTTTGTTTTTTTCTATGCATTAAATTTGTCAAAACCATGTGACTAAATGTACCGCGGAATCGTGCATTATTTTATTAATTTAATTCACTGATAATCCTCGTGGGGTGATGCGATGGCAGTATTTATACACAGGAGTAAAAATGTGCTATAAGTTGAAAATATTTTTAACTTACTACTTACTTAAATACATGTAGTTCTGATCATAAAGGTGCAAAATACTATTGTACTGTGTTCATCTGTTACAAAAATGCGTGTTGTGCAGGTTTTGTGCCTTTAAAAGCTGCACTGTTTGAACCCGAGCTATAGCCTTCCTGTGTGGAGTTTGCATCTTTTCCCCTGGGTACTTAGACTTCCTTCCACAGTCAAAATACATGCATATTAGATTATCTGTGAATTCTGAATTGGCTATGGGTAAGAGATAGGTAAAGTCCTTGAAGTGCATAAAATAAAGTGTTTCGTGAATGTATGGTAAACACTTCGAGTTGTTAGTATGAGTAAAAAAAAAAGATATATATATATGAATGTGAGTAATATGGAAGTGATAACAGTAAAATCACTCAATGTGGACAAACTGAGATGTTATGGTGAAAGTGCACCTTTGTTTCTTTAGACATCTTAGGCTGTTCATCATAACACAAAAATCTAATCGTGTGATAATGTGTGATATATTATCAGCACACATATTTATTTGCTTTATCAACTATCAGCTTTTCACCTTATTCATTATATTTGTTTCCCGATTCAATCAATTCTTAAACCAGGAGATTACAAGTTACCAAAATAAAGTACATAATGTAAGAAGACTAATGTATTTATATCCATATATATCCTCATAATAATGTAGAAATGCTCCATCAAAAGTAGATAGTCTTAGATCTGTGTAGGTTCTTGGTGATCCCGGTCACGGTAGTCTTAAGAGCTTGAAAGTTTAGACAGTGATTGGACGTCTTTAAGTTATTCGAGGACATTGCATCATCAACTTAAAAAAAATAAAAAAAATAAATAAATCACCCCCACTTAAGAAACAACTCCCACTAGGGTTTAAATACCTGGAACTCTTCATCTTTTAGACGCATCTTGGATGAAAGGTGAAACATCTTCAAAGAAGTTAAATATGTCCAGTTGCCTTCTTTGAAGCTCTTACACACAGGAAATTACACTTCATTTTGATCAAAAGCTCCAGACTAGAAGCCAGTAAATGTTAGTAAAATAGGTAGCCATGGTAGAATTAATTTGAAAATACAGGTCATAGTGTTGAGCAGTGTGCAACACACTGAAGCAGTTAAACCAATCGTTATGTGAAGTGAATGCCAAATATGGAAGAGAAAATTGGTTAAACTTTTTTGAAAAGGGGGAGTAAAATTGTGACATGCTAGTTATTTACTTTTTGCTTTGTAGTTTATGTGAATAAAATTTGCACAGGGATTATACGCAAATATCTGAGCTGCCTGCAAAAATATGTTTGACACCGCTACGATTATGTGTAATGATGCGTATCACAACCATTTATGCCCCCCAGTGGCCACAGTGAGAAATGACAAAACCACTTTTTTGTGGTTGTTTGCTGCCAGGAACTGTTTAAGTTTAAATTAAATGAATTTAAACCACTTTAGAGAAATATACAACTCCCATCTTTCATGTCACCTTTTTGGATTTTAACATCAACAGTAAAAACTCCTTTTATGTCACATGATGCTAAAGCAACAGCCCATACAACAAGAGCTTAGTTCTTAATGTGGCAGGCTGGGTTTCACTCCAGTCCCTTTGCATCATGTCATCCCATCTCAATCCCAACTTTCTGACCCTATCACTATGTAATGAAAGCCAAAAATGAATATATAAAAGCATGTGCCAAAGGAGTCCTTTTAATCAAAAACCTCTCATTTTCCATGTCAATATACACTTGAAATTCCTCTCAAACAAATGCATTTTCTTGAAAACATTTTGGAATACAGACTAAATGCCAAAGAGAGGCACTTCACTAAAACTTGAATACAAGACACAAAAAGAACTATACATATTTGTTTTGACATGTACTCGAGTGACTGTGAATCATCACAGTGCGCCTTCAGAAATCAAACAGTTTGCTTTGTAGATTAACAAAATGCAAAAATACAAACACACTTGGCAAAAAACCACTGGAGAAAATAAAGCATCAAGTTTGCAAGCCAAAAGCATGAGGCCAGTGAGACAAACAACGATAACACATCCTAATTTGATTGTTTTTAATGGACAGGAGGATTTATTACAGCTGTATTGCTTGACTTGACTTACAATAACAACAGTCTTAGATGGTATATGTACAGTAGCTGTCTCGGAGCCGCTTATGCTGATCTGACCAAACTGTTAAACTCCAAACCATGATGTCCTAACCAGCCTGATAGGAGGTTTGGTACACTTCCTATCTAATCGAAATCTATAAAATATCCCCTACGGTTCTGTGCTTGTGTCAGCCTCTGATATGCTCTGCTATCTGCCTATACAGACAAGCTTGTTATGGAGCAGTTGGGTGCACATAAAGATCGATTAATGTGTTTATGTTCTCTTTAGTTGTCCCATCTGCTCTTTCTACGTTTAGGTGGTTCAGGGACAGCAAAGCTATCGCTTCCTCTGTCCCTCCCATCTCCACTCCCCCTGTCTCCCCCATCCCTATCACTCCTCCGATCATCTCTGTCCCTCTTGCTTCCATCTCCGTTACGACTGTCACTGTGGCGGCTGCTGCTGTGGCGATCACGGTCGCCGTGGCGGTCACGATCTCTATCTCTATCCCCGTGACGATCCCGGTCTCCGTAGCGATCCTCGCTACTGTATCGATCGTTCCTGTCGCTATGGCGGTGTTGACTGTCACCGTGACGCCCCCGGTCGTCCCCGTGTCTATCACGTGAGCTCTCTCTCTGTGACGGAGGTGCAGGTGGAGTGTAGCTCTGGAGTGAACTGGTTTGACTGGTGGGGGCCACTGAGCTCAGGGAGCCAGCACTGGTGAAACCCACCATGGACAAGGTAGCACTGTGAGACCGTTCTGAGCCATTGGCAGATTCTGTTGGCACAGAGCTCAGGCTGCCGGCACTGGTCCATCCTGAGGAGCCACTAGACTTGGCACTGAGCTTTGGGGGGCCGCTGGATGCAGCTACAAAGTGGCTCTTATATTGAGCCTAGAGGAAAAAGAGACATTATGAATGACTAACTATCTTAAACCTAAGGCATTTATTCCTTTCTAACAAAGAATGTCCAAAGTAAGCGTACACAGTAAGTTTAAGATGAACTCATCAAGATGCAACTGAACTGCTTTTCAGCTTTGATTTAAGCGGCTAAACAAAAAATACTGCATTAAGCACTGAGGAGTTACAGAAATCTTTATACATAATACATGGAGGTAAGTCTAACAAAGGAGTATTAGGGCCACACTGAGGAAAAACAAATATTATTGATCATTTTGAGAAAAAAGTCGAAATACTAATTTGAGTTAAAAGTTGAATCGTGCAGATTACTGCTGTCGGTTTAAGGCAAACTGTCACGGCTGCTATACCCTCTACAAAATGCCTTGTGTAGATATAACATACATCCTCTTTATTGAACGAGGTGGAACCATCGATAATCTTGCCTCTGTCCATTACCAGCCCTTCCATTTTGTACAAATGCACTCTTCCAAGTTTGTGTGGTTTTTCTGTTTGACCAAATGCAGCTTCTGAATCTTCTTTTCACCGTCGTTCTTATCACCACACTGTGTTTATGCGCTAAAAGAGAAATCATTTCTTTCCTTGTCACTTAAGCTGAGTCTGAAGTACGATTTCAGTAACTCTGAGGATACAGCAGCCGTGGGAATTTGTCTCGAAACAACAAATGTAATCTCCACATTTTGAATTTTTTCTCTAATTCGATTTTCAACTTTTATTTTATTCTCAAAATGATCAATAATATTTTTTTTCTTAATGTGGCCCTAATACTATGTCGTAAACGTGCATTTGAAATCTCTCTAGGTAGGAATAATTATAGACCATAAAGGAGAATGGCAGAAAAATTGAATTAGTGAGTACCTGGAAGGCTTGTTTCATTGCAGACATGCGATCTCCCATTGCCCCAGTAGTTGGTTTGCTGTAGCCTTCATAGCTACTAGTGGAAGACAACAAGCTACTAGTGCTGCTACGATCCTGTAAAGAAAACAGTTATAAGTCATTATCTGTTATTATGGGCATTTTGCTAATTAATTTACAGTGTGCATTAATGATTACAATCATTAGGTTTTAACTTACAGAACTTTCAGCCCCAAGGCCGGGTCTCTCTCTGTAACCAAGACCACCTCCACCAATATTCAGTTTCTTTCCTTTGCCACCCTTGAATCGTGACTTCCTGAACCAGGGATTCTGGGGGAAAAAAAACCCAAAACAATGCAAATTGAGCAAAGTTTATAAAAAAAAAAAATCAATTAATAAAGTGATGCATTTAGTCCAGATAAATATTATTTGTGAATCAGTGATTTATCTAACCTGCATGGCCAAGTCCATCAGTTCTTTGGAAACAGCCTGATTAGCTCCCTCCAGATTCCGCACCAGGTCCCCAGCAAATGATGTGTCTTTATTAGTGAGGAGAGTGTAGGCCACACCTTTCTCTCCAGCACGACCCGTTCTACCGATCCTGTGGGTGTGTGTGTCGATGTCTCGTGCAACGTCGTAGTTCACCACCGTACGAATTGATGGGATGTCCAGACCACGAGCTAGTAAGAGGAAAAAAGGGAGCAAGGAAATGTGTTTCTCAGCTTGAAGAAAATTAAGTTGCTACAGAAAGTGATGAAAACGTAAAGAAAAGGGAACAAGGAAACCTTAGTGTCAATCAGAACTACATCGTGTACACACCAGCTACATCAGTGGCCACCAGAACGGGCAAGTTCTTCTTCTTGAAATCACTGATGACCTTGTTCCTCTCGCTCTGGTCCATATCACCATGCAGGAGGCCCAGGCTGTAGCCCTCTTGAGTCAGGTTAGTAGCTAGCTCCTCACAGTTGGCCTTCTTGGTGACAAAAATGAGGACCGATCCTGTGGAGGTGAATTCGACCAGCCGGCGAGTCAGCCAGCCCCATTTATCAGACCCACTGACCAGCATCTCCACTACCTGAGTCACATCCTCATTGGCCTTTTTAGAGAGGATTAAAATAAAAGCAGTGTCAGGGCATTTTTTTGTTTGCATTTTAATGAAAGCCTAAAAGAAACATGTTATGTACAGAGCTTCAAAGACAAAAATGTCTTACAAAACTTTTGAGTAGACATGAAACTACGTTTTAAAAATCTAAAGTTAGGAAAAGTTGAATTCTATGTACTTCACCACCCTGTGAACATTTAAGAAGCATTAACATTAAAAGCTATATTTACCTCTCCAATGTCTCCCTGCACGACACGAATGGGATCAACCAAAATGTCTCTAGCAAGCCGCTCTATCTTCTTCCGAAATGTAGCACTAAACAGAAGAGCTGAGAAGAAATTAATGAATCAATATTAATATATAAATTCTCAGTAGTTCCAGTATTTGCATTAAAAAAAAAAAAAGAATCATATCACTTACTCTGTCTGTCTGGGCGAACGTGGCTGGCAATGGATCTAACCTGATATTCTAAAGCAAAAAGAAAGAAAACAAAAAATGATTTCAACATACTGTAAATTAGAAAGAATAAAAGCACAACATCTTTCCTAGAGCAGTGACCATGATAACCCACCAAAGCCCATATCAAACATTCGATCAGCCTCATCAAACACCAGGTATGTTACTCTCTGCAGAGACGTGGCCTTCTTTTTAACGTGGTCTATCAGACGACCCTGTGCAAACACACACGTGCAGTGAACTTAATGCTTATTTTGCAACAGTGCAGCAAATGCTTCATCTTTAACCAGGAGAAATGAAAAAAGGTTCTTACTGGAGTGCACACAACAATCTCTGCACCGTCCTGCAAAGCCTTGGCTTGCTCCCACATGCTGCCTCCTCCATATACAGCCACTGAACGCAATGAGTAGGCTTTCCCAAAGCGCTTACATTCTGCATGGATCTAGTAAATATTAACAGTTACACACCATACTGAGCCAACGCTTTTAACATTGTAATTTCAAATATACCCTTTATACTCCAACCTTCTCTTACCTGCTGACAAAGCTCTCTGGTAGGGCACACGATGACTGCGATGGGTCCTTCCCCAGGCTCCAGTTCCTTTTGGTCCATGATATGAACCAGCATTGGCCAGATAAAAGCTGCAGTTTTGCCGCTGCCCGTTTTTGCAATACCTATCATATCACGTCCTGACAGCGCAATGGGGACACCCTAAAATCAAAATTTATTCCCCATTAATAACAACTTATTAAATTTTCACCCATGTGAATATCAAAACATTAAATTACAACATACCTGACACTGAATTGGTGTGGGCTGAGTATATTCAGACTTCCGAATTTGGTGCATTAGTTGCTCATCGAAATTAAAGTGGGCAAAGCTGGTACAAGGTTTTGGAGGGGCAGCACCAGATACCTGAGAAAGAACAAAACAATGAGCAACAAATAACTTAATCTTTATTTCGCGATCCATGTTGCTAGTAATATCGGTGATAAAGAAAATAAGACTAGAAAAGAAAGCTTAAACTACATCCCTATCCCTTCTCAGGTACAAAAAATGAATAACAGACTTACTCGTAAGTTCAGTTTATGCCTCAACTCCAGCACCTGAGTTCCAGTCAAGCTGCTGAGTTCCTCATGCTCTTCGTAAAAGTTTTTCTCAAAGGGTGGATAATCAATCTATGAAAAATTGCAAAAAAGGCAGCAAAATGTACAATCAAATAGTTATCATATGTGAGAAATACAAAAACAACAACAACCCCCCCAAACAATTGTGTGTTTTCAGTGAGAATTATGAACTTTACCTCTGAGTGGTCAATAGGAGGGAGTGGCATGATAATTTTCTTGGTTGTAGAGGGAATTGGATTCCCATCACTGTCATAATCAATGTTTTCCTCCTCCTCTTCCTGTGTCAGCCCAGCGGTGGGATTCTCTGCCATGTAGCGGAAGTAAGCTTCCTGCAGAGATTAAATCATTTCAGGTGAAAAAGTGAGCTAGTACAGCCTTACTACAGCCTCCAGGATGAAGTGACAAATGAGACTTTCAGCTTTATAGCACAAGCTTAACATACGGGTTAAAGAATACTCAACAATTTAAAAACAAGAATGAAATGCATTTAAAAATATTGATCCTATATGCAACCTGGTCAAAAAAAAAGGGAAGACATGAGGCTTTATAACATTAGAGAGGGTAGACCTCTCTGACCAGCAAAGTAGAGGATTAAAAACTTTGGAGGGCTCACTCACTTGCTCATCTTCTTCTTCAATGTCATCACGAATACCCCTGAAATGACAAGCGGAGAAAAAAAAACTTCCCTGCGGCTCGTTCGTACACCAAAGACAGCCCACATCCCACTATGAGTACGATCAATCTGCTTACCTCACAATATCTTTCTTTTTTTTTTTTATTTAGCAAAGGTACTGTTGGATTTTTATTTTTATTTACATTTTTTTCTTGGAGAAATTTGAATGATAAGGTTTGAGTAAAGTTTAACAGCTTTTGGCAACTTAAGCCACATTTAAAATTAAATGAAATTTTGATCCAATTGTGGGCAATTTCTTTTTTCCTGTTGAAATTATTTTATTTAATGCCTAACACCTAAATTAAGCATAAAAACAAGCAAATATAGAGTCTTACTTGGCTGACTTTTTCTCCTTCTCCTTTTCCTCTAGTTTCTTCATGTCTTTAGCTGCTTGGTTCTGAAAAATAAAAATAAAATAAATCTGTTAAAGGCAGAATTTAGTTTAGTTTGTGTCTCTGCTTATCTGTAAAATCTACTCACCTCAACTTCGGCCATGAAAGCATCCAAAGGGTCATCTTCGCTGTCTGAGCCACCACCTGACTGCATCTGTTGCCGTGTGGGTGAGTTTTCAGCTGGGATGTAAGGCAGATCCATGTTACTGCTGGACTCCTCTTCATCATCTTCAAAATATCTAATTGAAAAGAGGACATATGCAGCTTATACATTTACTCACAATCCCAGTATGTGCTGCTATCAAGGGCTGAAATTAATATTTCTATTACTGTACATATGTGAGATATGTAATACTCACGCATTTTCCTCATCAAAATTAGCTCTTTTGGTCCCTATTTTGTAGAATGATGGGAGCTGCTGGTTCTTCCCATATCCACCACTTCCAGATCCTGGGCCTCCAAATGATGTGTGTGATTGATGAGGAAGGCGAGGCTCTTCTTTTTTTCCTGCGAGTGAAAACCCCCCAAAGCCAAAACCTCGCTTCACACCAGGACCACCTTTGTTCCAGTTCATGGCTGTTCTGAAAAGAATTTAAAAAAAGAGCTCTTAGAGAAGTCTCTAAAATCTTAAACCAGCCCTGTTACACTTCCCAATTTAAAGTTAAAAAATAGTTCTTCTTTCAGTTCTTCTTTCTCCTTTGTCACACAAACCCTGCTTCACTACATCCACCAACCTCTGTGATCCTCCTCTCTTCCTCCTTACAGGCAGCTCAGTTTTTAAAAACCATCTCAAACTTGCCTCTTTAGTGTTGCTGGCCTGAGCTGTTCGTCTGATGTACTCACTTCTAATTTTGTCCATCCCAACTAAAACCTGATCATGTTCAACTCAGCTCAGGCTCCTGTCTCCACCCTGTCTCCACTGTCCGTTGCTTTGGATGGTTGACCCCAGGTATTTAAACTCATCCACCTTGACTACCTTTCACTGTTACACCTGTCTCCCTCTAATTTGTGCACATGTAATCTGTCTTGGTTATACTGCCCTCCATTCCTATTCTCTCCAGACCATAAATCTCACCAGTTCGCTTCCTCCAGCTCACTATTCTCACTACAAATCACAACGTCATCTACGAACACCATAATCCACGAAGACTCCAACCTGACCTCATCTTTCAATGTGTCCACCTCCACTGCAAACAATAAGGGGCTCAGAGCCGATCCTTGATGTAATCCTACCCCCACAGTGAACCCATCTGTCACACCTACTTCATACCTCACCACTGTCTGTCCTCACACATGTCCTGCACCACGCTTACATGCTTCTCTCCCAGTCCCCACTGCCTCATGCAATAACACAGTTCCTCTCTTAGAATCCTATCATACACTTTTTCTTGATTCAGAAAGACAAAGTGCAGCTCCATCTGACCTTTTCTATACTTCGTGGCTCTTTATTAAAGGTGCCCTCAGCACAATCTGACTCAGCATTATGGACACCTCTCTCTTTAGTCGGTCACATGGTCAATAGCGTCCACTTCTAACAAGGGCATTTCGGTGGATAATGACGAGTTTACTAACAAATAATACGGATTGTAAGTACATTACATCCCCTACTGCGGAAAGCAACTTTAGCTGAACAACACATGCGCAGACGAGCATCTACGACTATTCACGTCAATACGACTACTATGATAAATACACAAAATTCATGAAACGCCTTTATTGATATCTATAACGGTACTACAGAAACTGCTGTCTATTGGCGGTATGCATATTTGTTAACAAGCAACAGCAAAGCATCGACGTTACGGTTCCTAAAGCTTACCGCATACGCTAAATACGAAGATAAAAGTAAACACAATACATTTTGATTGCCCTGCTAGCTTCGAGAGGTTGTTTGCGTCGTAGCAGTTGGACAATAACAGCACTTGGACATGATTTATCTGCACCAAATGTTAGCGTTAGCTCAAGGCCGCAGTAAGGCCGAGGAGGTGTGCGACGTTAGGATCGAAACTTTGCCGTGAACGAGGCCCTTTCACACCCAAGCGCAGCACAGAGCTTCATTTTTTTTCATTAGCCGAAAGCATCGATCCTTTGTAGTGCTAAACGGTAGGGAGTATTTATTTACCTGTTTCTTTTTCCAATAAAAGCGCCTCTGTTTTCACTAGTCCCCCACGGTGCTTGCGTCAACCGTGTGCGCGAGGTTTCTTTTTGCGCATTTCGTCATTCGCTGGCGACACGGCGCGCAACCCATAAAGCTTAGTAGAGAGCTATCAAAAACATCCTGCCGGAGAGGATGGTGCGCCAAATAAGTTAGTCTAAGACGGTATCACATCAACAAGGCATTTCTGCTCCGAGCATTATACGGGTGAGTTATCGAGGTGTTAAAATAATGGCGTTTCTGACTAAAACAGGTTGATGTCGCCGTTTTAGCTAACTATGCCACCCTGTGTCCTCCATCATAGCAACATTAGCGAGTACCCCCCCAATAATAACAATAATATTATTGTGGTACTAGTGAATGATTTCTTTATTTTCTTTCGCTTTATTCACGCTTCTCCTTCTTCTCCTTTTTTGTTGTTGCTGACAGTCGCTCAGCAAATCTGTTTGCGTAGCCATCATCAATACTGAAACGTAAACTCCGACCGCTTCTAAGCTTAAAATGACAAGAAAAGAGATGTCATGCGTCAAACCAATAGTTACTTCTACAGGTCATTTAGCTGGTTGTTTTATTTTTCTATACAAGGTTTAGTAAGCGCTTTAATGAACTGCGATAACTTGTAAGCGAAATGAAAACGAGGAAAGACTGGTTTTGCTTGTTTGGCGACGTACCAAAGCATTAGACATGTTATTGTCTACAACTTGTGTTAAATTTCACATTTATTCTGTGAAATAATTGTAATATGTATTGATTATATTAAATTTAATTAACCACTACTACAGCTGAGTGAGGCTAGACCGCTACATACATTTTTTTTTTTTCTTTCTTGTTTCCACAGTTATTCCCTTTATCTGTTTTCGGCATCAAATGTAACACACTTGAGAGGATCGATGTCTTTTCTTGTAAGTATTTGGTCAAATTCTTCTAAATTCTTGTATTGTCTTGCAGGGCTGGTATCATGAGGATTGATTCTTAAGCCAGACCATGCCTTATGTCTAATTGTATGCTTTTATTCATTATGCCCACTGAAGATTGCCACTGTACCAAGAGAAGGATTAATCCCTTTAAGGGATTCATCATTAGTGTATTCATGTTTCTAAAGTTAACACATCAAAGAAACACTTTGCCTTTCGATCCAGCACTGCTTATAGATATACAAGACTGGACACAATTGCTAAATGTGTTTGAAACAGAGCTTTGCACAACTTTCTCTTGCACAATATTAAAGAAACTTCTACAGCTGCACCTTACTAAATTAACCAACTTTATTCAGCAACATTAAATGTGCCTATATTTATGTGTAACCTTTCCTTATTCTTGCTTGCATTTCTCTCCTTTTTTCCATTAACTCTCTGTGTATGTCAGCGTTGGGTATCTGAGAAATTGAGTGTGGAGAGCCTGCGGGATTTGGAGTTGTTTGGAGGTGAGACTCAAAGCCAAATTAATTTTTAACCATAGGGTTCACCTTTCACAAACCACTGACCATTCAACAGCACCAACAGAAAACAACTTTCAGTTTTCACTGAAGCTTTGCTCCAGTTGAGTATTTACTTTGCTGTGAATTTCACAATTATGAAAGCTTTCCATCCCCTAATCATCTGTCAGCAGCGTTCTTAACTTATTGTTTCATTTTACAAGGGAACATTATCACAGGATGGCACTCACAACTGATGTCATGTGGGCTTGCCACGCTTCTTCTGAAGTTGTATTTGGTATTAAAAGTTCTTATTTTTGACTATTAAATATTTTATTTCACAAGTAATTAAATGCGACTTTATCCTTTTAATGAATTAAGTTGCAGCTGACCACATGTACTGTACACCATTAACATAAATGGTCATTAAAAATGGGATACACAGTAGATACATATGTGAAACAATGCAGATCATTTAAACATGTGGTTACAAACAAAGATAAAACATACCTAAAAGAAAAAAAAATAGTGCAGTCCTAGGAATGTCTAAGAGGCAGAACTCTCAGAGTCCCACGCCTCTAGTAGAGGACCCGAGTTTGAGGAGCACATACCATGCCTCGGGGGTGAGAGGGAGATTTATTTATTTAAATAGGAAGAGGGTACAATAGTATTAAAACAAGGATGGGAATTAAAATGCTTTTGTCTTGATTATTTTGGTTCCCTTAGATTCCTGATCTGGGGGAAAAAATAAAAAAATTCACGAGGTTTCAGCATTGGTGCAACTCTGAGTGTGAAAACAGGGTGGAAATAAAGCAAAAAAACAACAAGGAAAAAACAAGAAAGGCATGCATGTGACTGAACTGTGCAAAAGGTCCACAGCCATTAGTTTGGTGTAATTGTTTTGCAGTGCTCAGCTGACAGAAAAGTATGCAAGCATTGATAAAAACTGATCTGAGGTCTGAGACATAGAGTTAAGGTAAATGGACAATCTGCAGCTATTTCTTAGTCCCCACCTTCAGTGACTGCAGTTCATGCATTAATTCATTAATGACTGCACCTTAAGGCTACAAGAAACTCTTTAGTGAGGTGTAGAGGGACTGTTGCAATGAGGGTGCTCCAGGTTTTGCAGGGTTCACAGCACTACAATGTCACATACATAATTTAATGTAATTGGTTACTGAAGAAACATCCATATTGTTGTAAAGCCTACATAGTATGGCGTCTCAGTTAATTGGGCTCCAAGGAGTCTAGTGTTAAACTCATTACACAGCCTTAGCAAGGGATGTCTGTGTCTCTCACTTTGTCTTACTTCTTCCCAGCTGACAAGTCATTTAACTCTGAGCAGCTTATTTAAGGTTAGATTTGGAATAGTTCCACGTGCATACAAGGAACATTTATGCAACTTAAAAAAAAAAAAAAAAAAAAAATCTTGATATTGGCAACAGAGTTGCTTTGCTAATGTGTTTAGAGTTGTAATGATTTGCTAACTCTTGTTTCTGATATTCTATATAGTTTTTACCCCTCAGCCATAAAGGGCTGATGGGGTATTGTTGTCACCCTGCCAGGTGGGTGATGTCGACACATTTTGTAAATGCAATAACTGAAGAACAAAGCGACGTACAATTTTCAAATTGACACCATATGTATAGCTACCAAAAAATCTTGAAGAAGTTCATATCTGTGTGACCTAGACCTTAAGGTCAGAGGTCAAGTTTTCTGAAAATCCTGTGAATGCAAAGCTCATCTTTGGGCTGTCAGACTCCTCAATAATTAGTATTATAATTGTGATATTCTTGTTATTTTTGTCAAGTGTTTGTTTTTAATAAGAAGTTGTACAGTATTTGTCTCATTTTCATTTCAATGCATGCAGATCATTGCTCAGAGCTGCATTTGGATCAAGTATTTAATTTCTGTTTTGGCTGTGTTCATGATGGTTAAAATAACATCTGGGAAGAGCCTGATGGGTTTAGTGAGATTGTTTTGTTTTATTTTTTAAATTTGTGTTTTTTAAGAACGAATGAAGCCTTTAAAACAGATAATTCTGTGTGGGTGGTCACCAAGGACAAAGATGCTGAATTAGACAAATCATGTGAAACCAGCAAAGCTCATTTATCAAATTTTGGGTCATGCAGCAAACCCTTACTTCCAGAGGCTGTGTTAACCAGTTCAAAAGCTTCTCTAAACACAGATCCTTCTCTTGTTTTGTTTGTGTACATGTTTTTATGTCATTGATGTGGTTTTTCTACCCCAGAGCAAGCTCAGGGAGTCTCTCGCAGGAAAGTAAGTGTGGTACTCCTGCCACTGCATCACCCCATGTGCCTTTTGTGTATGTGCGTGCATGCATGTATATGTATGTGCGCACACAGAATAAGCAGAATCCACTACCCCCTCAAGGCTTTGCACATTTATATATGCATGACTTTGCAGTTCATGACACACACTGTACATGCTTGTAGCATAGAAAGCCCTTTTCACCTCACTCACAAGGGCTTCTGTTTTGTGGTTTATAGACAAGCATACCTACAGCTTATTTGAAATAGTCTGAGTCCTTTGGTGTGCTGCTGTTTACATGTTGGCCTTCAGGCAGCTGCTGTTTTGGATTTTGATGGGTTTTTGTAGCCGTACTAAAAGTCTTGAGTAACATTAAAAAGATATTGTATGTTTTCACACTTCCTGTGTGAGGTGACGGCCCCTATGTTGAGTTGGTGGTGAGCTGAAAGTGTCACACTTTGATGTCTGCGACCGTGTGTCCCTGCAGTTTGTTAATGGATGGAGTTCCATGTGTTGAGCTTTTGCAATGCATGGTAACCCTTTCTAAATCTGATCACAGTGGCAGCGTCTAGTGTACCCCATGTGATTAGATGACATTTGCCGACACTCCCTTAAGCGATGGCTACCAAAGCATGTTTGACTTTGCTGTCATGCCAGTTTTAATGTGTATTTAATTTAAACTACATAAAGATAATTTCTTGTGGCTTGGTTTACACAAGAAACAACTCTTAGTTTTATCTGTGAGGATATTTTCGGAGTTGTGTGTTCCTGATCTTGATCTTGAAGCCATCTCCAGCCTGTAAGAGTCAATTATGATCAAAGAAGGGTGCTGTTCTAATTTTGCCTGTCTCTTACTGCTGGTCACCATGGAGACAGTCCAAATATTCATACATCTTGCTGCCATTTGCCTCCACAGCTTGACTGCAGTCTGTCCATTTCCATCATTTTAACAGAAGTAAACTGATGGAATTCAGGAGTCCTCACTTTCAAAAATATAAGCTGTTCTCTACATGTTATGTAAAAGGTTTTAAGCTTAACTTCTGTTTTTGTTATTGGAGAATTAGTTCATAGCATAGATGGTTTAAAAGATGGCACAGTTACCATGAAGTCTCGTTCCGAGGCTTTGAAATGAGCATTTACACTATTAGCGTCTTGGTTGCAAAACAAACAAACAAACAAACAAAAAAATGCAATCAGATGTAATGGAGAGGGGCAGATCTGACTTTGAAACTGCTTGCTTATCGGTTCGTGACTTGTAATTGACAAGTTATTAGCACACGAGCGTTCACACATGGCTTTCAGATAGGGCAGGGGTGTCAAACTCAAATACACAGTGGGCCAAAATTCAAAACTGGAACAAAGTCGCGGGCTAACGTTAATATTTATTGGAAAAAAAATCTTCCTCCAGATATAAGAATGAATCTTTTCTTATGGACTCAAATAAGTTTTGCTGGAAAACTGAATATGGAACAAGCAAAGCTTAATACTAAACAATATATATATTAGCTGTATAATACCAGTAGGCCATCTCTAATAGTATTTTGGTATGGCTTCGTGGGCCAAATGTAATTAGGCTGCGGGCCAAATTTGGCCCGCGGGCCAGAGTTTGACACCTATGAGATAGGGATTAAGACCCTTCACAATTGGCCTGGAAGCTACATCCATGTTTTTACACTGTGTTGTTCAGAGGAGTAACCATATACAACTGATGCACTGTAATTCTCTGGAGCAATTAAAATTGCGTATATGTCCTTAGGAATTATTGAGGTATTCTGATTAAGTGGAGCTCTGGTCATTATTTTAATGATTAGACTTATAGCTTGCCCAGTTTGTGTTGCTAATTTTCTCTAATTCCACTAGTGCTGTGGGTCATGCTAACATAGTCTCCTCTCTAGTGATCTTCTAACAGCTATCACACATAAGACTAAGTCTCCAGCTGTCACTCACAAACCCTTTTGGTTCAGTGCTATGACCACTGAGGTTCATGCCAGAACTGATCTTCGTTCACTGTTTCCTTTTCTCCTCCAGGCCAATGAGGACAGTCAGGAGAGTCTGACCTCGTTCCCTCGTCGAGACACTATGGGCAGTTTCCTTCCTGACAGCAGCTCTTATGAGCTCCTTGCTGTTATTGGTAAGTAAAATCAAAGACATGCCTCAACTTAATTCAGTTTTTGTTGGCAGTAACAGATTTGTTTTGCCTGCACTGGCTAAAGAACAGTTTCTTGTGATGTTTTTTTTTTTCTTCATAAAACTAGATCACCTAGGGTTTTTCCTGACTCCTAATGCACCTTTTAAGCACAGCTGGCCTCCATATAGTTAAGGTAGTAGCTTTGGGTGACCTTCATTAATGTCGTTCTTGTTATTTCTGGACATTTGTTAAACAAAATGTATTGATGCTTGAGTAAAGAACACTCAACTTAAAAATAGTTATATATAAACAAGTGGTCAAAGGAACAATAAGCTTTTTCTATAGCAATAAGTCTATCAACTGTTCATTTAAAATTTTTATCACTGCTCTTTTTTTCAGTATTGATCAGAATTTAATCAAATGTACACACACCGTGGTCACCTTCCTGTGAATTATGATAGCTCATGAGCTGGATCTGCTACTATATCAGTAGTTTAGAGTCCTGGTGGTTTTTCCTTCCTTTTAAACTAAAGATGAATGTAATGAATTGTTTTAAGTGTAGCTAAATGTGTTGTTTTGGTTTTTTTACTATTAAAGGTAGTATTTGGATTGTAAATAAAAAGTATTGTTAAGTTGTGTGTGTTTAGCATTTAACAACATACAACAACATAAATATTCAAACAAACAGAACTGGAGGATGACTTTGTCTCAGTGATTTGAATATTGTCTTGTAGGTCGGGGCTTGGACAATTTAATGACTGTTAACCTGGCTCGATATAGACCCACTGGGGAGCATGTGGCCATCCGACGGATTGACTTGGAGTCATGTACTAATGACATGGTTACCTACCTGCAGGTTTGAATCGCTCAATGCCTTCAGTGTGCATGACTTGACTCTTATGTCACCCTCCTCCCCATATTTCATTTTAGTGCTTTATTGAGAATTTATCTGTTTGCCAGCCTCGTAGTCTATTGCATTTTATGTAATCTTCTCCTCCCCATCTTTCGCTCTGACATAATAAGATGTAGTTTCCTTTCTGTCTCACAGGGTGAACTACATGTGTCAAAGTTGTTTCACCACCCCAGTATTCTACCATACAAGAGCGTCTTTATAGCTGAAAATGAATTATGGGTCATCACACCTTTCATGGCTTATGGTAAGAAATCCAATTTCTTACCTTATTGCTGTTTCTCATACGTTATGCAACTAAATTTATGTTAACAATTCATGAAGCGGCCTCTGCTAATGTCGGAGAGCTTTCTAATCACGATCATCTGTTTTTGAATCTTGCAGGGTCAGCCAGAGATCTCATCTGCACACATTTTACAGATGGTATGAGTGAGCTGACTATAGCATACATTTTGCTAGGCATGCTCAAAGCTCTTGAATACATCCATCATATGGGATATGTGCACCGGTAAGACAAGCATGTGGTTTAATGTATATTACCCTGTCATTAAAATACAATCATTCACACCTGATACGATATTGATTATCTTAAATGTTTTGGTTATGCAGGAGTGTGAAGGCCAGCCACGTTTTGATCTCTGCAGATGGACAAGTGTGCATGTCAGGTCTGCGGAGCATCTTTAGCCTCATTCGACATGGCCAAAGGGCCAAAGTGGTCCACGACTTCCCCCAGTATAGCGTTAACGTGCTGCCGTGGCTTAGTCCCGAAGTGCTGCAACAGGTACTACATTTTTCAACACTGTGAATGCTGTTCTGCGGTCAATGTTAGAGGCTGCAGAACTATAGTTTTCATGCTACATGCACAACGAAAATGAGAAGAGGGGTACAGATGAAACTGACAGTTTCTATTTGATTTTTTTTTTTTTTGAAGAATCTCCAGGGCTATGACTCTCGATCAGACATCTACAGCCTCGGGATCACAGCCTGTGAACTAGCCAATGGACACGTTCCCTTCAAAGACATGCCAGCTACACAGGTAAGCAGAGATGTGTCAACGGCCTAAATAGTCTCCTATGTTACATTTTGACTGTAGAAAGTAATTTAATGGTAAACAACAATATTGGTGTTATTTTCATTTTGATCTAAACTGAAGATTAGGGGCAAAGCTGAACACTAAAACCACAAACTCTTAAGGTGTGCAAGAAGGTCATTGGGTTAAACTAATACTAGCTCATTTCCACAGATGCTACTGGAGAAGCTAAACGGGACAGTGCCATGCTTGCTGGATACCACAACTATACCACCAGAGGAGCTGTCCATGAAGCCTTCCCGTTCTGGTGCTGACTCTGGGATCTGTGAGGGTCCAGGACCGGGAGGAGTCCGAAACTCCAACGGTGAACCCTCGTCATCGTCAGGAGGACACCCATACAACCGGACGTTCTCCCCACAGTTCCACGCCTTTGTTGAGCTGTGTCTACAGCGAGACCCAGAAAAAAGGTTGGGGAAACTCTCCCTGCATATTTAAAGTATATATGCGATAAATGCACTGCAACTGCTTTTAGGAATGTGTTATGACTGGGACACTAACTGTTTTCCCAATTGCATTTCTTCAGACCATCTGCAACCAGTCTTGTTGGCCATCCCTTCTTCAAACAGGTGTGCAAGATATCGAATTAATTATAACATTTTCACTTGTGTACATGTATCAGTATATAGTATTTAAAGTGTTAGACAATTGTGGGAGAGTTAGAACATTTAAATTTGGTAAATAAGATATGAATTGGTCGTGTTTCAGTTTGTTCTCTAAATCTTTTTGTTTTCTTAGATCAAACGGCGACCTTCAGAGGCCCTACCTGAGCTGTTGCGGCCCGTGTCGCCTATCACCAGCTTTGAAAGCTCCCAGCCTCAGGACTCACCTTCTGGACTTGCCAGTCTGGAGTCCGGTCTCAGCCACCTGGAAGTAGATGACTGGGACTTCTGACAGTGGAGGATTTGGCGGGAAGATGTTCATATGAGAAACTCTCTGAGCAGATGGGACAAGATTAGTTTTTGTTATGGCCCCTATGTATATAATACTAAAAGGAGTGGCTGTTCTCAGACCCAGGTTACAAACCAGCAGCCATCCTGCCTCTTTTGACATCTCTCACGCTTTTGTTCTTTAGATATGCACAAACTCTTGCACTGCACTGATTGCCTATTTGTCTCTCTCTCACACACACACACCTACACCTGTTTACAGATTGTACTCTTACATTACAAGCCCCCTGGAGCTAAAACAAAACAGGACTCTCACTTCCTCATGCTAGTGTTGAGGTCAGAGAGTCTGTGTTTGTAGCCTAAAGAGTCTCACAAAACAAACTGGTTTGAAGCTGCTACTAAATATTCAGAGGGGACACTCTACCTCGTGTGAGAACAGGGCTGCTTGATGCAGCCTATATGCTCAGTGAGGCCATAATGGCGCACAGCAGTCCTCACAGCTGACTCAGTTAGTCTTCTGCACCAGATGGAAGGTTTTGCGTTTACCCGGAGGGTCAATTAAATTAACAGCATGTAAACACATTTCTTAGCTCTACTTGTGTTACAGTGTAAACTACATTTCATGTTTCAGGCAACTGTTCTGTTGCACAGAGGTTAAGATTAACGTGTTAGTTTAACCATCAAAGCATAGACGTATGTATTTGCTTGAACTTACTCTGGGTATTAACTCATGTCAAAAATGAATGTTTTATTGGTGCTTGTTTTGTCTGCATGTATATTTGAAAGTGAGGGCAAAGCAATGTGTTGCAAAACTCAAACTGGACTTTTAACAATAAACGTGGTTGACGTTAATTTTTTATTTTGATGGCACCACACAGTGAGGCTGTAAACCTTGTTTAAAAAATGTTTTATTTCAATTTTACACAGACAAACACGTAAGGGGAGGCTGGAAATGTTTGGATTTTGCTAATTGTCTTCATCGGATGGTGGTTGGTCTGTCATGGCATTGTGCTTCTCCAGCTTAGCCATCAACTCTGAGAGGGGAAAAAGGTAAAATAAAACATGATTAATGGGTATTATTAAGTTGCACTGATTACAATACTATCTTACAACCTTGATTATACTTATTGCGGTCAAAGACAGCTGGAAACCTGGTGGCCGAGTAATCATTGCTGTTATACTTTGAAGCCCGTCGCATGCATAGTTGACACATTTTTATGTAAATTCTCCACACCCGAGTGTGCAGTGACAAAAAGTAGGCAAACACACATCTGCATGGACTCCTTCACTCAAAGTCTAAAGCCAAAATTTATTTCACTCGTAACTGAGCGGACCCAAGGATGCAGAAAGGACAATCAAGACATTTAAAGAAGTCGTCTGTTTTATAGAGATCTTGCCTACCTTTAGCAGGATTGAACACTCCGTGGGTTTGAGTATCGCACACATAACAGCGCTTGGACTTGCGGTAATGCTGAAGTGCACAAACCTCACAAAAGAAGTGCCTGCACCTGAGAGACATTAGACATGTTAATATGTTTCCAAAAACAGGGAACAGCTTGGCAAGGAAAAAAATGACATTAAAGTCTTACTTTGTGACTACGGGATTCTTATAGGATTCCCGGCAGATGAAGCACTTGAAGGGCAAGTCTTCCTCATCACTGCTTACTTCATAGTTCTCTTCATCTAAATAAAAATAAGACAGCGTTCAGGAAAAGATCGTTTACAGTAGGAACAAAAATGCAGTTCCTTCTCAACTCACCATTGGCTCCATATCGTCCCTCTTCCAGTTCCCTCTCAATCTGCCAGCCATGTTTGTAGTCTGATCTGTCGTGAAGAAACTTGCAGCTGTCTGATAGGAGAGATGATCATGAGGAAGCTTTATTGAACGACCAGTATTTTCTTAAATGTCTCACACACACTACAAATTGCTCTAATCTATAGATAAATAGAATAAAAAACACAACTCAATCGCAATGAAAAAAGGTCTTAAGAAAAAATATAAGGTTTTATGAAAACCACCCAAAAAAGTGTCTGCCAAAATTTTTCTTGTAAAGGCTTTGGCACAGTTGCAGTCACACTTGTGCCACCTGATGCATTTATACACGTAATAGTTTAATTTCCCACAAAACAAAAACAATACCGGAATAAAAACAAAGTTGTAAGGGAATTTGATATTATTGCCATTAACTTTTCCCTGATTTTCTGTCGTTTTTGTGAATTTCCCTTTTTGTCATAGTGACTTCTTTTAAACAAAATACTGCATGGTTTGACTTCCTGAAAAATCCAAATTCTTACACATGTTAAAAGTGTTTTCTCTTATAAACGCAGACCATTTGAAAGCAGTGAGTTTAATGTCATGTATAAGAAACCTGTTTGAGCTTTGTGACGTTTCGTTATTGTGCTGGGAGCAAAGTCTAAAGATGCGCTGTGGTCATTAAGAGTATGACATGGTCAGCAACAATACTCATATATGCTGTGGCATTTAAACCAAACTCAACTTGTACTAAGGGACCCAAAGTGTGCCAAGAAAATGTTTCCCAACAATATTACACCAGCAGCAGCAGCATGAACTGTTAATACAAGACAAGATTCTTCTATCGTCCAGGTTAGAGTGAGCCTGTGTGAACTGTAGCTTGAGTTTTCTGTTCTTAGCTGTCACCAGTTCAACCCAGTGTGGTCTTCTGTTGCTGAACCTCCATCTGCATCAAGGTTTAACAGTTGTCCATTCAGAGATGCCCTTCTGCGTAATGTGTGGTCATTTAAATTACTGTTGCCTTCCTATCAGCTCAAGCAGTCAGACCAATCTCTGATTTCTGCCATCAAAAAGGGAAGTTCACCTGGAGAACTGCAGCTCACCTAATATTGTAAACCAGTCTCTGTAAACCCTAAAGGTGGCTCTGTGGGAAAATTCCAGTGCATCTACATTTTCTGATATACTCAAGATCAGCTTGTCTGGCACCGACAACAATGCCACATTTGCCACATTTGAGTCACATAAACCAAATTTCTTGCCTGCTTCTATGTGGCTGAATAGATTTTTGAACCGACAAGCAGTTGAACAGATACACCTATTGAAGTGGCCAATGAGTGTATGTTGTTCTAACTAGTGGGAGGTTTTACTTAC
The DNA here is from genome assembly GCF_057381915.1 of Diplotaxodon limnothrissa. Classification (NCBI taxonomy): domain Eukaryota; kingdom Metazoa; phylum Chordata; class Actinopteri; order Cichliformes; family Cichlidae; genus Diplotaxodon; species Diplotaxodon limnothrissa. The sequence goes on along the minus strand of NC_140599.1, from coordinate 29,633,627 downwards.
ATTTGTCCCATTTAACACGTAACATTTAATCTGAGTTGTTTTTCTTCCTCAATAGATGGAGGGAAGTCATTAAAAAGACATTAAAATGAAAAGTGTTTGATTAATATACAAAAGACATGTATTTTAAAATATCATACCCACCTCCAAAACCACAGAAACCAGTCTCCTTGTAGTCTTTGCAGATATCTGGCTGGTAGTCCCATCTGACTGTGGCTCGCAGATGTTCAGGGGCTCTGATTGGTCCTTTTCTGTTAAAATGATTGAACTGAATTATACATATCAGTATTAACTAATTACATTTCAGAACTAAAAAAACCCCAAAACTGCATCAGTGATAGATCATCAACCATGCACCATCATAGGAAAGTCTTGAGCAGATGGAGCATTATTTAATGTCTATTTCAAGCCCCTTAAAAAGCTCAAGATTTCCTTTGTCTTTGTGGTTTATTAGCACTTTTAATGATACACACATCCACAAGAGAAGTGCATTTGGTGTTCTGTTTACTTTTATTTTTTTAATGACACAATGTGACTGTGATGGAATGGATAAGCCTCGCCTTAATGCTCACCTGACCATGCCAGAGGAGGCATTGCCCATAGTTGTGTCTTTAGGCTTGATGAATTTTTGGTAGTTGTTGATGCCACGGTAGATTTTATCATCATCTTTACCTGTCAGTTCCTATTACAAGAGGAAAAAAAGAACATTAGTTCAATATTTAGTTGAAACTACTGGACTTTTTTTTTTTTTAATTTTAGCACTCAAGTCACAATTTGTGAATATGAACAGAACAGTTTTCCAACTAAGTCATTATATGATAGGAGTTGTAGCCTTTTCTACAAGGCTTTAACATTAAAAATAGCATCTACTACCTCTTGGATTTTCTGACTCCTTTCAAAAATGGCCTGGGCATCTTTGTCTTTCTCTGTGTCCAGCTGATATGTAGCAGTTGCACCCATGTCCTCCGGTCCCTCTGGTTTCTTGTTTTTGGATAGGATTGGGAAAAAGATTTACATTAAATACTTATATGTGAGCACATCAATAAGTTTGCAAGACTGTGGCTCTTAAGCAGTATACAGGAGAGGGAACACACACACACAAGGCAAATCAGAAGAGGCCAAATCAGCATGCATACAGATGAAACAACAAAAAGGTTGGATACCTTGCTCATTCATATCCCCTTTACTTTTAAAGGACAGCCTTTAAAAAGTCAGTATGATAGAAAAAGTCAACTCACCGCTGATCGTGTGGACTTGTAGGAAACAGTCATCTTCTTGTCTTCTTTCTCATCTTCACTTTCACTGGATGATACAGCATCTCTCTCCACTTTCTTTGTCTGGACAAAAATCCCAAAACAAAAACAGTCACCTCTGTCTCATTTGAGGCTACTGTCATAGCAGTCTTGTCTGCAAATGTGTGTTTGCATGATTAGATTTATCAACTTTTTCAAAATATCAGGTTTGCCCAAATTCTAAATGTAAAAAGAAAAAGCTATATATGCATTAACATAACACACTTTTAAATACTTTAGTACTCTTGTAAATCTAAATGCAGATTTAGACTTTTGCAAATCTAACTTTGTACCAGCTGATTCTGGATACATACTTGCCGTTTCCAGTGCACGTTGAGGTACACAGTGATTAAAACAGAAAAAAAACAATTCTCGACAAACACGTGTCAAAAAAATATAAATAATAAAAAATAAATAAATAATCCCCTAATTACCCTCTGAATCATTGGGTTGACGCGAGTTTCTTTCTTTTCTTTTCTCACAACGAGGGTCTGGTCCTCATCACTGTTTTCATCTGAAAAGGACATGAGTGAGATACATTTGGTGAAAAAATCTAGTAACTTGCCCAATAACTGACAGCAGACTTGCAAAATCTTAGAATAATCACTGGTGTCAAGCCAGCCTCCAATTCGAGACTTGCAGTCAAGCCAGCCTCCAGTTTGTTTTACGTTCCCTGTGTATTCAAAGTATTACGGGAATGGATGTGGAAACCGGATTTCAAAATAAAAGCCAACTTCGAGTGAATTAACAGATATGTTAAGAACATAATAACATATAATTTAGGCTTTTTTTTTTTTTTACAAACTCTAATGTTAGATCTATATGACACAGCCTTGTACCCTAATTGTGCCCTGTCACTATCAAGGCCATCTTATTTTGGATTTCAAAGTAAAAGCCCTGTGAATCTTCATTTTTGAACTACTCTTTCAATGACTTAATAATGCTCTTAAAAGCAAAAGTCGTATTTCCAAATACTATTTGAACTTTATATCAACACTTTCCAACCACAGTCTTTTTACAGTGATACCATATCAATATCAAGTCAGTCTGATTTTGCCTTTCATAGTAATGGCCCTTTGAAATTGTCCATAATTGACTTAATCTTCTAACGATTCAAAATGCTCTAAAATGAAAAATTCTTGTTTCCACAGGGTAATTCCACCTTAGATCAACAGTATACAGCCCCACAGTGATACCATATCAATATCAAGTCATTCTGATTATGCCTTCCAAAATAAAAGCCTTTTTAAATTGTCCATAATTGACCTAACTTTCAGTGATTTCAAAATGTTTTAAAATGGAAATTTCCTGTTTCCACAGGGTAATTCCACTCCAGATCAACAGTATACAACCTCACGATGTTACCATATCAATATCAAAACATTCTGATATTGCTTTAAAAAATAAAAGCATTTTCAAACTGCCCATATCTGAGTTGCTCCTGGAACAATTTCAAAATGCTCTAAAATGGCACATTCCTGTTTCCACAGGATAATTCCACTTTAGATCAACAGTATCCAACCCGACAGTAAAACCATGTAAATTTCATGTTGGTCTGATTTCGCCTTTCAAATTAATGGCCCGTCGAATTTGTCCATATGTGATATACTCTTTCAATTATTTCAGAATGTTTTAAAAATGAAAATTGCTGTTTCAACACATATTGGGTTTTCATTTTGAAAAGCAAAATCAGACTCAATTGATTATGACAGAATTGAATCATAAAGATGATGTAAAAGGAAGCTGAAATTGCCACTAGGTTGTAATTGATAGTACGTTTATATTTTAAGTCTGTGGAAAGATGTCATTCTAAATAAAGAAATTACAAAACAGCTTGCAAACCAACCATGACATCTTTCCACAGACTTAAAATATAAACGTACTATCAATTACAACCTAGTGGCAATTTCAGCTTCCTTTTACATCATCTTTATGATTCAATTCTGTCATAATCAATTGAGTCTGATTTTGCTTTTCAAAATGAAAACCCAATATGTGTTGAAACAGCAATTTTCATTTTTAAAACATTCTGAAATAATTGAAAGAGTATATCACATATGGACAAATTCGACGGGCCATTAATTTGAAAGGCGAAATCAGACCAACATGAAATTTACATGGTTTTACTGTCGGGTTGGATACTGTTGATCTAAAGTGGAATTATCCTGTGGAAACAGCATCTTTCAATTTAAGAGCATTTTGAAATCGTCAAACGAGTAGGTCGTCTACGGGCAATTTGAAAATACTTTTATTTTGGAAGGCAAAATCAGAGTGACTTGATCTTAACATCGTATCTCTGTGGGGTTGTATACTGTTGATTTAAAGTGAAATTATTCTGTGGAAACAGCAATTTTCACTTTTAGAGCATTTTGAAATCTTTAAAAGAGTAGGTCGTATCTTGGCAATTTGAAAAGTCTTTTATTTTGGAAGGCATAATCAGAATGACTTGATATTGATATGGTAACATCGTGAGGTTGTATACTGTTGACCTAAAGTGAAATTATCCTGTGGAAACAGCAAAATTCTTTTTAAGAACATTTTGAAATCGTTAAAAAAGTAGGTCGTATATATGCTCAATTTGAAAGGGCATTTATTTTGGAAGGCATAATCAGAATGACTTGATATTGATATGGTATCACTGTGGGGCTGTATACTGTTGATCTAAGGTGGAATTACCCTGTGGAAACAGGAAATTTCCATTTTAGAGCATTTTGAAATCACTGAAAGTTAGGTCAATTGTGGACAATTTGAAAAGGCTTTTACTTTGGAAGGCAAAATCAGAATGACTTGACATTGATATGGTATCACTGTGGGGCTGTATACTGTTGATTTAAAGTGGAATTACCCTGTGGAAACAGGAAATTTCCATTTTAGAGCATTTTGAAATCACTGAAAGTTAGGTCAATTATGGACAATTTAAAAAGGCTTTTATTTTGGAAGGCATAATCAGAATGACTTGATATTGATATGGTATCACTGTGGGGCTGTATACTGTTGATCTAAGGTGGAATTACCCTGTGGAAACAGGAATTTTCCTTTTTAGAGCATTTTGAAATCACTGAAAGTTGGGTCAATTATGGACAATTTGAAAAGGCTTTTATTTTTGAGAGCAAAATCAGAATGACTTGATATTGATATGGTATCACTGTGGGGCTGTATACTGTTGATCTAAAGTGGAATTACCCTGTGGAAACAGGAATGTGCCATTTTAGAGCATTTTGAAATTGTTCCAGGAGCAACTCAGATATGGGCAGTTTGAAAATGCTTTTATTTTTTAAAGCAATATCAGAATGTTTTGATATTGATATGGTAACATCGTGAGGTTGTATACTGTTGATCTGGAGTGGAATTACCCTGTGGAAACAGGAAATTTCCATTTTAAAACATTTTGAAATCACTGAAAGTTAGGTCAATTATGGACAATTTAAAAAGGCTTTTATTTTGGAAGGCATAATCAGAATGACTTGATATTGATATGGTATCACTGTGGGGCTGTATACTGTTGATCTAAGGTGGAATTACCCTGTGGAAACAAGAATTTTTCATTTTAGAGCATTTTGAATCGTTAGAAGATTAAGTCAATTATGGACAATTTCAAAGGGCCATTACTATGAAAGGCAAAATCAGACTGACTTGATATTGATATGGTATCACTGTAAAAAGACTGTGGTTGGAAAGTGTTGATATAAAGTTCAAATAGTATTTGGAAATACGACTTTTGCTTTTAAGAGCATTATTAAGTCATTGAAAGAGTAGTTCAAAAATGAAGATTCACAGGGCTTTTACTTTGAAATCCAAAATAAGATGGCCTTGATAGTGACAGGGCACAATTAGGGTACAAGGCTGTGTCATATAGATCTAACATTAGAGTTTGTAAAAAAAAAAAGCCTAAATTATATGTTATTATGTTCTTAACATATCTGTTAATTCACTCGAAGTTGGCTTTTATTTTGAAATCCGGTTTCCACATCCATTCCCGTAATACTTTGAATACACAGGGAACGTAAAACAAACTGGAGGCTGGCTTGACTGCAAGTCTCGAATTGGAGGCTGGCTTGACACAAGTGAATAATCTCGGAGTTAACTGGGAGGACAAAAAACAGCAGGCGCATCCAGTGTTCCAAATTCCGAGGAAACGTAAACGAGGCACGAATGTGAAATTTGTTTATAACAGGAACAAAATATGTGTCATCTGCGGTACTTTACATCGTTTCTCCGATTTTTGGAATCAGATACAGTAGTTTTGCCTCTTCCCGTGTTAATAACACAGTGGTTATCTGTAAAGGACTACGAGAACAGAAACAAGTAGTCGATCATTAAAAAGCTCGAGCGCTGTCGGCACCGGAAGTTCACTGGGCTTTAAATGATCAGAAAGTGAGTTAAATAACAAACCTTTCTCGCTATCGCTTGCTTTTCTCTTTCGCCCAGAGAATTTCCTATTAGATTTTTTAAACAGAAAAGTGCAAGATCCCTCCCGAGGCTTCTCCGATTCCGCCATCTTGAATCTGTTTTGTAAATATCTGCTCTCGCCACAGCACCCTCTAGTGTCTAGGAGTCATCTTGGTTAGTCCCTGTACTGGCCAAAAGGAGAATCACACCTGTCCATTTACTCAGGCATTGTAAAGTTAGATTTAAAAAGACAACAATGATACTTCAGTGAGAAAGTGGCTGCAATTTTTGCGAGCCAGTCAATCAAAGATTGCTCAATGATATTTACCTATTTCATATTTAAAAATAATTCATGAGAATTTAAGTTATGTCTTGGAAATCTTTAGAACTCTATGAAGTGCTGTTATGTTTTTAGAGCTGTGCCAGAACACGTTCGTCTGCCAAAGGGGGGTTTAGATACTTGTCAAAAAGTTATAATTATTTAAACTGTTTTAAATGACTTGTTGGTCTATAATCTATCAAATAAATTGCAAAAGTTTCTGACCAGGCACAAGGTAGGAGCTGCAGGAAGTAATTGGCTAAGTTACTCTTAGACAGTGACTTCCTTTATTTTTCCAGGTAAAAAGTCTAACTGATATTAAAAATATCTTTTTCAAAACATGTTTGGTCAAAGAGGGCTTTGGGGATTACAACAAATGTAAAAGAACAGTTCTATAAAGATATTTTAAGCAGCAAAAAAGGACTGGATTGATTATAATGCAGGACGCAGAGTAGCTACAATAACGCAGAGTCGAGATACTTGCAAAAAAGGTCATTTCTTTATTTTATATTTAGCCCTTTGAAAATTCTGTTGACCCCAGCCTATCTGCCAATGTAAGGCAAGATATAACACATACAAACACATAAAAACATCAGCAATCACTTTTTTTGCCTGACACCGGAAGACTGGAAATTCCAGTATAATTCATGAATCTGTGATGAAAACGGGAAGATGGTTTTATTTTGAAAGTTTTAACCGGAATGTGCACTGATAAATACGTGTAACTTGGTTCTAGTCTCTTAGATCCCGTCCTCCTCCTCTTCCAGCAGCGACTGTAGCAGCATCCGTGACTCCCCGCAGAGGACGGCCGGTGTTTGTAGGACTCAGGGCCCGCGGAGGGAGAGGTCCTGGCCTGGGCACGAATCCCGAAGAGGCCCCGGGGCCGCCGCTGGATGGAGTCGGGCTGTATACAGACAGCAATGGCTATGGGTCTGACATCGAAAAAGGCGTCTGCTCGGAGCGTCTGCGTGGAGCGAAAAAACCTCATCACGGTCTGCAGGTATACATCACGACACCACCGACGTGCCGTATTTATCAGTAGGAGCCTGTCCTTGCAAGCTGTTCGGGTTATAGTTTCACCAGTATGCTCATCATGAAGGTTTTTTTTTTCATCCAAGAATTCCACCCCTGCGTTCATTCCCAAAGTGAAACAATGGCAGCAACATAAATGGAAAATATTACAGAAAAAAGGGCCACATTTCTAGAAAGGCGAGGGTTAAGGAGGGGGCAGGTGCGTGTTCACCTTCACGTACCTTCTGTCATCACACCCAGTTTAATAGAAACAGTACACAGTAGACTACAGAAACCACTCAATTATCCAGGGTTTGTTTTTAAATGCTCGTTTACGGCTTGCAGGGCTTCTTTTTTCTTTCTTTCTTTGCTATGATGTTAATCTATTAATTCTGTCTGTCGTTTAAAAGTACAGTCCCCTGCGTGTTTGTTTCTATAGCAGGAAATGCACCTTCAAGTGATTCAAGTGATGAGTGTTGCAAAATCAATTGCAGAATAGGGATGAAGGGAAGATAAGCCAGTCAGCAGCAGGTCTCCTCCTCCATCATGGTGAGCTTCAGTGCCTGAATTGGACAAGGGCATTTGGGGCAGTGCAAGGACTCCTCCCCACATCAGGGGCCCTCCATCCTTCTCCATCCAGCCTAGAGATGGCCTCTGACTGATTGGCTCTAATAAATCACTGTCTTCTGCAGTGAGGTTAGCACTGTAAATGTGTGAGCTGACAGCTCACACAACGAGAGCTCTTCAGCTGCACAGTAAGTGCAGTTTTATACAATAATGTAACACCCTCCTGGTTCCAGTCTGCACATTATTACATCACGTGTGATATTTAGAGCTTTAACAGCTTCCATCCTTTTTGACCAGAGGCTCTAATTTGCATGCTTCCACGTGAGACCAATGTTTATATTCATATAGAAACAATAAATGTAGCAAGACTATTAAAAATAGCCCAGAAATCTTTTTTCTCTTTTCTCTTTTCTCAGCACTTCATGACCTCCTTGCATTAATTTTGTAACCTTTCAAATTAGGCACCCCTGATGTAAAAGTAACTCTGCTCATTTCACTGAAGGCTAATTAACTTTTGGACCATGTTATCACAAGTTCTCAGAGGCCTAGGTGCTATTTTCTCAAACGTCTTTTGCACAAATAATCATCGCATCCCAAAGATGGACAACCTAATACTGTACAAGTCTAGAAAAATGCCACAAATATCCACATCTCAGATGTTTTTTTGCCTTAAAATAACTTGAACTATCCATTTTGTAAAAATATGTTGCTGATTATTTTCCTTTCTCTGACATAACTAGGTTATAGTGACCTTATCCTACTTTTGGAGTACTAGTTAATTATGTGATACCCACAGAGACTGGCAGGAAAATGCTGCTTTGATCATGTTGTTTTGCTCTCATAAAATTTACTACTCCTCATCTTGAATTGCAAATTGACTATAATCATAAAAAGTGTTCATAAAAGTGGCATCATGCGTCTGAGCTCTGCTGTATTTCTTGTAATTTATTGCACCGTAGTGCTAGAAACCACCAATTAAAACAGAAAAGGACTCCAACATGGACTCACAGTCAAGCATTTTTATTCCAGTACCTTTATATCGAAGGTCCTGCCTGCGTTTTAGTGGCATGTACAGTGAGGCAAAAACACACAACATCACAGAGAGCATGCATGCAAAGAAAGAAAAGTTCTCACAGTGGACACAGACAAGGATTAGCAGGGACACAAAAACACCTTTGTTTTCAGTTTCTCCTGACCGTGCTAAGACAGATTTAATCATTTAAGCGTTTTAAAGACAAAGAAACTGGACAAGACAGAAATAAATCTCAAACAGCTTTCCATCAGTAATGCTTACTACAACAACTTTTTTCCATTTTCTAATGAACAACATGACATTGATTAGGTTCACTTCGAGGGCAGTTTCTTCTTGGCATGTCCAAGTTGCTGCCCGATCTCCCTGCCCATGGTGTTTTGGACCTTTTTCATGTTGTTCAGGTCAGAGCTGATTCACAGGCTGCTCGCTGATCGGATAATGAGGAGAGAGCCTGAATCAGCACCGTCCCTCTGGCTGTGCATTAGTGCAGGCAGGGCATCGTGTTGCACGATTCAGGATCCAGGCTCTGTTGCGGTTGTTGAGATGCAGCCATTCCCACAGCTGAGTTTGTGACATTAGTGCTTAATTAGTTCACCAGGCCAAGCTATTATTTACCCTAAGTGTGTGTGTGTGTGTGTGCGCATTTACTGCATATATAAAGTCTGCCCTCTTTTTTTTTTCTTACTGCAACATCATACATGTTTAACATACAGTCAGCACACACAGAGATTAACATTTCTACTCCCAACAATTCCTTTAATGTGTTGGCATCAAAGTCCCGGTTAAAAGTGTGTACACTTGATCTGGCATGATGTGGGTCACGAGTACCAGCCACAGAAATCTGACTGATCTTTGCTCAGTGTTTCAGTGTCAGACCTAACAGACCAATCCTATTTTAATGAGACGTGCTGTATCTACAGAGAAAAGAATGGACAAAAAAAGAATAACAACAGAGAAAAATAATAAGAGATGGCTATTCTAAATAGTAAGTAAGAAGAATGCTCCTTCTTTTTAGGTTAGGGGGACTTTTGAATTGCCAGACATCCCAAAAAGTATCTGAAAACCCAAAAAATCTTTTTAGGGCCACGTAGAGACTTGATATTTATGACATCCACAGTGGTATCAGTATCGTACTGAGCTGGACTGTTGTCAATAGCAACAGGGTTCATCTAAATGTGGCTTTTTGCAGCGAGTGGAGGACATTCGTGCAACTCTCGGATTAGTGTTGTTTATCTGAGCTCAGTTTGACAAAATGTTTGGGGATCAGAAGAAGGAAACCAACCGGCTTGTGTTGGTTTGTTTTTAAGGGCGCTTTCCATCCGTTAATGTTTAAAATTGAATGTTTTGCTGCTTTTTTTAGTCTGGCTAAGAGCTCTCTTGCTGCGGTCCGTGACAGGAGAAACGGTGCTACTGTAGGCATGGTGAACCTGAGAAAAAAATAGATAAGATGAGTGAGACAAGTCTGATGTGAAGAGGTATCCATGCAGCCGCTTCCTGTAAACAAAGAGAGCTGGGAGAGAGGCAAGAAGGGAGGGCGATGTGCTGCATGTTGGCTGAGCTCTGAGGCCTTCTGGGGCGTGGCTCAAGAGAAGAGAATAAAATGTTCTGAACTGTAGTAAAGCACGCCTGTTAGACGTGCATCGACAAGAGAGTCAACGAATATTTGAATCTACGTGTGCAGATGGAGTAACACTAATTTTAATCGTTCAGCTTCCGTGCAGCCTTCTTTTGCATTTTTCCTGATTTCTGATCCTACGCTTTTTTCTTTTCTTTTTTTAATTTTTCTTTTTTTTTACCAACACCGTCAAGTATTTGAAATTACAGCAGAAATGTCTAGAAGTTTGGCTGAACACTTGGACACCACTCATCAGCTGATCTGTCTACACTCTCACTGTTAACTTCTCCTGTTATTCCTCATTTTTACCCCTCTGTCATACTCTAATATCTGATTCACACTATCTGTGCTTCTCAACACCCTCACTGTCCGTCGTACGCCGTGATCCCTCTACACCTCCTCTGACCATGAAACACTTCCTGGACACTTGGTCACAGAGGGGTTCGGTGAGAGAGAGACACACCCTGCTGTAGTTGTTTTTTTTGTGTGTGTGGTTTTTGTTTTACTTTTTCTTTTTTTTCTTTTTTTTTTTCGTCATTGAGGATTTGGCCCAAATTGTGATTTGAAATATTCTTCGGAGCACAAAGCCTTTTCTTTTTCATGCCAGTCCAGTGCAGGACGCCTCCCCCGACAGTCCACGATGATAAACACAGCACTGGCTGGCGTTGTGCAATGCTTCGGCCAGTGAGGAGTTCACCTGTGTCATCTGATCCTGCTGGTTATGCCAAGGCTAGAAGACAGAGACAGAAATAAGAAGACAGAGAAAGTAGTCAGGGAAATGCATGTGAGGGAAAATAAATAAAAATGAAAGTCGAGAAAGTTAACGTGAAGCTTTGTGTTTTTAGGTTAGACATCTTTGCTGATGAATGCAGTTTTGGTTATCCCGTGTCGTGCTGCGGATCAAACGCAAGTTTGTAAGTACAGTAGAGGGGTGAGAAAGGAGAACAAGAGGGCATTTAACAAGAGTTGAGAGTGTGCTTGGCATTGATCCAGGCTGAGTGAGAGGTTGCACAAAAGAAGCTTGTCAGAAGGCCCTGCAGTTGTTTTTCAGTGTCAAATCGTACCAAGAACATGTTGCTATTCCACTCCATCCATTTGCATTTGAGGCACGCCAGAGATTCCCCTTCAGATCAAAGGACTTCAGTTAATTTACAATCATCTGTTATAATATTCCTGTTAAGATAACGTTGCTCTCACATTATTAGGTCAGACAGGTTTTTTACAGCTGTTGATATTTTGTTTTTATGATTTTAAATGCTGTAACTTTTGCTAACAAGAAGCTGTTACATGTTGGTTCGTATACTGAGCGTCCAGACCCACTGCTTGGGTTTCCATGGCATCTAGGCTCTGCACAGTGAGAAAAGATTTGATGTAATGCATTTTTCTGACTTGGAAGCATCACAAAGAGGAATTGTACTGTGAATTTGGGTGAATACGATTTACTGTTCACTCATTATCTCATATTTTTGACAGATTAGTACATTTCAAATTTTCTAACTTTTCTTCCTGATGGGATCCCTTTAGACAACATCAGGTAGTATGTAGCCGATTATTTTGTGAAGCTAAATCGTAGCTGTCGCCCCCGGTCCCAACACACAATATTTGTGCTTATTTCGCAATACCCACCAAGTGGATTTTTTTTATTCAGCAAAAGCAGTTTTAGCTTTTGAAGAGATTCAGCCTAACATTCTGGATTTCTGGATCTATTATCCATTAATCTGCTGATCTACATGGTTTTTCAAACATTTTATCAGACAAAATTCAGATGCCACTAACCTGTTTCTTTGATAAATCCAAAGTGACCTGACAAAGTCAAGGCTCGAAAAGTAAATTTAATCCAGTTTTTGCTCTCAGTGCTGATTCCGTCGTGTTATCCATACGTCCTCTCTGATGATTCTTATTTTGAGTCAGTCCCCCCACCCCGTGATGCCGTCTTCTCTCATCTAGAGCGTCTTGCGTTTGGGGAAGATGGCTTTCCGGAAAGAGGTGCTGGTGGTACCTCTGCTGAAGGACGCACTGCCCAGCGAGATCTTGGTTTTCCCACTGGTGATAGTGGAGGAGCCCAGAGATGTTGTGCTCCTGCCCCGGGTGATGGAAGAATTCCCCATGGCAAGCTTGGTCTTCCCCCTCTTTATTGTGGTGTTGCCCAGGGTTAAGGCTGTCTTCCCCTCCGTGAAGCTGGTGTTGCCCATTGAGGAGAAGCTTGTCTTCCTGACCCAGATTCGACGGCAGGGTTCGGGACTCACTAGACGCAAAGCATCGCACACTCATGCAGCACTCTATGCTCTGCAAGCCCTCGGGAGTAATAGTAACATCAACTACAATCCAGAGTGGACCAGAATGCTAAGCGTGGATAGTGCGACCCCCGTGTCGCATAATGCCTTCGTTGAGCTCTTCAACGTGGGCTTTGGAAGGCCACATACCACCCATGTGTCCCTGTGAATGGACAGAGGCAGCCGTAGGTGGCCACAGCCTATCTGGGGGGACTGGGACAGTAAAGCGATTGTCCCAGCGCCACGACGACACCGGACGGTTGAAGGAGACATTGTTGCAAAGAGGACAGTCTGTGGTGACATCACTTTCTTCTGAGCCATTGTTCCCTATAGCCTGTGATTGTAAGATGTTCCCTTTGTGTACAACTGTATGCACCATATGTGAAATGAGTTGTACCGTGTTGTTTTAAAGGAAAGGGACGCTGAATGTGCTCATGTTCTCCATATGTATGTGAAGCTTTGATTGCACCTCTTCTGGATTTGTGCCGTCCCTCCGTTTGGAATATGGGTGTGGTTCCTTCAGTTGGTGTTTATTATCCATTTGAAATCTTGCTGAACTTTTTGAACTCGTGCAAAGTTTTTATTTTCCTCCCCTTTAATGTGTTACAGATCTTGAAATGTCTACATACAAAACAGTCAAGCTCATCAGTGTTTAGACATGTTACTTTTATAAGCACTGTTACATCGATCAACCTTTACAGTCTTGGGGGTGAAAACTGGATTTGCAGTGTGGGAGCTTAGTTATGGAAATGTGAAGTATCAGTCAGTCTTATCAGCAGAAAAAAATACCACATTCAAACCAACGATGCGGACGTGTTGATGCACAACATGCAGGAGAAAAGTGCTGATGAAGAGCACACACATACTCTTCTGTCTCCACATACATCACAACCATCCCCTCCCTGCCAAGTCAACACACCATAAATCGTCATTTCATCAATGTCACATTTGCATAACATGCTCAGCACTACTTTGGGAATGGGACGGCTCGCTTTTGATTGCGAACCTATTAGATCTGCAGGTCATTATCATTTTTTTATACACATCATAGACATAGCAGCTCTTTTTATTGATTTTGAATCACTACTGACCTTCTAAAACAGACCATATAGATATATCCATGGGTTTTTAAGTATGTGCAGGATTCAAGTGTGAAAATCCCAGTAGATGTTGCTATGCGTTTCTTTGCCCCTGACGAGAGTGGTTTTGAACACAGACACAGACTTGGTCCCATGGGTGCAGGTCAGGGTGGTGAGAGAGCTTGTAGTCTCTCCTCGTGAAACAGAGGTATTGCCCACTGCTATGCTGGTTTTGCCCAAAATTGTGGTGGTTCTGCTCCAGGAGATCGAGTATTTACCCCAGGAGATGGTGTACTTATTCCTCAGGATAGAAACCCTCCCTTTGGTGAAGGAGGTTTTGCTTGACGAAAATGTAGTTTTCCACTCATTGTTAGAGTCTTTTTTGGACTGCTTGGCTGCTTTGGGTGTCTTAGCCCTGGCTTCGGGGGTCCTTTCCATTTAGGTGTTCCTCCGCTTGGACGTCAAGGCTTTACGGAAGGAGGTGGTAGTGGTTCCCCGGCTGAAGCTGGCCCGTCCCAGAGCCACAGTCGTCTTTTGCCTTTGGATGGTGGAATCTCCCATGGAGGTGGTGGTCACTCCCCTGAAGATGGAGGAGTTGCCTAAGGAGACTGTAGTCTTTCCCCTGGCTATGGAGGTGTTTCCCACTGCCAGGGCAGTCTTGCCCTCTGTGATGCTAGTGTTGCCCATCGAAGCCGAGGCAGCCCGCCCGAGCCTGTGCCTGGATGCCCGCTCCTAACATGCACGCTGCATAGCGTTCCTTCTGTGGTGCAGCCGGTGGGGTGAGCATGTGAGGTCAAAAGCCAAGCTAAAGCTCCAGCAGCTGCCCTAAATAGATCACACCACAATGTATAGATAAGGGGGAGGGAATTATTTGATCATTCTTTCATGCTCGTCGGTCCCTCAGAGAGACAAGACCCAAAGGGACCTGGAAGCACAGCACGCACAAAGGCTGTAAAGACAGGGAGTTAATTGTATTGTTTTCATGATAACACTGCCAAAGCACTGAAGGGGTACATTGTGCAGTACACAAGACAATTGGGGTGACCTCAGTATGATAAGATGGCGTAGTTCCCAAAAAAAGAAGAAAAAAAATCCTCTCAGCTGTTGTTCAAATACAGTAGTACATTTGTCTGCTTGGTTACAGTATACAACTGCATTTCATGTGCAGCACAGCCAACTAAGAGTCCAAACCCCTCACACATTGCCATCAAAGTGTGCAGTATTTGTCTAATTTTTCTTTCTCGGTGCACTTCTATTTCAGATTCTCCGTAAAGACTCTCCTCGAAAAGTACACAGCAGAGCCCATAGATGACTCATCTGAGGAGTTTATCAACTTTGCTGCCATTTTAGAGCACATCCTCAGCCACCGCTTCAAAGGTAACACTGCAGGTAACATACAGGAAAGATGGACAAAGTTAATATGACTTTCATTGTGAAACAGTCGAAATATATTTGAAATAAAAATGCAGCAGGCATTCTCGTCAAAAAGCCATAAAATGGGTGCGATTACACAGTCAGCTGGATTGTTGCTGTGGGTGCATATTTTAGTTTCACTTGCTGTCAGAACACAAATGATTGATTGGTGTGTTTTAATATTAAACCAGGTTCTGGCAGCTGGTTCAGCTCAGATGGACAGCGCAGCTTCTGGGAATACATCCGGCTGGCGTGCAGCAAGGTGCAGAACAACTGCATCGCCAGCATCGAAAACATAGAGAACATCAGCACATCACGAGCCAAGGCAAGGAGATTTGTATGCACTCTAGTGTGTGTGCGTGTCTGTTTGTGTGCGGATGAGTGTGAGAAAAGGTCCTCTGTTCCCACTCGCTAATGCGTCGTCCTACAGGGCCGGGCGTGGATTCGAGTGGCGCTGATGGAGAAACGTCTCTCTGAATATGTGTCCACTGCTCTCAGAGACACAAGAACAACAAGGTTTGACTGGATTCTTAATTTAAACTAAACCTTTGGTTTAAAATGATCCCCAGTCCTGTTTTCCTTCACTTCACATTCAGCGTCTCAATACGAAACATCGCTTCTATATACAGGGTTTTACTCCTATGAAAATGAATGTAAATACTCAGTATGATAACTAGAAATTCGGAAGTGATAATCACCTCTTTACTTGGCAGGAGGTTCTATGATGATGGTGCCATTATGTTGAGAGAGGAGGCCACAGTGCTGACTGGCATGCTGATTGGACTGAGTGCCATTGACTTCAGGTGAGGTGGAGCTGTGCAGAGACTGTGACACAGAACACAATATATTTTGAAAGAAGCACAGACACCAGCCCAGGCATTTTAAAATCAATATGGTATTACGTGGAATGCGGTAAGCTATCATAAAGTGGAGCTATTATCCTTTCATTATGCTTTTTCCTTATTTTCTGTAAAATATAATGCCCTGCAAAAGTCCTAAGGTACCTCTCATCACTTTATATTTTTCCAGGAAAACAGGAAATAGGTGGAAGCACATGGAATTAGAGGATATAAGGCAAAAACCGAGTTTGTACAATTCTAACAGGCTTGAAAGTCACATTGACTTTCAAGCCTGTTGTGACCACTTTTATTTTTTTTTATTTAGAGCCTGGACTCTCTTAGCCAAGCTTTCTTGTCATTTCTTTAAGTAGTCCTCAGGAGTAGTTCTCCAGGCTTCTTAAAGGACATTCTTTTTTGGATGTTGACTGCCTTTTGATGATGACCCCTCATGTCTTCAGTAAGGTTGAGGTCCAGGCTCTGTTGAGGCCATGGCTGATAGTGTTCCATTGTGTGTTTTCTATCCAAGTATGCTTTTACAGCATTGGTTTTGCGTTCGGAATCATTGTCGTCCTGAAAAATGAAACTATTGCCAATCAGATGGTGTTGCATGATGGATCAAAATCTGTTGGTACTTTTCTGCGTACATAATGTTTTGACAAGATCCCAAACGCCACTGGATGAAATGCAGGATGGTTTACTGATAAGAATGACTTCTTGACAGCCACTCTTCCACTGAGACCATTTCTTGTGAGACTGAACAGTAGATGGATCAGCTGGAGCGCAAGATGTATCTCTCATGCTCGTTGTCAAGTCTTTGCTGGATGTTTTTTTAACTATTTCTTATGGGCTTGACTTATAGATACTTGTTGATAATTTGTCAAGTTTCTATAATTTTGAAGGACACGCTGCACTCCCACCATGCTGAGATATACCAAGTGTTTAGCCAATAGCTCTTTGGGAATCACCTTGTTGGTGCAAAAATAAAACTGTGTTGTCTGTGGCATTTTTTTTATATATTCAACTAAATAAACTGGAACAAATGATGTGTTTTTGCAGCAGTCTGAGTAACAAAGTGCCTAAAGATACTATTTTAAAACCAGTTCTTTGCTAAGTTGTCTGTTATGTGTGGATACAACACTTCTTTGTATTAAGTAATTAAGTAAACACTTAACACTAAACACAACTTAACAAAGAGTCTTTGAACTCTCAACAAAAATTCTTTGAAAGACCTTCAGAAAGCCTGAAAAACTTCTGCACAAGAACACTTTAAAAAATCCAAAAAGTCTGGCTTCTTGGAAGTAAAATGTAAATGAATGAAGTGTTGCTCAAAGCCTTTGCACAGCAATATATATACTGATACAGTGGTGAATACTAATACTAATCATGGCCAAAGTTTCAAATAAATAGGTCAGCTTTTGAACCAATAAATCGTTTTAAATGTTTGCTGTCAGACAATTTTTTTACCTTAGTGTTTCATCTACATGCCTTTAATGTTGTGATCTAATTGACATTGTTCTGGGATGGGAGCCAATTAAATTGGCCAAATTGTCTCAAGGGAGAGTAGCTAAAACAGCTTGTTTTCGACAGTAAATAAAAGGTTACTACTGTAGCAGAGTCCAAGAATAATCCTACTTAGGTGAAAATGAGCATATAGGCCCCCTTTGTGTATGTTACCTTGTGTATGTCATCTTTTTAGGTCTGCTATATAATTTTTTTAAGCCCAGTATTTATAGTGGGCTTAAAGCTGTCATCTGAATC
Organism: Diplotaxodon limnothrissa; assembly: GCF_057381915.1. Taxonomy (NCBI): domain Eukaryota; kingdom Metazoa; phylum Chordata; class Actinopteri; order Cichliformes; family Cichlidae; genus Diplotaxodon; species Diplotaxodon limnothrissa. The sequence goes on along the minus strand of NC_140599.1, from coordinate 29,616,042 downwards.
TGAGCATAGTACCTAGTAATGCATCAAATTTTCCAGTAGTGTAGGCATGTTTATTAATGGATAATGTACACAGCACTTTCCATTTCTTTTTCTTTTTTATTTCTTTCCGTGTAGTTTTTGCCTGAAGGGCGAGACTCTGGATGGGAAATCCTCGGCTGTGATTGATTATACGCCCTACCTGAAGTTCACTCAGAGGTGAGCGCTCATCATGCCACTTCTAACAATGCATGCATGCATGCATGCACAGGAATGGGGTCACATTAATACTCCAGCCTCTCTCTTGTTTAGCTATGACTACCTTAGTGATGAGGAGGACCGGCGCAGTGTTGACAGCAGTAACAGCGAGGAGAGCGTCCCTGAGCATCCCTACATCCCTCTGGTGACAGACGAGGAGAGCTGGAGCAACAAGTGTCGCAAGATGGAACAAAGATTTAAGATTGTCTATGCTCAGAAGGTGACTCATAACAACATTACATATCTGATCATTGCTATGAGCATCGGCAAAGAATTACCTGCCTCATTCAATATGTGTTATTCAGGGTTATCTAGAGGAGCTGGTGCGCCTGCGGGAGTCACAGCTGAAGAACGTAGAGACGGAGAACAAGCGTCTGAGAGCCAAGGTGGAGGAGCTGACAGTGCAGAGCCAACAGGAGAAGAAGGAGCTGGAAGCCATTGTGCTGGAGCTGCAGGCACAACTGTGAGTTAGCACATACAAGCTTGGCGTTACATTTGTTCGTTTGCTCTTTCTCGCACAAAGATTTCCATTATGCAGTGTATTTACATGTTGGGCCAAGTTTAAAAGGGGAGCTAAAACTATTGTTTTAATGTAACCTCACAGCTTGGGACAGTTAGATTCTGACTTTTAGTTGACATAACAAGTTTGCTTCTGCTTAGAAGAATAAAAGACACTATTACACTGGCTTCTGACGCTGTCCTCATGAAGAGACTGCAAAGGTTTATGTCTGTAATACTTTGAATATATTTAAATGTTGTAGATATAATATAAAGAAACACAACCTGACAAAAAAACCTGCTTCTTTCAATCCCCAGTTTTCTACAATTCTCACTGATCTTGTTGATGTCTGTTAGTTTTGAGGGTCTGTTGTAAAATCTGAGGATGATTCTGGATGTTCAGCAACACCAGGGTCTGTATTTAACTGACAGCTGTTTTAAAGACTACTATAACAAACTATGGATGCTTTTGCTTGCTGCTTCTGTCTTTGATGTTCAGGCTCATATATTTGTCTACTAAAACTAAGAGTTTTTGGAATTTAATAATTTTACTCTTTGCTGCATTCAGCTCTGCCCTCATGCCCTGTGACTCCTCCCACCTGGCTAAAGATCTCTCCATCCCACTCATCAACCAGTGGTCAACCATCACAAACAACCAACGTGATGTCAAACTCTTCCGCAGGTGAGCTTAAATAAACAGCACAGCTCTTTTTTTTAAAACATATTGTAATACATGCTCATCCAGACATGTTTGTGTCTTGGTGATATTCTGTGAAAACTAGGAGGAGCTTCCACAGCTTGGAGCAGCTTTCCGCTGAAGTCAGTCTGAACTCCGACTCTCAGAAGACTGATGGGAGGCAGAATGGCGACGCTGCCTGGACCTCTGCAGGTAATAATGTTTGTTGTAGAGCATTTTAATGTTACTCTAGTGATGATATTATCTTTCTGTTTTTGTAGACAGTATTTACTGTTAAGTAAAATGCAATTTTATGCAGTGGCAGAGTCGATTTTTATTAGCTGCTTTTATACTTAACAAAGTAACCATAATCCTGCTCCCTCCTCTCTGCACAGCTACATAAAAGCCTTTCAGAAGCAGCCACCCATACACATGGACATACATATTCATAACAAATGCAAGCTTGACGCCCATTTATAATGCCTCATGTGGGCAGCTTAAACTATGCATGATCACAAGTTGAATTTTATTGTGTTCTCCGTGTTATGTTCCTGCAGGAAAAGATAACACTCCTTCCATGCTGGGTCTGTGCGGCTCTTTGGCCTCTTTACCGAGCTCGAAGTCTCTGGCAAGCCTCAAGTCCAGTGAGTGTTTAGTCAACATCAGCACTGAACCCAGCCCTGCGCTCTCTCCCAGCTAGGAGCTTCAAGACCAACAACAGCCGAGATTGAACCCCAGCCTGTCTGCCTTGCTGCGTTGACCATGTCCAAACACCCTACCAAAACCCTGCTCTCATCTTATAGCCACCTCTATGGGATAACAACAGGATCTTATGACACCACATCTGGATTTTTGTATATGAGAGTGAAGTTGTCATGAAGCTAAAAGAGTCTCTCTCTTTTGGTTGTTTCCTTTCCTTTCCCCTCACCTTATCTTTTCCTCATATCCCTCTTTGTATCTGTCAATCCCTTCATCTGAAATCATGCAATGCCTCCGGGAACACTTGTCAGACATTTTCCAAAGCATCCAGTCGCATCTAAATTTTCCCATCTTGCTCCTTATTTGAAAATCGGTATTCTTCTCATGGTATTCTCTGTGTATTTGTGCACCTTTGGCCATTTTTATTCCATTTTAAGTGTAACCAAGACAGCACTAGCAGCTCTTTGGATGCAGAGACAGATGTGATGATCATTTTAAGAGATGCAGATTATCCATATAAAGTCAAGAGGGTGGGTGGTTAAACAGGCTGCCCTTATGGTGTCATAGCATCGAGACGTATGCTCTGTGTGACTGAACGGTATTAGGGTCTGTCACCCTTGAAAGTGCTTATCATTCCTGCCTGGCTAATCAAACAACACAAACATTTTCAGTAGGTTTAAATCTGTGCAGCTATTTATGGATTCTTTTAAGTCTTAAAGTACCGCATATGTTCATTTATCATCTCCAACAGTATGTTCTTTTTACACGTATGCAGTACGTTGAGTTATTTTGTTTTGTGTTGCAATAAATTGCCTTTTTCCATGAAGTGTGTCTTTTAGTGTGTCTTAGAAGGAACAGTGGCAAAAGCAATGTAGATGTTAAGTAGGGAGTTGCATTGCTGTGGCTCCATCTGCTGGTTAAATATATTATATAAATATCATATAACTTCTAAGCCTTTGGGTTCTGCAACAAATTAGAGTACTTGCATTTTCACACAAAATGAAAAAAACAGACTTTACTTCCTCTAAACGGATCAAAACATCTTTTTAAAAATTCCAGCTTTGACATAATAACCTGCAAGAATTATTCTGCTGATGAGTGTTTGATAGAAAGGCTGAAACTTTACCAACTTTATAGTCAGTATTTCATGGCTGATGTAAGAAACAGTTGAAACAGTAGTAAAAGAATTCCTGGAGTTGATAACTCATGATAGACAGATCTGACTAGTCTATGCTGATCGTGGGCGTCCTGACATGCTTTGTCCTCACCAAAGCTTTTTTTGTTTTTTCAGAGGGCACCACAATCCTCCAGCAGTCACTCTGTGAAAAATTCTATCTACGTCACTGAAATATGGAGTTGTCAAACAGCTACACACCCAGTGATTAATTTTTGTCTATGTTATTTTCCCTGACGCAATAATTCAACATTACAAGCATAATCCTCATCAGTTCACAGGAACCTCTCAGCCCTTCAGCAAGCTTCCTGTGCTTTTGTTATGCTGCCAGGACATATTGCTGGGAACAAACAATGCCTGCAGGGACTTTTTAAGTAGCTCATTAACTTAGTGTTAAGGTCTTTAAAAGTATATTATTATAATTTGCATCTATGTAGCATAAATAAAAACGTGTTCATATCATTTGTTTAGTCTGTAGATGCTCCCATTTGGCACATCAGTCATACATTTTAATTATAACTCTGGCAGGAATTATGGATTATTTCAACTATATTTTGTGGTTATGATAGAATAAAAATGAAAAATCCAAGCAAATAGTTCAAAATCATGTAAACAGTGCACAAACCCGAATCCTGGTTCTTGTGTTGAAGACGTTTTTTATAGAAGGAAAAAAAGAATGGTGAAAATATCTGTTAGGAATATTGTATCAAATAAAATATTACTTTAATTTGTCTATTTCTGCTTAAGCCTGTGGAGGATTACCAACTTGCAAAACCTACAAGCACGTTGCTCTAAGGTTACTTCAGTGCCATTGCTTTATTCTGATATAATAGAGAAAATTGCCCTCGATCCCTTGAACCCCTGCAGTGACCTTTAGCGGTCCCTGAACTTTCTTTGAAAGACCACAAAGGCTCACACACACAGCCACACGTACACCCTGTGAATAGATTTAGGTTTGTACGTGGATTTTAAAGGGAGGAGGGGATGGCGCATGCCCCGCATAGTGAAGGAAAAAAAATCTCAACAAAGTGGGTGGGAGCTTCAATTTTTTTTAATGCTTGGGGGGGCGGTGGCTTTCCTTTTAGGAGACAGATGGATGTGATGGCCAATAAGTGCTCAGTAATATTCTGCAGCAACCAACCACATCATCCTCCCTTGGAATTACATGCTGCACGAGATAGTTGCACAGGTTGAGTAGTTGTGTTGTCACTTTGCAGACAAGGGAAACAAGCAGCAATGTGACACAGGACCACTCAGACTCTGCTGGTGCCCTTTTCACTCTGCAGCATGAAGAATAATACGGAGTTTGGTATAATGCGTTAAACTGCAAAGCTCACTTAACACGCGTGTTTTTTCTTCTTCCCGAAACTAAGCAGTGAGGCAGCAAACATCATGGTCAACATCACAAAAGAAAGCTCGAGTAGTTTCTCCATCCAGAGGCCCGATCAGAGCTTTGGATCATCAGTGTGGATGAAGTGAGCGCGCTCAGTGAGAAAGCCCGTGAGAGCTGCAGTGAACGACGAGGAAAAAGAAAAGCAGGGACGACTGTTTTCATAAGCTGCGCTCGGCTGTGGGAGCCAAGTGGGGGGATGTCGAGCCGAAGTGGAGGAGCGCCTCGGGGGTGCAGCAACCCCAGCCTGCAGCCCCTTAGAGCCACAGTCCCATACCAGCTCCAGAGGGGCTCAGCTCTCCTCAGCAGAGAGGTCAAGACGGGTAAATACACACTCAGGAGGAGGGGGCTGAATCTGCATTCACTTCCATGTGGTCCAGAGCTGAAAAGTTTGATTGTGCATCACTTAATCATCATTATTCCTTAGAAATGTGACCCAGTGGGGCAAAGGGTTAATGTTTTGTGGTTTTGATATATAGTGGATTTTATTCAAGCAAAAATATTGACTGTGTATCATCACAAAGGGGAACTGAGCCAGAGTGATTAATCATTAAACATGAATTGCTGGGTGATTAATGAAAACTGACCCTGCTGCTGTTTTTATCGTGGATGAATTAAGTTGTTCTTGTCATTTAAAAACTGCATATTTTTATATTTTGAAAAGCTGGTAAGACAAAACTGTGAATTTGTGATGGGGGAATAGTTGCTATTTTCTGACATATTTAATAGGAAATGCATTATTTTTCAATTCCCCAAAGTACTCTGCAGTTTAATCAGTGCACCTTTGTAAAGATTCTTCCAGAAGTCTCTAGAACTGTTAATTGGAGCTCTAGAGGGAAAGCATGTAACACCAGGACCAGCTATTCATACACTGAATGATTAATGAACCACAGCACACTGAAGAAAAGCAGGAAGAATATTTAAGAAGCAAATACAAGAGACGACCATGCTTCTCACCCAAAGCCAGGGCATGAACTGTTTCAGTGTGCCTAACTATGCACCAGCCGTTTTACTTGGATTGTGCTCAAAAGAGTACAATTCCAACGTGCTAAGTCAACAATGAAGGCTGCTAGCCCTGAAACATAACACTGTTCTCATAATGTTATTTAGACACTCAGCTGCCCCTTAGCACTCTGACCTGTGGGATTCCTGCTGCATGCTTCATGCTAACACAGCAGCAGCTTTAAAGACCTCTTTGTTTTACTTTGAGTGCTTGTTCTTTCACTGTATCCACAAAACTCACATCTGCATGTTATTTATGTATCCTGTCTGCCCTGCAGCATGGGCTGATGACAACATACTGTGGGTGTGCTTTTGGATTAGTTGTAAATGTACTATCTGGCTGTGGTGAGTGTTGCCAGCGTTGTGTAGCTGGATGGCTTTGCTCCAGGTCAAAGGCATGGTCCACACCTGCCAGAGATACAAAACGCTGCCAACACGCACACATACACACTTGTTACACTCACACAGCCCTGTGGTCTGCACACTTATGGAAAGGAAGGAGGCTGTGAGCAACTGCCACTGGGGCTAAAGAGTTATTTACACTTACATGTCCAATACAGTGTCTTACTGAAGGCTAAACATGATTACACAGGCAGGAGTTCAATCCCTCTTCAGCACAGAAACAGTTTCGACATGTACTGAGTGGAAGCTTACACAGTCTCAACATGCCCCTGGCTTCTTTCTATTTTCTCTGTTTCCACAGCAGACAGAACCACGGCTCGTCCACCAAAACCCACCATCCGCCGAACACTTTCTTTGGATGCGATTGTCGGACCCTATCTCCAGGGGCAGTGGCCCAAAGAAGCAGACGGGGCGGTAGTTAGCTGTGTCAATGATAAAGCCACGCAGGTAATGATTAATATATCCCGAAACCCCCAAATCTGCTGTGATACTGTGATGGAGTTGCTATAATCGAATGAGCTTGGTCTCAATTAATCCCAGTTTGTTCTGTACCAGTGCTTCTGTTAGTGCAGGAACACAGTGTGAACCTGTTGAATCAATTGCATAAAAGGCAAACTTGTGTGTGCTGTGCTTCTCCTGGATGTTAACGATTTCTATAGAGGACAAGATATCTGATGTTAGCTCTGCAGGTGTCTGGTGGTTCCAGTTCGGCGCGGCGGGTGGAAGGCAGCCAACTGGAAATACTCGTTTTTGTTCTTCTTTAAAAAAAAAAATCTGCTTCTCTTCCCTCGCTGCTCCCCCCCCCCCTCGACTGTATCTGCTCCTAACTAGTGCACAAAGCCTGGAGTAACATCGCCAAGCTCCGCAAGCTTCGTCTTCTCTCCTGACACAGTTTAAACCCGAACGAACCCCCTTTGCCTCCATTGTGAGACACAGGCCCCTCCTGACCTCATTATACAGGCACCCCATCCCCCAGCACTCCCCAAAAACCACACTAACACGTACTCAGCAGCACCCCACCCAGCACCTCCTTCTGCCATAGTTCCTCTGCATTATGTCAGATGATATGACTAGTTGTTTGGTGTTACTTCATTCTTTACTTTGCACACTACTGCACCTTTTTATTCCAGTCTGTGTTAGAATAATCACTTAGTGAATCAAATGAAAGTAACTGCAACCAATTAATCAATTAAATGTTTGAGGCAATTACATTTGATTTTAGTCTGAATTAGTGCCTGCAGCTCTTTGAGTTTTGTTGGCTTGTTTTTGAGCTAAATGCTAACATTATATTAACATGCTGACAGTCAACAATGTTTTAGCATTTTGCTAATTAGCACAAAGCTGATGGAATCTCATCCTCGTCATCCTCATCTTCGTTCGACTGCTCCCTTTAGGTGTTGCCACAGCAGCCAGCATCTCACCCTATTCTTTGCTTCCTCTTCTGTCACACCATGTCCTCCTTCACTACATCCATGAATCGTCTGTAGTCTTCCTAAATCTTCGACATCCTTTGTCCAATATGTCCGCTGGCCCTTCTCTGCACACGTCCAAACCATCTCAATCTTGCCTCTCTAACTAACTTTTAATCACCTTGGTGGTTAAAAATGATCTTGACACACTCAATAGTTGTTGAGATTGCAGATCTCATTAGAGTTTTCTTTAATTTGACCTATTAAAGTAGCAGCAGTTAAATATAGTAACCTTTAAAAATGAAAACTCTCTGATTGGGACTTCTTAAATCTGAGGTTCTGCATAAATGAAGAATTTTTTTTTTTTTATAGAATTAGCCCAAAATGTAAAGGAAATAATATTTTTTTCCACCTTGTTCACTATATTAAAAAAATAAATACCAAGCACATTTTAATCAGTGCCTCAAGCTGGAAATATTAGCCATGGAGACCAAGTGCTTTGGTACCTTGGGGTCTTTTTATAGGTTCGTGTTCCATGATCCCTTGTCCATGTTTTGGGGAGGGTGGGGTTTTTGATGTTGGATGGTGGGGGAGGTTGGTAGCCGTAACTCTACACCAACGCCACTGTATGACTGACTCATGCTGCTTTCGGACTTATTTAGCCTGGCGACAGAGTACGTATGAGTCGACTGAAGAGGAGATGATGTCGGTGTTTTTCTACAGGCAGTAATGGCACCAGTAAGACTTCCCTGAGCTGTGAGGCCGAGCACCTTGTGTTTCGGGGGACAGAAATTCACAATGCAGTCACGGTGCATGGTTGCCTGTGAGTGGCTTATGAATAGACTGGACACCAGGGAGTGGATCAGATTCTTTGAAAGTGTGTGAAGCAGTTGACCCTAAACGTGGAGGCACCAGAACCTAGAGTATCGGATCCTGTTGCTTAAGTTGACCCGTGTGATGATGAATGTCCAGTCTACTGCATACAACCAACAGTCAGCAGCAAACAACCCAGCTCCCACTGGTAGAAGATCAAGAGTCAATGTGAAGAAATCGGTACGGATATAGGAGTGAAAAGGATGTTACAGAGTTGTGACTGACAAAGGAAGAAGTGCACTAAAAAGTCTGCTTGCTGGCTGCTTTTTGTTTTTCCTCAACAGTGTGTGACTTTGTGAATAACAACAAATAACTTATTTGTGTGTGTAAGTGCACTGAGGTGTTGAATGCACTGTATTTATAGTTTTTACACTGATGTGGTTTGGATGTTTTTTTATGAGAGTGTAAGCCGGGCTGTTTTGCAGCTCATAGTGGTTTCTTGTCGCCTTCCGCTGTACAGCTGTTGTGGGGCAGGTGTGCAAGACAGCTGTGGGGCTCAACTTAAGTGTTGTGCATACGAGTGTCGAATGGAGTTTGCTGGTTTTGGCAAAAAAAAAAAATAGAGTGGGTCTCCAAAAAGGTCGCCCTTTCTGACAGCCAGAATTACTGCCAATTAGGCCATTTTCTACCAGAGCCCCTCAACAGCATGTCAGGCAAAACACTGGATGCCTTATTTATATATGCTCTCTCTCTTCCTTTTTTTTTTTTTTTTTTTAAGACTCCAAGTTCCTGGGCAGAGGAAACCCGGGGAAGACGAAGTGCTGGTGGGCACAAGCGCTCAGCTTCTTGGGGCAGTGCAGAGCACCTAAGGGAGGCAAGTATTGTATACACTAAAGCAGTTAATGAATCATTTCTTCTATTTCTCTCACATACCCACACTCTTCTTCTCTTTGGCCTCCCATTGATAGCCTGAAACAAAAGGGTTCCTTCAGGGCAAACTTTGAACCTTAACCTTGAATGAATCACAATGACCCCTGAATCATTTTTCTCTCCACTCTGCCCTCAGGTGGCCAAGCTGAGACACCAGTTGCAGAAGCGTTCCCGCCATGTCCCTCCCTCAGCAGGATGCGAGCTCCCCCCCCACCCCCTGCCTGCAGGTCATGCAGCAGGAGTCACTCAGGTAGCCTTTTGTCCAATTAGGATATTAAAGGACACATACAACAAAGTTTTCATGATTGCTCCCAATGCCAGACTGTGTTCCACAGGCAGACGAGGAGGAGCTTGGTAACAGGGATATAAAAAACACTTCTTTTTTTAGTACTGGCTGTCATCAAGTCTGCCGTGCTACTGCCATGCTGTCTCTGAAAGACAGTTTGAAACGAGCATATCACTCTGTACTGTTCACATGCACTATTAACAATTGCAATAGTGAAAAACCAGATAATCAGGCTTAGGCTACCTCAAAATTTGTCCGTATTATACTCGTTTCTCCTCAGACGATGCCGCTGATGCCGCTGAACAGACTTGCTCCACGGCTGCGACGGAGCGTCGAGGGCCTCAACTTAGAGCTGGAGGAAGTGTTTGTGTGTGAAAAACAAGACGATCAGCATGAGGTTAGGGCACTGAAACTTGCTTATACGTAAAACCAGAAAGGTTTTAATATCAAAAGGTTATAAGAACTACCAGTATCAACCAATTTATAGTGCAGTTGCTTTTCTCATCAAAATATCTGTGTGCCATATTTCATCACTGGTCACTTCATTAGTTACACCTTGCTAATACCAGGGTGGACCGCCTTTTGCTTTCAGAACTGTTTTAATTATTCATAGCAAAGATTCAACAAGGTGCTGGAAACATTCCTCAGAGATTTTGGTCCATACTGACATGAAAAAAAGAAAAGGATCGTTATTCACATTCACTTCAGTGTTATTATGCTAAATTTTCATTTATTTGCTTCTAAATTTCACAGATTTTGGATATCCCAGATGGCCACAGAGCTCCCGCCCCTGCCCAGAGATGCAGCAGTGGCTCTCAGAGTGACCCCTCACCGGGGCCACTGGATCCTTCCCTTCTTTCTCCTTCTCAGTCCCCTTGTATTCTTGATACGTCACTTCTGACACCTTCAGGTTCACCTTGTCCTTTGAATCCATCACTTTTATCCCCATCCCAATCTCCCTGCACCATGGGAGAGCCAGGTTAGACAGGCTTACATTTCCTGTTTTGCAGTGCTTTATTAAACCATAAATGGATATATTTTTGAAAAATAATAATACTACAGACAGAGATTTGCTTTAATTCTGGTATTGTTAGTGAAAATCTCTCTCTCTTTATGCAGAGCCTGTGGACTATGAGATCTTGTGTCCCTCTCCATCAGCATCGCTTCCTTCATTTGCACTGGATCCTCCTCTGCTGCAGGCCTGCTCCTCTTCGCCTCGTCCCAACAAAACCTACTCTTTTCAGCGCGAACCGCCAGAAGGCTGTGAGCGAGTTCGAGTGTGTGAGGAAGCAGTGTAAGTACACCAAAGCATCATGCATAGATCATATCATGCAATTATTTCCTACTTTCTATACCACAAATTTACTTTTGTACCCAACTAAACCCCTCCCACAAGTACCATCAGAGCAAAACAGGATGTCATTACCACTCCAAATCAAGTTCAGATCACAAGACAAAAGGCACACGTTGTAATCTTGGAGCCAGTAATGACAAATAATGTTGCAAAAGTTTTATACAAATTTATTATTTATGTGTATTTTTGTAACAGCTTGCTATGCATTTACATGTGGTCCCTTATGAATTTAACATTTCCAGGTTGAGCACCAAGTGTCCACCACTTTGATGAAATTTATGCCATTTTTCCAGTCTCTTCCAGTCTGAGAGGTCTCCAAGGAGGATTTGTTTTTAAATGTAACTTATTTACATTAAGCCACGTGACACGTGAAACAAGTACAAACTGAGGCCGTAACATTGCATTTGCAGGGGAATCATTATATAAACATAATGTATATACAAATAGAAAGAACTTGGATTTATAGGAAATTTTTCCTTAAAAAAAAACATATAGATGATAATAATTCCTATATGTGTGGTGATATTTATACAAAGTTTTGTTGAGATTGGCCCACCCGTTAAGGAGGACATAGTTATCTAGAGACATAAATGCATATATAATCTATGATTATTTAAGTAAGATGATGTTATTTGCACACTGTACTTGCTATCAAATTATGACACCATCTGAGTTTAGATTGGTTCCCTATATGCCACGTTTTCATCTGTTAATTCTGTTTGTCACTAAGTATGAAATATACAGGAAAAATGAAGCCTTGATTGTGTTACCGAATTAGGATGACTTATTATTTGTGGCACATTAATTGCAATAATATTGGCATCCTTATTTGATATTCTGTAGAAAAATCTCCAGTCACTATATCAGCAGAAACAGATGAAAAAGCATTTTATCCTACACATTTGTGGGATTCCATAGTGTGTTGATTAGCAAAATTGCCTAATGCCCAAAGGTCACAACTCGGAGGAAACGCAAACCCAGCCTCAGGAGGTCACGAGTCAGTATCTGCCTTGGAGCAGTCCCAAGTCTGGATAAATGAGAAGGTTACATCAGGAAGGACACCTGGCCTAAAAATGTGTGTTAAATCAACTATGCGGCTCGATGCATTATGACAACCTTAGAAAATAAGCTAATTTATACACTTTTGAAGAAAACAGCTTAAATTAGTCTTGTCAGAATATCAGTGCACACTTGAAACCTTCTGATCTTGTGTGACAGTTATTTTTCACTGAATTATTTAATGGAATTGAAGGGTTGTAGAAGTTGTTATTATGGTGCTATAAATATGTAACTACATATAAAGCCGTGGATGCTGTGTTGCAGTATGGGGGTTCATGCTTCTATCTCTCCATCTACAGCTCTGCCTATCAGGATGAGACTCTCCTCCAGTCATCCTGCCCTGACCCCAATAAAGTCAACTTCACCCCCCACGGAGGCTCAGCTTTCTGCCCGGTCAGTCTTTTGAAGCCCCTCTTGCCCTCCATGGACCTCCTCTTTCGTGGCCTGTCGGTATCTCCCGTCACTGGCTGCTCAGGTCAGGCCTCTCCTACCAGGCACCTGGGCATGCAGTAGGTGGATATCTGAGCAGAGTCTCTCAGGACTGAACCACATTGCACTGCCAGGACAAGCAGAAACTGGATGTGATATATATTTTTTTTTAATGCATCGTGACAATGGACAGTGTTGCATCACTGCTGTAACACGCCATCATCACTGTGATCAAAATAAGCTTTGTGACTGTGAAGATTTGTTGCTGTCATACTTTAGAATAACTGTGGCCTAAATTCTGCCCGCTTTATCTTTTGTTTTGGTTTTTTTTATGTTTTTTTTCCACCTGCAGGAAGCTTTGATTCAGCTGATATTTACCTCATCAGCACTTAAACTGTCCTAGTATTCAACCGTATGAGGCATGGATTAGACTGCAGGATTTAAGTTGTGGAAATGCTTGAAAAGCTTTATAAATACTTGTGTTTATTAAATCATTCTTTTGCATTAAAATTGTTCTAGTTAGAGACCGCAGTCTAGAAGGGATGCTTTTATTTTTCATCTTGAAACGTGAGAATTTACTGTCAAAAACCCTAGCACTTAGAACACACACTGGTACAGGTTTTGCCTTCTTACTATCCAAACAATTGATGGGTTTTGTAGTCGAGTATTGTTGATTTTAGATAAACATCCAGCTTAATTTGTGAGGGTTAACTGATGAAAAACAAAATATTTGTTGAATTTTATATATATATATATATATCTGTTTGAAATATTTTTGGCTTAAAGTTTCCAATGTCCTACTTTTCTACAGATGTGTTTCAAGGGAGATACATATTTTTATGTCCTTATAAGAAGCACACGATACTGCTTCTGTTTTCACTGTTCTGACTTGTGCTGTTTTATAAGCAGACATTTTATAGCTTTATTTGCCTACAGGGGGCTTTGTTATAACCAAACTATTTTTAATAACTAGAGCAGGTCGCAGTGTTTGTCAGTTTGAGCCTTTTTTGAACCCTGGAGTTTAGACCACAGTGTTAGTGAAGAGCTTGACTTCCCTTTGATTGAATTATTATTCAGTTGTGTTTTTTCAACATAATAAATGACCTACATGATAAATGGGGAGTAAACGTCAACGAAGAATTTTTCAGCCTTTTTTCTTTTTTTTTTTTGGTATTCTTTTTACGTGATAGCAGTTACTGTTACCTGTGCTGTTGCCTGTGTAGAAAACAATAAAAGAAAATTGTTTTGGGGGCGTTAAAATGCCTTCTACGGTAATTATAATTCCTGTGGTTATTTTTTGTTGTCGTGTCTGCATTTGACACGTGTGTCTGTGGGCTTTTAAATCTAAACCCTCCCTCCTTTGCCAAATCAGCTTTGTGATTGGCTTAAAGCGGCTCCATAGTTCTTACACGGACCAATGAATTTAATCCACATCCTAGGACGACAAAAGGGCACGCGACATTTTCAAGAAAGGACCTCGGCTTTTTAAATAGCTGCCTCAAGTCACGACTAACCATTAAAGGTTAACGCGAACACCAAACGATCACAGAAGAGACAGCGTTTTGTTTGCAGGATTGGAGCGGCGTATATTAAACACGTTATTATGCCTGTATGACTCAGGGTAGTTTTATTAAACTTAATATAAGCGTACAGGCTCAGGTGCTGACACCTAATGGGTCCTTTTAGAAGATAACTTTTCCTGCTAATTGCAGGTTTTAATTTCCCAATGAAAACCCGAGCGGCACATCCTTACCGTTACTCGGGTGTGAAAAACGGGATGCTTTTAATATAGCAGCTGCACAGCTAGAAGGCCCTTCTGTCTGGGGTGATATAGGGCAACCAACTATGGCATGATACTCGAATCTCAAGACAAGAGTTGGAAAGCTCCGGCAAATAAGATTTACTGCGATATATCACCAAGTCTTCCAGCTGGTGCATAATCCACAGCCAACGTAAACACGCGAGCGCCATTTCCGGGCTCGTGATAGCGGCTATAGTGGAGCGAGAGGTCGGAGCGAGAGGAGCGGGAAGTGGAGCGGTGGTGTCGGTTAACATTCCCGGGGTGGTCGACGACGGCATGGCAGCGGGAAAGGGAGCTGGGAAGCCCGCCTGGCTGTGGGACAATATGAGGTTACGGTTCATCGTTTGCTTCTTCGGAGTCTTCGTGTGCTACTTTTATTACGGAATATTGCAAGAGACGATGTAAGTAACAAGTAACGAAGCTAAACTAGAGACATTGTTATGCTGCTGTGAACCAAAACTCCCTTCAAAAAGCTGCCGCTTTAATATTGCTATGCATACATTAAAATTTTAGTTGGAGTTTGGTTATAGTTTTGTCATTAGAAAAAAAATCACAGTTCTCATAATCGTAATCATATGAGCATATGACCTGAAGCACTGTCTTTGTAGATCTCCAGATCTGTTAAGTAAAACTAAATACAGTACTGCAGCAGTATCCCCCCTTTTTGATTGATTGATTTATTCTTACATATTTGTCACACCTAAATTTCACTATTAGACAAAGATGACCCATGTAAATATAAACCGTCATTTTTTAACTTGTTATTTAATTTATTAAAGGGGGGGGCTATCAAACCCTACCGGGCTCTGCAAAAGTAATTACCCCCTAAAACTAATAAGCGGTTGTGCCAACCTTGGTAACAAGAACTGTAATCAAGTATTTGTGATAACTGGCAATGACTCCTTTATGTCACTGTAGGGCAGATATTGCTTTCCTCACTGTTCTTTGTAGAATTGGTTTGACCACATTAAATGGTTTTTTGAAAATGAATGTCTGTTTCAGGTCAATCTGAATTAAGTCTGGACTTTGACTAGCAGCTTTTAGCAGCTCTGAGGTGGACTTGCTGGTGTGTTTCAGATTATTGTCTTCCTGTTTAACCCAAGTGAACTTAAACTTGCTTGTTTTAATCAATTTTAAATCATGCTTTTTATTTGTTCTTGTTTCTAATGTCTCTGTAAAGCACTTTGAATCACCTTGTTGTTGAATTGTGCTATACAAATAAACTTGCCTTGCCTTGCCTTGCCTTGTAGGGCACAAACTGATGGCTGGACATTCTCTATGAGGATTTTCTGGTCGAGCAAAATTTGCGGTTCCATCAATTAGAGCAAGTTGTTCTGATCATGAAGCAGCCTCAGGTCATAACACTACCACCACCATGTTTGACTGCTGCTGTTATGATGTGTTAGTTTTACATCAGATAAGATGGGATTCAAACTTTCTAAAAAGTTGATCTTTTGTCAGACAGGATCTATTTAAGCAATTTCTTTATTCAACGGGTTTGGCCTGGGTGTGACTAGTGAAACTGGGCTCAGCTTTCAAACTGCGGTAATCAGAGTTAACTTGTGGTTTAACGATAAATGGGCGCAATTACTTTTTCACACAGGTTTGGCTCTTTTTGCCTTAATAAATTAAATCATGGTTTTCTCTGGTTACCGCTGACTAATATTAAAATTTGTTTGATGAAATGAAACGTGTGTGAGAAATATGCAAAAGAATAAGACATCTGGAAAAATTCTTCTCTGAAGAATAATTTTTTTATTTTTAGTCTATCTTAAAAGCAAAATTCTGCATTACACAGACTTTTGTTTTTGCGTTGTTTTTCTTTTTTGGGGAGTATATTTAAAAATCTCAGAGATTTACTGGTTCAGGCATAAGTTTTTGCAAAAAAGACATTTTAGTTTCATGTACAGTGGGGCAAAAAAGTATTTAGTCAGCCACCGATTGTGCAAGTTCCCCCACTTAAAATGATGACAGAGGTCAGTAAGTTGCACCAGAGGTACACTTCAACTGTGAGAGACAGAATGTGAAAAAAAAATCCATGAATTCACATGGTAGGATTTGTAAAGAATTAATTCGTAAATTAGGTTGGAAAATAAGTATTTGGTCACCTCAAACAAGGAAAATCTCTGGTTCTCACAGACCTGTAACGTCTTCTGTAAGAAGCTTTTCTGTCCCCCACTCGTTACCTGTATGAATGGCACCTGTTTGAACCCATCATCTGTATAAAAGACACCTGTCCACAGCCTCAAACAGTCAGACTCCAAACTCCGCCATGGCCAAGACCAAAGAGCTTTCGAAGGACACCAGGAAAAGTATTGTAGACCTGCACCAGACTGGGAAGAGTGAATCTACAATAGGCAAGCAGCTTGGTGTGAAAAAATCAACTGTGGGAGCAATCATCAGAAAATGGAAGACATACAAGACCACTGATAATCTCCCTCGATCTGGGGCTCCACGCAAGATCTCATCCCGTGGGGTCAAAATGATCATGAGAACGGTGAGCAAAGATCCCAGAACCACACGGGGGGACCTGGTGAATGACCTGCAGAGAGCTGGGACCAAAGTAACAAAGGTCACCATCAGTAACACACTACAACGGCAGGGAATCAAATCCCGCAGTGCCAGACGTGTTCCGCTGCTGAAGCCAGTGCATGTCCAGGCCCGTCTGAAGTTTGCCAGAGAGCACATGGATGATACAGCAGAGGATTGGGAGGATGTCATGTGGTCAGATGAAACCAAAGTAGAACTTTTTGGTATAAACTCAACTCGTCGTGTTTGGAGGAAGAAGAATACTGAGTTGCATCCCAAGAACACCATACCTACTGTGAAGCATGGGGGTGGAAACATCATGCTATGGGGCTGTTTTTCTGCCAAGGGGACAGGACGACTGATCCGTGTTAAGGACAGAATGAATGGGGCCATGTATCGTGAGATTTTGAGCCAAAACCTCCTTCCATCAGTGAGAACTTTGAAGATGAAACGAGGCTGGGTCTTCCAACATGACAATGATCCAAAACACACTGCCCGGGCAACAAAGGAGTGGCTCCGTAAGAAGCATTTGAAAGTCCTGGAGTGGCCTAGCCAGTCTCCAGACCTCAACCCCATAGAAAATCTGTGGCGGGAGTTGAAAGTCCGTGTTGCTCGGTGACAGCCCCAAAACATCACTGCTCTCGAGAAGATCTGCATGGAGGAATGGGCCAAAATACCAGCTGCTGTGTGTGCAAACCTGGTAAAGACCTATAGTAAACGTTTGACCTCTGTTATTGCCAACAAAGGTTATGTTACAAAGTATTGAGTTGTATTTTTGTTATTGACCAAATACTTATTTTCCACCCTGATTTACGAATAAATTCTTTACAAATCCTACCATGTGAATTCATGGATTTTTTTTTCACATTCTGTCTCTCACAGTTGAAGTGTACCTCTGGTGCAAATTACTGACCTCTGTCATCATTTTAAGTGGGGGAACTTGCACAATCGGTGGCTGACTAAATACTTTTTTGCCCCACTGTATACTGTTTCTCCTATACATGCAACTTTAAAATCTGCAGTCTGGCTTATGTAAAGTAAGCAGAGCTCTGCCTGTGTTCTCTTTCACATACTGAGAAAGGACACAGATGGTATGCTGTCAACAAAGGGTACAGGAATACTCTCTGGTTTCAAAATGATGACTTGAAAATGCCATGTGAGGTGAAGCGGCACTTCTACAAACCAATGTCTGACTTTTATTACATGTTATTACATGTTGTTATGAATATGGACATATTATCTTCAGATTAGCCCACTAAAAACAATTGCAAACTGACACCAAGTACTCAAGCAAGACAGCTGCTGAAAAAACTTTTGGTCCACTAACAGACTGCTACCCTCACCACACCCCTCTTTCACTCTCCTTTTCTGAATGCCCTTTTCACAGCTAGGAGACACATGAAACCACTCAGATGTTTAACCTAGCTATTTGCATGCTCCTGCCAAGACGGGTCTGTTGTGTTCAACATGCTGTTGCTCTCTGTTTTCTAGCACTCGAGGTGATTATGGTCACGAGAAGTTCAGATTCGCCCGTACGCTGGTCTTCATCCAGTGCATCATCAGTTGTGTCTTTGCAAAGATCTGTGAGTATGTGCTGCACAAAATGCACACAAAAACTAATAACAGTGGTTAAAAGACTCCACTGACTCTGCTAGGAAACACCTGAGAACAACACCAGTCGAATCTCTTGTATGTTAACTTCTCTGCCTAATATTTAAAATAATGTAATGTTGTGAACTTTTTTCTTTAATTCTCTTTTAATAATTAGTGATCCAGTTTTTTGAGAGCTCCAAGCCAGATCACACGAAGAGCTGGCTCTATGGCCTGTGCTCGCTCTCTTATCTTGGAGCCATGGTGTCCAGTAACTCTGCCCTTCAATATGTCAACTATCCCACCCAGGTGAGTATGCCCTATTTAAATGGGTCAACAGTAACTGGTTATGTGTTTTTCTTTTTTCATTGTATGTGTATTTGTGCTTGAGCCTTGCATATTCTATAACTGCGTTTTTGTTTGATAGGTTTTGGGGAAATCCTGCAAACCCATACCAGGTAAATCGAACAAAAATAAGTGTTGTAGTGTTGCTTTTTAAAGTGCTTTCTTTCACCATATCATTTACATAATATTTTGTCACTGCTTACCTTTGTTTCCGTAGACAACAGTCTGTCTGTACTGACTAATTCAGAAAGTGTACAGTATGCAGGGTGTGTATGAGGAAATATACAAAGTCAAATTATTTACTTTTTTTTAAAGTGTAGGCTACCAAACAAACACGAGTGATTCTGAGGTCTTTTCTTACAGATTAGGGACACATTTAGTTTGAATATTCTTCTTAGGCATGTGGAGCTGAGAGCCTGCTTTGCATATTACAGTATGTCCTGTTTATACATGAAGGTTAACTCTCACCCCTCACAGCTTGGTTATCGCTTGAATTCTGTTTCCTTCCATATGTTTCACTCTCAGGGCTGAAGTTTTGACACGCTGTCCAGGCTGGTATCAATCGGCTTCATATTTCTGTTATTGTGTCCTTGCAGTGATGATCCTCGGTGTGACAATACTGAGGAAGAAGTATCCACTGGCTAAATACCTGTGTGTGTTGCTGATTGTGAGCGGTGTTGCTCTTTTTCTCTATAAACCCAACAAGAGCTCTGCTGTTGGTGATGACCATATTTTTGGCTTTGGAGAGATTCTGCTGGTGAGCTAACACATATTCTGTTCATTTCACCTATTTGTCCTCATATGCTGCCCATCTGCTTGCATCTCCCTCGTGTCCTTACGGGTGCTTTGACTTTCCCATTACTTTCATCTCACGTCTCGGTGTTGTGTTTTGCTGCATCATAGCTGGTCTCTCTGACATTGGACGGTTTGACTGGTGTGGCCCAGGACCACATGAGGGCTCGCTTCCAGACGGGTGCGAACCACATGATGCTGAACATCAACATGTGGTCCAGTCTGGTGCTGGGACTAGGTGAGTCCCACATCTAATAGAATATGTGTCAGGAGCATGCAGGCTCTCATTCCAACTGAAAATACATCTGGCCATTACACTGATTTGCTCACCTGCAGCTAGAGAGGAGACACTAATGAGCAAACTCACCTTGGTGTGGTTCAGTACTGCCAACACTGGTGAATATATGGTTTCAAAGCTTTCTTTATGAATAATTATCTAAGAGCATAGTACCGGTTTAAGGCTTTTGAAGAAAATTTCTTATGGTGCTATAATATTTATAATTAACAAAAAAATTTTGATTAAAGATAAGAACAAAATATCCTATGTTTAATGTAGTTTTCTTCAGGTGCTTTTCCACTCAAAACTTTTTAAACACCAATTCAAAGTGAAATCACCTCATGGTGATTTTGCATTTACAAAAGTACCATAAGGTGTAGTGCTGTGTTCCTAAGGTGATTTTAATGTGAGTTTGGTATATTTTATTCTCATTCTGGATTCTGACATGAGCTCCAGGATGAATAGCGGGTGTGATGAAGTAGATGGTAGCAAGAAGTTTAAAAAAAAACAACCCTCAAACAGAACCAATAACAGCTGCATTAGAAGCAGAAAATGTGTGCACTTTTCCCTCAGGAGGCAAAAACTCATTAATTCAGTCAAGGCATAGTGCGGAGTGTTATCTTTTTAGATAAGAAATCCTCCACCTCAAAGCCCTCAGTTCTGTTAGCAGATTGCTACAATATGCTGAAGAGCAAGGCACATAAAACAAACACAATTTAATGATGGGTTTTTTAAGGTTGGGTACTAATGGGCTCTGAGATAAAGATCAAAAGGTCAAAGATTATATGAGAACTGGAGGACTGTCATCACTTTTAAGCTAACTAACTGGTAGGGTCTGCCGTCTTGGAGTGTTTTTCTATCCTTCCTGAACCACTTTATTATGCTAAATTACATTTTATAAAGCTATGGCGTTTTTTTTGTAAGCGTTAAGTGCAGTTCCAATATGCAACCTTAACAGCTTTTAGTTATTGGTTGTCAAATGTGTGCAAATGCAGATATACTCCTGGTTTCAACATGCACAGCAAGACTTTGATGTCTAGTATTTCCCAAGATGCAAAGGTATTCTTATACCTCCACTCATACAAATTCATTACACCCCCACACTAAGATTTCACCTAACTGCTAATACTGTACAGAACCACTTGGTGGTGCTGTACATTCACACTGTGAACTCGGTCTGGTTTTCTTACCAAGGATAGTCAGAAATGAACTGTGTTTTTGAAAAGTTGTTGATGTTACGTTCCTCTCTGTTCTCAGCGGTGTTGTGGACAGGGGAAGTGTGGGAATTCCTGAGTTTTGCAGAGCGCCACCCGGGCATCTTTTACAATATATTTCTGTTTGGAGTCACCAGTGCTTTAGGCCAGGTAGGTGGATCAATGCGAGTACTGATTATTAGCAATGCCATATTAAAGAACAGGAAACACCCTGTTGTGTTTTACAATAGATACTTAGTAATGACTGACATCCTGACTGACCGGCTCAAATGTTCCTTTTTCAGACCTTCATCTTCATGACAGTTGTGTACTTTGGGCCTCTGACCTGCTCCATTGTCACAACTACGAGGAAGTTCTTCACCATCCTTGGCTCTGTTATTTTGTTTGGCAATGTAATGACTACAATGCAGTGGGTTGGCACCATTCTCGTATTCCTCGGTCAGTAACTATATTACTTTCGTATTTTAATATATTAGATTTCCATTTTGTCAGGTTTCCAAAAGGTTGATTCTGTTCATCTGGACATAGTCTTTTCAATCCAAGTGACAAAACGTTTCTCCCATTGAAAACGCTACATCCAGATGAACAGAGTCAAATTTTTGGAATTTACTTACCTGGATGATTGAGTATGCATCAAGACATTTCATCAGGTTAAATGTATATAAAATATCTGTTCAGATGTTGTGTCTTCCCTCCATTCACATCTTTGGTTTTCTCACTTTAGGTCTTGGAATGGATGCTAAATTTGGCAAAGCCCCCAAGAAGACTACACACTGAAACACACTGGCGCACATGAGGAAAAAAAGAAGAGAAACACTAGATTGGAAACACTATAGCCAGTATATTATTTTCATAAGACATCATGTACAGGCACACTATATGTGCCTATGACTTGTTGAACTATGGTCAGATATTTTACTGCATTTAAAAGAGAGTCGTTGTAGTTTTCAACTCCAGCTTCTGTTGTGTACAGTTGATATACTGAAGAGATGCATTATATGGGATCAAGTCCAGAATGAGCTGTGACACAACCTGCAGTCCTTTTTGTGGAAGAATTTGAACTGGCTGAAGTGCACAGGTGTAAACCTTATTTTATTTAGACAAATCTTTATTGTTTCTGAAACCAGCTCACCTGCCTTGGATTGATGTTGAACCAAACAAAGCCTTAGAAATACATTTCCAGCAGTTAACCCATGAAATTACACCAAATGGTTTACAAATGGATGCTTGAATGTGTGTAATTGTAACATTTAGTTTGTCTGAGAAAACAATTAGTAAGTTTAATGTCCTTTATGAAAATTTAGACGGTTGTATGTCGCCTGTTGTCTTATGTCCAGTCTTACTTTTAAATTGTATTTACGTTTATTTTCTAAAGTTGAAAATTACTTGCCATAAAAGGGAAATTATTATATTTTGTTGTCATTTTTATTCTTTTTTTTTTCCAGTTTTTAAAAACTGGTTCAAATCGGTTCATTCTAGAATGGTATTGACTGCATCATGGCACTAATCACCAGCTACTTGTTAAACTTGTTAGCCAAACCCAACAATTAAATGTATTTAAACACCCATCGATATTCCAATAATATGTAGCTTACACAATTTTCTCTACTTCAAATAATATTTTTAAAGATGCATTGATTGTGGAAATGCACCTAAGGAATGAAAGGACACTGGACTTCTAAATATGAAATGCCCCATAATCAATATTTTGAATGGAACTGATAAAAAACTGGAATATTGATTATATCTTAAGGGAAATGTCCTTAAACCTGACAATTAAAACTAAATAGCCAGGGTTTTGTTTTGTTTTGTCTTGAAAATCAATGCAGTGTTTGGAGGAGAAATAGCTGACAGTGAACTCTGCAGTTAAAACATGGATGCACTGATAAGAGATGTTAACAGCAGCCTGTTTTGTTTCTTTATATTTAATAAAGAATCAAAATATGCAATCTTTAATGTATTTAAATAAGGCCTGCAAAATTTTACCTTCATACTACAGAAATGTTAAGTTATAGGTCCTCAAAGTACTTAGGGGACATAAGTGTTTTTCCCCCCCAAGATTTTTAAATCTGTCATAATTTAATAAGTGCATTTGATAGCAAAAATTGAAATCTGATGACATTTTCAGGGTTTAACCTTCCACTTAGATTAGTTTTACACCCACTCTAAATGTCACAGTCCAAAGCCCAATTCTTGTTTTCTTTAGCATGATTAATTAATACATTTTTATAACCAACTCTTAACATCAATATCATAGTTCACCAATATCATACAGTGAAATCTGAGATCTATTTTATCATTCAATTAAAATAAATTTGAAGTAAATGAGCACTATTTATGTATAATGCAAATTATATACTCTGTGTGCACTTTGAGAGAAAGTACTCAGGAAATTATATGAAAGTAGCATTTAGCATTTAAATATACCACAGTTGTAGTTCAAAAAATAAAATTACAACTCATAACAGTGCAGAGGGGAGGCCTCAACAACAAATTAACAACATTAACTGTGAGGAGAAAATCCAAATAAAACAAAAGTGAAAACAAAATAGCAACTTTAAAAAAATATGATAACTCATCAAGGTCATGAAAGTCATGATGATTTTGGACTCTTTGTTATTTCTTTGAACTGTTGTTTTTCCAGTGTGGAATGATTGTACGACAAACATCTTTAATGGCTTTTAAAAACACGAATTGTTCTGTTTAGCAAGTTTCAGCTCAACCACACAGTTTTGGTAGCCATTAGCAAGCTGCTGGAAGAATTCTGGCTGAACATTTGACTTTTCTTGGCAGAATTTTATTTTTTTTAATCTGCTTGATTCCCTGGCAAGAAGTTGGATTTTAATCATACTGCACAAATTTCCAATAGAGTCGAGAATTTGTTCCAGAAACTTAATGCTAGCCTCCTTTATCCATTCCAAACCCAGCTTTGGATTTGTGCTTTGGATTGTTTGGTGATCCTTTTGGAACACCCAGCTGTGTCCCATTGTTCTGTACTGGTCAATCCAGTGAATCCTCCTTATGCTGGCAAAGAGAAATTACCAGTTGTAACCAATCATTCTCTGTGATGAGAAGTTAATAGGCCTTTGCCTTGTCAAAAAAGATTTGGGTGAATGTGTGCCGTATATATATATATGTTTATATATATATAGGAATATGTATCTGTATACTTTTGACACACTGGATTAGCGAAAATCCAAAATACATTCAAACTTATGCCCACAATTCTTTGTTTTTTAAAGATCTAAGCTGTGCAATCATTCCCCTCTCGAAAAAGAAATGTTTTTAAAAAAAAAACTAAATTACCATAACTTTCATACCCATGATGAGTGTATGTAAACTTCTAACCTTCTAACCTTGCTCTCTGTAGATGCCATAGAGCAAGATAAGGAGTTATGAAACTTTTCATTTCCCTAGAACAAAGTTAAGAAGCAAATAATGAAATACATAATGAATTACTCTGAATATTTATTCTCAAACATAATGATCATGGTGTGTCTCTACTGTTATCTATCATGCCACTAATATTAAAGATTTTTTTAAATAGAGTAAAGGGGAATTTAACATTAGGTAGACTTTATACTGTAGCTTGATATAATTATGAGCAACAGCTACTTCTGTCTTGGTATGGGAAACATATATAGCTGACTGCACATATTACAGTAAACACAATTTATATTTATAGTGCAGTATAAGATGATAAATGAAAAAATATCTGTTCTGGATCAGTGGGAACCAGAATTATTTTTTTTAATTATTTTTATTTATTTATTTTATTGAGTTTTGACTTCAGTTGAGTTTAATATAGCTCCCAAAATGTGTTTGCTCATTTTGGTTACAAATGTTTACTTTTCATTGAGTTTTTATTAGCTTAAGTCTTTATTTTAGGCCTCCAGGATATGGAGAGCATCTACTGGAGAGGATGTTTAGGGAAAAAATCAGAATATCTAGTACATTAAAAAAAAAAACCTTTCTGAAAGCAGGTCACCCACAAGTCCCAATAAACATGTTCATCAAAGCCTCATCAGGCTGGTTACGATATGTTTTTCATTTTATTTTAAGTTTTTTTTTTCAAGTACACAAAATCGTTTCAGTTAGCTTATATATATTTTTTCAAAAGTGTACTTTTTATTTTTATTAACTAAAAAGCTTTTTCGACATCTACTAGTTTTTATTTTAGTTTTAATTAATTACAATAACCTCGGTAGGATCTAAGCTTTTCTTTGTTTAATAATCACATAAAATTTGAACGAAATATTGGGAATAAGAATAATAAAATACTTTTTTTTTCATTGGAGTAGGTAAATAGGTACATAAAATAAGTATTCCAAATTAAATTAAGACGAACATTTTTTAGGCTTCACAAACAGAGACAGTCCTGAAGGTTAATTTTATTCTTGACCTCAAGAAAAAGAGAATATATATTAAATATTTGTTTTGTTCAAAATAAGCAATTGTTGGGGCTTTTAAACCACTTTGACTTTGCCGGATTAAAAATGCTGCGTGGAAATCAAAGCTCGAGCATTATAACAGCTCATTAATTAAGCCATGTGAAATTATTCGGAATTTATTATATCCACTAACAAAATTATCGATATGCATACTGAACATAGTAATAATTAATTCCGTTTTTTAATCACGCTGGATCAGGCAGTGTGTGAGCATCCTATTGGTGCTTGCTCTACCCTCCTTCCGCCCTTTCTCAAGGATTAAATTGCGCACTGTTCTGGCAAGACTGCTCGTAATCCTTTTATTTGGGTACAAAGTCGGTTAACTTGGCACGCGAGGAACGACAAAATGCTCGCCATAGTCCGCAAACAACTTAGAAGTCACCCAGCTGTAAGTATATTGCAACTATATTCAGGTTAAAAGTCATTTTGGGTAATCTTTTTGAGAGCCCAGGCTGGTACTAGGCTAAGTTGCCAGTTAGCAGTGCTAGCTTGATTAGCCTCTGCGTTTGACCGCACTGACTTTGAGAGATCAAAGTATGTAGCAGTCTTTCTGTTTTCATTTTTTCTGTGTAATTTGTTGGTTAAGAGTGATCCTTCTGGCAGCTGATGACTTTCAGTTAAATAAGGTCACGACTTTAGTCATTCGATGGTTGTTGATTATTAGCCACGAAGAGCCTTTTCATGTCCTCTAAATAGCTGCTCCCACTAGTTAGCTGGCTACATTGGGTTAGCAAGTCCTTGTGAACTATTAATAGAACCCACAAAAGCGCCTCTCTTTTCGACAAAATATGTGTATATATTTTATAGTTATGGTAGTTAAAGTTGGCCAATTTTAGCCCCTGTTCGTTTCATGTTTCATTCCAGAGGCTGCCTACGTGAGCAGGGGCGTGTTTTCAGTGTAAACATGTAGTTGAGTGTCATTGTCTTGAGAGCTTTAGGATTCTCTCAGCTGATAAGATGCCTTATCTTCCTTTGTCTCTTACAGCTGATCCCCCTTTTCATCTTCATCGGTGGAGGAGCAGCCATGTCTCTGTTGTACCTCGCCCGTCTGGGCTTGAGAAACCCTGATGTCTGGTAAGTCATGTGTCGTTTTCTTAATTAAAAATGTGTTTGTTTTTCGTATTTGCATACAAGAGAATTTTCAAGTTCGTTGCCATGTACCTAGGAGTTACTCTTTAACTCTTCTTTCTGCAGCTGGGATCGCAAGAATAATCCAGAGCCCTGGAACAAACTTGGCCCAAATGATCAGTACAAGGTGTGCATCCCTTATGTTTAATTGTCTTGCAGTCTTGATTTTTCTGCTCTGATGTATTTAACAGTGGAGGTGGTTTTACTCTTGGATTGTATTGTGCAGCTTTAGTGGTGGAGTTTCTTATCCAGGGATAATTCCTCTTTAGTTGGACTAATCAAACATAATCTTGTTAACGCTGACCTGTGTTAACAAATCTTATCAAGTCATTAACGAGTGTAACTTGATGTAGTCGTGTTTGTTGTGGCAAGTGACCCAAACCATTTATGGTGGTGCATGCATTTTTCTGTGCAATCTTGGTGTTGGGCCTAATTATTTTTTATTTATTTTTGTGTGTCTCTTTTCAGTTTTTCACAGTCAACATGGACTACAGCAAGCTGAAGAAGGACCGTCCTGATTTCTAAACAACAGCTGGACCACAAGCACAAAGATCGGCAGATCTGCACAAACTGGCTCATTGTGAACGTTCCTCTGGAAAGCTTAATGATGCAGAGGCTTAACCCGCACAGATGTTAAATATTTAAGTTTCCTCATTGCATCGATTTGGCTTTTGGATATTGATTTACTCACCGTCTCATCAATAAAGTACAGGAGTCTTTTCTCCTCTATACTGAGAAAATAATTTGTTTTTATTTTTTCATGTGCTGTTGCCTGCTATATGCTTGTCCTGTCTTAATTTGCATCATCACTTTCCAGTGTCTAATATGCATACATATTGCATCACTTTTCAGACCAATGTCCACAACTTCTTTACATTTGTCATGTTCTGCTGCTGCTATACCTGCTTTGCATTCACCTAATTTTAGCTTTGTCCTGCTTTAACCCAATTAACAGTAAATTACGTACCACACTACTTTTGGTTGCTGTCCAATCTTTTGACATAAAAAGGAAACCCTGTCTGTATTTGAACCACCTTTGGTTGCAATTGCTTCAATCGAGAAGACATGGTGGCAAAAAGGTGTGTGGGTTTCTCTCTCCCCCCCCCCCTTTTCAAAGCTGGACTTGATGGTTTAGAGCAGTAGCGTGTTCGTGTTACACATTAAGTGGAATGAACTGGAAGTTGGCAGTGGGACATTTGGAGGTGTGTCTTCTTACAGAATGCCGTCGCTCTCAGCCAGATAAGTTTGTAAATGTCAACAGGTCGTGCTTTTCCATCTGCAGCCTGGAGAAATGCGACAAGGATGAGCAGTCAGTGCAGTGCAGAAAATGTCAAGGACACTTTCATATTTGAATGGAAGCCCTCGTTGGAGTCTTCACCCATCCTCTGTAGTTTTGCATACACGTGAATCCCCCAGTTTTCACCTTGGGGCTTTTGCTACAGTGTATAGCACAATATCAGCTTTTAATCTAAGTGTGTGTGTGTGTGTGTGTGTGTATATATATATATATATATATATACACACATATACACAGTGGCTTGCAAAAGTATTCCGCCCCCTTGAACTTTTCCACATTTTGTCACATTACAGCCACAAACATGAATTAATTTTATTGGAATTCCACGTGAAAGACTAATACAAAGTGGTGTACACGTGAGAAGTGGAACGAAAATGATACATGATACCAAACATTTTTTACAAATAACTGAAAAGTGGGGTGTGGTAATTATTCAGCCCCCTGAGTCAATACTTTATAGAACCACCTTTTGCTGCAATTACAGCTGCCAGTCTTTTAGGGTCTGTCTCTACCAGCTTTGCACATCTAGAGACTGAAATCTTTGCCCATCTTCTTTGCAAAACAGCTCCAGCTCAGTTAGATTAGATGGTCAGCGTTTGTGAACAGCAGTTTTCAGATCTTGCCACAGATTCTCGATTGGATTTAGACACCAGACAGGTCAGGGATAAAGTTATTGAGAAATTTAAAGCAGGCTTAGGCTACAAAAAGATTTCCCAAGCCTTGAACATCCCATGGAGCACTGTTCAAGCGATCATTCAGAAATGGAAGGAGTATGGCACAACTGTAAACCTACCAAGACAAGACCGTCCACCTAAACTCACAGGCCGAACAAGGAGAGCGCTGATCAGAAATGCAGCCAAGAGGCCCATGGTGACTCTGGACGAGCTGCAGAGATCTACAGCTCAGGGGAGCTGGTCAGAGTTGATGGGAAGATGGATGGAGCCAAATACAGGGCAATCTTGGAAGAAAACCTCTTGGAGTCTGCAAAAGACTTAAGACTGGGGCGGAGGTTCACCTTCCAGCAGGACAACAACCCTAAACATAAAGCCAGGGCAACAATGGGATGGTTTAAAACAAAACATATCCATGTGTTAGAATGGCCCAGTCAAAGTCCAGATCTAAATCCAGTCGAGAATCTGTGGGAAAGTTTTGCAAGCCACTGTATATATGCTGCCAAGCCTCACTCCAGATAGGTTCTTATTAGAGGTAATAAAATCTGTTTTAAAGGGGTGACAAGATGGAAGCCAGTGGCGTACTTGGTCCATAGTGAACACTCCATCAGGGGAGCGAAAACTCGCTTTCTGCCTTATTCATGGTATCACTAATGTGTACAGACATTTTTTAAATTAATGATGCAAAATCACTACCTTAAAATATAAGGAAATTGGCATTTAGACTTATTTATCTAACAGATTTCTTATTTTTTTTTAAATGTTAATAATCTTTACATCGACTTTGCTGTTTTTGAGGAATAAATGCATTAAATTAAAAAAAGACTTTGTTGTAAGAATTGTTTTGCTGCTTTCATGTAAATGTTAAGCATACATACAGGTTACATACACCCATCATGGACATGAATGTCATGGTAATTTGGGGCTTTGTTTTTCTTTTAACTTTCCAGGGTAGAATGATTGCACAGCATACATCTTTAAGTCCATACAGGGTCAAAAGCATACATAAAGTATGTATACTTACATGTATACATTCCAAATAACAGATATGTTGGTCCTGTAGCAGGTTACACCTTCACCATGGACTTTTGTAGCCATTAACGACCTTCAGGCATAATTCAGACTGGATATTTGTTGTGTCCAAGCTTCAGCCATTTAGTTGTTAAGTTGGGGTGAATTTGTAGAATTCGAAGGTAGTCCTCCTCCTTCATTATTCCATCCACTGTATGCAATGTACCAGTACTAGTGGCGGCAGCCCCAGTGCATGATGGAGCCATCACCATGCTTGACAGCTCGTACAGTATTCTTTCTGTTTGAAAGCCTCAACTTTACTCTTCCA
This sequence comes from Diplotaxodon limnothrissa, assembly GCF_057381915.1. Taxonomy (NCBI): domain Eukaryota; kingdom Metazoa; phylum Chordata; class Actinopteri; order Cichliformes; family Cichlidae; genus Diplotaxodon; species Diplotaxodon limnothrissa. The sequence continues at coordinate 29,586,253 of NC_140599.1, read as the reverse complement.
AACATACCTGTTGTCACTGTGACCTAATACTTCAGTCTTTGTCTCAGCTGGCCACTTTTCTTCAGAGTGTTGAGTGTTCTTACCAAGATTTAAGTGAGTATATGCATACCTTTGAGCCAAAACACTCTCAGTTCTACCAAGAATATCGAGCCAGAATTATGCTAGAAGCTTGCTGATGTCTGCAAGAAATCCAAAATAAATTCAAACATATACAGCCGATTCTTGTTTTTTTAAAGTCATTAAAGAACAATGAATCAGAATCAGAATACTTTATTGATCCCTGGGGGAAATTATTTATGTACATTGAATCATAACATTAACATAACATTATTAAAATACTGGCTTAGGAGCTTTTCTAATAATCTAACACTCAACTCTTGAGCGGTTTTTGACAGGCAGCTAAAGGGGGAAGAGTTCAAACTGCTTTGTGGCAGTAACGCCTCTGAGGAAACTGGCTGAACACAACTGCAGAGCCAAGCTGACCTGCATCTTTACCCTCCCACTCCTGACCCTTGACCCCTTGAATTCAGCTTTTTTCTGCCACACTGCAAAGGTAGCATAGAAAAAAAAGCAACAAGGAAAATTAATGTGAGGCAAGACACTAGGCAGCTGGTGCTGCAAATTTTCTTCAAAAGGTCAAACCAAAGGTCAGGCAGCCCAGAAACATGGGAGAATGCAGAGAATCTTGCACCATTCATATTAACAAAGTCCTGACCAAAGCATCTTCATAAAGCTTGTGTGAGTTTTGAAGTTTGTGCATGAGAAGAAACAATTAAAAAGCTCTTCTATTCTCTTTAATCTGAAAGCCATGCACTTGAAGCTGTTGCAATTCTCCCGCAGTATAAGCCTGTCAGCAACAGCTAGACATCCCGTTTTCTCTTTTCGAGAATTATCTTGAATATTTTATGACTGTGATCGGCAAAGTTTAGCCATGATGTCTGAGCAGAAATACAAGTGAGTGGCCTGCTTAAATGACTGCTTTTCAAAAAGTCATTTAGGAAATCATCAGTACCACAAAAATAATCTTCAGCTGTCTTTTTTTCTCCTTTCAGTTTTTGTTCAGCTTTTTGATTAGTGCAGCTGCTCAGGTTTAAAAGATAATGGAACTTTAACTTAGAAGCTAAGGTTAATGGTTTTAAATCTATTTAATTTTACATTTTATTTTCAATATTCTTAATTCTCCAGCTAAAAAAAACCATTTCATTAAAATAAAAGTCCTTCACCTATGTTTGCCAATGATTTGCAATTTACCAACAAACCTTTCCAGCATTTAGTTTCATCCCTCATTTAATAACCAAATAGTGCAGTTTCATTTGTTGTGTTGCCCATAAATTAAATAATAATAATAATAATAATAATGGATACTTTATTGATCCCCATGGGGAAATTACTTGTTTTTCTCTGCATTTGACCCATTCACTCAGTGAAGCAGTGGGCAGCCCACTAAGCAGGCACCCGGGGAGCAGTGTGTAGGGACGGTACCTTGCTCAGGGGTACCTCAGGGTAGCCGTTAAGTGGATTCGAACCGCCGACCTTCCGATCATGGGGCGACCACTTTACCTACTGAGCTATCCCTGAAAGAGAAACAGTTTGTTTACACCTCTTGATGAACAGCAAACACAACTGAACTGCAATTTCCTATATTATTATATGACATGTGCTGCCTTGTGCTTTCCTTATATCTATTTTCTAACTCCTCTTCTCACCAAACCCTCAAATATGTTGACACCTTAATTTCTAACTCCTTTTTTATGTCTTCATGGCTACAGCCAAGGCCAGAGGCATTTTGTTTTCAGGTTGTCCATCCATCCTTCCCATTGTCATGGAAGCAATAGCAGAAATACCAAAAGGAAATTTGATTTGATCTGGCACAAAGGTCCATTTGGGCTCAAGGATGACCTAATTGGAATTAAGTAGTCAAAGGCGAAGGTTGCTGTGACCTCACAAAACCCGTGTTTGGCCGTAACTAAGTGCTATATACAACCTGGGAGGTAATTCAAGTAACTGTCTCTACGCACAAAATATGCAAATGAGAAACATTCTTTTAGATGTCCTCCATTAAACACACAGTAGAGACACTTTCAATTCAATTCAATTTCAATTCAATTGGTTTTATTTATATAGCACCAAACCACAACAACAGCCTCAAGGCGCTTTATAGTGTAAGGTAAAGACTCTACAATCATACATTAGGTTCAACATCTAAAGTACCCACACACGCAGACACAAAAATCCCCCAAACACACTTTTTTGTGCAACATTTTATAGATATTTCATACAGAATGACAGTGAGAAAAACAAACAAGTGCTTCAGACTGAAAAGGAACAAACATCGTGATGGATTTCATCCACTTTTATCTCTGTGTCAATATTGCCTCAGTAATGTCTTAGTTACTTTTCAATTACCACTCTGTTTTTGGCTCAGTAGACTCAGACACAGACATCCACACTCACAGATGCATTACTGAAAGAATAAACTGCTTTCCCTCCCCTGCTGTGAGCTGTGCTGAGTAATGAGTGAAAGCCTTTCTCCTCCTGATTCTTGCAGGGTGAGTGCCTCTTATTTTTTTTTACCATTTGGTGTTCAACTCGGATCTGCTCTCCATTTGTTCTTGTTTTGTTTCACCCCTGCTTTATCCTTCTCTGTGACCATTTCTCCTTTACTCTTCATCATTTTTCCTTTTTTTTTGGACTTTTCCAGTTTCACTTCCATAAAGCTCAGACACTGACACATGCTCACATAGCCAACAGAGAGGGAGTTTGCTGTATACGTTTTTTTCCCCCCTGAATAAAATCACATTGATCCTTGAGTCTGCTCACCGAGGATGACAAAGTGCCATTTTCAGCAGATGTACAAAAAGGTCAGGGTTGTCGATGTATTTTTGCATGAGGGATTGAGTAAGGATGCTGCAATTTAACATCCATTTCAAGAGGAATACTGCAGGAATTAATCATCTCCGATATCTCAGGGACAAAGAGGCTGTGTGAGCATGCTTTATGTGGTGTTTCACAGCATGCATCATTCAGTTTGGAGCCAATTCAGCATTGGACTGGCTGGATGGTTAGAGACTGTCTCATATATACAAGGTCTCAGGTTTTTATCGCTGAAACAATCAGTGAGTGTTGTCCTTGAGTAAGACAGTGCACCCCTCAGGATAGACTGCCAACCAAATATCTGCAGTGAAAACGGATGTAAGCTAAAGTGTGATTAATCTGTGATCATTCTATCAGTGCTTGACAAGGATGGAAAGGAATGAAGTATTGCAAGAAAAACTAGCAAACAAACCCAATCCAAGTTCTCATCATTCTTGGCATCTGTGTTTTGATGAAATCTGCTTTTTTCACCCTTTTTTTTCTTGCATCCATGGTAGGAAAGCAGGTCAAAATTTAAATAGCTGAAAACAGAACATCTGGCTGGGCCTTGTCAGTCAGCAGTGCGTAATGAAATATGGAAATTGGGGCGCTCTTCAAAGAGATGGAGCCGTCCTGGGTCTCCAGCAGGCCCCTCAACAGCCCCGGCGGAGCCCCGCCCCTCTGAAACGTGTGCTACATTTCCAGGTGCTGCCGCTGCGGCCCAGTCCGCCGGCAGTGCCAGCTCGTTAGCGCTCACAGCCTGGTGGAGCTGGCAGCTGGCATCATTAAACTTCAAACCGGCTTTCGACCCGGGGTGCCGCCGCGGGGAGAGACCGCCCGCTTATCCGCCTGCCAACAGCTGATTAGAGCCACGCTGACACCAGCAACCAGACTACATCCAGACAGCGCTTCCACACACCAGCAGCTACACCAGCACCACCTATCCCAACAGCTTATCCCACACATCACCGACAACCACATAAACTATCCAAAGAGCAACCAGACATAGAGACAAGCCCACAGCACCGGAGTAACCGAAATCAGTGTGTGCAGCGTGTCTAAAGATTGGCAGCAAGGCTGAAGGAGAGCAAAAGGCTCCCATAGCCATTTAGCTTTTATTTTCATGCTGAGCAACTGTAGAGAAAAAAAGTCAGACGCAGTAACACTTATGCAGAATTTGACTTTTAATGGATTACAAGAGTCAGTGTTTTAGCAAGGCCTCTGAATGTTATTCTGCATTAAAAACATCTGTTTCCGCTTTGAGACTAGCTGGAGAAAATTGGCGAGTACTTGAAAGTTATTGTATTAGTCAGAATCGAACATTTTTCCTCCCAGCAGTTTTGCATGAAGTGGCCTTAAAACAACACTTTAACACTTTAGAACAAGCTTTTTCCCCATGTTTGCCAAAAAGATGAAATATATAAATATAGCCAGGTTTTTCAAAGTAAATAATATTCTCATACATATATAATAAATTCCCCAATCTCCACAGGCAGTCTTTATCCTTCAAGTTCAGGTCCTCTACCTACCAGAGGCCTGGGAGCTTGACCGTAGGCAGTATCTTTGCTGTTTGAGAGATCTTGGCTGTCGTTTCTGGGATCCACTGGAACCATTAGCCTAGTTTGTGCCCTCTGATTACCACTGGGACCACTCTTCCCTTCACCTTCCACCTTCGTCATCTCTAGCTTTTCTGTCAGGTATTTCCCAAGGTTGGGTTACCAATTCACCTAACCTGATGCAGGTCTTTGGACAGAGGAAAGAACTGTAGTACCCCTAGAGAAACCATACAAGGATGGGGAGAACACGTGAATGCCACATCATCCAGTTGGTGGATTCAAACATGTGCTGTGAGGCAACAGTGCTAACCACTGTACAACCATGCTGCAATAAGATGGAATCAGTGTGCTGTCAGTTTGCAATTGAATGGGTGTCATATTGGCAGTTACGAGCAATCGCTTACTGATAATACACATATACACATTAAACAGAAAATCACATGAGCTACTTACATTCTGAGCTGAGTTGCTTCAGGATACTGATTTAACTAGAAAATGACAGACGCCCAGAAGTATAACCAGAATACAGCCATTTGGAAACGAGTTGAGTCAAGTCCCCTACTGATTCACCCCAGATGAGTTGTGCCGTCTCGCTCAGACTAATTGCAATCATAAATTAAACGGCAGTTATTTGCAAACCCTTTTCAATCTGTCTGAGAATGACTGCAGCCAGTCCAACCACATTTGTTTGGGGAGAGACTGCTTCTCACCAGGAGACCTGTGCAATCACCTTGTTATTGAAAGAACTCGCCAAGAAGGTTGAAGGTGTTGTATGCTTTTCTAGTCACAAGGAAGTTGCTATCTCAGTCACACTTTTTACTCTAGTGTGACTGAGCCATTACAGCAAACATGGCTTGCTGTGTATCCAAGAAGCCTATGCTTGTGTGTGTGAGTGTGTGTGTGTGAGTGTGTGTGTGTGTGTATCTTGTGAACGAATTAGCAGGCAAACTAGTTAGCAGGTGTCGTGAGTTTGTGGGACGCACCCACATACAGTATAAAAGGTGGATATACCTTCTGGCTCTGAAAAGTGAAGCCAACTCTGAACTGCCTTAAACCTGCATTGCTTTTAATGGCCAACAGGGGGCGATACTGCTGTTTGCAAACAGATTTCTGTACCTATAGATTTCTAGGAAAAAATGCCCTTATGACTTCTGTTTTTCTTTGATAGATGTCAAGAGTGTCATAACAATATTATCACATCTGGCCCACCCAACATTTGCCAAAGGGCCCAAAGTATTTATATTAGACCCAAATTTGTCTGCAATCGGCATAGTGTCACTGTTCAGGTCAGATAACACCCAAGTTGCCTCTTTCTTTCCATTGAATAACATTTAGAAACACTACTGTCCTTTGCTTCCAGAGCATCTTTCAGATCTACTCTTTGAAAAAAAAAGAATACTGACAATATTTTCTTGTTTTGCTAATGTGAGAAAATATTCAACATAACCCACCAGTTGTTGATGACTCAGAGAGAGCACAAACCCGGAGTATTCTCCTGAAAGGAGTTTCTTTACAGTTATTGCCTCCAAATGGATTGTTGGCTAGTTTGTGTGCATACCTTTGCCTTTCTATCAAATGATGAAAAAGAATTTAATTTGCACTCAATCAGGCTCATGTATGTGGCAGAGCCTCGTCAAACCCGGTGACACACATGAACACTAGTCCCACTGGAGCCACAGACTGGTTTGAGCTCCATTACCATCCTTTTGTTTCCTTACATTGCTCTTCTTTTATCTTCTCTCACTGCTGGGCACAAGCAGAGACTTGATAATTTCCACTGTGATTGAGTCATGAATGATAATGGCTTGATTATTTGGTTAGAATTGCTCTCTTTAGATTCATTTCATGTTCTGTGGTAATTGAGAAGCTTTTTCAGTCTGGATAATACCAAACTGTTCATCTGACAGCTTTTAAACATCCCCCAGTCTTCATATTTTCACAGCTGACTTTTTTTTTTTTGGCCAGTGGAAAACTAATTTCATTCTTCGTGCTGTTGGAAAATCTCCAGACAATTTCCATTAAATCAATGTATTACCATACCACACGGCTTTAACAGAAACCTTAAAGCCAGTGCAATGTGCTCTGAGACTATACTCTCCTGTGACTAAAGACCGACCTCCAAGAAACCCTGCAGTTCATCAGAGGGCTGTCGAGGAACTTTGGCTCTCCCCCTTGAGGTCTAGGTCATTCCTTAATCATCCATTCTGTCACTCTTTAGAGCCTAAAGGAGGCCAGAGTTACAGTATTACAGTAGAATACCCAATATAAGAAGTCTGTTATTTAAATATTGATAACTATCTTTAACACTGAAAGGAAGCTTTTGCTGCAACCATAACTTTCTTGTAGAATAGCAGAAAATCCATTAATGTGCTCTAAAGGTACCTCAGGGACCGGCCTGGGCTGCTCAGAGGAGAAACAGCTCTGTTATGCTGAGTTTAAAGAGAGGACCGTAGTAATAATTCAGCTCTGCAGTTAATGAATACAAATACTCACAAATATCAAGCTGATTCTAGTAAAAGCAGGAGCTAAAGAAAATAGAAAACAGATATGGGGTCTAAAAAACCTTAGATAGGGACAACATGCCCAATCTTGTCTTTTATTTGGATGAGCTGCTTTAAACAAGAGCTGTGTGGGTCTAACAAACAAATGAGCAGGAGGTTAATAAGAGGTCCAGCCGAACAACTGAAGAAGGTGCCTCACTCCTTAAAGAATCCCTAATGAGCTCGCTCTGCTTTTTTTTCCACTACCTTGCGCATTGATTGCTCACAAAACCGTTGACACAAAGGTCAGTGTCCACCAAGTGATGAACTTCAGTGTTTTATGGTTTTGACATGACCTTTTGACCTCCACCTTCCATCTCAATCCCCCCCTTATTATGTTGTCACGCAATCCACATGCATCATCCAAAGCACTCCTTAGAGAAAACACGCATTCACATCAACATGTACAACATATCCAAATCTGGCCCCTCCCTGCTCTCCCTCTCTATGTCTTAGTAAAAAATTTGCTGCTTACTTGACGCCTGGAGTCTTGGTAATTTCAGGCATTGCTGAGAGACCTTGAGAGGGCATGTTTTGTCTGAAGAAAGAAACGCCTCAGCTCACACAGGACTTCAAAGCAAATATGCAGGGGATGCTCACATCCACTGGGAGGCAGTAGAGTGTTTGTGGGAGATCGAGAGGCAGGGCGACCCCTCGCTGTAAGCAGTTGACCCTTGCGGCGGTGGAGGGCTGAGGCCGGGCATGGCTTGCATGTTCCCCTGGCAGGTTGCCCTCAGGCTGGGGTGGGAAAAAGCAGGCAGGACGGAAGAAGCGGCGTTGGGACCAGAATGGAACCTTCGGACTCCATCTGTCGCTTTCTCCGCAACAGAGAAAATGGAGACGGGGAGAGCCTGAGACGGGTGGGCCCACCTCCCACCAGCTGGCACTGCAACCAGCATCTGCCCACAGCCAAGATAACTTTCCTGCCTCCTCATCATCACTTCTCAGACAGCTTAAAGCCTCTTGTTTTCTCTCATCATAGTCAGCTGTTTCTTCACCTTCTATGCTTTTTTTGGAGTAATTTCACAATGTTGCACAACAAAATCAGAAATGCAGATTTTTCTCTGCGCTTTAACAGATCAGAGATGCTCACTGCCTGAGCTGTTCCACTGCTGCTGTTGTCTGAAGTTCACAGTTCTCAGATTCAATATTAAATCAATGACAGCAAAAATGAAGCGTGGGGAGTCGGCAGAGGGATGCAAACAGAAAACAAATTAGAAAAAGATGTATGTTTTGGGACAACTGAAATGTGGAGAAAGGGGAAAAAAAAGGCCTACAAGTTAAGATTCTTCATATATTTTGTTTAAAGGACCTAAAGGCCCAGTGGGAAATCTGAACAGTAGTTGAGTTTATGTGGCTATATCACGATTGGACTGTGAAAATATGCCCCCCTAGTCTGCAAACAAACGCCATTATATAGAGAATCCCATGGAGAAAGGTTTTTATTATGTATATATTTGTTTTATAGAAATGTCTGACAACATCTTCCATGTAGAATGATAAAAATTATTTAGGTTTTTTTAAAAACATCTTTTAATACTCTGACTTTATCCACAGGATCCTATTTATGGCTGGGTGCTATTTAATTTGGAAAATATGTGGCTCTTTTCACATATATCAGATACCTTAATCAGCTTGGCTGAATGTAGTCTAGTTTTCCTTACCTATCGATTGACATTCCTACCTTAAAAACATCCCAAATTTTAGTAAATAGCAGCTGCAAAACTGTAAGGCCAAAATGAACATTGGGCTTTATCAATAAGAGACACTTGGGAGGAATAGGTTTCCTCATCATTAGTTCAGAATCCCATCTGAGATCCCCCACCAAATTACAACTGTAAATTAGAAAGCAAACAACAGCCATAAAACTATGAGTCGGCGACATCGATTTTACTCAGTGTTCCAAAAACTGCTGCTATACTCAATTAAATTGATGTAACACAAATGACACACAACAAATGCTACATTCACTTTCACTCGGTCGCCTCATGCCTGACACTATTTGATGACTCCAGCTGTATTCTTTTTAATGGTCAAAGAAATGATTTTCTGCCTATTTTATACATTTTAATTTATCAGGCTTGTATTTTATTGATCTTTTCTTGAGCGTAACTATTTTTTTAATTTATTTATTTTTCTACACTGGTGTTAATTTTATAGGGCTTAATGGTTTTTATTTACATGCTTGTTTAAAGCATTCAAATAATTAAAAAAAAATGTTTCACCTTTACGCTGTTCACATCATTTTATGGATCTCCTGACTATTTCCCCATTTTTTCAGCACATTGTGCTTTCACCTAGTATGAAATGTGCCATTTGAACAAGGTTTTGCTGGCTTGCTAAAATGTCATTGTTTACTTTACTTTACTATAGAGCTTTGCAGGTTGCCAATACCCCCAGTGGATTAACCCAAGGAGGCAAAACTGTAGCCGCAGCCCAGCACAGTGCTGTAATGACACTGTGCCTGAATAAGGGGGCAATATACCCCCTCTAAATAATGCAGGACCAAGCCTTGCAAATTTTTGAAACATTTACAACAGGTACCGTAGGATGTATACTCACCCAAGACTGTATTTAGTCATTTGCCTCTGAATGACACAAGGTGTATGTGAAGCCTTCCATCATGGCACTCTGTGAAGTGCAGCACTAGCAGCTCCCCCTTCCTATTTCTGCCATATCTCTGGTGAAACAGGCTAATTTAGTCGAAAATTGATACAAGAACGGGGATAAAATGTTAAGCAAGACAATCCAACAAGTCTGATTAGGCTGTATGTAGCCAATTAGGCCTACTGGCTTCCATCTGAAGTCAAGAGAGCAGCAACTGCAGGCACATTAGCCTACTGGAGAGCTTTTCGTCTGTCCTGTAACATAATTATGCCCATGCTGGTACATTTAATCGGATTCATGTAAGATTTAAGGTTCTTTTAAAGTGCAGATGAGCAATAAAACCGAAAGGGCAAAATGCAGCTTGTAGATTTACAGTTTGAGCCACAATCATAACACACCAGCATCCATTATTCGATTCACTTTTATGCCTTGCGTTAGATATAGGTCTCAAGATTTAAATGTAATCTTGATGTAGCCACTGGTTTATGAGCTGATTTGCTAATATGAAACTAGTTTGGTTGCAGAGGAGATACATATTCTAGGCACACTGAACTTTTAGCTCTCTGCCATAAATAGAAAATGGTAACAATGTCCATGAGCTTTAAAGGTTCAAAGAGAAGCAGAGGATTAACTGATTCAGTGCTAACGTCCAGTGTGCCGTCTGATTACTTTGACTGGAATGTTGCTCATTATTGCTGAACCGATTCTGTGGTCAGAGACATTTTAATCCATTGAAAATAAATTGCTCGGTATATATTACAAATGTTTCTTTTGTTTATAGCCTTTTAATACCGTGTTCACTGTAAATAACATCCCTTGAGTTTTATTCCCTTGGAAAAAAAGAGAAGCAGCCAATTTAATAGCATGCTCCGTATTTCCTGTAAGCTTTTAATAAGTTTTAGAGGGAGCAGCATAAGCTGGTAACTCCCCCCCCCCCCCCCCAAAAAAAAACCCCATGCAAATGAGATCCTATATATTGCTTTCATGTCATTATGTGAAATCCAAACTTGCCTTTACATCACAAGAGGAAATTAAAAACTAATTGACAGAACAAGCTTAAGTTTTTTATCTGAAGTCAGGACATACTGCAGTTTATCACTTGTGCTACTTTTATTAACAGCTTGTCTGAGCAAATGTAAATTAATCATCCAAAAAACATGAACGGTCACGCAAAAATGATGAATGAATGTTCGGCACAAAATAATATTCCTTGTGATTTTTTTTCCGTTGTTGTTGTATTTTTATATGTAGTTGCTCCAGTGCCATGTACTGTTTGTGTCTGCTGCCTGCTGCGTTTAATCTCAGCTCTCTGTGGACTCCAATGTCCATCTGATCACAATGATTAGCTTTAACAGATGTGCAGTTGGGCTCTGTTTGATGACACAAGTTGTTTGTTGACTAAACCATTCATGAAATGCGTTAAGCTACAGTCAGGAAGGTTTCCTTCTATGATGACTAAAAGCGCCCACAGAACACAGACAGACAGTGTGTGTTAATACGCAGCTCTTGTATTAAGGATCTATATTTGGATTTGTCAATGCTTGTAAAAAAAAAGCTTGCAATTGCAAGTTCAGGCAATAAGACTTTATAAACCAATTTTTTAGCTAGAGAATTAAAATTAATATTTTATAGAAAAGAAAGAAAATATGCACAGCAGCATGTGAGATGGGTAACACAATGCACAAGACTGCACTGGATGAAAATTAACGACTCAGAAACGTCAGATTTCTGGTTTTAAAAAACTTGGATAATGCTCACTGCAGTAATAAATGATATGTGACCAGCTCGCACATTCTGAAGTCAGTGGAAGTTAAATGAGGTGGAAATATGTATTTCAAGGTGTGATAACACGCCTCTGTGAGCACATGGTGCTATTATAAATGCTTTGGAGAATCCTATTTCTCCTGCAGGTAAAAGTACGAAGGGAAAGTTACAAATGAAGTGACAATAGGCTGAATATTAGAGAGGAAAGAGTTTTAGAAATGACAGACGTGTACTAGGTTCTTCTTGGAGACAGAGTGCACATGTTTCCAACATGGACATTAGTTTCTACTGGCATAAAGTGAAAAGACTTTGGTTAATATATGAAACACCAAATTGGAAGCCACAAAACATTGTGCATGTAAATGGAAATGCAATAACTGGACTGACTACAGCACAGACCTTGAGAGAAAATAATTACACTGTTTAAATATTAGAGTGTTGTCTCTATTTAGAAAGATGTACAAAATACTGTCCTTATCTCTGTTGCAAAGCTGACAGAAAATCCAGTTCTTAGTCTAGTTTAGGTTTTTCTAAATAGACATTAATAGGCATACACTAAAAATATGAAATGATAACATCAGCAAAATCTCACCCATTAAAAACAGTCTCACACTTGCTGTCACTGCACTGCTCGGCGCTGCCATATTTGCACCGTAGTGGAGGAGACAGATGTCCCAAATCTCCCCCTTTCACACTTTTATAAGAGGTCTAATCCCATTGCTAGTTATTGCCTTCATTTGTCTCCGGTATTATCATTACTGGAGGAGATTGGCAGTCCCTCGAGATCCTTTTTGGCGAGCCCCCTCTTTGCTTGAAATGTGTGAGCCAGGCGTGATGGAGGCGCCTCTTGGCACTGTGTGGTACCTATCTTCTGATCATCTGTTATCTCTGACTGAACATATTGGATTATTGATTCGGAGAGGGAATGTGTTTTTGCAGGGAATCCAAGATTCACGCTTGTCTGTAGAAGCTTAACATGCTCATTGTAGCCCCGCTTTGACCCAATAAAATGCACAGTTGAACAGAATTTTAATTCTGTTTGGATTCAGTCATTTGACAAATTCCAGAGTGGAGCTGTCCGTGGTGCTGTTTTACATATTCTTCCATTGGAGACTGAAACTGCAAGAAGAAACTGTACCTTAGTTTAACTTTTGAAAGAGTGTGCCAGCATCATAAAATATCAGCATTCAAAACATTATCCACAATGGAACGTGACCTTTGCCAATGATGTAATGCTAGTAAAGCGGCTAATAAAGCGTAAACAATATATGTAGCCGTTGTGACGTCACTTACTGATTAGTCAAGTCCTGCTATGATGACTCAAGTTGAGCCTCTTTTTGCTCTCTTGGTGTTTTGAAACTGAAATTGTCAATCAAGAGTCATTTTAATGAAACGATCCTATATAAGCCTCCTTAATGACTCTATGTCATTGAACTTCAAGTTTCATCTAGCGTGACGTGAAACTAAAGACTGAGCCCATAAAGTAATCGACTGTTTACATAGGAAGCATATTCTTTCAATACAACCAAACAGAATGGCTGCGCCGTGCTATTACACAGAATGCAGGTTTAAGACGCCTGCGTGCTGGCCTCACTTTTCAGACCCAGATCCACCTTTAATAGTGTCTGTGGGCTAATACACTCTTAAACCATTAGCTTCAAGCAGGTGTGAGTAGGTGGCTCTGAAGATCTGAAGTTACCTCCACACCTGTTTATTTTTTAAGTGTTTTAAACTGTTTTCACACATGCACTGTAGCACTTAACTTTTGTAGACATTACACAACAGCGGTACAAGTGAGAATGTAAATGTCTGCAGTCAGATCAGTCATTAAGCGCTCTTTAATCTGCCAGTTCCCTTGTACAAAGTCTGTGCGATGTCAAATTGGTCCTTTGTGAGAACAGTGCAGGTAATTATCTGCTGGATTCACAGACAGCCAGTGATTGTCCAGTGTGCTGCCTCCTGTGCGCTCTAATCAAGCAACACCCTTCCCTATGTAAATCAAACTTGAGTGCTTTCTGTGGTGAAAACACTATTGTAGTTGGAAAAAGGCAACTAGTCTTCAGCACCACTAGATGTTGCCTCAGATAACATTAGGGTGAGATTTTCTAGAGCTCCCTCTAGAACCACAAAATAATTTATACAGTCTCCTCATACATAGAAACATGTACAAGTCCCATTAGCAGCATTTAATGTGTAAAACTCAAGGTGATTTCTTTTAGCACGCATGCACAAACGCCCTTCCAGCTTTAAACATGTCGCGCTCTGTTGCCGGCTCGTAAATATCTTTCTCCATGCAGAGGTTCAAACAGAAATGCTTTAGACAAATTGAAGAGATGTAATATAAAAGAACATTAAAGATTATGAAAACACACAGACACATCTTAAAACACCCACTTTAAGCGTTGCCATCTGGGAACAAATCTGATTTCTGGACTGTTACTCAACCTCCACTATTATAGGCATTCCTTTCCCTTAACGTGTGAAAGTCCGGGTGTGCAACAAAGGGTATAATGAACGAGCGAAGCAACAGAAAGTTGTGTAATACAGTAGATACCACTTTGATGGTTCCTCAGGAGGATCTATGAATTAGGACAGCCTGACGATCAGCAGCAGAAGATAGGAGGAGTCTGTCAACAGGAGGCAAGCAGGAGGGAATATGTGGCGACGTGGCAATGAATTTTATTGATATTTTCCTGACTGAGCCTGTGTCTTTGCACATGAGTGTGTGTGTGTGTGTGTGTGTGTGTATATGAGGCAAAAAGTGAGTGTCTGAGACATTGACCATAGACACCAGCCCACTCTGCTGCCAAGTCACATTAATTGTATATCAGCGGCTGCCTTTCATGCCTCCGAACTGCAGCATATTTGGATGCTGCTTCAAGTGATACCATGATTATTTCACAAACCACAGTGAGAGAGAAATCTAGTGATTTTATTTTGGTGTCGGAGTAGCTTTAACCCGGTTTATTTAAATACTCACGCTTGTAATTAAAGTGTAAACATCCAAGAACATGTTATTTTGTCTAGTTTTAAGCTCCCTCATTAGATGCTTTACATACCGTAGGTGGTCACTCCTAAGGGTATACTTCGTAGTATATGTCATGCTGTACAGTGGGTGTAAATCCCATAAATTCCTACACACACGTTTTCCCCCACCCTGGCTTCAGATGACTGGAAAAGCTAATGTATATTCATGAGCTGGGAATAGGTTGTATTGCTTTTATGTGATCTAATCTCTGTTACCGATTGATGTAGTCAGGCAAGAAGGTTCATGTTCAGGAATAGATGGACTAGATATATGAGTATTTCTTTTCAGAGACAAAGTTGCCAAATACTCCTTTAAACTAAGCTTGTTTTTCTTTCTGTCCGATGGGTGAATTTGAACTTAGAACATGTTCCCATGTTGGCTCGCTCTTACTGTTTACTGACATCTCACTGGAACAATAAGGATCAAAGTGTGTCTGGCTGTAAAAAAATCTCTGCGCTCTCATTTATAGGCTGTACTCCTCAGTTGTACTATTACCTGTCGCTGCTTTCTCCTCCGTGCACACAAATACACACTTGCTCTGGTTATATTAGCTGACGGCATGCTGTCTGGAAGCCGTTAAAGCACTGGGGACCTGCTCCTACTGTCCCCAGCTGTCTATATAAATTAGTAACACAGAGTGCCACTAATGCTCGCAGATCACAGTCTGAGGCACGGCAACATCTGTGCACATCTGAGCACATCAGTGTGAGTCTGAGAGTCCTTGAACTTAGCAGGGAAGTTGCCCTAAGGACACTTGCAACTGTCAGACAATCTGTAGGGGTGCTCCCAGGTTTAACCTAAAGCAAAGAGCCACACGTTCTTTTATTTACCCATCTGACTGCTGCAGTTTCTGTGTACTCAAGTAAAGTCTTGAGCTTCTAGCGTGCCAAAGCCCCCCTTTCACTACCAAACACCATCCTCGCTAGGCTGTCACTTCACCCTAGAGTTCTGATTTGGTATCTGCCCATCACTTCTTAATTGGTCCCTTCCATCTTCTTTTTCTATTTTAGCTTCCTTGTGTTTGTTTATCTCTTTTTCTTTCTGAAACCACATAGAAAAAAATCCTCCTGCAGGCAAGAGGAAACATTGCCAAGAACAGCTCTGTTGGCCTGCTTAGAATTTACATATGTCAATGAGAGCCAGTGTTGCCCGTAGATCTGCAATTAGGCAAACAGCTGAAGCTTACAAACAATGTCGGTCCCCATTACTTTACGAATAATAGAGTTTCTTGTGCACTGATTTATATTGCTAACCCCATTACCTTCTTTCTCCTTCCTTTATGCAATTGGTTGAAGATAATGTGCTGGACTTGACTCAAGGTCTTTGATTAGTGAAGCCGCACAATGTGCTAAGGAAGGAAAGAAGCTACCCATTTTCTTTGTAAAACACAAGCTTGGCTTACTTTTTATGCTTTAAAGTTAAAAGAGCTTATCGGCTTGTGTTCATCAAAGCACTGTAAATCTATTTACATACTGTGTTCTACAAAGAAAACACCACTTCTAATAAGTTGCAGAAGTCAAAAGTCATGACCAAGATTTCACACTTATCACACATTATATCCTCAACCCCAGTTAACATTATGCAGCCCAGATTGGTGTTGGCATTATTTTGCATGTTGGAGATGGCCTCTTAAAACGTCCTGACTCGTCTGACATAATAATTGCATAATACTTACAGTTAGGTAGCTTACCGCTAAAATGTGACCAAACTCTGCTAACGCTAATATATCCAGCAGACACAGGACCACATGTGCAACCTGTGGGCGTGTTCCTTTTTTTTTTTTGTCAGGTTTTACTCCAACATTCAGGATTAGGATTTGAATCCTGGTTTGTCTGCTCCCACCAGGATAAAATCTGAGATTTAGTTTACTGAGGATATACTGAGGATATATATGTGGTTTTCCACGAGGGCATGCAAAGCTGGCCGTGCTTGTCCAGCAAAATCTAAAAATATACATTAATTAAAGAATCCCCAACCTCTAAATTGCTGCCATCTTTTGGCCAAAGTTGGCTATGGCTGGAATCTGGCTTAACTTGTCATTGTCTCTGCTTGCCATTCTGTAAAAATCACCACAGCCACTCACATAATCTCTTTGTTTTTCTCATATGCAAGTCAAGTTTGTCCATAAACTGCAACCATTCAGCTAAATGTTTGCTGATTGACTGCTTAAGGCATTAAGAGTGACTGCAACAGGGCATCCTTCCTTAATGATTCAAAAAGACAACTCAAAAAGACATTAGTATCACGGTAAAATCAATGCGAAAGCTTATTTGTATTTATAAGAAGCAGCTGGTTGTGACTGAAAGGCAACTGCGATAAGGTGGCTGTTTCTAAATGTCCTCTACTGCTGCTTGTGTGATGTGTGTGAAATCAAAATGACGTGCAGCAAAGTGGCTTAAGAGTTTTTTTGTTTTTGTTACCTTAGCAGTGTTACCATACAAGGTCTGAGTGTGGGAGTTTTTTTCTGATCTAACTGCATCAAATCCAGAAGTGTTTAGACAATGACATCATTTTTGACTCTTTGCCAGTGTGGATTTTAACTTAAACAATAAATATACAGTTCAAGTTCAGACTTTCAGCTTTAATTTAAGGGTTTTAGTATTGCATCAACTGCTGTTGTTTTTTTTAACAGCCATTTTTATAAAACACCAGCTGAAAAAAATCAATTAAAATAAATGCAGGATGCAATGATTTGTAAATCTCATATAACCATGTTTTATTCGCAATAGAACTCTGGAAATATATTTTGCTCTTTTATTTAACTCATTTTGAAATTGAGGGCAGCAACACATCTCAAAAAAAGCTGGTAAAAGGTTCCATGTTTACAGTAGTCAGCAGTCTTTAAAGTCTTTACAAAAAAAAAAAAAAAGGTCTGGGAACTGAAATCAATTTTTGGACTTTTAGGAGAGAAATGTTGTCCCACTATTGTCTGAAATAAGATTGTAACTGCACAACAGTCCTGAGTCTTCTTTCTTCTTCTTCTTCTTTTTATTCCAAAATGCATCAAATGTTTTCGTTTGGTAAAAGGTTCCATAGGCATTCATACGCCTCCAAGCCATCAGAGATGCAGAGTTTGAACTGTGCGCTGATAAGAAACTGCACAGTCCTTCTCTGGAGAGCGCAGTGTCCATGTTTTCCAAATTTCAATTTGTCTGACCACAGAACAGTTTTCCTCTTTGACTCAGTCCAAGCTTTGGCCCGGCAGCAGGGTTTCTGAATCACGTTCACAAATAGCTTCTTTTTTTTTTGGACGCTAGCGCTTTAACCTGTTTGTCCAGCTGTTTCTTTTTAGTAACACTTACTTTTCCAGCCTTTTGTTGCCCCCATTCCAATTTTTTTGAGATGTATTGCTGCCATTAAATTCAAAATGAGCCCATGTTTTTCATTCAAACATTTAAACATTGGGTATGTTGTTTGTGTTTTATTGTGAGTAAAATATAGTTTATGAGATTTGCAAATACATCTCATAAATTTGTTATTGTTCTGTTTTTAGTTACTTTTGCCACAGCAATCAAAATTCTTTGGAATTGTGTTTGTACATAGTTCCCTATTTTTAAAGGCTCAAAATTAACTAGACTCACAGACAAATCTATGGCCAGATGAGGTTAACTTGGATTTGGTATCTGTTCAGTGGCGCTCTCAGTATGAGGCCCAAAGAAATGCTGATGCATCATCATTAGGCTGAGACAACAAACATAAATCTTTTAGAGACATAGCAAAAACATCAGGAATGGCTAACTCAGCAATCCTGCACATTCTTAAAAGGAAGAAATGCACTGGCAAGCTCAGCAACACCAAAAAGTCTAAAAAAACTACACAAGACAATGAAAGTGGATGATAACAGAATTATTTTGATGTTTAAGACAACTTCACAACATCTAACCAAGAACACTATTGAGGTGCATCATTATCAAAGCCTATAATCAAGACATACTTGAATGAATGAATGAATGAATATGCAGTGGGTTTATAACAACATGCAAACCACTGGTTACACTCAAGAACAAGAATGCCAGATTAGACTTTTCCAAAAAACATCTGAAAGAGTCTGCAAAGTTCTGGACGAACGACTTTAGAAAAATGAAACCGAGGTGAACTCGTACCAGAATGATGGGAAGAGAACAATCTGATGCAGATCCCGTTATCTGTCGAACACGGATATGCAGTATTATAGCGTGGACATGTACAGTATGGGTGCTAGTGGAACTGGGTCACTAGTGTTTATTGATGATTGCGATAGAAGCAGCAGGATTAATTCTGAAGTGTTACAGGGCTATGCTCTCTGCTTACATTCAGCCAAATGCTGTAAAACTGATCTGATGGCATTTCGCAGTGCAAATGGATATTGACCAAACGCGTACTGCAAAAGCAATCCAAGAGTTTCTCAAAGCAAAGAAATGGGACATTCTTCAATGGCCAAATCAGTCACCTGATCTCAATCCAACAGAGCATGCTTTTCAGTTATTTAATAGAGTAGAGGTCTAGCAGAGCATCTCAAGAGATGAAATACTGTATTTATGGGTTGTAGATTTCAGGCAGATTTTCATCCAAGTATTGAGATAAATCCTTATATTTGTCTGAGGGGACTATGTGTAAAAATGGCGATTATACCTGAACAGTTAATGTAATTTTTTAAAAACATTTTTAACAAAAGAGTTTAAAACCTTTTTTTTGATACTACTACTACAACTACTGATAATAATAATAATTTTGAACTTTCACAACAAAATCCAACCCAGTTTCAGACTTTCTAACATCTTCTGGGTAACAGATCGAATATCTTTTGCCAACTGGAGATAAGGAGGTCGGTTCTGTCATTGCGCACTGGTAGCCCGAGTGCTCTTCAGAACTTTCTGTGGAGATTTGAGGTCACTGTGCCCTCAGTAAGGGTGAGTGAACATTCTCCAATGCCACCTTCCCTCTGGATGAGTCCTTTACAGAAGGAATCAAAGAAATAAAGTCTTTCAAAGTCTGTGTGGTGTTCTGGGAAAATGAAGTTGTTAATTCAGGTCATACATTTTTGTCATGATCTTAATTGTAACCCAGTGAAACAAACATATAAAAAATACTGTAGGCAGTTTTTGAATAACTTATCCTTTGGTAAAATGCAATAAAAAAAGAAGAGAAAAACATGAAATAAGGAAGGATGGACGACTAAGAAAAGTTTATCTGTGACGAGTATAATAGTGTCTTTACAGATTTCTCCAAAGCAGCCAGACCGCTAGCGCTGGAACACTTTATCAGGCTAAGAAAGCAAAGCACAGTACGACAGTTATCAGATCACAGCAGTGACTAACTCCATGCCAGTGGACTGATTTTAAAATACTTGTTTACAGAACGCTAAAAGCTTTAGAGACAAAATGTACATTCATGACCTGCAGCCGGCTTCTAGCCATGTCAGGCTGTCTGGGACTGGGTTGTTTACTGTTTTGTGTTTACTGTTTTATACATCGCATATCTGTAGCAGACTTTGAAGCTGTGTGGCCTGATCCAGTTTTAAACACATTTTAATAATGACAGAAGAAAATCATAAAAGATGAATGTATGTATAGCCACACTCAGTTTATTTTTATGTTGAATAATGTCCCTCAATAAATAAATTACTTAATCACGCTTGCTACTACAAATATCTTACTGGCCAATCACATTGCAGCAACTCAATGCATTTAGACATGTAGACAAGATCGAGTTGACCCACTGAAAGTGAGCATCAGATTGGGGAAAATCGGTTATTTAGGTTATTTTAAATGTGACATGGTTGTTGGAGCCAAAAGGAGTGGCCTGAGTATTTGCTGATCTGCTAGGATCATCCCATCTAACCATCTCTAGTTTTTACAGAAAATTATTAGAAAAAGACAAAATATCAGAGTGTACTCAAGTTCTAACGGCTTCTACTAGCAGGATAACGTGCCATGTAACAAAATTTAAATATCTCTTACTGGTTTCTAGAACATGACCTTGAGTTTTTGTACTCAAATAACCTCCACGGTCACCCGATCTTGATTCAATAGAGCACCATTGGGATACGGGTGGAACAGCAGATTCTTATCATGGATGTGGAGATGACAAATTTTCATGTCAAAGTGGAACAAGATCTCTAAAGATTTTTTTCCAGCATCTTGTTGAATCTATACCATGAAAAATAAAGGCAGTTCTAAGAGCAAAAACCTGCTACTAGCCGGTGTAACTAATGAAGTGGCAGATAGCTGCACATGTTTTTTTTATCTGATTTTTTTAAATTGTTTTTTTTATGCTTTTAAGACTTGATTGAAAATCTGATGTAGGTCATTTTTATGCAGAAAAGTCTAAGAAGCCCACTGAACAGCACTCTGTTCACTGATAGAAGACCTGTTGACGTCGGCAAGAGTAATATATTTCATCTAGCACTTGAAAGAATGGACAACAATGGAATCTTCTCACTGTTGAGGTCTGGGAAGCGCTTCCGCTCCCTTAAGGCCAAAACAGAGAGAATGAGGAGGAGCTTCTTCCCCCAGGCTACTCGGGCCCTGAACCAGGTGTAGGACTGGACTCTCCCACACACATCACATCACTATAAGACTGGACTCTCACACACATCACATCACCACACGCACTCTGGTTTTTCTTCAAGCACACTTCCTATAATTTATAATCTCTTTCTGCTATTTGCACATTTTTTTACTGTAAATTTCTAAGTTAAATCTGTAAATTTTGTATAACCTGTAAATAGTAAACACTGTAAAACCACTGTCATTTAATGGTCGGGCATTGCATTGCACAGCTACAGGCATTTCACCTCATGTCACACTGTGTATGGTTGTGTGTGTGACAAATAAAATTTGAATTTGAATTTGAAAGCTTTTACTTTGTAAAAATCTTACTTCTCTCTGTATTTTGAATGCTACTTTTAAGCCTTTTTAATACCTTGACCATAAGTTAATTTGGGCATCTGTTAACAAAGCTAGTTAAAGAACTCTGACACTGAGGCATATGAACAATTTGAGCTTAATTTCACCGCCCCAACTCCTGAAAAATGTGGTCTCTTGAGCTTCTAAGTATTTAACTGTGTGGTGTCTTTTATTTTTCCTTATACTATTACTATTTTCTGCAAAACTGTATAATTGCTGGCAGGAAATTGAAAAACAACACAGAAACATGATTCAAAGGTAATGGAAAATACAGTTTGTAGTCATATGTTTCAATTATAGCTGCTTTAAAGCTTTTTTATGTCCTACACACATCTTAATGTATTTTGCTGGTATCTTTAAAAGAGGGCTATTTAGATAAACTTTCTTTGCTTTGATTGTTGAGCTTCAGATGAAAACCCCCCCCCAAAAACGGCTGCATGAAATCGCAGAATTGGATTATAGCACATGATGAGAAATTAGACCCGAGACTGCTGAGTTGTTAAGTGTTACGGTCCCAGACCTCCTCTAATAGCGTGAAATGAGAACAGATCTGTTAAAGCCTCAAAAAGCATAGAAATGGGATGGGATTGGCTTTATGCCGTCGTTCATTATCCCCCTCGCACTGATAGACCCTTTATAAGACTTAATTAAAAAGTCGATGGCATCTTTAATGGCCACAGCACTGGTTGTTTTTCTGTGTTTTTAAAACGCTTGCTCCCTAATGACCAGAGGCAGCCTCATTTGGGGGATGGCGGACAGAAAAATGTTTTGACCTGTAGCATGAGGTCATTATGCCCCGGCTGTGTCAGGAAAACAGATAAGCCAGTTTGTACTTTTCCAGTGTGCATTGGCTGCTGGTCAGTGAGCAGAAAATAGCTGCTGAATAATCAGTTGAAGTCTTTTTAGAGAAACCCCACCAACATGAAGATGAAGGGGTTAATTTAAATGACAAATCAAAAGGCTGTTGACAGCTTTCTGCTTGGTTTGTTCTTCATACCATGACTTTTTGACAGTTTGTCTCATGTCCTTGTTTATCTACTGAATGAGATGCAGAGTAATAGTGAAGCTTGTTTGAGATGAAGCCAAGTGTGCCAAAGCCTTGAAAGACACCCAGTGTCCTCTCTGTCTCAGAAACTACTTTAGTTGAAACTAATGAATGCAGTTTGAAAGACACAGAGAGGGCCTCTTTGGAGTAATTGTAGGAGAATCAATTTTTAATACTGATTTCAAGGATGTGTCTTTGCACTATGGGTTTTTGGCTAAAAAATGTTGAACTTATATGACTGTTTCTTTCCTTTTGTAAGAGATTTTTCATTAATTTTCCTTTTTTTTCTGTTAGTAGAAATAAATGTTTGCTGTTGCATCTGGCTATTGTTAAATGAGCATTATTTAACCCTCCTGCCTTCTTGGGACCTTTTTGTGCCACTGCTATGTGTTAAATGGCTGCCATTTCCACTGTGTTCAGTGGAATATAACCAAACTTGCCACAGGATAGTTTTTACCTGTCAATGTTAATATTCCAGTGTGAATTCCTTAAATCAGCCTAAAATGGCTGAGCAGCAGAAATCCCCACACCCATCACCCTGGGGACCATTTTCTGCCCATTGACTTCCATTATAAACGCTATTTTTCAACCCCAAATTATCATCATATGATTTTATTTTTTCTTCTTTTCTTGGATGTCAATGAAGACTCAGGGCCTTGAAGTTTTAATTTTTAAATTGCAAAAAAAATGCAAAAAAAATAATGGCAGGTCAAAATGTATGTTGGTGCCAATCTTTGGTCCATCTAAAGGCCTACTTATAATGACAATCACATATTACTTCAACTGGTTTTTTGTGGAAATATTTAGTTTCGTTTTTTGGTTTTTGGGGCTTATAACACAGGGCGCTCATGTAATAACACTGGGATTTGAAGGGTTAAAACAACGAAAATATAATTAAAACTTTACATGAATATTTCAGGGAGAAGTAGTTTTACAAGGTTGGCTAATTTAAAGTGGAATAAAATATGGATATATGGTCTTTTTATGGCGTGGCTGAGAATGGTCCCTAGGGTGATGGGTGTGAGTTTTTTAAAGGATGGCAGGAGGGTTAAAAGGGTCATTCAAACTATTTTACAAACAAATTTGAGGTTAATTATTGGCTGCTATGCCGGCAGTGAAAAAACTTGTTTCATGTCTTCCTTGGCTCAGGAGGGAGTGTTCAATTTTTAAAAACCTCTAATGATGTCTTCGACATTTCTCAGCTTGGGCTTGAGAATTTAAAATGAAAAGAGAAAAGTAGTTTTACCCTGTGGGGTTGTGGAGTTTCAAGGTGTGGACAAAGTGAAGATCTTATAAAAGATGCTATGAGGTTAAATTATAGGAATGCTGGATTATGGGATTTGGGGAATTGGGCTCACCAGGGACTAATGGGGCTGTTCAAACAAATTACCTCAAAGATACACACAGTTTGTTGCGAGCTCTGACCATCCTGTTCTTCTCCTGAGGTGTCAAAATACATCATTTTATCAGGAGCTTTCATTACAAAGCTACATGCAAGATGTTCTTTGTTGTTAGTGCCACTCTGGTCATGGCAGTACTCGACTCTGAGAGCAAACAGTCCGAAAAAGTCTGTATAAGGTGGCGGTGAATTTGAAGAGGCTTCAGTCACAAGATTATTAGTGAGAGGACTGTAGTTTGTGTCCTGCTTGAAAGCTTTGTGTTTGCACTTCTCCTTTATTATTTGTTTTTTCTGATTGTTAAAATAAGCACCAGTAATATTTTTATGTTTATTTACATTGCATTAATCCTGCATGCTAAACATTGCTAAGTACCCAGTTTGTTAAAATGTAGCAAAATATGGTCTTGATTCATATGAGATGAGACCAAATATGAGGGAGACCTCTCTCACTATCGCTGTGACTGGTGTGTCTTTCTGAGCTGGCATCATCAGCCATATTTAGGAGTGAGAATACCCTTCTCTGACCAAATGGGAATTTTCTCCTGTTACCATCACAGTCCCCCAGTGTCAGTACAAGCAAGACAGAATACATGTACCTGGACTCCCCAGGAACCTACGCCAGGATCCTGTTTGTGGACTTCAACTCTGCCTTCAACACCATCCTTCCAGACCATCTCCGAGGCAAGCTTTCCCAGATGAATGTGCCTGATCCCATCTGCCGGTGGATCACTGACTTCCTGACGGACAGGAAGCAGCATGTGATGCTGGGAAAGAATGTCTCGGACTCCCGGACCATCAGCACCGGCTCCCCTCAGGGCTGTGTTCTTTCTCCTCTGCTCTTCTCCCTGTACACCAACTGCTGCACCTCCACCCACCAGTCTGTCAAGCTAATCAAGTTTGCAGATGACACCACCGTTATTGGACTCATCTTGGATGGGGATGAGTCTGCCTACAGGAGGGAGGTTGAACGTCTGGTGTCCTGGTGCAGCCACAACAACCTGGTGCTGAATGCCCAGAAGACAGTGGAGATTATTGTGGACTTCAGGAAGCACACAGCCCCACTCCCCCCCATCATCCTGACCGACACCCTCATCACCTCTGTGGACTCATTCCGCTTCCTGGGTACCACCATCACCCAGGACCTGAAGTGGGAGCCCACCATCACCTCCGTCATTAAGAAAGCCCAGCAGAGGATGTACTCCCTGAGGCAGCTGAAGAAATTCCACCTGCCAACACGGACGATGATGCAGTTCTACACTGCAATCATCGAGTCCATCCTCACCTCCTCCATCACCGTGTGGTACGCTGGAGCCACTATCAGGGACAAACAGAGACTGCAGTGTGTTGTGCGCTCTGCTGAGAAGGTGATTGGCTGCAGACTCCCATCTCTGCAGGACCTGTACACCTCCAGGACACTGGGGCGTGCAGCTTGGATCTCAGCTGACCCTTCTCACCCTGGACACAGTCTGTTTGACCTGCTCCCCTCAGGCAGAAGGCTCCGGTCCATTCGCAACAGGACCTCTCGCCATAAGAACAGTTTCTTCCCCTCTGCTGTTGGACACATGAACAATAACCGTATGACTGTTCCCACCACTAACACATGACCCTACGCTGTGTCACTGCATCATTCCATGTTTGGCACTGATCACCACCTGCACTCATGTATATAGCTATCTACTTAGCACTTTTAATTCTTATTTTTATGTCTATTTAAGCGTTATATGACAGTATGTTTGCACTAAGTACCGCAGCAATTTCCTAATGTTGTAAACCTGCTCAATATTTGGCAATAAAAACCCTTTCTGATTCTGATTCTGATGTATGTGAATAAGAAGGAGGCAAGTAGAAGGGTGAATCAAATCAAAATCAGAATCAGTTTTATTGCAAGTTTGTACACAAATGTGGAATTTGTAATGGTCCCTTGCTGCAACCCCACCCCACATCTCTATATAAATATAAATAAATTAATAATTAATTATATCATATATCATTAATAAACAAAATATAAAATATAGGCAAAGTGCTTTTACTGAATCCAGTGGGAAACGTTTTTATAGCCTGGGTGTGACGACCTCAGCCACACACTGGTAAAATATGTCCTCACATCATTAGTTTCATTTTGCAGTTAAATGTGCATTAAGTACATTTTTAAAACGTATTCTGTTATATTAATTAATTTCTCTTTCTTTCAAGTTACCTGGTTTGAGGAGTTGGTTTTTTGCAGGATGGACAGGATTAGAAATGAGTATATCAGAGGGACAGCTCCAGGTTGCGGTTTGGAGACACTGAGATGGTTTGGACATGTACAAATGAGGGATAGTGGATATACTGGGCAAATGATGCTCAAGATGGAGCTGCCAGGAGGAGGAAAAGAGGAAGACCACAGAGAGATTTTGTGGGTGTAGTGATGGAGGACATGCAGAGGCTTGATGTGACAGAGGAGGATGCTGTGGATACATTGAGATGGAGGCAGAAGATCCACTAACTCTTAGAGGGAGCAGTCAAAAGAAGAAGAAAACCACTATAGTCTGCAAAAAAGTAGTTCATTGCTCCACAGATGTATTTCCGTGCACTGTGTTCACATCTCAGTAAGATGTGCTGCAGTCATTAGTACCCTACTTTCTACTAACGATAGTTTTGTTGAAACGAACAGCAGTTATGAACAGCTGGGAATCAAAATATTTTGGATTGGTGCATGGTTATGCTCATTCTTGTGAGACTAAGAACTAACAACGTCACACTTGCTGCTTTCATTTGTCTTCTTTAATCTGCCTTTCAGAGTTCCCCAGCATTAAACAAGAACATTATCAAATTGCTGAGATAATGCTTCAAAGACAGTTTCGAAACCATAGCAAAGAAATGCATTTGCTTAGATTTAAATATTTCTTATTAAAAATAAATGTGTATTATTACACTCCTTTGCAACCCCTGCCTTGCAGTGGCAGTGTAAGAGTCTTCAGGTGTTGCCTGGGTTTAATTGCTGATTGACTACAACTGATGATGTGTGCACAAAGGCATGCCTGAGGTTGTCTTTGGGGAGATGGCACTTCTTGCCTTTAAACTCTGGCTTGCAACCGCTTTAGCTGAGTGTATTAAGCAATTTAAAATGAAAGCCACATTCCTTAAAACTGGTTTTAGTTTCCACATTATATTACTGCTTTTGAGCCAGGTTGTTAAACTATTTGAACTCACTCATTTATTATGACAGACATTTTCCTCTGAAAACCTTTCAGTTTCTAAACGTGACTTTATTACACAAATATTCGTATACAAGACAAAACTGAAGCAAAATGCGCTTTTTGAGAGCTTCGAGCACAGCCTTTGTTATGAGAACAAGCATTATGAGCCTTATGTCTCACACTTTTGTATTGTATTTGTTAATTAAGATATTAATAACTTGGTCGAGGTGGCACGATGGTGTGATGGTTAGGACTGCTGCCTTGGTTTAAATCCAAGCTGGATCTTTTCTATGTGGAGTTTGCATCACCTTCTTTGTACCTTTCCAGGTTCCTCCTACAGTTCAGAAACATGATGGGTTGGCCTAACTGGTGTTTCCAAATTGGCTGTAGATGTGAAAATAAGAGTGAATGGTTGTTGTCTCTCTGTTGGGCCTGTGACAGACTGGCAACCTGTGTACCATACCTCTCACCGTCACAGCAAAGTTGCTCAGTGACCCTGAGCTGGATAAGTGGAATAAAGTGGGTGGATGGATAATTTAGTCGACTCAGTCAATCTATGCTTGTAGCAAAAACCTGCTACTTTTAACAATTTATCTACTTACAATTATTTTGTTAACTTTTAAGCTTTACTGCAGCAAGTGTGGATCCTGAAAAAATTTGAAAACGACCTGAGACAAACAGAAAAAGTGGGGGGAAAAAGTTATGGTAATACCATATGACGATACCAACCATTAAACACAGTAGCGAGAGCTTGAGACCAATCACAATATGCATTTAACTCGTTTTCATAAGCTGTCAGCTCCCATAAGGCTTTCGCAGTTGCCTACCTTTGTTAAAAATATTTTCCCACCTTGATAGTTTAATGCATTTCCAGCCTGCTCGAGCCTGTCATTAGCCGGGGACAAAGCATCAACTGCTCCTCTTTCTCTATCTTTGAAAAAATGATCCTCGCCAAGAACAGCAAATCTGTCTTCCAAAGAATGCCTCTAATTGGAGGAGAGAATTCTTCTTTCTGACGGCTCTGGAGGTTTCAAATAAAGCCCATTTGCCAATGGAAGGAGTCATTACACATGTCATTAAATGCAGCTTCTTTGATATAAGTAGAGGAAGCGCTAGATCACATTTAGTCTTTGGAAAGCATGGTGGATTCTGAACTGGGCTGATGACAGCCAAAGGATGGTGCTTGCCCTGCTGCACAAACACAAACAGTCTCATGAATGCATGCATTCTCTGTTCATACACATGCGTGGGTGTTTATTGTGTCCTCAAAGAAAGCTTCTTAAAGTCTGCTCTATCCATACAGGAGGGCACCAAATCATCCCATTACTGAAGGAAGAGAGTATGACACTCAGCCACCAAAAGACCAGTCCTTGATGTTCTCAGACTGGTCGCGCTCTTCTGTCTGACTTGCACTTCTTTGTTTCAGTGTTGCAGTTGGTTTTTTTTGTGTGCTTTTTTTTTTTTTAAACTCAGCGGTCTGATTTGGCCTGCAGTGTGCGGCTGGTAAGTCCCAGTGGAGATGTCGGCCTAAACAGCCGGGTCTGAAGTGATTATGTGAGTGCAGTGTGAGAGATTCCTTTAGGGCCTGTGGGAAGCCTGCACATTCTTTGTTGACAGTAGAAATGAGAGAGTGAGAGAGAGGGAGAGAAAGGTAGAGGGGAAGGAGATGATCTAAACAGACAGAAAAAGGGATGGAGTCTGGGAGATTAAAGGTACGTGCAGATATAAAATCCTTTTCTGCAGTTAGCTGTTAGGTTTCCCTTTATTTGTTCGTTCACATATCCAATTAGCATGAGGTTTGTGTTCCAGTAACTGCCAGTTACATCTTATAAGGCTGTCAAATTATATTCAGGTAACCTACCTATACTTAGCCGAGATATTTCATAATGTGTTTTTTCGCCCACTTAACTTATTTTACCCTAAAAGGGATTTCTTCAGCCCCTCTTTGTTTCTGTGTTTCTACCCTGCTCTCTTCATTCTTCTTTTGTAAATCACAACAAATAATTGAGAACCAGTAGCTCCTCTTAAGAATCTAAAACAATTAATCATTCACAGTCACATCATCTGACATTGTCTTTATAAGTTCAGCCAAGCAATCAAATTGAATTTTTTTTTTTATTATTTTCCCTTGCCCTGTTTACTCCAAAAGCGTGTCCTTCAAGCATCTCCTTCCCAGAATCGAGAGGCTAAGCCGTAGCAAGGCGAGCTGCCGTTTATCGCTGCCTTGCAGACAAATCCACTCTAAATGGCCGGTGATTTTCACTCGTTGGCTCAATAATCCATTTGAGAATTTACTCAGGGACTCAGACACATTGTTCCGTTTTTTTTTATTGCTCCTTTTGAACAGATCGCTCTGTATACCCCCTTCAACTTGAAGGAGACTTGTTTAAACAACAGAAAAAAATGGAAATGAATGCACATTCACAGGCATTTCAAATCAGCATGGTGCTGGGAAGTTTAATAACTCAGATGGCTTTGTGCTTTCAGAAATCCTTGTTCAACCCAAGGTTAGAGCATAGGGACGGAGACCTGAGTTACACATGAATGGACCTCCCTCCAACTGTTTCTCCACATTTAATCCTTTTCTCTGGACTTGCCTTTGCATGAATCTATCCTGATTAAAGTATTGGCTCAGGTCTTCTTCCACCACCTTGCTCCTTCACCCCCATGTCTTTGCTGTCCACCCCTCCTGCCTGCTGTCCCTCCTCCCATAGTGCACTGTGGTAATTGAGTGAAAGCTCTGGCCCTGGAGTCCTTGTGTAATCCACACTTTATAAGCACTCTAATTGAAGTGCAAATTCAATACTCCCTCATCAGCCTTTTACTGGCTGTGCCATTGCCTGCACCCCTTAGGTAATTACAAGGAGACTGGCAGTTCAATCATTTTGCAGGAAATAATGTTACAAAAATGTAGCGGCGCACACCACATAATTTTACAGTGGATGTGTGGAGTGTGATAGCTGGGTTACTGGGGGTGAAATACTGAGCAAGACAAAAAGGCCTCCCTGTCTGTTGTCAGAAAGGTTACACACCAATCCTCAGTGTGATGAAGGAATTTAGAGAATCTTATCTGAATACCACATGGGATTTCTCTGTGCTGAAAATTTCCTCCCTGTGTCTTGGTTTACCTGGAGATATGTGCACACTTTGTGGCAGACACATCAGTGAGCGTGTGGACAACTTCCTCTTTTGTGTAGCTGTAGCTGTAGACACACTTGAGCATGTAAAGCTGGATAATGGCAAGTGAAGTGCACATGCAAACACATATAAGTATATGGATTTTGCACATATTACTGTGTGTATCGGTGTGTGTTTGTGTAGGAGTGCAGTGTGCAGCTTTAATTAAACTTCCTCTATTTTCTCTCAGCTTGTCCCCATAGGGCCCTGTCTTCTTCCCGACCACATGCTTATTTATTTATAATTGCATTAAACTCCAGAGCTGAGCCACGGCTGAACATGGTGCCAGACCTGTGGAGTAAGCTGGGATTGTCACGCAGTAATACAATTTCGTGTATTGCAACGTCCCACTGACTAGGAAAATTCAACATATCACATAAGAATGCACTGTACATTAAACAAGGAGCAGCTGAAAAATGAGTCTCGACTTTAATTCACTGGAGAACAAGTATAAAATGTGAACGCAGACTTTTTTCTTCAGTGGAAATACATTCATATTCTTTCAGCTAGTGATATTTCAGCTTATGCAAGGATAAGCGGAAGAGAATGGATGAAACTTTGTCCTTGTTGAAGTTCCTAGAAGATTCTTCTTGGTAAAACGCCACAGGTGGAGCATTCCTACTGGTAAAAAGAGAGGTTACTTCCATGAAATCTATTTAACACCCCAGGTGCTGAAACCTGTTTTTCACAAGAACAAACGTTGAGAATAAATGCAGTTTTAAATAGACTGCCTTGGAGGGTTTTTTTTATTTTAAAATCTATATATAAAACCCCCCACATATAATTCAAACTCTAATATTAAAGTCTTTATCAATGTCCATATTAAAAACTGTGGAAACAAAAGCAAACTCCTGTTGTGAGAAGATCTTATGATAGCATCCCCATAGCGTTGTGTTTCTCAGATCAAACATTCCCAGGAAGAAAACATCCACGTATCATAAAAACTTGTCTCTTTTCTCCTTTATTCAATTGCCAATTGTCTTCAGTTGTTTTGTTGTTTATTTTTTCAAATTGCTTTGCCTTAATTTAAATATCCCGTCAGACAACCTTTTGGATGAGCTTCACAGCAAATTCATAGTACATCCCAAGCGCCTTTGTTAAAGTTTGATGAATGTGATTTGAATTCAACAGAGAAAAATCACATTACAATATTCTTATAACACAGTGAAATTGCCAAGATACCCTACATGGGCAGCTACCCACGAGTGATGACTTAGTATCTGCAACACTGCCTACTCACATCTGCAGCATAAACAAGCACCTTTTTTTTTCAAAGTCACTTTAAATGTTGGCATCAAGATCATAATCTCATTATAGCACATCTTTTCACAATGTGATCAAACTAGTAAAGCTCACATTTTATGAAGACAGTGCACTGTAAGTTATAGCTTGTATTATTCTGCACAGATTTTTAATTGCTTATTACATTATCTCTTAAATTCTTTCTTGACTTGCATTTATTTCCTGCTGTGATGACCCACTTTCCTGGGGCCAAAAATTCCCTAATACCAGATACATTGCATTTAATACTATTTTCCCTGAAAACAAACACACACATACAGAAATAAAAAAACAAAACAAAAAACAAACAGCAAATCCCCAATTCAGTCAATGTAGGCACAACAATATTGTGCTTACATTGACTGAACTTCAGGGATGAGAGTAAGGCAATCACTGCCGACAAACTAAAGTACATCTGTGTGTGTGCTTGACGTGTCACTGAGCACCTAGTCTCAAAGGTAAAAAGGATACAGCATGTTGCAATAAAAAAAAAGGATTTTTATTCCATGTATGGGTACAGCATTGATGCACAACCCTTCAGTTATAAATATAGCATTTTATATATGGTTTACAACTAATTTCAACCGCAGGATCTGCCAAGTTTCATGAGTCTTAATCCTCATAAGTAAACTTCATAAACAGACACACACATAGACCACATACAACGTCACATATAAACGCATATGATAACTTTAACTTTAACTTTATTTATCCCGAGGGAAATTCTTCTGTCATACACATGCTCAATGCAGCAAGAGAGACAGAGGAATACGCTATACAATAAGAATACTAGTATACAGTAATATACAGTAGGATAGTGCAAATATAATATCAAATAACTCAAACAATATAACTATATCCCCAAAAATAAATAGTCGTATTGCAGTATTATTACTGTACATACAGTATTATTCACAGAGTTTGTGTATAAGAGATCAACACAGCCACCCATGTGAAGCCTCAAGCCAAGTTGAGCAGTGGAGTGTGGTGACTTTTACAGAAAGGCAAGCAGAGACGATCCCCCACCCGTATACACACCAACAAAAACATCCACCACTATTTACCTATTTCACAAGATTAACTGGATCAGATTAAACGTACTATTTGTCCTGCCTGTCTGCACCGTACATGGATGTCTTTCTGCAGTCCTTCGTGGTTGAAGAATTGTAAAATGTTACGTTCTTAGTCTAGGCGAGTATTGAACGCAACAAGAAATTGGCCCACTCACACACCACCCAAGCAAGAACACAAACAGCAATACCAAACAGCACAATATCAAGTGCTAAGCAGCCATTTATTTTCTTCAGCAGTGAGCAGTGCCAAAAAATAACGGTCCCTGTGCTTTCCTACACAAATGAAAAACCAACCAAAAGACAATTCACTTACCCAACTTCCTGAATGAAAAACAGGAGAAAACCTAAACAAAAATGGCTTCTCACACCTACTGCTGCAGTGAAGAATATATACAAGGTGAACAAAATACACAATTGCTACTTTACAAATCTATTTACAGCTATTTACAAAACTAAGATACTAACACAAGTCACACACACGGTTATACTTGCAAATCAATGGGCAAAGACACTCTATGAAACAACGACTCAAAAACACATGCTCTTTGTTGGATGGTGGAGGGTAGTAGAGAGAGGGCTGTCATCCGGTAGTTAAGTACTGGAGGTGATCAACCAATCAACCAATTTTAAATTTTTTTTTTATTATTTTTTGATTTTACAACTAATAATATAATGAATCTCACACATCAGTGCATATAAAATATATGACATCCATAGAAACTTAATCTAATGTGACTATAAGTATTTATATATACTACACAGAAAATATTAGCTATAGCAATGATATAACGTGTGAGGACAAAAGAGCTTGTTGTCTCAAAATGCACTCATGGTTTCTGCCTGATGGTTTAATAATAATCTGGAGATAAAGGATTACAATCCTTGATGGTTTGATTCAGCAATCTCTGGTTTCTCAATTAACAATTATTTTAAAATATCCTCTCTTCTTTTCTTATTCTGGTTATAATTAAGGGCCACTAAATTATTTTGAGGTCAAGGGAAAAGCTCCTTGTTTGAAATACTTTGAATTTAGAGCAACTCAGACTACAAACCTTTTACCATAACTCAGTGAATTTCTTATCTGAGGCTTATTCTTATTATGTGCCCTTTGCTTTCTTTTAATTCTTATCTTAAAAAACGAAAAGAAATTCCTACAGCTAAACCAAACAAAATAAAGAAAATGTAGTTTGTCTACGAGTGATAGTAAATGTGCTAGTCTACTGATTTTGATGACAGACAGCTGCTCGTAATTAAATAGGAAATTTGTATATTCCCGTAACACCCAGAGTCAAAACCAAAACAATCCCAGCATGGCCAGTCGCTTATTGGGCGTTCGGACACGTCACAGTCTAACCCGGAAGTGCAGTGACAGCTCTTGTCAAAAATCCTTCATCTCTTTCGTTCAAGTGCGAAACAAAGGTGAGTTTTAAAGATGTAAAATGAGCTCTTCATATGCCTGTTATTTACGAATTTTATTGATTCCTTTATGGTAAAGTGCGTTTAAAGTTTGGCCGTAATTTAACGCTGGAAGCACTTTTACAGAGCTTCAATATTAGCCGCTAGCTGGCTATTGTTAGCAGGTAGGTAGCGGCTCGGGACTTATTTATACTGTTTCCGTTTCTGATTCACTTTTCCGCGGATTGTTTTGTGCAATTTTATGCCATGACTGTCACGTCTGGGTTGTCACGGCAAGAGTTATCAGTCTGAACGTTTCCACATGGATATGCAAAATAATGAGACCCATGTTAGAAAAAAAACATGTTATGCTTCATCATGCCTCAGTATCCTGCCAAATAGTGACCACGGCTTCTCCCCTCTGTTGCTTCCCAATGCGCAGTGCAGGACAGCTGCAGGTTTCAGTCTGCCAGAAAGCATCTGAAAAGAGAGAGTCAAGCAGAAAGGCTACTGCAATGCAGGCTGTAGTACCTCTGCACGGTGGCTGGGGAAAAAACTGGTGACTTTTAGATAAAGTAATGAACTCAAAGTTCTATGAATAACTTTTTTTGTGATATCCAAATTCAAGGATCTAACCCACAACTATTTAAATGAAATATGGAATGGCAAACATTTGGTACTGGAGCTACAAAAACTAGTAGTTTGTTGGTTTATGAAACAATAAATAAAAAAATCAGAAAACGTCTTTAAGATTTCAGTAGACCTTATAGAAACCCCTAGGGGGAATTTGGCTTTTATTAAAATGAGAGAAGACTTTATCTTTTGCTTTGTTCAATTTAATGTTTTTTTTTTTTTTTTAGTTTAGCTGATACATATAGACCAAGTTTAATTAAAAAATAATGATCAGATTAATCAGTAATAGCAATAACTGTTGCAGTCATTAGAGTTGGATGACTGAACAAATATCTACTGCTAATTGGCCAAGTCCATTGCCATTGGAGGAAGGCGGGGATTCTTTTCTTTTTTTGTGAATTTTGTTATTTAATTTAGTAGCCTGCTTCTTTCATAATTATTAACTTGTGCAGCTCCATTGAAACCAAGTACTAATAGGAACTACCAGATGGATTTGTGCTGACGCTAGTACATGCCAGTGCTACGGTATTGTTTGGGCTGCAGAAAGGCAAGAAACAGGTAATTTTAGCCCATTGCTCAGTGTTTGGCATCATAATATCTCGTACATAATTGAAATATGAGTTAATAGATATTATCGCTGTGAAATAAACATGATCAAATGCTTTCATAGCGTTTCATAGGTGCATACCTGCTAAAAACAGGACATTTAAGTCCGTTGCTTGGTGGTTGCTAGGCAACCTTGTGATATCTGATAAAGGTAAGAGCCTTCAGGGGTCCAAAGCTGTGTCCATACTGGAAGCGTTGTGATGACTAGAGACCATAGAAAGGGAAGGAAATTTTGCAACTTTAGTGACTACAGGCAAAATAACCTGGTTTCAACTTTTCTGGAGTTCTAGGCGAGCGACGGACAGCATTATCAAAAAGAGCAGAGGATACCTTTGACTGGCATATGACCTGGTGGTAAATACATTAGTTGGTTACCTAGGCAACTAGAGCCTGGAATGTCTGTCAGGGACGAGCAGTCGGCTTCAAAGTGATGCAAATTGCTTCCAGTGTGGACAGAGCTCAAGATTTACTAGTGTGCCAAGTTTAGCTCCTTGGGCTCTGATAATGTGGGTGTAGTGCATTATGGTGTATTATATTTATGTATGTTTTATATTAAGATTCTCCTGTAGAATCTGGGAGTAAGAAGTCTGTTGTGAGAGTAGTGTGCATGTGGTAGCGAACCTGGCGAGGTGGAGGTATGCACTGAAGAGAAGAGGAATGAAAGTCAGTAGAAGCACGACAGAATGTGTATGAATGAGAAGGACACAGGTATATCGGTGAAGGTGGAAGAGTTTAAATGGGTGCCTGAGGTGATTTGTGACAGAAGGACGTCAGCAAAAGTGAAAGAAAGGGTGGCAGAGTTGATGAAACTCAGATTTTCACTGGGAGTACCCAGGATGGACAGGACTCGAAATAATTACTTCAGAGGGACAGCTCAGGTTGAGCTCTTTGGAGACAAAGTCAGAGAGGCAATGCTAAGATGGTTTGAACATGTGCAGAAGAGAGATCGGGGATGTATTTGAAAAAGGATGTTCAAGATGGAGTTGCCAGGAAGACCACAGAGATCATTTATGGATGAAGTGAAGGAGGACATGCAGAGGGTTGGTGACAGAGTAGAATACTAGGGATTGGGTGAGATGGATGCAGATGATCTACTATGACAACTCATAAAGGGAGCAGCCAAAAGAAGAAGTAAAATTCTTGTTGCACCATGTTCCCAATGGAACAAAACAAGACAGTTACTGTGCTAAGTGACACTGGACTTAAATTGGTGCTAAATGTCAATTCACCTTTGAGATCTAGACCAAAATGTGTGGTTGTGGACCCTGATCATTTGTTTCTATTAAGAGGCTTAAGGGTTTCTCATCCTGTTGCCTTGTAAAGGCCCTTCTCCTTGCTGGATTCATGTTTTAAAACCCAAAACTCACTATTGTGGCTATAAGGACACCAAAAGCTGTTTTTTACACATCATGCTGGAATAAATGACCAGATCTAACAGTGCATCCTTAAAATAATTAGGTGGCCATCTGAAAGGGCAGGTAAACATGTCTCATTTCGTATTTTCTATTAGTGATGTGACAAAAGTTGGTGGAACACTTTTTTGCAAAGCTGAATTTTCTAGTAAAAGATCTGCTAAGTGCTTGCTAAAAATTCAGCTGGTTTGTCCCACAGAGTTTTCTGCTCAGCTGTGCTGCGATTGTATGCATGAGCAAAGGGCATGTGGGAGTTCAGAAATGCTCTGAATGGGAGTTTGGATTGATTCAGAAGATTCCATGGTGAACAAATTTGAATCCCAAAAGATAACTCTTTGACTGGCTTAGCATTTTTCTCATTTTATCTTCTTAAACCGTGACACATCCACACATTCTTCACATATCTGTTGGTAAAGACAGATTCTTGATGTACAAGTTCGTGACTTGTTTTGGTGTGCAGGGAAATTGAATTTTTTATTAAACTGCAGCTCATTGCACAAAATAAAATACTGACTTCGTTCCTCAAGCTTACAATACGGTCGAACTATGCAGATTCAGGATCTGAATTTCAACATCCAGTCAGTTTTGTGTAACAGCTGTTGGCACTTAAGTCACAGTTGTCTAGCTGTGACTGTAAAAGATGTGATGTCACATCATTGTTTTTATTGTGTTGGTATGGAAGTGTTTTGTTCACTCTCCGGACATTGTTGTGTCTGTCAGAAAAGGAAGTGGATACAAACTGGTAAACTTTCGGTTCATATTCTGAATGCAGGTGAACTAATCTACTGTTTAAGAACAGGACTAATGAAACTAACAGTGTAGTTTTGGTAGATATTTCAATATGACATATAAGGAAAGCAGTAGATGTATAAATGAAATCAACCAGGTGTCCAGTCCAATTTCTTTGCTAGTTTAATGGCCCTTTAGTCATAAATATTTTTTTGTTGTAACTTTTTAAACCAATTTCAATTAAAATAAAACCATTTTGATTAAAATAAATAAAGTAAAACATTTTTTTTATTTCATGTGTCCCATTTAAAAAAAAAAACAAAAACAAACCAAACAAAAAAAAACAAACAAAAAAAGTTTTGCTTTCACTGTGGTGCAGCGGCCTCAGTCTGTCTTTAGCCACCACTCTGTGGTCTTGAGCAATGTCCTTTCCAATTTGATTGGTTACATTTCACAAGTAATAGCCTGTTAATGCTGAAGGCCACTTTGCCACAGACAGGCACAGAGGAGCAGCTTTTCAGAGTTTTGAAGGTATAACAGATATTTCCCAAGTTGCAATAAACACAATAATCCTATGATTTATTTCTTTGAAGACAAGCACTCTGTTTTCCAGTTACATTGACTGATTAAAGCACTTTATTACAGTAATCATACAGTTCACTCAAATGTGATGCTAGAGCTTTACTGTATGAATCGGTAGCATAAATATACTTTTATTTTAATTACAAATAATTAGTAATGTTTTTGAGTCTAAACAAAAAAAAACCCCAAAACAACAAAAGAAAACCAAATAGGTTCCTTAGTCACATGGTTTTGGGTTATAAAAATTGTTTTAATTATACCTTTTCTTATAGTTAGCTGTGAATGCTCAGTGAATATATGCATGCAATGAAGCTAGCATTTGGTTGAGATCATTATGTTATTACTATTGTAAATGTTCTTTTTATATTTTTTCCACTAGTATGCATGATATAATAGGATATAATGACTGTTAATTTAAACATATAGGTAATTGTGACTTTGTTGTGCCAGCGTCAGTCTTTCTTCACTTTTAGGCCAGCAGTTGTTTTTATTTTTTATTTATTTATTTATTTTTTAAATCTGTACTAGGAAATTTATTATTTTTCCACAGTTCTTCAAAAGCCATTTAAAAAAACAAACAAAAAAAACCTAAAACCTGCAGTGGTTGAATTTATAAACACAAACTTATGTTTTTGTGTTTCTTGTTTGTGTGTGTGTGTGGGTTTTTTATTTTTTTTATTTTTTTTATTTTTTTTAATTTTTTTTTAAATCTGAGTGAACTGCCCAAATAAATTCTATGTAAGAGGAACACGGATCAGGCTGTTAACAAGATCAGTTTGGAGGGGACAGGCCAGATGCTGTGTTTCATATTGCTGAGCTGTATGCATCAAAAGTGGTTATTAGACAGGTGGCCTTTCCATAGACTTCCACCTGGCAGCTGGCAGATAGGCACACTTTTTCCTTTTGTATCTAGCTGTGTGTGTGTGTGGACTGAGACCACTTGTCTTGATTTAAAAGTGCCTTTCTGGCTTCTCGTATTCCTCAAATTTAAACTCTTACAGTGATGTGTCGCGCTCTCCCTCTAGTTGACTGTGTCCATTCAGCTCGCTGCTGTATATTAAACTATTCAACCACTCTGTTAGATGTTCTTTACACACAAGCGCCCAGCTGCAAAGAGCCCCCCGCCCCTTCATATACTACAAGATGCAGCCATTTGGTTTATTTATGGGTGGTGCTTCTGTAACTGCTGGGAATAGGCCAAGAGCCAATCGAAGCACACGGTGGAGGCCAGGCTAATAGAATCTGACAGGAATGGAGTCATAGAGGCCGCTCAGGCATCGTAAAGCTGTCGCTGTTTAAGCCCCTAAATTTGTCGCTATTACCTGCTTGCCTCTCTCTTTACATGGGCAAAGAGTGCACCCGTGTTCCTGAGTTTGAGACGATGTTGTTACTCATCTTTGCTCATTTCAACACCAAATGAGTACGTCGGTGTGTGCGCACATGCTTGTGTATTTTCAGGGTCAAATGCAGAGCGCATTGAAAAATGGATCAATGATATACTATCCACTATATAATGTCAAGTAAAAAGTGAATTACTGCAGAATGTGGTGGACCTTAACAAACAAATGTTTCAGCACTGCACCATTTCTCCATCAGGCTCAGACTGTATCCTATGTTTTCAGATTTGTATTTTTATTTGCTCTTCTGAGAATTCCTTTCTTGGTGTGTGCAGCAGTGGGAGATGTCAAGATGTGTGAATTTGTTTGGAGTGTAACAGTGTAAAATGCTACACCGGTCAGTACATCAATACTAGTCGGTAAGGAAATTGGGTGTTACTGAAAATCTTTAATATGTCAGAATTGAAGATTTTATCCCACTAATGAGCCTGATTAAAAGAACATTCACAAATTCCTCTAAAACCAGGCCCATACTGTCCAGTCTTCTGAGCTGTGTCGCTGGATCGATTTCAAAAAGTATTGGCTGATCACATCACAGCATACAGCTTTGATACTTCTTGTTCTGGCTTCGTGAAAAGCTGAAGTGATTTCTTTTAAAGGAAAAACTAAGGTAATGAAATCCATATATGAACATCATATTCAAATTACTCATTCGGTTGACTCATTCGATGCTGTTAGCTTAATGTTTATTTAAATGTTTTGAAAACATGAAGTTGTTGATATAAACACAGGCAGTGGTGTAATGTACGAGTTTCAAATGGCACGCCATTTGATTAAAAAAAATTTCCTTTTGGTTGTAGTTTAGATTTTCTATCCTGCAATGCTACTCCTAAGGACAATTTGCATATGCACGGCACTACTAAGACATAATTGATATAGGCATTCAAAAATGTCTCAGATTGGACCTTTTTTAGATGCAACATGCGAAGAAGCTCATTTCTCATATTGCTGATCGCTTGTGAGGGAAGGCAACAAGTATTGAATTAGTTTGCATGAGAGGAGGGAAATTGAAATATGGATTGGGGTCGCAAATGCCTGCCAGTGCTTTGGCTGTTTCGGATACGGAGGATGAAATGTATTTCTTTGTGTATGTGCGTGTCAGTGTGTGACTGATGCAGACAGAGCCGGCATCGAATGGTTTTCCACCTCTCTTGCATGAAGCTATTTTCCAATAACAAGTAGAGAGCAGAAGTGACACAGATGAAGTGAATGTTTTAAGAGGAAAAGTAATCTTAAAGACAAGCCAAGTCATTCCTCACTCTAATCCCTTTGCTTCTCCTGCATTACTGCTTCTGTCTTCTGTCCATCTGCCATATAGATGTATTTAAATCATGCATGCATGCTGACTTTGGACCTGTGATTTGAACTGGCCAGGTCCCCGGTCTCTGCCAGACTGCTCAGCAAAACACATGACCCAGGAAAGCTGTATGAATATAAATGAATGACAACACAGTTGGTTAAAAGCGCCATTGCCCAAAAGTCAGATTCAGTTTTGCTGATACACTGGCATTAGATTGTGGGAAAACAGCGACCCATCCAAATACTCTGAACATCAGATCCAACTTTTTTAAAGCTCCAACAGTGTTTGGCATTTAAAATTCATATCACTTGTAGGTGAAATATTAAAAGAAATTAAGAGAAGACTGGTTCAAATAAAACAGTTCAGGGACGTTTTAAAAAATGTATCTAAGTTATCATGTTGGTGTTCCAGGATAAGAGTGAACCACCTCTGTAGCACTAAATAAACCCAGGGTTAAATCTCAAGTTACCTCACTAAGCCCATAGTACACAGTACAGGCCTCAGCAGTGAATAAATAGATGTCGTGATGCATCTCAAGTCACGATATAGTCATTATAATAGGCAGTGCATTGTTACGGTGTGCCATTGGAAGTTACTCTGTGAGGCCCACCTTTTAATATCTCAAAAGTGTACAAGGTAAGGGCAGTGGTATTCACTTTTGTCAAGAAATAGCTTTTCTGTTTCACCTTACAGATCGATCGATTCGTGATGTCAATGGAAAAAACATTTCTTTTAGGAGAAATGTGAAAGATGTAAAAATGTGACGGTAACGACCTCTCCGTCGCGAGAAGCCTAATAATAAACAGTTTTCATTTAACAGAAGTTTGGGGGGTGGGGGGAAGGAGTTCCACATCAAAGGTGGGGAATGGAAAAGAGAGAGGACAGAAATGGGCAGAGAAAGAGTAAGAATCGTGACTGTGAAATCGATAGTTCATACTGTTCTGAAATTGAGGGGTTGTGTTTTTTTTTTTCTTTCTCCTCAGAAACTGTGTATATATGGTGAAATATGAAATAGCCTTAGTGGAGGCCCCTCATGTAAGCAGCAGTATTGATTTCCACAGACCTGGTCCAATTTTGGTACCACAAGTTTTGTTTTTTTTTCTCCCGCTGCCCTTTTTAAAGGACTAGAGCGACTCTGGTGGGGCAACGTTATAGAAAAGCACCTGACTCTGCCTCATCTCCTCATACCCGAATGGCCAAGCTGTTTTTGCAACCAAAGCCACGACGAGAAAAGAGTCAAGGAAATTTCTACAGTTTCCAGAGTCTCTCTGAGGACACAGCTGCAGGATGGAAGATTTCCCCTGTTGGCAGTTCCTGTTAAGAGATTCACTAGCATTACAACATGAAGAGAAAATAATCCTTTCTCTTCGTGTGTCTGTGCACGCGTGTGTGCGTGCGCGCTTGTGTGTCTTTCTATTGGCAAGTGGCTCTGAGAGAAAGCGTGTGGCCGAGTGGACTGACAGACTTTGTGTACGATATAGACTGGCTTCTTACGTCTGTAAGTGTGTTTTGTTACTGAACAGAGGGAGGGGGAGTCACATGAGTGTCTGCTCAGCTGCAGCTTGCGTTGAGGTGTATTCACACATATCCCCCACAGTTTAGCAGTTACTGCGAGCAGCCAGACATTAGTGGTGAAATTGCAGCTGTTTTAAAGCCTTTATTGCAGTAGGATTTACAGGGTAAAATGGTCTGTAATTCTTAGCCTGTGCTCCCGCTGCGATGTCCCTGCTGCTGACGCTGCTTTCATACTTCCCTATCTGGCTTCATAAGGAAAAGCGACTGGAGGGTATCAGCTCCCGGAACAATATAGGACATTTTTCCTCCCCTCTTCTCCTGAGATTCAAAAAAGTTTGAAGGCAAAGAAACAAAGCCTTTGCCTCTTACTCTTTTTCTTCCCCTTTCCTTCCTTTGCAGTCACCATGTGTCCCATCTCTTCTTCCCCTTTCCTCTCCGCCTTTAACTTTCATTCTCTCCAAGTAACGGGAGTCTCTTGCAATATGCTGTGTTTCCCCACTTGAGTGTTAATGAGGCAGATGAATATTCATGAAGAGGAGGCTGACATCGCTGTATGGCGATTGTGCAGCGGATGATTGTGTGCATGGGGATTGTTGTGGCCACATTTCTGAGGGATCTGTTGTGCAGTGGGTAGACACCAGGGGACTCTGGGCTCCTTTGCTAATGATGCAGATGCTTGAGTTTTGTTTTGGTCTGTGGTTGTGGATGACCTATTCCCAAGGCCGTTCCTCTCTCCCTCGTGGCTGCTGGAGCTTAAGTTTAGCCTCCAGCTGCTGGTGGAGGATAGCCAGGGAGTGAAAGACTGAGAAAAAGAGCTGCCTTTTTACTGCCTACACTCCTCCTACTCTTCCTCCCTGTGGTCTTGACTTGTGACAAAGGGATGCCATGAGTCACATCTTCAGGGACCATCTCTGTCTTCTTATTTTACCTCTCACTATTTGTTGCTACCTTTCTTATCTTTTGTGTTTTTTGCATTTTCTTTCTGTGGTGACTAAAACTGATTTCACCACATGTTGAAGGACATATTAGAAACTATGTGGCCCATTTTAACAGCAAAAGGCTGTGTAGTGCATGCTTGTCATGTCTCTTGGATTGCTGTTTCCTCCTGTGCACTGCCCACCCCCTTTTTTCCTCTTTTGAGCTTTGTTCTGCTCTTCAGTTTCTCCTCGAACAGTTCCTATAGTAATCTCTCACGTTTTCTTCCCCTCTTTTCCTTTTTTTGCATGACAGATTCTCATTTACATTTTCTCACTAGCTCATCATCCAGTCTGCCTCTTCTCTCCCCGCTGCCATCAGCCTGGG
The DNA here is from genome assembly GCF_057381915.1 of Diplotaxodon limnothrissa. Classification (NCBI taxonomy): domain Eukaryota; kingdom Metazoa; phylum Chordata; class Actinopteri; order Cichliformes; family Cichlidae; genus Diplotaxodon; species Diplotaxodon limnothrissa. Next base: position 29,542,993 of record NC_140599.1, on the reverse strand, counting down.
GCTTTCTCTGGTCCCCTTTCCATCTCTTATTTGCCGATGCTACCTTTTCCCCTCTCAGCCTCAATCTTTCCTCCTTTATTTCCCTGCAAGATATCTGACCCTCGCATATTTTAAACCTTTGATCTCCAAACAGTCATTTTCGACATGAAGTGATGTGTGTTTATGTCTGCAGCCCAAGGTGGAAAATTGTGTTTGTCTGTCTGGGACATGCTTTGTATTAAGCACCCTTTAATTTAAGAAGGTGAGTCTGCCATTGCTAGGTTGGAGGACCGATAGTCCGACTGTCTCCTTCGTGGTGACACGTCTGCTAGTGACATAATGGAGGTCTTCCTTTTCCTTTGTGCTCCTGTGTTGTTCATGAAATCAGTTGCATTGCCACTTTATGTTGTCAGTTCCAGTCTAGCAGGTGTTCATACTTATTCTCATGCACACATATCCTTCTTGCAGTTGGGGAAAGGGTGGATGCTGGCCAATTTATCAGTGTTCTGACTGTAAGGCTACAGGGAGCCCTCCGTCTTCATCAGTTCACTCAGCAAATAGGCACACCCCAGTCACTGCTACTAGACTTAGCTCATGTGTCTCCATTATACTTTAACAACAAATCTGTGAGGCTGACTAGAAATAGTGTTCTGTGGTTAGCCATCTTAAAAAACAGTCTGCTCAGATCACAGGTAAAATGGGTTTATTGCCTCAGATTTATTAGTGTTTCCCACAGGCTGGCAGTTTACAATAAAAGGCAGTTGGAAGATTATTATAGTATAATAGTAGTCACTTTATTATAAGCTAATGAGAATAACATTAGCCGAATTATAACTGCAATGTCAGCTGACTGCAGCTCAATTGCCATTACCGCGAGTATGGAACAAATGTTTCACACTGCTTGTAATAACTGCATTCGGTTTAGTGCGCAGTTTTTTTTTTTTCTTCTATATATCTCTTTGAAACACTGTGCTTTTATTCTGTCGTGTCATGTGATATCTCAGGGCTGTTGTCCTGCAATAGTGAAGGACGTTTGTCTTATTTGTCTGTCTGTCCTCATCCTCCTCCTCTTCCTCCGCCGCCCTTAGCCTCTGTGCCCCCTCGATTTTCTCGACCCACTGCTGATCAAAGCTGCTTTGAGGGTGCTGAGCGTGTCCAAGGCCGGTAGTGATTTGATGATATGTGTTCGTCTAGAGAATCTTGTCTTCGTGTGATTAGATGGTGTGTGACAGGTGGCGTCAGTCCCATCAGCTCATATTAAGCCAGAGCGCCGTGCTGCCACCGCCGTTGCTGTTTTTTATCCTTTAATGTTAAACCTTCCTCACCAGCAGAATCAATTATCAGTGATTATGTTAGTGTCAAAGTCTTTAGCGCCCGGCTGAGCCCCATTGCTGCCTCCTCCCACTCGTTGCTGTGTGGCCCACAGAAGCCACACTATGCTGATCCCCAGTCAGAGCACTGCTGCTGCAGAGGGACAGCTTTACAGACAGCTCTAAGTTTAACCTTCCTCCTCAACAGTGGTGTGACAATGCAGGGAGCGTTTATTATGCCTGACAAAACTCCCCCCACGTAGGTTTTTCCTCAGTGAGAAAGCTGCATAGCGATTAGCCCTATCATGCTCAATTGTGGATGTAGCTGTCAGAGCTGGCCTGGTGGTCTTGCGTCCTTGGTTGCAGACTGCTTGAGAAGGCCATGTTTTATAAATATAAGAGTTCACTGAGCGTTTGCTGCACTGCATTACAAAAAACAACAAAAATACCCAGAATTTTCTATGCAAAAACTCTACTTTGCCATGTAACCAATCTTTTTCTCACATAAGGTTTCCTCAGAAGGACGTCCTCAGCCTTGGATTTACCTGTGATGCACAGTGTGTGTGCAGATTATTGCCACTGCACCACACAGGGCAGTGAGGCAGCTTGTTAAAAACCCCTCTCTGCTGCAAGGTCACAGCTCTGGCTTTTCCACCATTGTGTCAGTTCTTTGTCAAACAAACATTCGCACATTGCTTTCAGAATTCTCATCAGGCGGGATAATTAGCTTACAGGACTTTGTGAAACACACAGAAATATTCGCATATGCACTAACAACAATTTCTGTGTAGTGTTTAAGTAATTAAGCAGCGCTTGCTCCATCATGTTCCCCCACCTCCTTTCTATACATGCACCGTCACTTTTTCTTCCCCGTTCAAACTGAACTGTAATGACCTGTTGGTACCGTAGTTAACAACTAAATTAGTTACAGTAACAGTACATATTTTGATTCTAAATTTGTAACTCTGTTTTGGATGCAGAGTATGATTCATGTTCAGTCTAACAGAAGACCTGTATCTCATGTCTCTCCATAAGCAGAGCTCTCTGTGGAAGTAAATCAAGGATCAGGTTTGGAGTTGCCACTTAGGATTAGAGGTTTTAATTTCAGCTGCTGGGTGTCTTTTCTTGACAAGCCTCTGCTGGTGACAGGAGTGGAAGTTGGTTTTTATTATTATTTTAAATCTTTTTGAGGCTTTTAAGATCTAATGTCCATCTTCTATCTAACATGGTTTCTTTGACTCACTCTCGACCCTCCCTGACTCTCCATTTGCCCTTTCTCTCCTTCTATATGTTATCCAGTGTTGAGCGGAGGTAAGCAGAGATAGTAATCTGCTGTAGCCTTGGCACTCTCTCGCACTCTGGTCTCATTGAAGAAGATTGATGGCCCTCTTTCTGGAATGGCCGTTGTTTTGGATGGAGAGAGAAGAAGATGGAGGCAAAGTAGTGGGTTTAAAATGAAAAACTAAGTGAGGGAGGGTTGAGGAAAGGCAAGCGGTAGCAGGGATAAAGAGAAATGGAGGTAAGGTGAATGATGGTTGTAAAAGATGGAGAATTGGGAGAGGAAATGTCACTGTGGAGGAGCTTGAAAGCTCATTAAATTTGGTTTTTATTTTATTGAGTGAGAGTATACATCAAACTGTGATTGGTTTCAGATTCACACGTCGTTTCTTTTTTCCTTTTCTAATGCACACGCGGGCTATGGAATTGGCTGCACTTAGTTTGCATGTCAGCAGGATTATATTTAAATGTCAGCTCTTCTCTCAAGATGCAAATGAGACAAGAACATGTTTTGATGGAACGATTTTGTACACGTGTCTTGTGTTGCTGTTGCATTACGATGCAATGGCCTTTAGGGCTTTTAGGTATGTGTGCTAGTCAGTATTAACAGTCGTTGCTGCATTGCTAAGGGGAATAAGCAGTCCTTCATCCCTCTTCATGATGGTTCTGTTGCTCAGTGGCCATGTGGGTGGCACTGGGTTGATTGGCTGTAATGACAGTTATGCTCTTAATTGTGTCACTTATACTCCCTCTGTGGCTCTTTTGAATGCAGTCAAGCGCCCCCCCCCCCCCGGTGTTTTGTTCCTTTCTACGTATTGGTCTTTTCAGGTTTCAGGAGCAGCGAGATATAGAACAGCCACTCTTTCTCCTTCCTCCTTAATTCTTCTCTCGTTTAAGAGAAGTATTGAATCTGACATTGTCTTTATATTTGGGCTCCCCCTGTCTCTGCCCATCCCCCCCCCATGCCCTCTCCTTAATTTGTCTCCTATTCCTTTAGTGTCTTTTTTTTGTTCCTCTGTTTGACTATTGTCTGACTTGCTGTTCCGCTTCTTTCTCTCTTTGCCTTTCTCGCTCTATTTCATCAGCCTGTGGTACATCAACCTATCTTTCATCCTGCCTCTCCCTCTTCTGTCTTGTCGACGACTTTTTTTTTTTTTTTTTGCTTTCTATTCTCCCGTCTTGTATTTTTTTGTTTTCCACCTCCTCATCTGTCAGCTCCCTCCTCAGTCTTTTCTTTTTCTTTTTTTGAGACAGCCCTTGCTGTCTCATGGCGTCCCAGCATTGCTGGGGTCAGCTTGACATGTCTTGGTGGCATGGCTGGTTGTATTGCCTATTGTTATCGCTTCCTGTTTGAGCTGACCACTTGACTTGAGCAGGGTAAATGATACAAGACCAAAAAAACCAGGAAGAACATGAAGGGCACATAACGTTATGTTTGTTCATACTCCTGACAGGGTTGTTTCAGGTTATACTTCATGTAATTTCCTGTGGTAACAACTCAGCATAACACTTCTGAAGAGCCTCAAATAAACATCACAAATGGAAAGCAACCAATAACAAATATTTAAAAATGTGTTATCTTAGGCAATCTCCACTTCATCAGCTGAAACGGTTTCATCCAAGTTTGTGACAAATGGAGTTGGAGTCCACATCTGCTGTTTTGAGTCGGTAAGAACGAATCTTGTATTCATTTCAGGTGAGCTATTGATCAAATGGTGCTGGTCCCATTCACACATCACAGAGCCAGTCTACCTTTTTGACATTTCTTTCAGGGCTCAACCTTTGTATTTTGCATCTGATTGACATTTCCTTGGTATATATGTGTAAACACAGGGATCTTAAGATATTTCATTCATTCATGCAGATCATCTTTTCTCTCTCTGAGGTAAAAGCCCACAGGCAGTTTGAATACCGGTCGTGAATACAAAGCACCAAAATATAAAAAGTAACACTCTCGGTGCAGTATTTCTGAGCCAAATATAAGCCTTAGAGTTGCAGTTTATTACACCTCTGAGGCAACTTGTCACTCCCTGGATTGCCGTAGTTTGAAGTCATTCAACGCCTGTTTTAAAATCCTGTTTTATTCTTTATGATCCAAGGGTCAAAGTAAATTGACTTAAATCACACAGCTTTCTCTAGTTGCATGTTAAATGTCAGACATCTTTATGGATTGGCTTTATTATGAGAACAAAGTGCATCACTGTGGCTGTTTAGCTTGAGACATTTTGTCACAATCTGCAGACCTTTCTGCAGTAATGGTTGGCAAAACACACCCAGTCTGCTCTGTGAAATCCTGTTCATCTGTGGTTGGCAGGCATGTGAAGTATGAGTAAGCGTCCTTGGTCATGTTTATTTAGGTAGAGGTGGTATTTGAAAGAGAATTAGACTTGGAGGATTTTAATGACACTGCAGAGTTGAAGCCACCGTGGGTCTGTTCTGTCAGATGATTGTTTTGCTATCGGGCTCTGTGTGGGCCCTTTATGCATCACATTAACGTGGTGAATTTTATCTACAAAGATTTTTATCCACTTTTATGGGCCACTGTAAATATAGCATAAAAAGTATCAGGGAAGCATTAAGCCTGCTTTGCTGTGATCCTGCTTTGAATGCTATTGCTATAAGCAGCACTATTTCATTTGTGGGATTGAGATTGCATTGCTTTATTGCTCTGTTTACACCTGTGGCTTTTTGGTTTGCTGTTTGGATACAGTCCAGATACAGTTTGTGCTTGGATTAGTATTTTAAAGCTGCGTGTAATTGTGGAAGGTGGGCCCCTGTCCCGCTTTGTTCCGCCTCGCTGTGTAAACCTTACTACAGTCTCTGTAAAACATGTGTTTTTGTAATATCTTGTCTCACACACACACACACACACACACACACACACACACACACACGCTCTATCTCAGGAATACTCTGCATTCAAGTCTCCTACATAACAGATGCACACACAAACAGTCAACTTGACAAGGAGTCTCTTGCAAGACTATGATAAGGCACTGGCTCACACCCACGCTCACTCTCACAACTACAGTCTTGTTGATTCTTTTCGCTGTTTGTGTTTGCAGCTTGCCAAGAAGCTCTGGCTTTGGACAGACGAGCAGTACTGACACACCTACAGACAGCAAGACCTGACGGAGAGAGTCCAGCTGGCTAGTTATGGCAGTTGCAAGCGGAACAGATGTGCGAGGTACTTTGATCTAGGTGAGTACCAAATGAGGTGTGGATCTGGGGGAGGGAAGGGGGGGCATCGGTCTGTACCAATATTGGGAAATTGCAAATCTGCCGTGGGTGGGGAGAGGAGAAGTGGAGAAGAGCGATTATTAGAGGCAATTTTAGTCTATGACGATAAAACATTAAAATGACCACTTTTGATCTCAAGCTGATGACAGCACTATTAAACCAAGTGTTTTTAGCTAACTTTTAACAACTGTTTAAGTATTGGAGTCTTTGTGTTCATGTGTTCTGTACTCATTTTTCAAAGCAGACAATTTCACATTCATTTAAGTTTGAAATGCTGCCTTTTTGACTTCTGAACAACTTCAGTTGTCTTCAAGCGTGTTTTTATTTTTTATTTTTTCCCTCCAAACAGGTTTTAGCTTGAAAAAAATTAGTCATTTCTTCTAAAGTAAGCTACATTTGTTTAGCTGTTTAAGAAACCAACACCTACAGTATTCTCATAAGGCTAACTTTGAATCAAATTATGGGTAAGAGGAAGTGGATGGTCCAGCATAAGAAATAAGCTTGGTTTGGATAGAAAACACAAACCTTCAAAAAGCATGAAGGTGAAAGAAGATCTAAAGGCTGCCAGTGAAGGAATACCAAATAGCAAGAGAATAGAGACAGCAGCAGACACTTGATCATATAAATGGCAGCTCGATAAGACATTTCAGGTAGTATTCATCTGTCATTTATAAGCAGAATTTGGACCCAGTTCTAATAAAAGACCGAAAAGGTGAAAAAAGGAAAAGCTTGGGTTTTTAGAAGGGAAAATAAGGGTGGAGGTATAGAGGATGTGCCAACATTGGAGACCAAAAAAAACAGAGGAACAATAAAATAAATCCTTGAGGGTAAAGTATGTGGTCCTGTGTGTTTCATGCTTCCCCCACCAAACTTCTTAATTAGGTAGTGTAAAACTAGCAAGAACAGCAAGACGGGAAGAAAGGAAGGGGGGGGGAAAGCTTGGTGAAAATAGTGTAAAGTAGCAGTCTCTTTCCATTTAGAGGCTATGAGATATTTGTTTTGTATTTGCTGAGATGACGAAATGGTAAATGATAAATACATTAATTTGCCCTACTAGTGTACAGATCAGTCTGCTTCTCCACTCCTTCATCACATATAAGATAAGACGTTTATTTATTTTTTTACTTTGGGTTTAAACTCAAAGCAAAGGTTGGTGTTGACATTAATACAAAAGAAATTCCAAGATACAGTTCAAACCTTTTCTCTTTCTTCCCACATGTTTGGTGTGTGGTTTACTTTCATACATTCAGAAGTGAATTTCAGAGTATTTTTTTTTATTTAACATTTCATTTGGCAGTGTCTCTTGACATCAGTGTTGCTGTGTATACCCATGAAAATTAAATCTCTGTGTAGGATTTGTTGAGAAATGCTGGGATATTTTAATCACCTCCTTTCTGTATTATCACATAGAAAGAGCATCATGAAAAATCAACATGAATGTGGTTTTTCAGATGGTTATGAAGCAGTGCCGGTGATATTAGATTTCTCGGTGGTAACTTCAGTTCTCCCATGAAACTAAAAATAGTTTTAGTATTGGAGATGAAGAAAAGTATTGTGTGTGTTCGGTTTTCTTGCAAAATTAGATGGTTGGATTCTGTGTGTATTCTTGTGTTTATATATAAGTGAATAACGGTCTTTGCTGACCCTGTAGTTACAGCCAATTTGCTGTGATCACAGTGACAAGTGTCTCCATATGGATACTTAGTAATTAGCTAAGAGGAGATGGAGAAAGGTTGGAATTCGTGGGGTATTAGAGGACCTGTCAGAAGCCTCCACTCATCTTATCCCCACCCCCCCTCCCAAATCTGTCAGGAGGCTTGTCTGGGGCCCATGCTCCCCAGTCCCCTTCCTTACACTTGGCTGCTTCAGTTAATTGAAGCCACTTCAGATCACTCAGAGGAGCTGGATCTGCATGCCTGAACAGACCACAGCACTCACCTGACCTGTCACTCACTTCTGTCAGCAGCTTCCTGCCACCCACAAGCTTTTTCCAACACATGATCGTCTACAAACCCAGGATATAACAAAGATCCCGGGAATATACTTAGTACACAGTTACCTTAAAAAAACAAAACAAAAAACCCCACTTCACTGGAAATTGACAGGTGCAAATGTCCAACATATTGGGATCTTGGAGTAAACAGACTTTTAACTTGCCAGCTCCTTAGTACAATGTCTGTTTGATGGATCTTGTTAGAAAAACCACATAATTGTCTCAAATTTACATCAAGTGATTTATATCGTGGCATCTCTGTCACACAAATTTGAGTATTTCCTGTAGTGAGAATGCATCAGAAGCATTCTGGCTAGAGCAAATGTAGTGAGAATGTACTACAATATGTGGCACATAACATGTTGTCTAGTACATATTGGAAAAGGCAAATTTAAACAAAGCCATGAACCAATTCTCCCAGCATTTGAGTTTATGTGTGAAAACAGCTGAGGTCTGTTGTATTGTATCAGGTGCCATCATAAAGGTCTGGGACTTTGCCCATGAGTATAAAACACCTTTCTAAAGTTAAATTTAGCTGATCTCCCCTTAGAGTTCATCTACTCATGTGTTTCATACCTTCAGCATTGCTGCTTTTTATTTTTGTTATTTTAAGGTTCCTTCTGGTAGTCTCTTTATGGCCACTACTTGTGTTTCTGTGATGCACACAACATTTTAATGTTATTCAAGTGAAGAGGATTAAAACGAAGGCTTATGTGTGGTGAGTTGGGTTAAAGAAATGTTAGTCTAGCCAAAAGGCTCCTGTGTTTTCTATTTCTCTGTCTATATACAATGGTGAGCTAGTATGATGACATACTAGCATGTGAAAATGCTATCATGTGCCATCGTTTGAATTAATTACACTAAATGGCTCTATTGGGCTGCAGTAGCTGACCATGGTGCGACCAAAGCTTTTTTTTTTTTGACCATGTGCAAGCACCTTGTCATGTCCTTGTCTTTAAATGGTCGCTTCAAAGGCAGGGAGCAGTTCTGGATCCACTTATAGTCAGTTGCCTTCTTTGACTGTCTCATTGCTGTTTCATCAGTTTAATCTGCTATTGATTTTCAGTTGCATCTGTTTTTGATTCCTTCAGTCTATTTACAATAATATAGAGCATGGCTATTCAACTAAGAAGTTAGTTGGGCCAGATTTTTTTGCAGCCAGTAAGCAGCAGATCATGATCAATTTCAAACCCACACAACTGTATTGAAAAACAAGTAATTTTTTTATTCCTTTTCCCCCTGTAAATGTGGTGACCTCTCAAGAATGCACACCGAAAGGTCCATTTATTTAAAAAAAGGGAGCTATAAACTATTTTTTTGCACATTTGAAATAATAATAATAATACTAATAATGATAATACTAAAACATTTTGATATTTCCCTTTCAAATTAAAATAAATCTTTTGCTGACCACTCACTTTTCCTGCCATGAATGGAGCCCCATCTGTCACAAGTATACAGACACGCTTCATATCCAGACCATTTTCCTCAAAAAGAGCTGAAATCTTCTCAAACATTATTTCGCCAGCTGTGTGTCCCTCTAACAGTAGTAAGCAGAGCAATTTTCCATCCAAAAAACGGACATATAGGCACAACTGTGCATTATCAGTTCTGTCTGTGAACCCATCTCCTGCTATAGACATTAAATCAGTTTTCTTCAGGTCATCTAACAGCATTTCAAACTCGTCTGACGCCAGAACTTCACAGAACTTCAACTCGACGAATATTTGAACTGTCTGACAGGTGTACGTTTTTAATAGCAGATGTCACACTTTAATTTTTTTGTCACTTATCACCGCATCCACCACGGCCAGCATGCAGTATTTCACTGTTTCAGAATCTGTGAAAGGCTGTTCTTCTTTGCCAAGAAGCAAACACGAAGGGAAGCTGCTGCAGCTCTCTCTTGGGCTGTACAGGACCCTCACCATGGTAGTACAACTCTGGTTGTAAGATTATTAAACTGTACTTTTGCAGCCCTCTCCTGAGATCGCTCTGGAAAGTTTGTGTAGAAAGTCTGGTGTTTGTCATTGTGGTGCCTTCGTAAGTACTGCAACACACTCACTCCAAACTAAACACATTGGTTTGGCATTTGGATTTGTCAGTCCAGCCAGGGTTAAACCGACGGTTTTCATTGTCAATTTACGCTTTTGGACTGAGAAAGACATGCTGTTGTCGCATCATGCATTACAATGATAGTTGAATATATTTACATTACGGTGCATTGTGGGTTAAATATTGCTAGGCTACTAGCAACATTCAGTCTACACTACGCTGTAGGAATTTTTAATTTTTTTAAAATTAATTGATTAATTTTTTGCGTTTTCTCTGTTTCTGCCAGGACCACAGGCAGGGCCACTCTCAGGTTGCTTCTGGGCCGCCATTTGAACAGGCTTGATATAGAGACTAGCTGTGATAAATGTGATATCTGTTGCAAATCTATCTACTACAGACCTGTAGTGCTGTATAGGAACCAGTGGGGAACTCACCACCAGCAGACCATGCAGAATCTCAAAATACGAAATAAATGTATAAGTTTACAATCTAGACATTTATAAACAAACAGAGCTAGTTAATTCCATTAATGACCAAGAGCAGTGCAAATTTATTGCTCAAAACTGAGATTGTGAATAACGTACTAAAAGTACTACAGGTTCTAGACATTGCTTTTATCTGAAAACTGTTCAGATAAATTAAAAGAAACTGCATAAGAATCAATACGTTTATGACACAAGGGTGAACTCTTCTGCTAGAAATTGCTGAGCACTGTATGCAGTCCTGTGGTGTGGGACTCGGGTAGAGTGCATGATTTATCCAGAGTGTGTTTTTATTACATATAATATTGTAATTATTGCTGAAATAGCTGAAATGTACAAAGGAACACAAAACATTATTCATGTGAGATCCCGAGCCATCCATGTCTTTGTGAAGATACTATTAGTGTGCCATGTCCGTTAAACCACACATCACTCTAGGTTTTTCAGCAAGTTATGTAAGATATGGGTTTTGGTGTTAAATTTAGCACATTTTAGAGTAAACTGTCTGCTACAAACATTAGTAACTCAGGTTTGTGTGTTTGTTACTTTTCGATGAGCAGACGAGTTGCACTCATAGCTGCAGACTGACTGAAATTATATGTAGATAATAATGTAAAGGCAAAGTGAGAAAAGTTCGTGGTTCAAAAACTTAGTGAAGTGGTCCTGGTTATGCTTCTGACTGGAAGTTCCACCGTTGAGGTGTACAGCTTCCAAACCCAATGTAAAATTCCTCTCTTATCAGCATTGATGATCCTCAGTCAAATTTGGGCTTATTTGGGTCCAAATTGAAATCGGAGATGTACAAGGGAACTGCAACATAGGAATCTAAAATTAGCATTGGAGCTGGATTCAGACTAGAAGATCTTAATCTTGAAGGGGAGAGTGGAAAGATTTTATTCTGGTATGATGGAGTCTCAGAATTTTATGATTGCACCATTTATGCAACTTATTGCAAACTTCTTTTGTTCATTTTTCAAAATATTTTAAAGTCAAGTGAAAGCGTTACAAACATACCAAGAGGCCTGAAAATAGACTTCAAGTGAGCAGAAACACAGATTTTCAAGAGTTGGACCTTCATTTACAAGACGTGACCCTGAACTGCAGTTTTATAGCTATAAGGAGAATGTTGCCATCTGATAGCCTGTACTTACTCATGCTTGAAAAGCCAAGCATAACAAAATGAAAAAAGGGCAAATGTGGACTGGAGATGCAATAAAAGGCCTTTTCCAATTCATGGGTATTTCTAAACTCTGAAAGAGCACAAGAAAAGTGTTAAAACTCAGTATAAACAGAGATCCAAGACTTCAAGCCCACAAAGCTCAGCTAAAGTGACATGGACTAGAATTGGATTTGTTTTGAATAATTTGCCTCCCACATGGCTTTTGTTGATAAATTATGGCTGAATTGAAAATTATCTATGGTTATCATAAAGTAACCATTCTATAAATGCAACAAAGAAACAACTTGTTCTATGATTTGGACCAAAACAAGCTATCTGAAGTTCATAAAGGCCATAAAGTCACGCCTTCATCATCCAGACATAGAAATTCTCTTTTTCTCTTGCCTCAGCATGCAGTTTGATGTCTGACTAGCAAGAAATCATACCTAAACGGCAAAGAAGGTTTCAGATTCGTCCTGCACGGTAACGATAAATGAAAGACTATGATAGTTTATACAATTCAAGTAAGATTACTTTTTTAAGTTTATGGTTATCTTTGGAAGAAACCATGATGAAGGTAGGAAGTCGAAGCAAGAGGTTGCATGCAAAAAAAGGGTGCATTTACATGGTTTAATTTAATAGCTGAAAGTGTGCTGCTGGGACAAGCAAGCTCAGTGGTTTATGGCGTTGCAGATATTTTTCAGGTATTTGCACCTAGAAATCACTCAGTTGAGAGATTGTCTGGCTGATGCTGTAAAAAGTGAAACTTGCCAATCTCTTACATCTTGCTACTGAGTTACTTGAGGCTGCAATAATGTGCCCCCTCTGCTGGTTCTGAAGTGCTGCTTCCCGTAACACTGAAAACTGGGAATGTGTGCAGTATAGCCATAGGGAATAGATCTTTTTGAAACACTCCACTTGGGAGTGAATGTCTAAAATGAGAAGTGGGGCTTGTGAATTGTTTTAAATGCCAGGCTTCTACTCATTCAGGGTGCTTTCTTGTGGAAGTCTTTAGTTATACTGTAGCTCAGTCTGCTGACATTTAATGCTCAGCCATTACATCCTCTGTTGCTGCTTTAGTATAGGCCCAGTTGTTACCGGTATGAATATGAATAGACAGATGTGACAGCTGGCCAGCCATATGTGACAAGCCTTTTAAATCTTTACGCCTTAATTATTCCGTCCCTTGGGACAAATATTGGCATTTAAGGTCTTAACACTCAGACCTTATAAACTGCCAGCCTCCAGTTGGCATTATCAGTCTCTTGGCAACTTCCAAGCAGACTAACAAAGGTGCTAGATAAAGGCTCACAGCTAAATTCATAACTGTCAGTTGTGCTTAGATGATTTCCTTAAATTCTATCAGTATTATACAGATCATTATGTTGCATATTTGTTTAGAGGCAAGTATCTCCTGTAAGCAGTGTTGACTCTAGAAATGTTTTAATGCTTCACAAGGGGGCTCTAAAAATCTCATGGTGGCACACTGAAATCCAAATCTATCACTGAATTAAAGTAATTCTGTTATGCCTTGATTATGTATATAGCTTTGCTGAAAACTACATCAATACTGGAATTGTATACCGATGTACCCTTTTCATTTATACACTCTGTAAAGTTACTAAAAATGGAGGTTAGTTCATCTGCTGCATGTAATATAATTAAATGATTGATGCACTGAGCATTTCTTTATTATTCTACTGCATGACATTTCATTTATTGAATGCCATCAAATTTTCTCTACCTTTTTTTTTCTTTTTTTTTTTTTTTTCTCCTTCCTCTTCTTCTTTAATCTTTCCCCTCACCCCCATCAGTTTTGAAAGATTAAGACTCCTCCCCGAACTTGCTTTTTCCTCTTGGGGAGTTCGTCCTTCCCACTGTTGCTAAGTGTGTAGCAATTGGGTTGTGTGATTGTTGAGGGGTTTGCTTTCTAATATTGTAGAGTCTTGCAATTTAAAGCACCTCGGAGTAGCTGTTGTTTTGAGTTGGTGCTAGGTAAATAAAATTAGAATTGAAATTTAAAAGATCCAGAAGAGCAAGAGAAATCTCTGTATGCTATAGGACAAGGATGAAAGCCAATGCTGAATAAGCATGTTTCTTGGGCCCCCAGACAATGCTGCATTAAAATCTGACTCTGTTCTGTTGTGAAAATCTGTGCATGGGCAAGACAGGAATGTTAAAAACAATATGTTTGGGAACACATTGTTGCCTCTACAGGCAAAGTAAAACTATTGTGAAAAGAACAAATCACAGGTAAAAAAAAAAAATGGAAAAAATATATGCTTATAACTTTCACATTTGTGAAGGCACCATTAATGCTGAGTGTATATATAATATAAATATTATGCAGGTTCTACAGCAGCACATGCTGTGATCCAGCTTCCACATCAAAATAATTAGCTTTTTTAGCATAACAAGGCCAAACGATATTCTGCATTAATGCCCTGTAGTTGCTGCTCAGCCACGTTGCAGCCATCCCTGCAGTCCAGACTTGTTACTCATCGAATACATTTTAGCTCATTATGAAATGGAAACTACAACAAAGAAGGCGCCAGACTGGTGAGCAGCTGAATTCTGACTCAAACAACAATGGGAAAACATCTTGCTTTCCCAAGTGGTCTCCTCACTTCCCAACAGTCTAACAGTCTCGGTAAAAGGAAAGATGATGCAACATAGTGGCAAACATGCTTCTGTACCAACTTTTTTGCATCACATTGCTGGTATCAAATTTCAAATGAGCATACGTGCTTTTGAAAAAAACAAAACAAAGTGATTTTACAATTCACTGCCTTTGATTCTTTTATGTACATTTATCACAGTCATTGTTTTTGTAGGTAGATAGATATAAAGTGTGTGTGTGTGTGTGTGTGTGTGTGTGTGTGTGTGTTTTATCGTATACATATTTAAAATGGCATTGTTGCTGTTGTCAAATGAAGAGGAAGATCGGAGTGCTTCTTTCTCCCAGTGCTCCCAGTGAACTGTAATAGGAGAGCGTTATTTCGTATTGATGTTTCTCCTAACTTGGTTTAAACTTACTGTACATATTGTGATAACTGCCATAATGTGTCAAGATTGTACGTTACTGTTTACCCAGATAACATTACTCTGTAACCATTTACTTGATTATCTGGTATACACTGTCACAAATTAATTTTTTTTTTTTTTGGTCTAGGAATGGGCTGGTGATGCTGTTTCTGGGGCAGAGCGTCTAGCACTTGGACTGTCAAGTTTGAGATTTTAGTGAATGAATGTCACCAGCCTGCATCAGTTTCACATTAGCCGTGAGCACAGCCAGTGAGAAACTGGTGGCTGTGGCCACTTGTGATCCTCTTAGTGTCACCTTTTGCTGCCAGTTTTCTCGTGTTGGTTGGAGATTTGCCTCATTTCCAATGAGGGCCTGAGTTTTTAAGGCATTTTTTAATGCATTTTTATAGTGTGGGTATTGAGAAATCCTTTGAGAATCATTGTGACTATGGGCCATACAAATAAAACTGACTTAATTAATAACTGGAAGTCAAAGTTATAATAATTTATCATACGCTATTTATAGCATCAGTTTCCACACAGTTATATAACTCTTCAGCTATATGTAAACATGTACAATTATGAAAAAAATGATGATAACGCCACACTACAGGAGAGCATATTTATCGTTGTCTGATGCATCAGAGGAATAAGGTGCTGACATCGCTTTAAGATTTTAAATGACAACACCTACCAGCATTTAATTTATTATATTGTTATGTAAGGGTTGCTCAACAAAATGAAGGTGGATCTGTTATTCTGTCTCTAAATCTTTTTCTTTCTTTGCCTCTCATCTTCTGTCTGTTCCCCCTCTTGGTCTGCCTCACCTGGGTCATCCCACACATTCTCATTTCTCTTGTTATCCTAGGTTCTAATTTCAGTTGCTGCGGTAACCCTGCGGCTCCCTACACTTATGCCTCCTCCCTCATCTCTCTGAGCTCCTTGTTAAGTGTGGCAGAGCTGGTTAATGATTGTGTTTTATTTATATTTTTCCTCCGGTAGGGTTCCTTTTGATAGGGCACGCATGCCTTGACTCTTGAATAAGCCTGGCTTTATAGTATGTCCTGTATCTTCATTTTATTTCTTTCTCGCTTACTCGTTTGCTTTCTTTCTTGCCCTTTATTTTCCTTCCTTTTTTGATTTGTAGCTGGCTGTCTTGTGTTTTCTTGTTTTTCTCATAACAGTTAGCTGTCAGTCGTGCAAGAAAACCATCTCTCAGAGACACGAGGTGGACTCTCACTGCTAATGCAGTGCTGTACTCTGATGCAAACTAATTTGCTCAGTGTGCCTTGTATGATTGTTTAAACTTGATCTACATAAATGCAAACAGAGTTTCGTTGAACTCTCAGTTCATGATTGGAGTTCAAAGAAACCTCCCGAAACAGATGAGAACTAATACCTGTAACTGGTATGGGTGCATGATATTCACTCCATAATATTTTTTTATTTTTTTATTTTTTTAAGATATCCAGTAATAGCTGTATTTTTCTTGCGCATTTGAGCCACTACTGTATTTTTCATTTACTTTTTTTGATACACTTATGCATGTTGGCATTTGCTGAGCATATGGAGTTTTTTCTGCTATGTTGAAATACTGACCTCTTCATTTGAGTTTCTTTATAGACTAGGGAAAGAATGGAAAGGCAGCAAGATATGCTGAGTAGGGGAGGTGGTGAGCAGCTGTTGTGCTAGGGTGGCTAGAAAACTTTCACAATGTTATGATGGCACAGTATCAAGCCAAGCAGTTCAGGTTGTTTTCACCAAATGTCCTCACTCACACACCTCAGGATGTTTAAAGTAGAACTCCCCATTGACAGTCTAACTGTAGCACAGCATGCTCCTTGCTGCACTGCTTGAGCTGATGTGCATCCTTCAGGCTTGGGTGATGTGGTCTGTTTTACTAAACTACTGGTGTTTGATTTCTGAGTCATCCCTGAAGACCTAGCTCTTATCACCAGTGATGATCCTTGACATAAATTTTGGTCTGTATGATACAGAACGTGACGTGTACTCTCTGAGCATGTGCACTTGATTGGAATGGGACTTACAGTCATTGACTTGAAAATGGTCAAAACCAAGGCCAATGGGGTATTGTCGTCACCATGCTGGGTGGGTGCCATGGACAATTAAGTTTGAATGTGAGAACAAAGAGATGTAGGAGCTTAAGATTGATGCTGTTGTTGTACCAGCTAAAAATCTGGGTTTGAATCTCAGTGACCTCAGAGTCAGAGGTCAAGTTTTCTGACGATCTTGTGAATGCGATAACTGAAGAACACGGCGATGTAGATTTTTGAAATCAATAGGTCTGCCTGATTGGAGGCTGAAGCGTAGCATTGGTGGTCTCCAGTATTTTTTTTTTTTTTTTTTTTTTTTCTTCAAATATGCTTTTTGCAGTTTACCAGTGTACTTCACTGATATATCTTTAATGCTTGATATATATTTGTATACCCACTGAAGTCCTGTTTTCTGCTTGCTTGGAGATGATTACACATTACTTCAACTCAAATATAGAAGATTAAATTGTCCTAGTGTGTTGTTCTTTTTTTGATCTCAGCTAAATCTTACTACTTGTTAAAGTTAACAATCAGCAAAATGTACTTGAATATAACTACGAAAAAAACTTCAGCCTATCTAATTAGTGTACTGACTGGCAAATGGTAAGATGCCAATGATCTGACTGACTGCATACCAACAGATAGCCCAGTTCACTTTAATACCAACCAGTACAATACTGTTCACATACTGTATGACTGGACTGGTTCATGCTTGTTTATTGTCCAGCACCACTTTCCTTTTTCTTCTATTGTTACATCTTTCATTCTTCACTGTGTCTGATTTTGTTCCTTTCACAGATATCTCTGGGTAAGGGCACAAAAGTTGTTCGAGATATTTTATCGACAAAAAGTGACCGGACTAGAAACCAGAGTACTTTTTAATTTTTATTTTACTTTGGTAGCAACTCTTGTGGGAATCATCATGGCTCTAGTTATGTAGTTAATGAGATCTCACTGTGAAAACTGCAATGAAATATTTGTGTTTGAAAATTCTTTTTGCAAATATGAAGAAAATGGCTCATCCAGACATGTCCAGCCTGCTTATCCAAAGTTACAGAGACTGAAATCTAATTTGTTTTGACATCTGGATTTTGTGTTTGTTAGTTTTTGTCTTTAAAGACATTCCTTGCTTTCTTTCTCCCTTACTCATTTTGTGTCTGCATGTATGCTTCCATTTATATCCATCTCTTTCCCCATTCATTACCATCTTAAATAACTTTTTACATATTTATTATGTTTATATATTTAACGTTTTTCTTTCTTTCTTTCTTTAATGGGTGCTGTCTTATGTTGTTTTTTAGGCTTGTCATTCTTTTTTTTTCTTTTTTCTTCTTTTTTTATCTGCCTCCATCTCTAAGTCCATCGCTGTCTACTGTTGCCACCATCCTGGCATCTGCCAGAGCAGAGAAAGTCTCTCTGGTGCTTTTGATTGGCTGTTTAGAGATTGGAATGTGCCTGCCTGACACAAATGACTTCATTAGAGAGAGTGATAATCTCAGAGGGGGTCTTCACCAAAGGCATTCTTCAACAAAGGCCATTTAGACAAAAGACAAAACATTTGAAATGGTTAACGTGAGTAATTTCAAATGGCAGAACAGGCGAGGAAGCTGAGTTTTAGTGCTAAAAGTTTGATAGTGGCAGGAGTGTTCTCAGAGATGGTGAAAGAGAAGGAGATGAATTAGGGAAGCTTCAATTCAGAGCATAACTGTTGGTTACGGTCCCAGATTTACTGTGAAGATCTGAAATGTCACTGTGTGTGTGTGTGTGTGTGTGTGTGTGTGTGTGTGTGTGTGTGTGTGTCTGTGTGTGAGAGAGTGTGTTTGTATGTGAATGTGTGTTTGTGGTAGTCTAGCAGCTTTATCTGCCTGGCATTTCCTGTTTTCAGAACTGACTGTGGTACCAAGCAACATCTGATGACCCTCCAAAAGGCTCAGTGCTGCAGAGAATACTAAGGGGAACACTTGTAACCTTAACACAAATTAGAAAGGCTTAGATTTGGAGGGTGACTCACAAGGTTTTGTCACCTTTACTAACACCAGCAGTTATTTTGCAGCTGTTATCTTAATAGTTTCATGGGAATTTGGATTTGATTCTGCCAGTGCCAACTTTCCGTGAGCTCCCTTGTGCAGGTAATGAACTGATCTCAAATCAGGATGCTGGCTGATTAATATAGATGATATGACACATTTCCAGCTGGGTGGTATCAGCTTTTGGCTGCAACTTTGCAGTCTCTTCCACTTCAGTGGTGCAAGGATAGAGGTTGGCATTTAGGTGTCAGGAGACAAACAGAGATGTTCGTCTGCAGGCACCCAGCGCCCACCACTATCTCGACTGGGGTTCCTCCAAGTAAATACTGAAAATGTCAGCTCAAAATTACATTTAAGTTGAAACTTTTGAAATTTTAGCATTTTGAATGTCATATCTTTTTTTTGAAAGAGAAAACGCCATAAAATTTATTGAAGCTACATTAACAAACCATACTTGTTACAAATGAAACATTCAACTTTTATGCAAATGATCTAAAAATGAGAGCGAATATAGTTTGAAAGAATAGACCGATGCTTGTTTACCTGTCCTTTATTTCTCTGACATTTCTCTTTTAAAGGTTTATGTATCCTTGCTGTTAATGCTTAGTCTGACCAACAGTGTTTTTATCTGTTAGTGCTACCTGCATTTCCATTCTTATTATCAGGGCTGCGGTTTGGCACTTTACCGAGTGAGATGGGTAATTTTCAGCCCTCGCTGTATAATATCTGTGCTCTTTAATGTATAGATAACAATGTGTAAAAGGTGAGAAGATCACTTTTGGTCCATCTTTTAGGAATTTAATGAAGAGCATTTAAAATTCTTCCTGAATATAAATGAGTGTATGCATGTGTGGGTGTCGGTGTGGGTATGTGTGTAAGCGTCGTAATTGGGAAGCAGAGTGACGTTGGGGCACACAAAGGAGCAACCCTTGTCGTACCATGTGTAACCGATGGATGGAACTGAACTTATTAGCACAACTACCTTTTCCTTTCTTTTACTGAAAAGAGCAACAGCAAAGCAATAAGACAGAGAGCACTGCATCTGTCTCCAAATCTCATCAATGGTCTGTGAGACTGCCTGGTTTCAGTATGTTTTTGTGAATTCTGTAGCTCTATTAAATAAAGAGAGGAATGAACTTTCTTAAATGGTTCATTCATCTCCTAGAATTACTTTGTTGACAGTTTATATTAAATCATGCATTCAGATGTATTCTCTTATTGGATATAAAGTACCTGTGATTGTATAAATTTAGGAAGTACATTAGTATCATCTGGATCCGGTCTTTTATCAGTTCCCAGAGTCAGAACCAGACACGGAGAAGCTGCATTCAGCTTTTATGCTCCTTATATCTGGAACAAACTCCCAGAAAGCCTCAGATCAGCTGAAACACTCAGTTTATTTAAATCCAGGTTGAAGACTCACCTGTTCTCAGCTGCATTTGAATAAAGCACCAAATCCACACTTTAAGCTTAAATTTCAAAACTTACATTTAACTACTGATTTTATCTACTGTTCTGATTTTATCTGTTTTGATTTTATATACTGTTTTGTTTGTTTGTTTGTTTGTTTGTTTGTTTGTTTGTTTGTTAATTAGTTAGTTAGTTTATTTGCTTGTTTTAATCAATTTTAAATCATGCTTTTTATTTGTTCTTGTTTCTAATGTCTCTGTAAAGCACTTTGAATCACCTTGTTGTTGAATTGTGCTATACAAATAAACTTGCCTTGCCTTGCCTAGTACTAAGTCTATTTCTTTGTTCTCATCTGTAGGTACTTTAAAATACAGCCTCACGACTTGCTTCGGCTATTTCTTAAGAATTAACTCTTCTTGTTGATGTTAGTTTTTTTTTTTTTTTTGGATTCAGGAAGCCAGTTTATTTGGTCAAGCTCACTAATACAGACTTGGGCAAATTCAAAACATAACCTAAGCTGCAAGTGACTTGAGTCTCTGTGTGGTATTTCTTACTTGTCTGAGTCATTTTGCTCCCTTTAACAATGTAAAATGATACTTCTGAGATGCCCAATCAGCAGGGAATTGTATCACTGACGATCCAAAAAAGTCACTATTGGAGAAAAAATATGTTTTGTGATGTTATACTACTGTGATTAAGAGTCACAAGAGAAAGTATTACTAGTTACTAGTAAGTAACTAGAAATACAGTTGGAGAAATCGAGAGAAATGCTGTGCTGTTTGTTTTAATTCCCCCATTTCATTTTCCAGGTTTTGTTATTAGTTTCATGTATTGATCTACTTTTGGAGTTGATCCATATTTGGATTTGAATCTAGGAATTTTTGGGAAGAAATCTTTAGGGATGAGATAAAATTAGTCATATTGGATCACATCAAATTGATACAGGAAAGATTAGAAGACGCGTGTTGTTTTTTGTTGTTTTAAAGAAAATTGAAACACAAGTCATCCAGATATCTTTCCGGGACTCAAATCATTCATGGTTTGGCAGTAGTTTTTAGCCTTGGTTGAGCTACACAGTCTTGGACAGTTCTTGATAACATTTGTTGAATTATTCTTGATAATTGTTCTTGTTGACATCTGGTAAGAAGCAGGAATATTGTTCCCCAAGGTAAAGACGAGTGGTAGTGTGAGAGAATCCCAGCGTTGACCATCGATGACATTAGAGCACCCTTGATCCCAATATTGCTGCACAGTGATGTGACAGTATGACACATTAAGCGAACAGTTGAACCTAATTGGCTCCTTGTGTGTGGGTGTGTTGGTGTGTATCCAACTGGGATTTATGTCCTTTGTAATGCTAATGGAAAGACAGCAGTAGGGATCGATGTACTTTACAAAAAGACGTTCATACTTTACATTAATATTTGGTTCATTGATGGGTTTTCACAGATTTTTTTTTTTTTTTTTTTTTTTTCCCGTGTGAGAGCAATACAAGAAGAAAAGATAAATTGGTGAATGGTCAATGGCACTTGGTATTTGAAGACATGCTTTCAAAATTCTACAATATTTTCTTTTTCCCCCCCCAATCCAATATCAGTGGATTCACATGTGTTGTCATTGTTCTTTTACTCTGCAGACACACGGCTCTGTTGAGGATGACATCCCACAAATTCAGTAACTTGTACTGCTGCCGGCACAGTTCGTCATTATAATTGTTGGAGAGTAAGGAGGGAATGGTAAGGAGGAAATAAATGGAAAAAATGGCAGAAAATCTCATTGTGCCTGAAATTGCTTCCTTCCTACACCACTGTTTCTACATAGTAAATATTTTAAGCTCTCGGTAGTTTACTGTGAGATTTTGGAATCATTACTGTATATGTAGCCCACCACTGTTATCTTAAAATCGCTAGCAAAACCCTGAATCTGCTTTTTTTTTTTTTTTTTTTTTCTTCCCCCTTCCCCTGAAAGAGGATTATTTGTAGCTTTATGGTACTTAAAAGTATAATTGTCACTGAATTCAAACTCAAAGCTACTAAATGCAAGCATAGGCAGCCATTCTAGACAGAGCACCATAGTGAACATTGTTAAGGATAATGAAATTATTCCTTGCTGAAATTAAATCTTATGAATGTTTGGAGATGCACAAAGTTGCTTGGATTTCAAGCCATAATTAAAAGGGAAACACAAAATGGAAAGTGGGTGTGCTATGGTCTTAACTTTAATACCAGCAGAAAATGCTGATCTCCTGGGAAGTTTCCACACAACATTCTCTACGGTTTACAGAGAAGGGTATGAAATTGAGAAAATATACTGTGGGCAATAGTTCTCTGGATCAAAATGCCTGTTTGACATCAGAGTTCACAGGAGAAAGGTAGTTTGGCCACTCTCCTCTGAACTTGAGACAGACTCTGTCACTCACAAACTCACTCATCACCCCCAAGGTATGCAGAAGAGTGTGTCTGAATGCACAAGATATCAACCCTTGAAACACATGGACTACAGCACCAGGAGACCACACTGGGTGCCATTCCTGCCAGCTAACAACAGGAAAACAGGCTAAATTTGCATAGACTCGCCAAAATTGGACAATAGAAGAATGCAAAGGTCTCAGATTTTTGGTGGTAGGGTCAGAAAATGCTGTAAACATCATCATGGATCAATCCTGCCTTCCATCAGTGGTTCAGTGGGATATTTTTGATGACAGGCTTTGGGGCTGTTAGTACCAATTGAGCATCGTTTAAATGCTACAGTCTGTCTTGAGTATTGTTGCTGACCATCTCCATCCCTTTATGACCCGAGTGTAACCATCTTCTGATGGGTGCAAATGGCTCAAACTGGTTTCTTGAATATGACCGTGATGGCCTCCACAGTCCATAGATCGTACTGGTAATTGGAGATTTGGATCATGGATGTGTAGCTGACAAATCTTTATAAGCTATTGTGTTAATATGTACCAAAATCTCTGAGGAATGCTTCTAGCATCTTGTTGAATCTGTGCCATAAATAATTAGGGAACCTGTTAAGGCAAAAGGGGTCCAGTATTTGTAAAGTGTACCTAACAACGAAGTGGAGAGTAATTCAATATATAGGTTTTTTTTTTTTTTTTTTTTTTAATTGAATTTGTTTTATGTGGGATACAATTTAATAGTCCCCGTTTACTAATTTTCAGGCCTACTCCAAGTTTCTCATTTTGCATAATGCTTTGGTCCAGAAAAGCTGAAACCTGTTGGCATACAAAGAAACTGACAGAGTGCATACATGATGTCCAACACCCTTTGTGAAAAGAGAAGGATAAGAAGAGATTAGACAAACGAAGGGGATAAAGATAGAGCTAAAGACAGGCTTTGTTTTTGGTCCCCTTATGAGCCAGGGATCCTGCTAATTACCAAGCTCTCTGGTCCTTGCTAAATGTGTTTGAAATCCACTGGATGCAGATAATTGAGCTGGAAATGTGTTACATGACAAAGTCATGCTGAAGGACAACCACTAAAAAAGGCCTCCTCTCCATCGTTTTCTCTGTCAGGCACACTTTTGATATAAAACTTTCTCAAATGATTCATTCCACAGTGTTTATCTTTGTTGTTTGTTGAGATTAAAGCTTAGGGGATGCTTGAACCACCTTTTGTGATAAGCTATAGTCAAAACAGAGACAGGTCAGTGGTGGACGTGTCAGACAGGTCTGTGTTTTCTTGTTGCTGAATAATTGCTTTTAGTTTTCAATTTAGGGATTTGAGCTTTTTAAAATCCCTCACATCATCATAGCAAAGCAAAAGACTGTTTTTATAGCCACAGGCTGGATGTGTCCATCTATGCATCTCAAGTTTTTTTTCTCAGCTAAACAGTGTCTTGTACTTGAGTTTTTGTATAGCCTAAGTCTCAAATTGATTTCGGTGCTTCATATAAAATTGATTTACTGACTTGGATACATAGATCTCGGGCAGAGATCAGCCTCCCCTGAGAATGTTGGAGTAAAGTGAAAACAAGGTGAAGAGAGACTCCCTGTCGTTCCATTTGCATTTTAATTATAAATTGCATCATTGCACCGAGTGCGGTAACAAAACAACTCTGCCTCTCTCCATTCACTCCTCCCATTTGCTTCAAGCTCAGCTCACTTCACGAGACTGAAACTTCGTGCGGAGAGCCTCTGCTGGGCAGAAATTAAAGAGGGAGAGTTATATGTAAGAGAACAGTTGGTGAAGCTGAATGAAGCCTTGCCTCAGTGAGTGTATGAAAACGTTATACAAATGATGTTTGTATCAGTTTAGTTTAGAAGAAATACATTGCTAAAAGAAGATTTTTGTTTCGATAGTAAGACAGACTTTGCTTTGGGCACTGGAAAAGAAGACAGTGAAAAACCTCTGGACTTGCTGCAGCCAATATCATTTTGTCATTTAAAAAGCTTTTCTCTGTTATCTTGGCAACATGGGCCCACTATGATTTGATGTCTGTCTCAGAGTATATAATAATTTTTATTTTTTCAGGGCTGCAAATTTTCTCAGCAGGTTTGACTGTTTCTGCTGTGTGTCTTTGTGTGTGTTTGTTTGTGTGTGTCTACGCTTAGGAGTATTAGTTTGTCACTTGTGTTGTCAGTAATTATATAGAGCTAATTGATCACACTGGAGAAGTGTACAAGGACAAACTGTGTGAATGCAGACTGAGAGGCTTGAGATGTGGCCCATAAAAATCCAGCATAGCATGGCACATTATTTACAGGGGTTGTATTTCCGTACCACTTGCAAAAGGTACCCCATATGTGAGAGAAGTCCTTTATCTTTCCTGCAGATTTGACTGATAAAAATGTTACATTGGAATGGTTTCTATCGGAGTTTGCAAAATATGGGAAAAGAATATTGCCAGTATGCAAACAGATTAATTTGCATTTTTCTAATCCTAAAAGGCAGAAAAGCAGTTGGCATGTGTAAGGAAGTATACCAAGCCATTCACTTTCATATATTTATTCACACGTTGCATCTTTGTGTGGGGAAAAAACTTTGAACAGACTGCAGGTGTTTTGACACACACAATTTGAATAGTGTTGGGGAAAATCAAGAGGTTTCCCATTCTCACATATAGTACTGTGCAAAAAATCTTGAGCCACCACTCGTAAAGTAGTCTTGTGTTCTCCAGTTTTTCTTTCATTTTTAAAGGTGGGAAATGGGTAGAAAACTGAGGTATGCCAAATTACACAAGAATTTATTTGAAAATTGGTGGCAACTGGTCTTATGAAGTGACATGTTTCAATCAGTCATGGTTTTGCCTCCTCAGAGCCTGGACATGAGCACGCAACATTGAAGCGGCGTGGGATCATCTTGACAGAGAATGGAACAAAAGGCAGTTGGTATGCAAAGAAGCACTTTTGCAATGTCCTCCAAGAAGTCTGGAGAACTATTCCTGAAGACCACTTAAAGAAATTAGAAGAAAGCTTGGCTAAGAGAGATCAGGCTGTGCTGAAAAACAAAGGTGGACATACCAGTCTGTTTTTCCCTTATAGAATATATTTCTATGTATGTTTGGATGTGTTTCAATCATTGACTGCACATTTTTCAAAATTTCCTACAAAAAATAAACAAAAGACGAGTGGTTTAACATGTTTGCGCTACACTGTATAGCATGAGATAGTTGGCTATAGATTTGAACTACTCTGTTTGATTTAGACAAGGTTTGCTACTTTTCTAGAGTATATAGGATGCAGGAAACACAATGTACACTTTATACTAGGGAGCTGAGAGGGTAAAAACCATCTAATAACTTTTCCAACTGAATCAGATGTTTACATTCTCACCTACAGGTTTGCCCGACCTGTAATTCATGTGTAAATTCTGGACTGCATTGCATTGTGTTAAAACTTCTCAAGTCGTTTTAACTGTAGTTTAAATTGTGTACAAGCTGCTCTTTATATAACCTTTATGTGCACTTGAGTCATGTAGCAGCTGGTCTGCTCTGCAACAGAAGAGCAATGGAGAGATTTGGTAAAGATCAGAATATGACGGAGAAGTGGGAGGATTTAAGAGAGGATGATGGAAAAGGGCAAATGCTGCCAAAATATTCTTTTCCTGTCTTTTCAGCCTTACTATTACATTAGATGCACAGACGTACTGGGCTACTTGTATATTACACCGACAGGAGCTGCTCAGCCATGGAAACCCATGACATGAAGCTCCAAGCAAATGTTTTTTGTGCTGATGTTGATGCCAGAGGAGGTTTGGAACTCCTCCAGTTTGGAAGATTTGACTTCACTTACTGTATTGAAAATGTAATTATTTCTTGGTATGACTATAGCAAACACTGTGACGTACTTACAGTACATACAGTACATGCATCGGTATGTTATGTGTTGCAGTACAGCTGGGGATATATTTTGAGCTAAGCTGTCTTGTTTTATTTGCTAGCATTATAGTAGTTTTGTTATCTTAGCTGCAAGTAATACCTTTCTCGTTTGAAATCATCTAAAGTAGAAAATGCCACGTGAATTAGTAGATCTAAAGCAAGGTATGTAGTAAGGCATGGTTGCTCAGTTTTATAGCAGTCTTGAGAAGGATTAAGAGAAGTGAAAACGGAGAGTTTAGGTGATTTTAAAAAGGGGAGAGAGAAGGAAGCTGTGAGAAATGGAGAGTGAGAGAAGATGACTGGTGATGCGGAGAGGGATAGTGATGGTGTTTCGCTGGAGTTTGCGCCACGGTTCAGGGAGGACCTCTGTCTCTGCCAGTGCCTCTTAATCCATCACACCTCCTGCGGTCCTGGATCCGACACACTACAGCGTCTTCCCAACCCGCTGACGAATTTATGCTCAGCTCTGTCATGCATGTGTGCCCACTGTTCCTGGCCTTCTCTTATCCCTGTTTTCACTCTTTTTCTTTCTCTGAGTGAATGTCAGGGCTATCAGCACTGCCTCGGGCAAGATGGACAGACACTGTTTTACAGTGTTTTTATACATTCTCCACATCTAGACTTGTTCTTTCTCTCAACACTGAGAGGCTTTTCTCCTTCCCTTTTCATGTTTTGCCTGCCAGTGTCTCCTGCAGCAAGCTCAAATATTTTCAGTGTTCTTGCCCTTAATTTCTGCTACAAATCCAGAATCTCTCATAACGAATATTTGGGATATCTTCCTTTTTTATGATCCATGTGCATGTACTTATTTGACAGGATGTGCACCTCCAGCCATCTGTGAGTTTTAGAAATGAGGGTCGGCTACTTTACTTGATCAATCTTGCTAACCCCCCAGATGGATCTGCACATACTGCCTAAGCTTTTTATGAAATCTGACGTTATAATGAACAGGCTTGATTAACCCTCTGTCAGACTGCTCACCAGAGCTGGAGGAAAGAGAATTGTGGTGGTGGTGATAGAAGAACATGGCCTGGCTCTAGGCTGTGAAAAGATGAGCTAGCATGTGGGCATTTGATTTACGTTCAGAAATGCGTCACACATACGTTGAAGTCTGCAGCACTTTGTCACTTAACCTCAGTTTTCTGGCAGGTTTTCAGTGTTTGTAGTCTGTCCCTCTCAACTCTGCAGCCCGCCTGTGTACCTCACAGGTTTGCTCTGTGCCTGTTGTTGCACAAGGTGACCCTCTAAACACTCCAGGATCCCTGCTGTGATTCTGGCTTTTCTTTGTAGCGGCCAAATTACGCACCTCCACCCCCTGTCCACCTGGTGGCGATGTCTCAGCACCTTCCCACCTGTTTCTCTGAGGGAGAGGATAGTAGGTAACTTAATATTTTTGACATTTCCATTTTATTTTCCGTGTAAAGGGAATTAAGATAGTGACAGGCTAATTGTGTATTGATGTGTGTTTGTGTGCTTGCATGTAGAATGTGTTTTTCCTTTTCTTTTGTATAATGAATATATTTTCTGTTTTTGAGACTCTGCGATAGCTGTAATGAATTCCAGAAGGCTTTTTGTTGTTTTGTTCTGTCACTCCTATTTCACAGTAGACCAGGTTGCTTGAAGTCCCTGCCATATGGTCATACTGAAGGATTTATTGGATAAACTTAACCTTTTCATACAAAAACATTGCTATAACTCTACATAACTTATGTAACCACAATAGGATCCGTTTGTCTTTAGAATGGCAATTTATTGTAAAGTTAGAGTAGGTGACATTAGATTATGTTGGAACAAGTATTAATTTTAGAATATGAACACCACCTACACTTGTGCTCATAATCCAAAAACTCGTGGTGATGGTAAATGTAGATTGTAATTTTTCAACAGCGACATTTTATATGTAGGGATAGTAAAGCTAAATATTTTTTCTGCATGTGTTTTTGCTACTATTTAGCCATGACAGCAGAAGCAGCATAAAGAGAAAATGTGCAATGCAGCAGTGGTCCCTGGCTGTAACTATCAGTTAATTAGGTGAAGTATTACACTGAAACAGGTACCCTAATGGACTGCCAAGAATGTTATGTTAGGACGACTGGCTCTGTAGCCACAGTCACTGGCATAATTGCAAATTATTGATCTGTGAAGATATTATAGGCTGATGATCCAACCTGCTGAATATTATACAGGTTCACCTCCTGCAGCTCCCACCATGGTATGAATATGTTACCTCTTAGGTGCCATGTGGTATTTGCAACCAGGATGTTAGAATCAGATTTTTGGGTCTTGTGGGTTATAAGGCATTGACCGGTTTTGTTTTGACAAAGCCTGCAGGTACTAGATCGGATTAGAATCTCAGGAATTTGGAGACCAAGTCAACACTGTGTCATGTTTGTTGACTCATTTTCTTCTGTTTCTTTCTCTCTTTCTTTCTTTCTTTTTTTTTTTTTCTCCCCCGTCCAGTGTGGTACGGTGCATTGTACTGCAGGTCGTTGCCAGTGACATTGCTATGGGAATGTGATCATTTGCAAGGATGTTTAGGGGGTGCCTCATGTCAAATAACATCCAAGTAAATATCAGGATCTGAAGATTCCCAGAAAATTACACTTTCAGTGGTTTTAGCATTATGGCTGTTCAGTCTAATTGAGGAAACAATATGAGCAAATGTTATTTGTCAAAGATGTTTTTTGTTTGAATTTTAGTTGGTCTAAAAGAACACAATCTGGGAGAAGTCAGGCTAACAATTCAGAGAAAATTACAACTGATGTATGCTCTGTCAGCCCAGCAGCTTAACAATGTGCACTCTCCAGCATTTCTATGCATGAGCTTCTGCTTTCGGCTGCTCCCTTTAGGGGTCACTGCGGTGGTTCATCTGCCTCCATCTCACCCTATCCCGAGCATCCTCCTCTGTCACATCAACCTTCTGAATATCCTCCTTGACCACATCCATGAATCTTCTCTGTCGTCTTCCTCTTTTCCTCCTACTTGGCAGCTCCATATTCAACATCTTTCAGCTCCTTTCCAGCCTCACATAGAAATCACTACACACCTTTTCCTTTCTCTTTGCCACCTAGCCTCCCAATGCTCTGTCTACTTTACTCGTCCTTCTGACTATCCCTCTTGTTTCTTTGCTAACCCTTTTGAATGCTTTCCTGTACCTCCTCATTCAAAGCCAAGTCTCCTTTTCTCTGTCCACAGGGTACACCTTCTTAGCAAATTACCACTTCAGCTGTACTTTCCCAGTGCTCCCCACCTTTTGTCACCCTATGTTCCTGCCTCTTCCTGAAATGCATGTTCACCTCATCCATCCTTTTCTCTGCCATCTGTGCTTTTCTCTTTTTAACACTATATCTCTCTAACACCACCTCATCACACCTGTTCCTTTTTACTTGCATTTCTTCATCGAAGAACATTCAGCATCAACGCTTCAGTTTCTACCTTCAAACTCATGATCCTGGCTGATATTCTCCTCACCTCTACAACATTGTTCACATGATCCTTTCTCCATTTCTCTTCCTATCTACACCATGGTTGTTAACCTGTGCACCAACGGATCCTGCATGGAAATCTTATTGGTGATCTACACGTTTTATCTGGCAAACCCAAGCAAGTCTAGTTAAATGATTGGAAATGTTTTAAATATCAAATGTCTGGCAAACTTGGCATTTCTTTGATCCTGTTAAGATTATTATTATTATTTTTTAGAAGGGCCAATAAATACTTTTATCCTGCAATGAAGTAAAGATAATACTCCAACAGCTAGACATATTGAAAGTAAACAAGCTAAATATGCATTGTTCTCACTGACACTGAGGTTGGGAAGGCTGTGCAAGCGATGTGCATCACCAGCTATTCAGATTGTCACAAGCACAGATGGAAAAACAAATGAACAGAAATGTGTCCTCGAGTGTAAATATGCATTGTAAGCTCTTCACAATATCAGATTTGCAGATGGAGGTAACATATGCACAGAATATGCTATCACCACGTAAAATTTACAGATGGAGTGAATATCGCAGCACAGGAATTATTACACCATGAGCCGAGTGTCATGTATTCACTTAGTGTGTAACATGTTAGTGATGTGGTACCGGTATACCGTGGGGCTGTAACAGTCTGGACAGCTGGTGGCCTCTAGCTCTCATCCTGATGGCAGAGGCAGACGCAGCATCACCTCGCTTACCTCTTGTTTATGCAGAAGAAGTTGAATCTATCTGTCTTTTGGTTTGTCAGAGTCTCTTCCCTGGCGTGTTGAAGTATGTGACAGAGAGATGGAGAGAGATGGTGACTGGACTGGTAGAGTGAGAGCAGACTAGGGCTGGGTATCGTCACTGATTTCTAGAATCGATTCAATTCCGATTCACAAGGTCCCGAATCGATTCGATCCACGATTCGATTTAATTCGATTTGATTCGATTCGATTCTGGGAAATTTTGACAGTCAGAAATATTATAATTCAGATCAGTACATTTACATATTTTTGTATCTATTAAAAGGAAGCTGACACACGCAAGACTTTATCAAAGGTGTGAGCATCACAGCAGATGCCTTTGTGTCAAAGTAGCTGAAGATAAAACACAGAAAAACATGAAGGTGATTTTCCTGTTCTGGGATTTTATAAAAATATTCTGCAGTACATCAAAAACGAAAGAAAACCATTAATCAACATATGAACATCACCTCTGAAGTTACAGCGGTTTTATTAGAGACACGGCTAAGCGTTTTGCATTTTGCTTAATTTTAAAAAGTTTAAATTTGTTCAATATTGAACGGCAGAAATTAGGTTTACTTTTCGGAAGTAAGTAAAAGGGAAAAAAAAACGTCGGCCGACAGCACTGTAAACAACGGTAGACTTGTGTGTAACAAGCAAGCGAATAATGCAGAAAAGAGAGAGAGCTGTGCATGAAGTGTGATTTTTATCCTGAAAAGTCAGGACGATGTTTATGTGAAGCGTGGTTTGGATCTTCTTTTGCTGCTGGTTCGGTCAATATTGTTTGGAGAGAGATAAAACTAACAGCCATATGATCAGCGCAAAAAGGGCGTAAACACACAGCGCGGACCCGCGGATCAGAATCAGCGAGCTGTCGGCTTTCAGCCCCGACCGTCAGCTGAGAAAAGCGACATCTAACTGATCCTGATCCGTCGGCGCTGTGTGTTTACGTCTTTGTGCAGAAGCCGTGCACCTGCTCTCATTTACTGTCTTAGCTGTTTGGTGGTTGTTGAAATTTTGTGATCTTTCACCTGAGATTCTGGCATTTCGGGCAAAATAAATTAATATTAAAAAATCGATTCAGGATTTTAATGAATCGATTTTACGTTATCCAAGCTAGAATCGATTTTAATCGATAAATCGATTATAAAAACCCACCCCTAGAGCAGACTGTCTTTCTGTAATGAATATAAATGGGCTCCAGGTCTCACTCTCCTCATCTGGCCTACCTTTCTGAAAGCAGACATGGGATGAGAATGTGGATTGAAGTTGGCCCATCCTCCTATACTCCTTTTGCTACACAGTCACACCTTCTGCATTATACATACAGAAAACAGAAGATCAAACTTGTTTTGTGCCATGCTTTTTTTTGCCGGCTGCATTTTGGTTTTAAGGTGTCATTTGAAAGGGGCATCTTGAACATAATCTTCTGCAAGGTAAAAGGTAAAAAATGACGACGTGCCCTAAGGAAGCCCACAAGTTACACTTATAACTCAACATAGCACTGAATTCTGATCTGTAGGGTACATTTATTCTGCTTATGTAGTTTGTAAACTATTTCTTTTTCTAATTATTCACTGTCTGTAGTCCTGAAATGTAAAAAACTGAGGAAATTCTAATGTCAAAGAGCTGATAAATTGTTGTATATCATTTAAGATTAAGTGTGTGGAGAGACATAAACCATTTTGACACTTATGTGAATGTAAAGTAAGAACATTTGTTAAAACATGACTTCTTGAAATGAACCATAGGTTAAAAAATGAATGGTTGCAAGAGGTTTTAGTGCTGAGGTTGTTGTGCAGAAAATCAGGAATGATGTGTCTTGTCAGTCAAGATTTTGTGATAATGACATTTTCAATAAAGATGTGCAAAAACCGATGTTGAAGGACAGGAGTGCAGAACATTTTCTCTTTTCTACCGTGCACTTTCTGTTTTTGATTAAACTGTAATTATTGTAAGTGCAGAATGGGTTAAAACCAGAGTGGCAACATCCAAGACTATAATAAGGCTCATGCAGAAGTGCCAGAAACGGTTCTTCATTTCCAGTTACTCAAATGATGACAAATTGCTCTGAAGATGAGTCCCCATGGACTTCTGTGCTAAAATGCCCAGCAGAAATGAAAATTTTTTGCAACAGCTGTTTGGGGGCAAACTTTTAAATAACTCCCCTGTACACATTTTTGTGAACATTTAACCTTTTAGCATTATTTTGTCATGACTAACAGTCGCCTAGCGTTAGCAGGTTTCTGTGACTGTGTGATGTTGTCCATCAGTCCATCGCAGCACTGTTAACCAGGCTCTGTAGTTTTATCTTGTAACTTAACAGTTACAAAAAACCCCCAAACAAACAAAAAAGGAGAGCCAATGCCACAATGCTAAAACCGAGTCTTCGAAATGGCAGTTTACAAACCAGATGGTGACATCTTTGTGACTCAATTCATTTTTATATGGCCTGTAAATTGCATGTGAAAACCATGCAGAAAATACTTTGGTGAGCTTGTGACATTAGTTTTTCAGATTTAAAAATAGAACCTCTTACTTTAGTGGTGTTCAATACAACAATAGCCCTCAAAAATTGTAGTGGTAAAGAAGGACAGGTCATTTAGTCTTCACAATGCAGCATCCCTAGCACAGCGTTTGTATGCTTTTGTTACAGAAGAGTAAACTGTTGTCTAGTTCTTTAGTTTGCTGTATTTGCAGGCAGAGAAATTTTGATGTATACTCTGCAGAATCTGAACTTGTTTGCTGTTCTTCTGCATTGCTCTCTCTCTTTCTAAGCACTTCTTATCCTCATCCTAATTTTCACTGCTTTTTATCCAACCTTAGAAGTGCTGATGGCTACCAAGTAGCTGCAAAAAATTCTTCAGTCCTTATCTGAACCACAGCACCTCGATTACCTCTTTCCTTTGTCTTTTAATTGCCTTTGGGAGAGCACAGTCTTTGTGCCTGCCATACACTGTAATGTGACAATATTTATTTTCCCTACATCATATGCATTATCACCTATTAGCCATTCCTTTCGTTCACACCGTCATCTTCAGATTCCTGTGACAAATGAACTGTCTGAAGACATTTCTCCTGAGGGAGTCCTATGATTAGCACGCATCTCCTCTGTCTCTCAGTTGTTATTGTTGCTTTTCTCCTACTGCTTTGCTCTTGATGTTTGTCATGAAAAACAAGGAAAAAAAACATCCCAAGCTTTTTTTCTGGTTAAGTGTCATCTGGGTGTATTTAGAAAGCTGTGAGGCTGTTAGCAGTGCTGCCAGTGTTGTCATGTTTTCTTAAATTGATTTCCTGTGATTACTAGGCATTCATTGTGTTCTTTAAGGGACACGATACAAGAAAGCCACTTGGTAAATTGTGCCTTGAATACACTGTGATACAATACCAGAATGATGACACGAGGAAGCACATGCATGTAAAAAATCACCCTCGCTCACTCGTATAGACTGTAATTAATTGCCAGGAAGTCTCAGGTAATTTAAATTGCAAATGAGTACAGCTTTTTTTTCTCCCGACTTTTTTTTTGATTAATATTTTATTGTTTTACTGAGCGAAAATGCCACCAGTGTTTTCATCAGATACAAGTGGCACAAAAGAAGAAAAGGGGGCACTGAATTGAGATGATCAGATTCAGGCGTTAGCTCTAAACATTAATTAAGTTGTCTGGTTCCAGAGCCGGTGAGGTCCGCGTGTCGCCTCTTCTGTTTCCAATCCACTCACCAAGAGACAGAGGTTCCTCTTACCTTTTTACCCCTTTCCTTCCCTTTTTTTGTCTCTCTGGATTCTTGGTCCAGTACTGTTTCTGCCAAGTTTTCTTAGGTCCTAAACTTGTCTTTCAATCAGACACTAATTAAGCAATGGAGTGGAAAGGTTTCTCTGGCAGGAGATCAGGGGGACTTGCAGGTTGAGTGAGAAAAGCCAGATCTTGAGACCTTGATGACTTAGGTATGAAATTTGTGGAGAGGAACTTGAAAGGAGCGTAAGGGAATGAGACGAGAGGAAATGAGAGATTTAGACAGCAGAGAAATTACACTTTGAAACCAAACCGTGCATATTCCTTTTTATTTTTCAGTAAGATGTTCAGGCATTTGAGACTGCTAGTATAGAACGGACCAAAAATTAGAATAGGAAAATAATGAGGAAACTCCGCTTTGCTTCAAATGGAAGCGGAGAGGTGATGTAGCCGTTACAGTCTAAATCTGTACCGCAGTATTCTGGAATAAAAACAGCCTTGGAACAGGTGCTTATCAAACAAAACTTTGACCTTTCTTAGTCGTTTGAAAGTAAAGTGTGACCTTGTGTGTGTTGTGAGTACAGACTGGCTGCTTGAGATGAAAGTCTTAAGTCCTGCCCTTCACTTACAGCCACAGCGGATGGGATGCAGCCTGGCTGGAATCACGTGGCTGGCACAGCACTCTGTTCATCTCAAAGCAAAACAAAGATGAAACCACGCGCAGATAAAGGAAGGGTTCCCTTAGTGAAGCCGAGTGCACGCTGCTGCTGTGCTTTGACTGCCAAAGACTCTTTTAAATAATAATAATAATAATAATAATAATAATAATAATAATAATAATGGATACTTTATTGATCCCCATGGGGAAATTACTTGTTTTTCTCTGCATTTGACCCATTCACTCAGTGAAGCAGTGGGCAGCCACTAAGCAGGCGCCCGGGGAGCAGTGTGTTGGGACGGTACCTTGCTCAGGGGTACCTCAGGGTAGCCGTTAAGTGGATTCGAACCCCCGACCTTCCGATCATGGGGTGACCACTTTACCTACTGAGCTATCCCTGCCCCAAAACAAATAAATCCAGAGCCCTTGCTTCCTACTTACTGGGAAATACCACTCAATTATTCCAAACATTTAATTAAGAATTGCCATGACATGTACAAAGAGAGGCACATACACACATGGGATGCACAAGGTCGCAGATTTCTTAGTTATCGGTTTTGTTGCTTTAAAAGTCAAACTGTTTTAATGGCTGTATTTCTGTGACACTACAGGGAGCCTGTAGCTATTTTAGAGTCTGTTGTACTGAATTCAACTTTCTGCTGTTCTCTGTATGGCAGGGGTTTAAGAGGCAGCCAGCTTGACTGATTATTGGACCTTTCCTACCTCATACACCTCATACCACCTCATCCCACATCTGGCTGCTGCCACTGCCCAACTCTGTGCTCTCAGCATCAATGCTGGCAATGTCCAGAGTACCAAGTCCCCCACCACCGGCAGAAATGTCCAGCAGTCCTGTGGCTGAGAGCTGGTGTTATACTCAGGTGAGTAATGCATGACTTTTTATATTTTGTGTTTCACTTTTTCACTTCCTTGTGTTTTACTAAACTGAACCGTAATCAGGCCAGAATGCATCTTGAAATATTATAGTTAGATTGTCAGGCATTACTTAAGATGGTAACCACTAACCAGTGCCATTAACCAGTCTCCTGTGTCTCCTGTCCTTTTGCCTGGAAATTAATCTCAGCACACAATGCTGAAGGATGTCTCAATTCCTAAAATGCATCTGAAGTAAAAATGGTGTGTGTGTGTGTGTGTGTGTGATTTAACAAAAGAAGTATATCTGATCACATTGCACCACGTTTTTAATTTAATTAAAAAGTAGACTTAATAGATAATATTTTGCTGATTTGCAAAACCGTTGACCATCTGAGATGAAACAAATATAGCTGTAGTTGGGATATAACGAAGCAATTTATGACACACCTGTGGCAATAGTTGTTTTCGCTAGAAATCAATTTTAAATGAGGCTCTGAAGCAGTGATTTTTAATTTTGTTCAACGCCTGTTGCCTCAGCTCTTCTCTCCTCATATCTCTTTATCACCTCCTTCATTTGATACTCTGGTAAAATGCGAAAAAAGGAAATGAAGATGTACAAACTGAGAAATAAGAAATGGGGTATATTTTACTGGACTGCTTTTGTAACCATAATTTTAATTTCACCCCTTGTAAATGCTGAGGTTATTTAATTTGTGGTCTTTAAAGATGTTAGAGGATTTATAAGATTTTGTCTTTAACCAGCCCGAACTCACTTCGGCAAGCTTCCTCGTAATGTCTTTAAGTAGTTATAAGGAATAGTTCTTCAGGAAATTCCAGACATCTTCTTTGGATGTCATCTGCCTTTTGTTCACTTTCCAGATGATCCCAAACTGTTTAGATAATTTTGAAGTCCAGTCTCTGGGGATGTGAATCCATGCCTGATAGTTGTGTGTTCCATTGTGTGTTCTTCCATCCAGGTGCTTTTTTTTTTTTTTTTTTTTTATTTATTTTATTTTTTTTGCATTGGCAGTGTTTTTGGAATCATTGTTATGCTGAAAAATGAAGCTGTTGCCAATCAGACAGTTTCCAGAGGGTATTGCATGATGAATCAAAATCTGACAATATTTTCTTTTTTCATTATTCCATCGTTTCTGACGAGATCACTGGCTGAAATGCAGCACCAAAGGATGACAGAACCTCTGTGTTGTGTTGTACCTCTCCTCTGACTTCTTTAATACATTTTGAAAATGATTTGATATAAAAATTAGAAATTTGGATTTAGCACTCATTAAGACCTTTTTGCTACTGATTTTCAGCCCAGTTCTTGTGTAATTTGGCAAACCTCAGCTTTTTCTTCTCATTTCGCTTCCTTAAAAATTGCTTTCTGACAGCCACATTTGCACTGAGACTGTTTCTGATAAGGGTTCAGCAAACAGTAGATCAATCAACTGATGGACCAAATACATTTCTCAGGTCCTGTGTCTGGTGTTTGCTGAATAACACGACTTTTAGTTATTGTTATTATATCCCCACTAGACGGGCAGGCAACGTGGACAAGCAGCTTTTTTAAAATGTGATTACATAACGAGGTAGCGTAGGAGTTTTGGTACCAATAGGTGTAGCTGCTAAAATTCTCAGACAGGTTTGAATCCCGGTGACCTTTATCTTAAGGTCACAGGGCAAATTCTGAATGCAGTCACTTTTGAAATTGATACCATAGGTGTTTCCACTAGGAGGCTGAGGGTTAGCAGTGGTGGCTGCAAGTGGTTTTTAGACTGGCCACTTTTATGGCCAATAGCTCTTTGGGAATCAACTTGGTGTTGCAAAAACATTATAAAACAATGTTTGTTTGTTTTTTGCTGCATTTTTTACAGGTTTAACTTTCCTGACCGTTTGCTACATAGCACCTTTAAAAACCCTTTGTTGCCATTTTTTCCTGTTATGTGTAGATACAACACTGCTTTATCACTTTTGTTAAGTTCCTTTTTTATGCTTGAATGAGTCAAGTTAAGTGACTTACTAAACAAACAAACCAAAAAAAAAAAATGCAGGTGAAAATGTTCATATTTTCTGGTCTGAAAATAAGTTAAAAAGCAGCTAATTTTTAAATGAAACTATGATTAACTAGCCAGGAGAACTACTGCTCAAGACTACGTTAAAAATTAGAAGAACGTTTGGTTCCTTGGAGGCAAAATATAACAAAATGAGGCCTGACTCAAGACTTTTGCACAGTACCATATGCACTACCTGGCTGGATTTAGCAAAACAATCTAATTCTACCCCAGAAGAACTCTGAATTTAGTAATTTGGTAATTACTTGGTAATCGGTCCCTTTTGTTGGATGCTTTCATGCAGTCAGGAGGTTGAGATACTCTTTTTTTCGGTTCCTCCTTTTGTTGTTTTCTGCCCGTAGATTATCAAATGTCAGTTTGATTCATGCAAGCAAAATTATCTTCATCATTTATAAAGTACAATCTTTGCTTTAGAATTGGCTATGCACAGTCTGACAAATTGCTTCAAGCTTCTTCAAACATTGTTGGTTTGTTGGTAAGAGATTTTTGTTGCCTGCTTCTTATTTCTGCTTGAGGCTAGAGGCTCAAGGCTATATTAGCAGTTACTACTATAATTTACACCCAGATTACTAGATAAACTGTCAGACGTTGAGCTATATTGCGGGTGAACTAGGTTCTGTGTTTTAACAAGGTGGCGATATCGCTGTTTCTTCTGCATCAATTTTGAATGTTAAAAAAAGTTCTCTAAACTTACAAGGTGCAGTGTTAAATTGGAGTAATTCAGCCATAAAGGTGTTCTTGAACAGTGTTACACAATATGTATCTTTTGCTTTAATCAGCCTGGTGCAGCTTTTGCTAATCTTTAATGGTGAATCTTCTTTTTTTTTTTTTTTTTTTTTTTTTTTAACTTTTTTGGTATTTGTGCAATATTAAATCTAGCTTGCTGATATGCTTTTTCCCTGATGGCTTCTACATTACCAGCCAATTTTTTTTATTTTTTTAAATAAAAATTGATGTCATTTTACATGTTTTCTTTGTTTAATGGTTATCTGTTCTATGAAATTGTATTTGTTATAGTTATTGCAGTGTAGGCTTTACTAGCTCAGATAACACTTTCCTGATAAGAGCAAAGCTAGATAAAGTATGTCATTGATGATGTCTGTTTTTTCATCTCTGCTACGTCCTTGCAAAATTGTTTTTTTGTTTTTTTTTCCCGTGGCTACTTTTCCATTATCCTTTCTTCTTTCCCTTCGTTTGTTGTCAGTGTTTATTAAGATGAAAGGCAGTTTTGATGTGCGGTTTTGAAGTCCTGGCTGACCCAAAGACCACTTACCCATATAGAATAGATAAATATATAAAAAAGGAGATCTGGTTTCAGCCGATCCTGTGCTTTTTCTATGCAGATCAAAGTGGTGAAGTTCTCCTACATGTGGACCATCAACAACTTCAGCTTCTGTCGTGAGGAGATGGGAGAGGTCATCAAAAGCTCCACTTTTTCCTCAGGAGCCAATGACAAACTCAAATGGTTAGTAAAGTCTCATCATTCTAGCTAACACATATAAAGTACAGCATTCCTGCTCTAAGAGTGCTTTTGGAGAATGTCCTTTCAAGAAGTCGTCTTAAGGATTTTCAACTTAGATCTCTGTCAGTGCGCCCCAGTAGTGATGGGATTTCCGGCTCTTTTTAGAGATCCGGCTCTTTCGGTTCGGCTCACTAAAAAGAGCCGGCTCTTTCGGCTCCGAACCGGCTCTTCGGGTTGTTTTGTTGCTTTAATTAATTTATTATTAACAATAATATAAAATTATGCACAAAAGGAATTACTAACGTAAAAAAAAAGTGGTTTTATTTATATATGTTTAAATATAAACATATGCGGTGGCCCCTAGAGACAAAACACGTACAAACTCCAAAACACATTTCTAGCATGAACTGAACTTCCAAAGCAGAGCTACTAGATCACTTAAATTACACAATTGAAAGCATGTGTGTATTGTTTGTGTATTTATACACAGGCACTCATATATATTCAAATAATTAAAAAAAAAAGTTCATTTACCTGTTACTACCACACACCAAATCCGGTCGTTGGTACTTGCTGGCTTGTGTAGCCACAAGATAACAAAGGCTCAACACTGCGCCCAGCATCCTGGAGCACTTCTGTTGTCTTTTGTACGTGTTTTGAGTTTTTATGTGCTTCTGAGTTTTTACGTGTTTTTACGTGCTTTG
This sequence comes from Diplotaxodon limnothrissa, assembly GCF_057381915.1. NCBI lineage: Eukaryota > Metazoa > Chordata > Actinopteri > Cichliformes > Cichlidae > Diplotaxodon > Diplotaxodon limnothrissa. The sequence goes on along the minus strand of NC_140599.1, from coordinate 29,502,943 downwards.
GAGTTTTTACGTGTTTTGGAGTTTGTACATGCTTCAGAGTTCGTACGTGATTTGAAGTTTGTATGTGCTTTGTCTCTAGGGGCCACCGTAAATATACTTTTATTTATTCACTCCACATAAAATGTAATAAATAAATCATATAATACAAAAATCAACTATTCACATTTCAAGTTTTAACTATTTAAATTTTCAGCTTTTTCCTGTTACAAATTTAAAGTGAAAAGAACACAAAACACTGCAAACCACAACACAATTAAATATAAATTATAATATGAAAACAAACAGAAGATGCACATTCTCTGTCATATGGACCTGCATGAATAAACTTTCTGAATCCTTTATCATCTGCAACCGAAAATAGTTGTGGATGATTACTATACCTTTCTAATGTTGTTGTCCCTGCCTCTCTTTCTCTCTCTCTCTGGCTCTGTTCCTGTGCTACTGAGTGTAACTACCGCCCCTCCCCCCTCTGCCCAGCGTAAAGCACAAGGCTCGCGTGCAGAGTGAAGCGGAAAAAAGGTGCGAGAGAGAGGCTGAGAGAAAGAAAAGAAAAGAAAAACCCCACGTGACGGCTCGCGTCAAGGAGCCGGCTCGCGTCGTTCACGTCAAAGAGTCGGCTCTAAGAGCCATTTCGTTCGCGAACGACCCATCACTACGCCCCAGGGCAGCTGTGGCTACAATGTAGCTTGCTATCGCCAGTGTGTGAATGTGTGTGTGAATGGGTGAATGACTGAATGTAGTGTAAAGCGCTTTGGGGTCCTATGGACTAGAAAAGCGCTATACAAATGCAGGCCATTTACCATTTACGTGATCTACGTGCTTCTACACGTGGAGTATCAATCATTGCTCTGTGCCTTTTAACGTGTCTGTGTTTGCAGTGTTTATTAGCATATGTTTTGAAATTAAAATTAACCTTCTTGCATGACACGTTAGTATGCATGAATTGATCTGAGGTTAAACCCACATTTAAATTGGATTACTTTACTCTGAGATGAGGGGACTTTGCTCTGAGATGAGCACCCTCCTGCTTGTCGTGTTTAAAATTATAGGTTGAGTTTGAGCAGTTCACACCTCCCATCTTTCCTTGAAACATCTTGGCAACTCCCCAGGAAGAACTGAGGGATGTGGAGGATGTGGCTAGGTACACAGAAAATTGCTCTATAATTCTTCGTCTGCTAATATTCACAGTCTGACCAGGGGAAAATGGATAAATGTATGCTGAATTTTCCAGATCGTAGCTTTGGACTTTGTTTGATTCCTGCAAAGTGTGGCAAAAAATGTTCAAAGAAAAAACTGTTATGTTTAAGGTGCTACAGTGCTTATCCATCCTTGTCAAAGCTAAATTTTTGAAGGCAGTAATATGATTTGATTTTGTACTAGTTTGCCCTGAAATGACTTGACAGACTTATTCCATCCGGTGTTGGATGTGCAACAATCCTAATTGCCGAGAGTGCAGCTGTACAAACTGGCTAAGTGAACAGCTACTGGGCTGTCATGCTTTGACTTCCGTAGATGGCTGAACTGATGAGTACTTTTTGGATCCACATCATCAAAGATTTGTGTTAAGTATGACATGCCAGTGATTTCATTTCCACATAAGTCAGGGTCACTCATTTAAAATCTCATGCATTTATGTAGTGGCCAAAGATATTTTAGGGGGATGAAGGCAATGATTATGTCCTGGGATAAAACAATGCAGTAGTCACATTGGGTTATGTAAGTTGCTTGTTTAAATTGGATGCAAACTGTGTCATGTTAAAGAATGATGACTTAATTAGTCTTTTGTTTCCGGGTGAACGATTCTGTTATTTATTTATTTTTATTTTAACCATCTGTAGCATAACTCTTTTTCAGTTGCATCTTTTTCCAGTGCACTGCACTGCAGATCAGCCCCCCAAGTTGTACAATAAAAACTAGAGACAAACATAAATGAATTAATAAGAACTTGTTAAGAATTCAGGCCAGGTTCGCTTTTCTTTTCATTTTCTTTTACCTTATAATACTTTTTAAGTAGAGGTTATTTAATTTGAAAAATGTAAGACTTACTTGGCAGCTGACTATGACGTGATGCCAGGATTATTACAGTAATTCATATAATGTTGTAAAATATTATTAAATAATTTCCAGAATTAGTTTCCAGATGCTTAACAGTCCATATGGCCATGGTAAAGTGTTTGATGCTATTTAAACTGTAACAGGCTGTGCAACAAACAATCCATATGTAGCGAACACAAAGCTATGATTCTTTTGTGAAACTGGTTTCTGTTGCATTGCTGAGGACCCTTTTTTCCTGTGATTTATTTTAGATTTCTGATGTTTATTTATAATTATTGCGGTTTCATATTGAAATATTAGGAAAGCTCAGACTCTTTGCTCAACTACGTTGTACCACTACTGACTATAAAACTCTGCTGGATTTACCCTCATTTCAATTTGGCCGATTCCAGTCTGCTTGTGAAATTCGGCAGCGCCTATAACACTACTTTTTCGAGGATGCTCTTGCTGTTCAGACCAATTTCACGTCTGTGAAGGATTCTAGATCTTCAACTTGCATTTGTTTTTGTGGAAGAGGAGAATCGAAAGGATCTAGATCTGACAAGTATGGCGGGTGATGAGTGATGACTGTGCTTGTGGCCAAAGTTCAGTTTGTGTGCATTGGTGTACAATTGACACGCACCACAGGTCATGACTTTGCACTGAATGCTCTCCCTCAGGCTCCTTATTCAATTACTGCTGAAGCCCTCAACAGTCGGTCTGATCTTGGGTTAAATGTCCCCCTAAAAAAAACCCCCAAAAAACAAAAACCCCAAACCACCCAAAAGCACAGGGGGAAGGGAAACCCCCCAAAACAAACAAAAAAAACTAACAAAAAACGAAAATACCCCAAAGAGCTTACTGCTGATCACGGATCTCACCATGGACACTGTGTACTTCTACTGAAAATGGCTCATATTAGTAGTGACAATCCTTGACATAAAGGTTGGGTCAGCTTGACACAGAAGTCTGCACAAGTTTGAGATCAAAGGTGGAACTCCTGATGCACACGTGTGAGGTGTTGGAACATGACTTTTCAGGTGCATTGTAATAAAAGTAGCTTCGCTGGAAGCAAAGAAGAAGACTTTGAGGGGAGATTGGGAGTATTAGAATCAGGTGTTGTTTATTGGGTTTTTGTGAGTACAGTGAAACTTTATATTGGTTTTGCTTCCTACTTTGTTAAAAAAATACCCTTTTAATGGCTATATCTTCCACTTTAATGCATACCGTGGTTAATTAGTGACTAGGAAATATATTAAATCCTATGTATTTTATTTATTCACAAGTTTCATAATGTCAAAATATGTTTTTAGCTTATCTGATGAATTTATGCCGTGACAGCGCCTCTGGAGATTTGTCAGTCTTCCCATACAGCCACATGTCACAAGAATCGCTACTCCTCCTGGTCAGAATCGAATCAAACATAGACACGGTGATCACCTAACAGGTCTTCATCCAAACTGTGCTTGGCATTTTACCTGCAATAACCTGCAAATTGTGACGGATCCTGATCCTTATGAGTTATAATACTGCGTTATTGCTGCTGTGGCTTTGTTTAAGTGTATGGGATCATTAACCAACCATGGCACAGCAGTGGGTTACCTCACAGTGGTATTGTCTCACTGTCCCTGAAACCATGTTACAAGTGTGAGTCTGTCTGGCTTATTGTCAGAGTAACATAATAGTGCACCAGACAGATTATAGGTTTACTTTTGAGCATCATTTCCTTTGATTACTGGAGGGTTTTGGTGACAATAGCTTTGGACATGAAGAGTAGTCTGAGACTGCTGCTAAGCAGATCTTTAGTAGCCTTAACTGCTGTGGTTTCTGTGCTTTGATGTAGTCTAAAGCTTCAATTAAATGTTGCTTTGTGAATAAGGACATTATTCGATTTTTAACAACTTGTTTGAGAATTTGTGAAATCAAGAGAAATTGCTTCATACTGGCTAAAACATAAATCGATTAAGTAATTGATTGTGTTTGATGAGGAAGACGTTTTTGTGCCATTATAAAACACATTTAAAAGCTGAAGTGGAGCATAGAAGCGACCGTTTAAAGTACATATCAGATGAAAAGTAAAAATCATTGTCAATAATTTCCAATACTTTTCATCTAAGAATAATCAGATTGTCACTTACAAATATTACAGATACTTCCAGGAACTGATACTCCCCCTTGTCCTTTTTTTTCTCTTCTTCTTTTTTTGGTCTCACTAGTGTGTTTCTTCCCTTTCTTTCCCCTAGGTGTTTGCGTGTGAATCCTAAAGGTCTGGATGAGGAGAGCAAAGACTATTTATCACTTTACCTCCTCTTGGTTAGCTGCCCAAAAAGTGAAGTGCGTGCCAAGTTTAAGTTTTCTATCCTCAATGCCAAGGGAGAGGAGACCAAAGCCATGGGTAAGTCAGAATCACCAGGCCCTAAACAATGGCAGTCAGTTTTATTTATATAGCCTTATGGCTCAGTCAAAATAGGAAAACCTCCTTGGACTGGAAAAAAAATCGTTGATTTGTGAATGTTTTCAAATTTGGTGACTGATTTCAAGTAGGCGTGACGACCTGTTGGCTTACCAGAGATTGAGTGTGCAACATCCTCAAGTTTTAGGTGACTCCTTTTGGTCACAAGGTGATTGCACAGATCACTTTGTAGAAGAAAACCTGTCTCCAAACAGTCACAGTCTGACTCAGACTGACTGCAGCCACATTCAGACAGATTTACGAAGAGCATGGAATTCCTTTTTAATTCATAAACACAGACAGATTGCAACACATTGCAATCAATCTGAGCTAGTCTACCTGGGCACAACTCATCTGTGATGCATCTCTTTGCAATAAGACACCAGTTTTGCCAACTGGCTGCATTTTGGTTATATTCCTATAAAAGCATAGTCTGCAGTTAAATGGCCAATCTCTAGCAACTATGTCAGTATTTGTGGAGGGATTTCTGAATGAGGTTCTGGCTATACTCTCAATTTAAGTTGTTAGTGTGAATTTCTGTGTATGTAGATGGCAACATATTTGCAATTTTCACTGATCTAATTGCTCACCATTAAATGCCATTGATGCTTGACCCCATTCAATCGCAAACTGAGACTAATAGCTGACACAGTCAAATTATTTTAAAGACACCAACTGTCTGCATGTGAATCGTAGACCCTGTCCTCGAAGCAACTATTTGAAAAGCAACAAGATTGCAAGTTCATTGCACACACTGATGAAAGAAAACATATTTATAATACAGGTGATCAAGATGGTAACATTATGTTTTATATGAGGAGCTTTGACATGATAATAAACACATGACCCCTCCCTCACCGGCACAAGAAGTTAAGACTAACAAGCATTTAAAAATACATGGGAGTCCAGTTTTATTTTCTGAAATCCTAACTTGTTCTAATTGACACTGAAAAATATATTCAAATTCATTACTGAAACCTAAGCTGTCCACATAGACTTTATATTCAGCACAAAGCCAGGGATATCTCAAAGTTTAAGAGTTTCAAAATGAAAAACTCTTGTCACACCTGTGTCTTTGGGGCACTGAAATTTGTAATGTAGAAGGTGGAGAGTGTGTCTAATACCCCAAGTGTGTCTAATAACGTAAGGTATTGATAGCCATATGGGCTTGTGTAATCACTGCCGGTTGGATTTATTTCTGGTAAATATATAATTCAAAGTAGCGTGGGGCAATTTTGATTTTAATTAAAAAACACCCAACCTTTTTAGAAGTCTTCGACAGCCTCACTCCCTGTTGATAAATTGGAAGTGAATGCACCTCCAATTCCTTTTTTTTTATTTTTAATTAGGTTATGTTATGGGGAGGAAAAGCAAACTTGTGTGGAATTGAATTAGTGAGGGCCAGATGTGACCGCTTCCTGGTTATCAGGCTTTTTGGCTGCCTCCCTCTCTCCCAGTACCCTGCAGCTCACTGTACAGGAAGCATGGAGGAGGGAAGACGGGGCGGGTGGGTAGGGAGGTAGAGAGACGAGAAGAGGTGGGAGGCGGAAATGTGTTTGAATGAGAGGCATATGCAGTGAAGTTGTGTACAACACCCTGCGGTGCAGGTTGTGTAGAAAGGGAAATCATTTTTCCTGCTGAGAAACATTCCCCCATGTGAACTTAGGTACCTCATTTGCTCACTTAGACCTTTGCCATTTTTCTCACTCACAAATTCGTTTTCTTTCTCTTTTATCCTTTTTAATTCCATCACTATTTGAAAACTAAATCTTAATTCTGAGTGGCCGACTGAAGAAGAGTTTCTCTTGTAGTGCTTATACTGGATATTAGGTATTTTGTGATCTATAGTTTAGTTTTGCATGGAGGATTTTTCTTTGGTAGAAGTAATAATTAGACTGTGGAGATGTATAATTTCAAGGCCTTACAATTTTGGTAATATTGCTCCCTTAAATCGCCAGAGAAAACCTGAATTTTGGGAATGCCAAGTGAAGTAAAAAAGAATCTTCTTTTTCTGACTCTCTTGCTCTCTTTTTGTCTCAAGGGGCTTTCTGTAATAAATGGTATGCTCCATGGTGCACACCCCATCCCATTCTTGCCATATGCCCTCCTACAATCTTCCCACATTCCCCCTGGGGAAACCTAGGCTCTCCACTGCACTTGCATTGTCAATGGAGAAAATTACCCAAGTGCCAGCATATTTGTGACACTTTAGCAAGCACTGTGTCTAAGAATATGGTAGTAAAGATTGCTCTATTGGTTCTGGATCATTTAGAATCCAATTTAATCCAGGCCTCTAGGGAAAAAAAAAGTCAAATAAAAACAAATTGGCTTAATTAAGAAAGCTGAGCGGCTGTGGACTGTTTGTGGCAGGACAGTGATTTGTCTGCCTCTATACTGTGTTCCTGTAGGGACCATATTTAATATAATAGTTATTGGGTTATATTTCTTTTAATGTGGATAGTTGAATAGAAGGAAGAAATGGTTAGAAAAACTAGTGAGAACTTAAAGTAGAGTAAGTCCAGTATCTTAACTTTGCTTCCATTTATATATATATATTTTTTTTAGCTTACTGGAGAAGTAAAGACATATTTATATTTTCCATTTTTACAGATGTATTCATTCCCATGTTTTGGGTTTGTTTATATGGAAAATATGAATATTCCTGCAGTACATAACAGGAGGGTGTAGGATATACTATGACGGATTTGCTTGACATTATCTAATGAAACACCCGATCTGCATCAGTCAGCCCTTGAGCTTCTCACTAGAGAGGGTGTTTGTCTGTGGATCCTCTGATGGTCTGTACTTAATAATGGAGATGGATTCAAACATCAGCTGCAGACCCCCCCCCCCCCCTTTCCTACACCAGACTTGGCCACATCATTTCTCTCTCTTGCTTAATGTGCTGGTTCTCCCCTCTGAGGCTACTGGGTGGATTGTAAGTTGTCTTTTGACCCCACTCCCCCCTCTCCCCAACACACACACACACTCCGTCCTCCCCCCTCCTCCTTTTGCCAGAGAAAACAGCTGCCCCCCTGCAGACTCCTGTTCTGACAGCTCAGAGAGGAGAGATGGAAAGTTCTCAACCATTGCCGCAAGCTGTTTTGTATTCAAATGGTCTCCATGTTAAATCTCCCCTACAGACAATGGTTTTGCTGTGTTGTAGCCAAAGGCTAAGTGAGCTCATGTGTGTTGGCTGTGGTCTGCTTTATATTGTAATTTAAGAATGAGAAATGTTGGTTTCATTTAACTGAAGCTGTGGATGTGAACTTGTCAGAGTCTGTTGCCCTCAGTGACTGATAGAGGCGATCAGGCATTCTGTGTGGGGGGAGTGGAGCACCGTGTAATAGAGTAGAAGTTATTGGTCAGTCTTTATATAATCAGGTTGTATTGACATTGCTAGCAAGAATGTCAATAGACAAGTTTGTGCTGACATTAGCTTATAGAGCTCGATCTTTAGTAGAGGTTAGATTTTCTTGTGTGAACAGCTGTCACGTTTATATCTCTTTATGCCAGCCAGTTTGAATCAGTGTGTAAATGGGAGCAACGTTTTACATTCGATTTTTCAGCTTTTTATAAAAGCTAGTAGAATGCCCATTACTGCTAACTGAAGACTAGACTAATTGTCCTTGAACAGTCAATGCATGAACAATGGATCAGTATAGTCTGTTGTTAATTATAAGTTGTGGTTAGTGGGATTTTGCTAAAATTGAGTGGTAAAAAGTAAGTCCAGAAAAGTGACAGACACCAAGAGAGATGTTGACTCTGGCTGCTCTGTCAGCTGCTATTTTTCTACATGCCAGCTTGTCTTCTGGCGACCTTCTCTTTCTGTGTGCCAATCGTACCCTTGAGTTTTCTGCCTGAATATGGATGTCCTGCACACCTAAATACTCTGGCTTGGCTTCCCCTTTAGTCTTTCTCTCGCTGTCGCCAGTTTAGACATCATTTTTCTCACCTTCAGCATCACCTTAGATTCTCTTTTGGCAGGGTGAGAAATTTCAGTGGTAGTGAAATATCGAAGTGCAACTGCGGCGTTGTTAAAAACTTGACAATTATCTCCACTTGTTGCTGATTCATACTTGTTAAAAGTGTGTTTTTGTTTTTTTGTTTTTTCATACAAGTACAAGTTCATTATAATTTCCCCGAACATTAAGAGGTATGTTACTGAAACCTAAGCTGTCCACATAGACTTTATATTCAGCACAAAGCCAGGGATATCTCAAAGTTTAAGAGTTTCAAAATGAAAAACTCTTGTCACACCTGTGTCTTTGGGGCACTGAAATTTGTAATGTAGAAGGTGGAGAGTGTGTCTAATACCCCAAGTGTGTCTAATAACGTAAGGTATTGATAGCCATATGGGCTTGTGTAATCACTGCCGGTTGGATTTATTTCTGGTAAATATATAATTCAAAGTAGCGTGGGGCAATTTTGATTTTAAAAGACCCAACCTTTTTAGAAGTCTTCGACAGCCTCACTCCCTGTTGATAAATTGGAAGTGAATGCACCTCCAATTCCTTTTTTTAAATTTTTAATTAGGTTATGTTATGGGGAGGAAAAGCAAACTTGTGTGGAATTGAATTATAATTTCCCCGAACATTAAGAGGTATGTGTAGCTCCACTAAATGTGTACGGATCTCTCAGCTGCACCTACCTACCCCCCTCCCTCCACCGCTGCCCTGCTCTTTTTGGTATTCTGGCAGAGTGGCTGCACTCCCACCACCTTGGCCAGCTCACTGAAAGAGTGAGCGCCAGCGATCTGACCTGCAGTTGATTCTCTGCCAGTGCAGTGTTCTGATGCCCCAGTGGAGATGATAGCATGGCATTAGCTGAGCTCAGCACACACAAAGCCGTCATCATTGGTGCCTGTATGCATGCACACATCCACACATGCACCCACAGTCATCTCACTGTCACAGCTGAACACTGAAGAAATCACACTTCTCTTTCTCTTTTCACTGAGTCTGCTGGGGCTTCTTTCCAGCATTCCCTCTCACCTCTCTTCACTTCTTCCTACCCCCCCCCCCCCCCCCCCCCCCCCCATCTCTTCCTGCTGCCAGCCTTTCTCCTCACCCCCTAGATTAGCTTTAGATACTGCCACTGGGGAACTATTCACTCGTCACTGGTCTTGTTACTTACCCAAATAACACAACTTCACAAGTAGCTTCTGTGCTTTGGGGCTTCATCTGGGTCACACATGCTAGAGCCATCAGACATGTTTAAAGGACATAAGAGTGGGTGAAAGTCACTAAAGAAAGAAGATTTTACTGAGAGCCTGTGAAAGATACCTGCATTAAGTTTAATTCTTTGTCTCAGCCCAGCCACAAAAGGTACAGTGTAGCAAAAGTTTGACACAGTTTTCAAACCTGCTAGACTTTGCTGGAGATACCGTTGGCTTAAAAAAAAAAACCTCAGTCGATTTTAGAGTAACTGTTCAGCTGGGAGAACAATGAATAAAGTAGCTTTGTAAAGTGCATAAATACATTTTGTGAATTGACTTTCAGTCAAGCTTATTTGTGTATCGGTTTGCATGTGGATTCCTGTCAGTTTCTTTTGCGTACACAGCCTCCAGAGGCAGAGGATTACAGTGAAGGACCCCCTGCATGAGCAGTGGTGGGAATAACTGCATATGCACTGCACTCCCCCGCCAATCCCCTCTTTGGCTGCCTGCTCTCTCAGATCCAAACAGGGGATTAGACACAGGATCTTACAGTAGCATTGACACTTCATCCTAGTGCTTCCTACTGTGAACTGTCAGCAGATCTCCTATTGGGGTTTCTATGCAAGAGTAGGCTAGAGAGGAGTCTGTTTGAAGTGGCAAGTGTATACACATTAAGTTTACACACCCTGCAGATGTATGAGCCTTAGACATGATCTTTTATGGGGTGGCTGTAGCCTTTTTCACATTTACCTCTGGACATTGTTGGGAGAGTCTGGCTGGACATGAAGCTGGAATTAGGCTTTTTAACATCAGCAAAAGAGATTCTGACTGTGGATGCAGAATACAGGATGATGATACCTACTCATGGCTCGACCGGACATCAAACATACTTTGCAGTGGGCAGTTGTGAGGGAAAAGACAGATTTGAACATTTGATTTTACATGCAGCTCGACTAATATTTGGAATTGTTTAGGGCTGCAACCCACGCCTAAAAAACCAATTGTGTATCTTATAGTCAGCTGGAATCAACACGAGACTTTCACTGTGCTGTTTTACCAGGTCTCAGTGACACAGTGGTTATTTTTAGCACATTTCGTCATCTGCATTAAAAGTTAAATTTAATGTTGACTTTAAGTGGATGTAATATGCCTGGAAGTTCAACAGAAGTCTGAAATGTCAGTGATGACCTGAACCCTTTTAAAGTACTGAATAAATTAGTTGGATTGAGATTAAAAACATTTGTGAAGTTGTTTTGTAAGAACTCAAGCATAGGTGGATTCTGTTCACTATTTTCTGACTCTGTTTTTCTTAAAAATCAACATTGTATGCAATATGTCCAGGTCACTGGAAGGAGGCCCCGGGGCAGACCCACGGCACACTGGAGAGATTGTGTCTCTTGGCTTGCCTGGGTACACCTCAGTGTCCCCTCAGATAAGCTGGAGGAGGTGGATGGTCTGGGCGTTCTTGCTTAATCTGCTGCCCCTGTGACCTGTTCGCAGATAAGTTAATGAAAATGCATGGCCAGGTCTGGACAATAGATGCTGATGGTTCTCATTGTTGGTATAAAAAGCTTTACGACTTTCGCTAGGGTCAGGTTTTTATTGTCTACCAGCTGTGTCAGAGCATGCCTGAAAGAGCAAAAGCTTGAGGGTAGATCCTGGTTAGTAGTGGTGGTTTCCTACCAACAGAGTCTGATAAAGAGGTGTTGGAAGTGCCACAGGTCCACCTCTCAACTCATACAACTTAAAGTTATTTGTTAGGTTTGCCAACACTGGGCCAGATTTTATGTCTGGTTCTTTTAAACATGCTGGGGCTTCTGTGGCAAGAATTCCACAGGCTGTGCTGTGGGGTTCAAAGTGGCTGAAGAATGAGGAGAACAGAGGGATGACAATGTTAACTTTGGACCCGATCCTGAAAATAATAAGGCCTTGGATGGATGTCAAGCATGGGAAGTTTTTATAGTGACCCATGTTTCATATTGATGTTTTGAACTGGTCCGAAAGTTTGGAGCAAAATACAGCGGTCCCTCATTTAGTGCGGGAGTTCTAAAAATAACCCGTGACCGGTGAAATCTGCGAAGTAGCCAGCGTTATTTCTTTTACAATTATTATAGATATTTTAAGGCTGTAAAACTCATCACAACACACTTTATACACTTTTCTCAGACAGGCATGAACCTTTTCACACTTTCTCTCCTGTTTAAACACTCTCAAAGTTCAAACCGTTGCAGAAAGTCCAGTATTATAGAATGAAACCAAAGATCGAACCCTGTTTTCAGGTCCAGAACATGGGGAAATTGAGCAGCTGCGAGAGAATCCAACATCGATGAGGAATGAGTTGAGAAAAATTTATCTGACTGTTTTGTTTTGCTTAATGCACCTTATAATGCAATGTGCCTTATGGTCTGAAAAATAAGGTAAAGTCCAACTTTTTGTGCGATGGTTAGCATCTTCCTCTGCCTTTTAGATGCTACCACAGGTGCCTTTGACGTTGCAAAATGTTTCATCGGCATTGTTGTGTTTGTTGGGGAGAAAACTTACCAACATACAGTACAACACTTTTCAGAGTCACACTGCTAGCGATCAAGGATTTATGTAAATTTGACAAGCTGAACGCATTCTGTACTGTACAGGAGACACGGCACGGAGGAGATCGAGTGACGATGGTCTACAGCCAATCAGGAGGCAGAACACAACGCAAAATTGCACAAAAAAAAAAAGAAATTCTCGAGACCTCAAAAGGTGAACCGCGTTATAGCGAGGGACCACTGTATTAAATGAACCAATTTCAGGATCATGGACAGTGCATACATTTTTCACCATGTTCCCATAAGCTGTGCTCTAGCACATGGCTGTTTGAGTGGTCGACCATACTAAACAAATCCAGTGGAAATTTTTTTTACACCTGTATAGAAATAAATGTTTGTCAGTCAGGCATTTCCAGTTTAAAGTGATGTAATTAATTTTTTTAGAAGAATGCGAAAGAATTCAATGTTGAACTATTGTCGGCTGGTTTACAGTCCTGCCTGTCAGTTCCTGAATCCTGTGTGCATTATAACAACTCTCTACCAGACTGCAACTGTAGGCCTACAATTAACATAGATGTGTATGACCTACATTTCTATGCGTTTTACAATTAACAAGCTGCACCTGTCCTGTTAGAAACTACCCCCAGCTAAATATCTTGTTAGTTTGTGACAATGCACAGCTCTTGGCAGATTGGGTCATAATGAACTGAACATACTCTGACTGTGTTTGGAAAACGGTGCAAAACTAACATCTATCAAAGCAATTTGGGGGATTATACAATCTATGTGTCTATTTAGGTTCATGTAAAACACTCTTGCACTTTGCAATACCTGGTGGTATTTCATCCAATACCATCAGGGAGCGTTCTGGCTGTCCTGTGTTCGTTCTGTTGCATGATAACAAGTACATCTCCGTAGCCAGAGTCATAAAGAACTATCTTCAGTGACACGAAAAAAGAAAAGGATTCCTGTAATAGTCTCCACAGAGACTCCACCAAGCCTTCATCTCAGTATTGTGGAGTGAGTCTGGGTTACATGAAGAGGAAGAAGTCACTGAAACAATCTGAATGCACAGAAGATACTTTGAACAAACTATATGCCAATTATCTTGAAAAATTATGCACAAGTGTACCCAGGAGAATTGCTGGCAATTTGAAGGCAAAATGGGTTGTCATAACAAATATTAATAGAAGACGTAAAAAAAGTTTATGATTTATTAAAAGAAATAATTCTCACTGCTACTGCCCAAAAACTGCGTGGCTCTAATATACTATAATGAGACTGGGGACACGTTGCTTTTATACTCTTGTCAGTATGACCAAGCATTGCACAATTTCATCTGGTAATTTGCCAATTTGTTTATCCGTGTGTCCTTACTAAATTTTCTTCTTGTTTCTGCTTAGTGCCAGCACAATTCAAGCATGGATGATTACATTTTTATTGTGTCTTACAGAGCATCCTTGGAAAGATCTTAATGGGGAAGAAATGACAAGGACTTGGCAAATAAACTGATTTCTATTGACTCTCATTGTAGCTTGTGGAGCTTTTTCCTGTAGCGTCATCTAATCCTTTACAGGCGCGCAAAAAAACAGCTATAAAACTTATTACCGTACCGTATCATGTCATATAGTTATGTCTGCGCTTACAGGAATGGACAGTGATGGCTCCATGCACAAAAAGGGTCTGTCGCTTAAGCTCAGTAATCCCAGAACAGTGCTCAAGGAAGCATTTTCTTCTCATTAGCAAAATGGTGAATGATGTAATTTCTCCAAAGAATGGTGTCTTATTCTTCCAACAGAGCTTCAGTTACTTGCAAAATTTATGTGTTAGCGGCTGGCCTTATTCTATCTGCAATTAGCTTTAATTTGCTGTGATCTCTGTAGCTGCCGCAGTTCAAAGCCATTAATGTTTTGACCTTGTATGTGAGTATTTGTGACTGTTAGGTGACTGTAGATAGCTGTGACCGCCTCCACAGTGTGCCTGTTGTACACACAAGAACTCCACCACCTTTCCTGTGTCTTTGTAGTGCAACTGAGTGTTACAGAATCCTTCCTGCCACTGTTAGAGATAATTGGCACTCCATAAACACATGATAATTGGACTGCTTTGATCCCTGCAATTTCTCACTTCTTGGCCAAAGAGGCACAGCAGTTCTGTCTCATGTTTACCACTAGTCTTTATGTGGCAGCGAGAGGATAGAGAGAGTGAAACGGGGGAGAGAGAGAGATTCTGTTTTCTTCTGAAGTGTTAAAAGCTCCCTGCAGGCATTACTTCATGCATCCAGCCTCTTTTGCCATTGTTTCTCCGCTGCTTATGGCCATGACTCATAACAAACTTTCTCTTTCGCACACACATTCACACACGCAGAGCTTAATCACGTTGTGAAAGTCTTCAAGTAATCTTGTTTCTCCTTGTTTGTCCGTGTGTCTTCTTTTCCAGAGAGCCAGAGGGCGTATCGCTTTGTCCAGGGGAAGGACTGGGGTTTCAAGAAGTTCATAAGGAGGGACTTCCTGTTGGATGAGGCCAACGGTCTGCTGCCTGATGACAAACTAACTCTTTTCTGTGAGGTAAGAGGTGGAACTGTTCATTAAAACTCATGTTGTTTGTTGAACTAATTTCACTGTGTCTTCATTTTTAAGCATTCACAGTACAGGCTGCACCTCCAAAAATGAAAATCCTTATCAAAATGATTGTTCATGAAATGGGATATTTCAACATTGACATCATATTCTGAGCTGTGTTTCTATTAGTTGAGTTATTTGGATTAACCCAGAATATATCATTTTTATTAAGTCCAACCTATAATTATTCAATTTTGCTGAAATACCTACATTTCCTGTGTTTTGGTGGTTTTGCCCACAAGTGATCACAACTCCTATTTCACTGAGTTGTTTTTTTTGTCACTACTACTTATTCTATGTCCCTCTTAGTTAATAATGTATGTTTTTATTGGTACTACATACTCTCTGGGTTTCTCTCTTTCATCACTAACATACAAGCTGATTGTCATTCATCCTGCATGGTGGCTTGGCTCCGATTCCTCTGATCCAAATCTGGCTGCTGCTCCTCATTGAAAATTCCCTTGTTGTTTTTCAGCTGTAACACAGGGGGCAGCAGAGGTCAACTGTCCTCTCTCTCGTTCCCCTCTGCTACTCGTAATGGAGCCAGGGAGCAGAGAAGAGGTTAAACTTTCCGGATATGTTAATGCCTTACTTGTAATGCATGCACCCCATAAATGTTTAAAAAGCATGGCAGTGGCTGTTTAAAACAATTCTAATTAACCCTGCGGGTATGGAGGGGAGCATGTCTTGAAGTTTTCCCTTTTTGTAGCGGTGCAGTGTGCAAGTCTGTTTAAAGTGTTTCCAAACCGGGCTTACCGACAGAGGGGTAGGAGGGGCAGTTGTGCTTCTCCAGAGCCATGAGGGAGGGGGTAGAATTGAGTGTGTGTGCGTGATATCGTATACATATTGTGTGTGTGTGTGTGTGTGTGTGTGTGTGTGTGTGTGTGTGTGTGTGTGGTTTCATCCACTCTCCTGAAAGGAAAGAGATGGGGTTGCTGGTTCAAGTCCTCAGTGGCCACTTCCTCCCCTGTAAATATCTGTTGCTGCTGTAATTAGCCAGCTCCGCTGATGAACAAGCAGGACGGCGGAAATTTATATAGCACATTTTAGAGAGAAAAAGTGCTATATATGAAAATTAGATAAATGGAAGATGGAGACATTGGAAGTTTTCATCAGCATAACAGCAACCATTTTTTTAAACTCTAGAAACATTTGGAGGAATGGCCTTAAGTGACCTGAGGGGCACACAGAGTTTATTTTCTCAGAGAAAGTCAGATGTGATATATAGACAGGCAGCAGTGTTTTTTAGAATCAATTCTGAAAGAAAAAAATACTGCAAAGGAGTGTTATTCGAGAAAAAAGGCAGTCTGGAAGTGGGGTGTTTTGTGTGGTAGTGATGAAATTGCCAATATTGAGGGGAGTGGCAGTATTTTTCACCAACATGTGTGAAGAATGGTTGGCAGAGTTAGCTACTGGGTGGAGCATAGTGGGTTGATGGTGATAAGAAAGTGTGGACGGGTGTTTGAATCTCTTTTCCTGGTCTTTTTCCATGTGAAAGTGATGCCCAGTGTTTACTGTCAGAGACCTGGCTCCACTTTTGTCCAGATGGTCCCATCCTGCATCTGAGAGAGCCCCATCGCCCCAGAGCCCAGCCCGCTCCCTCTTCTCTCTTCTCTCATCTCTTCTCCTTCCTCTTTTTCCCCTCCATCTTATCTCTCATTCAGACCCAATCTCCTCCTCCTCCTTTCCCTTTTCCTTTCATGTCTTGCTGCCTCCCACTTGGAGCATCACAGTTTCTTACTTTTTTCTCCTCATTCTACCTTCACCTCTGCTTCGTATCCCTTGCCTCACCCGTCTGCTGAGCTTCTACTTTTACTTCCTTCCTCTTTTCCCTCCCTCAATTCTTCCTCTTTTAGTATTTCTAGTAGAGTGTCAGAGGAAAAAAGGCTATGAAAAGAAGCCAGATTAAGGTTGGAGGGGGGGAACTGACTCAGCCGCTCCTCCTGACCCCCTGGTCTTTCTGTTCGGTTCAGTTGCCTCCAGAGACATTAGTAATTCAAATTTAACACAGTGAAATCTGTCTATGTCTGTCTATGTGTCATGTCAGAAAGTGCCTAAACAATAGCTGATGTGTTTTCTCTCTGTCTCTTCCTTTGTCTCCATCTCTTTTTGTCTTTCTATCCCTGCCAAACCACTGCAGACACCTTGCAGGTATTTAATGAGGAGATGGCTCCCATTAAAGGTGCTGCGTTGGCTGTCAAAAGAGAGCATGAGGGACAGGGGGAGATAAAAAGGAGGGGAAGAAGGCACAGAGAGAAGAGACTGAAGGAAAAGCCTTCTTGCGAATGTGGGCACAATGGGTGGCATCAAGCCGCAGGGGTAAAGAACAGATGAAGATGGAAAAATAAAGACGATAAAGGACAAAAACAAAAGGCCAAGATTGGATTTGGAGTTGTTTTTTTTTTGTTTTTTTTACCTTCATTTTGCTTCCTCCTCCTTTAATGCGATGCTGAGGTAAGGGAGGTTAAACCCTCTCTCTCTGTAACTGACCTTCTCCTCCCCTGTCAGCAACACAGGTAACCTCTAGCTCTAAGGTCAAACCACTGCTTATCCTATTGTTCATGCTACAGGTAATGCAGATGCTTAAGAGAAATTTTAGAGTAATGCCAGACTCACTCGGGAGGACCAGTGGCTCCTCAAAAAAAGAAACCCAACAACTTTGGGCTGCCGTTATTTGCCTGCTGGAAGAGTCGTGTTGACTGACAATGTAAGAGTTAATCAGAAAGTCTGTTTTGATTGACTAAAGGGGAAAGAAGAGGTTGTTTTGGAAAGTTTGTAGTGAAACGTACCTGTCAGTCATTGTAAATTGGCCACTGAAAAGCAGAGGCACAGTGGTCCCCTTTTACTCCATAAGAACTAGAGTCACAGAACTAACGTTGCTGCACAGATATGGTTTATTTCTCCTCCTGTCCTGTGTGCTGTGGCTTCAGGGCCTTATTCCAGGAAGTGTATTCAACAAACTCTGAGTTTATTTTTAAACTCAAAGTTCAGCAACTCTGAGTGTCCTGCTCCAGTATGGTGGGTCAGAGTAAGTTTCGACAGCTCTGAGTATTTTTTTTCCTGAGTTAAGCAGAGAAAGAAAGCCATCATCTGACCTCCATTTTAATCCATCGGACCAAAAGAGTGTGCATGAGACTTAGCTTGTATAGCTCTACCATAAACATAGACAGAATAAAAGTTTGATACAAAAACAATAATTCTTTTAATACTGGTCACAACTTGAATTTTCAATAGAAGCTGGAATCCCTGTTTCAAATTTCAACCTGCCGGGGACAAAATGCAAGTGGAAAAAAATGACAGAGAAACAGATAAGACAGTTTACTAATTGACCCGTGACATTAGTTATCCAGATAGAAATAAACTCTGGGGTGCATCCAACCTCAGGCAGTTATAAAATTATATAAATAACATTTTTTAAATATTAAGTAAATGTTTAATAGGTTTCAATAAGTGTTAAAATGTAAAATCTGACGTAATAGTTGACTTCATCCTTAAATTAGCATCTTACTGATTAGCACTTATGTTAAGTACTGGGATTTTCAAGTTTGTGAAAATAAAAACTTCTGCAGTTGATTTGCTCTGCATCGAGCTTTGACAGCGACTTTATGAATGAGGAATCGAAACCACAATCAGTTGGTTCAGGTACCGCAGGAGGAGAGTAGTCAAACTCAGTTTGTTGTAGAAAACCTGCCAGCAAGCAGGTTAAGTTCAGAGTCTGTTAACTCAGTAACCAGCTCAGAATTTAGGTTAACTCTTTCTGAAGCAGAAAAGTGGAGTTTTGTCGTGTCAAGATTAACAAATTCAGATTTGTTAGCTTATACCAGCTTCCTGAAATGGTGCCAGGATGAACCACAACAGCATCTGTTTCCACCATGCAGAAACTACATTTTCTTGGTCTTAACCTTGGATAGAGATGCCAGTATGTAATATTTTTGGCCTTTTTTGTTGTACACACACAAATTTCTTTATTGCTAACATTGTGGTCAAAATGTCAAATCTTAAAAAGACAAATATAATTTTAGAAAGGAAAACGTGTGAAAAACAGGATTCAGGTGTGAGAACCAAACTGGAACCTGTTGATTCCTTTTTTTCCCCATCCACAATCAGGGTTTGTATTTTGCCCCTGCAACAATCACTTCAATTCACTGGGGAGTATGCAGAGGGAAAATGACTGTTGATAAAACCTGGATTGGCATTGATTTTACTTCCCATTCAAGCACCAAACACTCGTAAACTTGAGAACTACTTCATATTTGGCGGCTGTCTGATTTAGACAGAAATTAACCGCTAAGCTGGAGATGAAGTTTTCAGATGGGGACATTTTTTCAGGTTCTGTAAACATCACTGGAAAGTGCCACAGAGAAAAGAGAAAAAGCAAGGTTTGGAGGTGGTTTTAATTATAAGAAGATTCTAAATCATAAATGTGGGCTGCTTAGTAAATATAGCATAGAAGAAAGCTGCAGAGAGATAAGAAGTGAAAAGGAGTTGAGGAAGAGCATAGCCAAACCACACTGTTTGATCCAGAAGAGGAAAATTAAATTAGTAAAACAGTCTATAACCACAGTTTTTGAAAATTGGAACAGTTTTTCCAAATGAAAACCCAAAACACCCTTCATAATATGATAGTACAGTTCTGGCTGCCGTGGTCTTCAAGCTAGCGGTGAAGATGGCTCATGTGTTGCATGTTGGGTAGAGCATTCCATAATTGGATACATTTATTCATGGCCACCTAAGATGTTTACTAGACATGTTCAAAATGACAATTTCAGTTTATTTCAACTTCATGTACTTCTAATTACTGTGGTCATGTGACTTTGTATATTTAACCTCTATTGTGAAGGTTCAAGGAATGACAGGTTTGTGTGCGCACAGCAGTCTACTTGCATGCTAGAGTTTGACTGTTGCTGTGGTCAGTGTATCAGTCTTTACTATATGCTGAGGAGACTTATCTAAATACAATGGGCAGAACAAAATTCATGGATCATTAACAGGATTAAAGTTTGATTAAGCTTGACACTTGGTCACATTGTTGGATCCAGAGAACTGGAAGATGGCGACAGAGGCAGAAAAACAACAGGAATGCCTAGAAAACAAAGCATCATCAAAACCTTGTTTCTGTGCTCAGTATTTCCACGTTAGGAAGAAAACAAAAGCAGTCACAGTCAGACTGGGCTCCGATGAGGCCAGAATCGGAGAATCTTGGTGTTCCTGAATGATTGAGACACTAAAAATGAATCATCAGCTTTGATAAATGTTCTGACTGGATTGACTGAGCACTCAGCTCTCCTTGTGGTGCAACCTGATGGAAAAGGTTTATATTTTATTACAAAGCCAAAATGAAAAGGAAAAAAGTCCAGAGAGCAACTAATGACTTACAAATAGAAATATAATGACCTGCGTATGATTTCTCATAGCCAGTGCTAGCATGAAAAGCTACGAAAAGAAGATTTTCTTCCCATGCAGAAATGAACCATTTTATCTAGTTTGTTACTACATGTCCAATGAACAAGTTTCTTCAGATTTATGCTCAAACTTTTAACTTTTGAGACTTAAAGCCACAAAAGCAACATTAATGGGAAAGATACTCAAGCAAAAGGGCAGAGGCTTAGAAGCAGGAAAGACCTAGGCTGAAATAATTTTTAAAATCTAAAGGTTAAGTGTCTAGTAGTAGTAATAGTAGTAGCATAATAGTATAATAATACTGTTATTGTAATGATAATAATTATTATTATCATCATTTACAAAACTATACATGCAACTTTGCACAAAATTTCATGCACTTCTGTGTGAGTCATAAAACTGTAATGAGTTCATGAAGCTCAGCACTTGCATGTGTTACCTGGTTGTCTGTTCTTTTTCTTTTTTTTCTCTTGAAACTTTAACTCCTGCAGAATAACTATTTTTGATGCGATTTACAGTATATTAATATTTTGTGACTTTGGCCATAGCTAGAGTAAAAGCCCTTTCTTCAAGGCTCCTCCAGTACACCTCTCCTAGGGTGGGAGAATAAATGAGTGGGGTGCTGATGTTCAGCTGTTTCCTCCTCTTCCTCATGGTGTTAGCGCGGTTCGCCTCTCCCATCGGTGGGTAAGCACTTTGCCGGGTGACAGCACCCATCCTTCACAGGGCCCTGCCATATGCTGTGCTGCTGTCAGAGGAGACGACTGCAGATGCTCCAGCTGCTCTCTCCCTGCACACTGAACAAGACGGGCATGCACACACTCACACACATGAGCAGCACTTGGTTCAGGATAAAGAGGCAGCGGTGGGAGACACAAGGAAGAAGGGGCGTGGGAGAAAGGATGCACAGAGAGATTTGGTTTTTGTTAGGCAAAAGGGAAATGAGGTGAAATATATTTGTGTAGTTCTGTGTTTTGTAGTAGCTAAATGGTGTAAATTTGGATTTAATCAAAGACGGATATGTAAAACTGCTGATTGAAGGTGAAACAACAAAGCAAACAGAGTGCAAGCTTGACCCCCCTCTGTCTCACAATGTGACTTGAGCCACAGTGGATCCTTTAATAGATACTATCTTTGCAGTGCTTTCGCACCAACAGCACAAATATTCTTTCATTTACCATCAAAAGCAATTTGCTTCTCCCAGAGTAAAGACTGCAGAAAATTGAACAAACAGGCAACTTTTGCCTGTTTATTTATTTTCTTTTTCCAAACATTTCCTTCAAGCTTCTTAGATCGGGCATCAGAGTCTCAAAGCTATCACTTTGGTGTCTGTGATCTTCCAGCAGAGAAAACAAAGCTACTTAAAAGGAGACCCAAATGGCTGGTTCTCATAGACTGAAAGCAGAGGCTCATGCTCGCAGCTAGTGGTGTTACTGAGCGTGTGTTGATTATATGTGTGTGTCTGTCTGTGCGTGCATGTGTGTAGAGGAACTGCGTCTGAGTGTGTGTCTGTCTGTGTGTGCCTGTATGTGTAAGAACAAAGTTGGCTTGGCTCAGCATACTTGGCTGTGAATCAGGACCTGAGCCATGATACTCGTTCAACAGCTTGACTTCAAACCATGCATGAAATATGCCTCTGTCTGTGTAGATTCACCAAAATACCACCATGTCAGTGGCAGGGCAGTAGGTATGTCTATGAGCAGAGTCTCAGAAATTCACACAGCTGGATCCCTGCACACAGCCAGTGAAGTGACCACTGTAAGACCAGGATGGATACCTATAGTTAATATTTTGTGAAAACTTTAACTTTCTTGGCTTAACTTTGTAGTGTGCTGTTGGTCGGAATTGGAAAAGAAGAGCTACTGTTGTGTTTGGCCAAAAACTAATTATTCTTACCTTGAATTAAAACTGCTATCAATAATCCAGCTTTTCCCATTATGCAATTAGCAACAGCATTCTCATTTCGTGCTACACCTGGCAAAGTAGTTTTCCTCATTTTCCCACATTTCCTTTAGTAAATGTGATAATGAGTGTTCAGTATATTTTTGTAACATTTAGAAATAAACTCAGAAATGTCCAAATATATTGATATTTTGTTATCATGTTGTTGATGGAAATATGCCCTGAGCTTTCAGTGGACTGTTGGGTAGTCTGTGTGTGTGGGTTTTATTTTTTTTATGCCCCCTCAGTAGCCACTGTATTAGGCTTGTACTTGTTTGGATTCTTTTGCCATCATAATTGGTTTAGTTCTTCTTGGCATAGAGACAACAACTTGCTGGAAACTTTCTCAGAGAGTTTGGTCCATATTGACATGATGGCATGATGCAATGTGCTGTTCTACCACATCCTGAAAGTGTGGTCTTAGATTGATATTTATTAACTATAGAGGTAATTTGAAAGTAACCACCAGAAGACGCATGCACTTTAATGAAAGGGGATGCACATAGTCAGCACTATCATGATCCTCAGTTGACACTAAAGGGCCCAAACAAAATATCCCCCACACCCATACAACACTACCCCCAGCATGAACCATTGATACACGGCAGAATGGATTTATGCTTGCATGTTTTTTTTTTTTTTTTTTTTTTTTTTTTTGCCAAATTCTAACCATATAAAAGCAGAAATGTTCCTCTCTTTGATTGTCCAGTTTTGCTGAGCCTGTGCCAATTTTAGCCTCAGTTGTCTGCTCTAAGGTCTTCTGCTGCCGTAGACAATCTGCTTTAAGGGTTGACGCGTTGTGCATTCAGAGATCCTCAGCTTTGGTGGGTATTTGAGTTACTATTGCCTTCGTTTCAGCTCCAAACAGTCTGCCTATACTCCAGCATTTTCACCCTGAGAACTGGGTATTTTCACCTCTTTGGATCAGTCTTTGTAAACTCTAGAGCTGGTTGGAAAGAAAATCTCAGTAGATCAGCAATTTCTGAAAAACTCCGACTAGCCAGTGTGGCACCAAGAAACTTGCCACATTCAGAGCCACTGAGCTCACCTTTCTTCCCCATTTTTTTTTTTTGCTTTGTTTGAACTATAGCTTGTTGTCTTGACCAGGTGTGCAGCCTTAAATGCATTGAGTTACTACAATGTAAATGACTGATTAGATATTTGTGTTAATTAGCAGTTGAACAGGTGTATTTAATTAAGTGGTCGGTGAGTGTGTAAACTAATATTAAAGATATTAATATACGTGTTAACATACACATTAACCTCAATATTTGAATCTTTGTTTAATCTACTTTATGTGCATGTGATCCCTGTTAGCTAAAAGCTCCAAACACTGTCTGACTGTCTTTTCTTAGCTATGTACAGTGTCAGTGAGAGGAGATATCTCTAACATGACTTTTCCGCACAAAGCCCCACGCTGTTGAAATCTTTTGTTTGTGAGGGGCAGCTGGTTCAGAAGAAAGGTATCATAAAGGGAGGGTGGGGAAGGAAATGAAATGGCCTATTTCAGACAGAAGATGAACTGACTGGCTGCAGCAGGAGTTGGTATAAAATAGATAAGGTATATTTTAAACTGTGAATCGTTTAAAGCTGCTCTAGTATCGTATCTCCAAGAATAATAAATGACATAATAGGTCACCTTTAACGAAAGTGTGGTTTCTACTGCTAACAATCTTATAGCACTATGGTCTTGCATAGTAGGAGTAAACACAAGCTATATCAAAAAACGCTATAGTGGTGTTTTTGTTGTTATGCAGCAGTGTTCTTTGTCTGATTGGGGCTCGTGTCTATAGCTGCTCAGACTAGTCATCCAGTATTTAGTGGTTGGTTCTTTTTTTTCCCCTAAGTTTTCTGCAAACAAAACAGAAATAAAATTAATTACTCTTTGTTCACCAAAGGGAAGACCGAGCAAACACTGGAAATATAAGAGCTTCCATTAAATCCTTATGGGTGGAATAAGGAGGTTAAAAAACAATGATCAGCTGGGAGGAAGTGAATAGCCTTTAATTAAAGAAGGTGGCGGTTTTAGCTGTCGCCTTCCTGTGAACAGTGTTTATTTCTGACTTTTGTTTAATAGCTCTGGGATTTAGGGCTATGTTTGTTTAATGGTGTCAGGACTAAATCAGATTCCTCTATTATTCTCCGGTTTAATCAGTTGTGTCACCTGTTGCAGCTGCCAGAGGGCCACTAACTCAGACCCATGTATTAGACTGTCTCCAAACTCCAACATCCTGTCATTGCGCTTTGTTTTTTTGATTTTTGTGAGCAATAAAATCTAAAAGTAGATGCAGGGAATGAGTAAGAGAGCTGCAGAGCGCGTCTGTGACATCAAGCCTGTTTACTCTAGCTGGCTAGAGAGTGGAGAGCAAGTTGTACATTATAAAAAGATGGTGATGAATTTTTGTGTTTAAGGGTTGAAATGACAATTTCAAAGATCACAGATCTTTTGAGAGTTTGTCGATGAAATGAGTAGGTGTACATCATGAGTGTGTATTTATGTTGTTTATCGAAAAATAGTGGAATTGCATGCACTTTGTTATTAGATTTATTCCTCAGATAGCATGCACTCACCTTGTTGTTGCGTCTTAAAAATCTATTATAAAATGCAATATTTTCCCCTGACATTTGATTCAGGTTCAATTGCAATCAAATTTCCATTAAAAATGTAAATAACAGATAAATGAAATTCTGAAGTGTGGCTGTGCTTTTCCTTGAACTAACTCGTAATACATTTGTAATGATTTATTTAAACACATTTGTTCCACTGAAGCAGTAGAAACACAACTAGTAGTGAATCCTCAGACTAGCAGTGTGTTTGATTTGAAACACAGCAGTGATATAATGTGGGTAATGCTGTAAAAGATGTTTGTCTGATTTAATTTGTTAATGCTTCTGTAGTTACCTCCAGAGAGATCAATAGTAGGTTTTTAGTGGCCCCAGACAGCCACATTTGGATCACTGTCAGCCATTTAGTATGGTGTGGTTGCCACTGTAGGAAGCACTTTTCATGTCTATTCAGTGCTTTCAGTGTATAATCTTTGTCAAGGCAAATGAGTGTGCTAGAGCTGCATTACATCACACTGTCACATCTAAAGGCAAAAGTGAGGTGTGCAATAAAACAGTGAAACGATTGAATAAAACAATAAATAACACTCAACAGAACTGACTTTATACTTAAAGAAAAATAAAGTGTATCATTGTACTGATACTAAAAGACAGACTGATTGGGAGCAACACTGATCTAATAAATAGAGAAGGATGGAAAACATGCAGTAAATCAGTTTCTGGTTTAATTTAATGCAGTTTTTCAAATGTGGAACTGTTATCTTCCTTTTTTCCCCCTCAGTGGCGGCAAATGACCCAAAACTTGCAAATGTGTGATTTCAAATGCATTCAGCCTCACACTGATATTTTTAATTTGCATAATTAATAAGGCACAATGGTAACATTTCCTCTGTATGTGTGTGTTGCACACATACAGACGATTAAAAAATAACATCTGTGTTATGTAAATTGCTTTCAGACGATCTTGGTATCAGGTTTTATTTTCGAAATATGGACATAATTGTTCCAATTCCAAACAATTAAAATAAGGCTACCATTTTGGCAGCGGCTCGTTGCCAACCTGGCAACCATTTCTGAACCATTTACTGTCAGACTTTGCTTCTGCCTGCAGAGATGGACAGAATTTGTTTTTCCCATTATGTTCATTAGGTTTTTTTTCTTAGAAGAATGACCCAAAAAGTTAACAAATTTAAGCTGTTGAATAATTGTGAAAAACATCCTCCTTTAACAGGTTATTGTTTAACATACCACATAACAAATACTCTTAATTTTAAGACTTGTTATGTTTATCGAATGACATCCTTAATGATCTCAGAAGTAAAGAGTTTGAAAGAATCGGAAGGACAGTCATGAAAATGTGTGGTGAGGACGTCTGGGAGAAAGCAGCATAAAGGAATTCTATTTTGCATAGAACTAGTGGATATTTATTCTCATCCTGAGTGCTGTCTGTCTAGATAGCACCTTTTCAGGTTAATAATAATAATAATACATTTTATTTAAAAATAGCGCCTTTCAAAGCACCAAAGGACACTACAACAGATAAAAACACAGAAACTGGAAATATACACAATAATAAGAATAACAGATAAAAGTTAGAGCATACAGAGGTTTAAACATAAGCAATTTTAAACAGATGAGTTTTGAGGGTGGACTTAAAAAGAGGGAATGAACTAATATTTCTGAGGTCAGGGGGTAAGGAATTCCAAAGTCGAGGGGCAGAGCAACTAAAAGCCCTGCCCCCCCATTGTAATCAGACGAGCGGAAGGAACAGAGAGAGAAAGAGAAGATGAAGATCTGAGGCACCGGGATGGGAAGTTCATCTGTACTAAATCGGAGAGGTATGGTGGAGAGAGAGAATGAGTAGCCTTAAATGTATAGAGGATTATTTTAAAATGGATGCGACATTTAACCGGGAGCCAGTGAAGCTGCTTCAGGATTGGGGAGATGTGGTGGGTAGAAGAAGTCCTAGTAATAATACGGGCAGCAGAGTTCTGGACACGTTGGAGCTTGTTAATAGATTTTTGTGTAAGGCCAAATAATAGTGAGTTACAGTAGTCAATTCGAGAGATAACAAGATTATGGACGAGAATGGCAGTGGCATGAGGAGTGAGGAAAGGGCGGAGGCGATTGATATTACGGAGTTGGAAATATGCTGCACGTGTGACATTATTGATATGTGAATTAAAGGATAATGTGCTATCAAGAATGACAAGGGAGAGATAGGGACCAGCGAATTATTGATGGTAAGAGAGAAATTGTTAATTCTGGATAGCAATCGTTTAGTGCCGACCAGGAGAAGTTCTGATTTATTGCTGTTGAGTTTAAGAAAGTTGGAGGAGAACCAGGAATTGAGTTCAGCTAAGCAGAGGATAAGGGAGGGTGGAGGAAGAGTAGAATCAGGTTTGGTAGAGAGGTAAAGCTGGGTGTCATCGGCATAGCAGTGGAACTGAATATTATATTTACGAAAAATGTCCGAGTGGAAGAAGGTAAATGATGAAAAGAAGGGGCCCGAGGACAGATCCCTGGGGCACCCCAGTAGATAGAGGAGAAGGCTGAGAAGTGAAGGATTTTAATTAAATGAACTGAGTGCGGTCAGACAGGTATGATTTAAACCAGGCTAATGGAGTATGAGAGAGACCAATAGAAGCTAATCTGCTAAGAAGAATGGGATGAGAGATGGTGTCAAACGCTGCACTCAGATCAAGGAGAATAAGGATGGAGAGGAGACCAGAATCAGCTGCCATAAGAAGGTCGTTTGTTATTTTTATAAGAGCAGTTTCGGTGCTATGCAGAGGACGGAAGCCAGACTAGGTTAGAAGTTTGCCTTCACTCAAAGCAGGTCATTAAAACTATGTTGTGTGGAAAGTCAAATAATATTTATGCAAATTATCTATGGTAAAAAATAACAGAAAGAAGGAAATTACACTTTTTTTTAAAAAATAATACATCAGCAGCAAGTAGTGTCCTGTCATATGTGTGAGAAAGTGTGTAGTTTGCTGAGGTGAGTGTATGTATGCATGCATCTGTCCATATGTCCGTCTGCTTCGTCCGTCATCTCGGCCCGTGTTTACGTGTTTGTGAATGCAAAGGACTGCACCGAGAAAATGAGTCTTGGCAGGTAAAGGAACAAGTGTTCCAGAACTTAATGAATTTCATTTGATTTGAATCTCTTTTTTTTCCTTTTTCGAACTATTTCACGCATGGCAAAACACTGTAAATCCATAAACAAACACATAAACAGGCAGAAAAAGATTGATGCATTATGAATAAATCATCTGGGTGCTGAAACTCAATATTAACTCTGCGTTGCCTGGAGGGTTTACAATGAGATTCATCTTGATGTCTGAGGAACTAACTGGGAGGCAAGCGCTTTAGTAAGTACTTATCTCTGGAACTTAATTACCAAAACAAATGATGATTGTGGTGATATAGCTGCAATGATTCTTCATTACTGTTATTTTCTTACCTAAGGTTGTATACATAAGTGGTTTCTGTCGTCATCATCATCATGATAATCATCAGTATAACTACTGGGTAATAAATACAAATCAGTCAATCATTTAGTTGGTTGGTTGGTTAATTCAGTTCTTTCATTGCATTGAATTGCACTGCTGGCAGAGTTACTATGGAGTTTTCCTCTGAGGGATCATTCTTATTGACCTCGTTGACACCAAAACTCAAAGTTTAGAATCAAAGTCGATATTAAAATTGTGATATTGACCAACATTCAGTTAACACTCCATTACTGAGGTATCTTTAAAGAAAAAACTACATTTACCCGGGATGCCTCCACACGTCTTCCTGAACAATCTAATATTAATTAAAAACGATATGAGGATGGGAGGGTGTCATGACTGTGACTCTCTTATAATAAGTTGGACTTCATATAAAAACATATAAAACAACTAGTGTGACATCATCCAGCTGTTTTGAAGCCTGCACCTGAGCTTTTGCTTTGCTGAAGCCGGATGTGATGTGACTGAGAGCTTTCATACAGTTGGTACTTGTCAACTGCTAGGTGGGGAGCACAACTTAGACAATTAATGTGATGCTGTACTAAGAAAAAAAACTAGAAACTAACAATAAAACCCATAAATCACGCAAGCAGCACGATTGTGTCCTTAGACTTCTATAAAGGGACTCACCCCCTGCTTGGAAACGATGAGGATTTAATTCACTAATGCATTGGCTTCACAGACCTGGAGGCTACGTTCATCTTTATATACCGTCTGTTAGTGGAGTTTATAATTTCACTGAGGAAATCTCGATGCGAAAGAGTCACACAGTCTGTATATGCGTTTTTGACATTTATTAAGATGTTGAACACTAATGCCTTTTTCTTGGGAGGACTTACATTTTTGTTGTCAGGTGACAAATAACTCATCACAAAGCATTCACCCATCTCTACTAAAATAAGTGAAGACTTAAGATGACAAAGTATACTTATTGTAAGACTGAATTAAGATCAAGTGTATACATGGTTAGGAATGTTGTCTGCTCGATCACTATGAGAATTGTTTTCGAGTGGGGAAAATGCAAGCAGGAGGAAGCTGACAATGACTGAAGATGACAGCTAATGGTGTGAAGACTGTCTGGGCAGCCAGTGTATCTAAATAACCAGGTGCTGCGATTTAGTTTCTGCCTGGTTAAACAGTGAAATAATTGGTCAAGTTAGACAGTAATTAGACCGGCTCTGCCACACTGCATCTAAAAGCCCAACGACGGCTCCACCATACTAATTGGGCTATTTATACCGAAACGCACGGACCAAGCTTCCAGGCTTCCCTTCCAATTCGCTTTTCAGCACTTGTTTATTTTATTCAGTGGGTACTCAGGACACAGCTCTGGACTCTCCCCTCTCTCCTCCTCTTCTCCTCCTAAAGCCATTTTTCATTCCAGCTTGAGCTCAGTGAACTTCTGTCCTCCGCCCTCTTTGTCTTTGCCTGTGCGTCTGTCTCTCTCTTCTGTTTTTCCTCCTGTTCCTCCCTTATACGCAGCAAATCCCTATCTACCAGGCCTTCTGTATTACTAATCAGTGTTTTATGAATGCCAAAGTCTGTGCACAGGAATGTCTCTTTCTCGTGTGAATGTGGCTTTATTTTTAGTTCCCATCTGTCAGTGTGTTGAGATGTACATATGTCAGTCAAACCTGCATCTCCTAGGAGTGTGAATAATAGGCCCAGCTGTGGAAACCAGACTGTCTCACACACAGGAATGCTTTGAATTCTCCTTCTTCAGAATAGTCACATTTTCTTCACACTGTCCCTGTCATTTCTGTACCAGGAATGAGCTGCTACTATGAGAGGTCATCTTCAACTGTAGATCCCACCAATGGCTCACTCACTCCTAGCTCTTTTGTGTGTGATGGCTTCTCTCTATTCTGTCTGTCTGTCTTTTGGTATCTCTGCATCTGTATTCTCTCCACTTTTATTATCTCCATATCTCCCCCTCCCCCCCAATCTCCTGCTTTTCTTACTCTTCTGTTTTATTATCAGTCTGTCTTTCTGTCCCCTTCAGGCTAACCCTCAAACCTCCATCAGGAGCAAACAAGGCTCCTTGACATTCAATTTCCTGCTTGCCACGTACTTCTCTATTGTATGCACTTTTCCTCCTTTTCTAGGACTCTTTTTGTGTTCTTTGAATAGGTGGATGGATGTGGCATTGGACGAATAGGTGGGCTGATGGTTGAATGGGGATGGATGAGAAGGGAACCGGGCTGTAATTTAGTTTAGTTTTTTTTTTTTTTTTTTTTTTTTTTATGGATTTTTGGGTGTCAGCCTCAGTTGCTGATGCTTTAACAGCAAGGTCACTTTGTGGGATGTTTTGGGATTTTTGGCCTTGTTCTTGACAATAGTTTACTGAAAGCTATTCGAAGGTGTCAGCGAGAAAAACAGGAGAACAAGCGTCCTTTGATTTATCAGGTGTCAGGTGCCCTGTAGCTCTTAATTGTGGTGTTAAATGTAACTGAAAACCAAGTCCTGCAAATTTCATTTTCCATCCACCACCAATACTGCCAGCTATGACAAAATACATTTATTTAAGTTGATAGAAAAAACATGTCAGAAGTCTTTGAATAGTGTTTTGTTGAATGCAAGAGTGCTTAGCCTGAAAATCAATAATATTCTAATGAAATCATGTTTAGAATCTATCCATCCAGTGTTTTGGCTGTGCCAGATGTCATAGGGCACCCGTCCATGGTACACCCTGGACAGGTCACCAATCTATCACAGGGCTAACACAAAGACATAGACAATCTTTTATGCTTACTTTACATCTTTAGCCAGTTCAGAATGACCAGTTAACCCAACCCCATACATTCTTTGGACTGTGGAAAGACGTCAGATTAACTGGAGAGAACCCATGCAGGCTCTGCAGAGAACGGCCTCAGGCTGGATTCAAACCCAGGATTTTCTTGCTATGAGGTGACTGTGCTAACCACTGTTCCATTGTGCCATTTTAGAAAATAATACAGTAATAGTAATAATAATACGATTCAGCTTTTCTTTAATCAAATGGTTACAAGTATAAAAAACTACGAGTGGGATCACTTCTTTTCAAAAAATCATAATATAGTGTCATTACAGTGTCCGTAAACTTACCTGACCCTAAAAGGCCTAATTTAAAGGAAAAAGAAAGCAACCCAGTTGGGGAGTATGGCCTTAATGTCTTATAATAACAGAAAACTAGCAAAATCTTAATTTGACAATTTACTGAGCCCTCGGCTAGACAATTTAAAACACATTAATTTACAAGTTGTGAACTAAAGGAGACTTTGTTGAACACTGACAATTTATCATAATTGGTAATATGAGCCATATTCTTTATTCTTTGAAATTAATTCTTTGACACCAAAGTTGTAGCCTTGGTAACTTTGTCAATGCAGTCTTTGTCTTCTACTAAAAACTCAATCGTTACAAGATTATATTAATCCAATCAGAATAGGACATCTTCCAATAATTTCAACAAAATTAACTAGACCATTAGTTTTAGTTTATTATTGGAACTCAGTTAATAATCCTTCACCGTTTAACCCTCACTCCGCGGATGCTAGCTAGAATGACTCTGGACTTCGTCATTACTAGACTAATCTGTCATGAATCGAAAGCCAGACAACTAACTAATTAATTAACTAACTACAGAATGTTCCAAACCAGGCTATAGCTAGCTAATTTTTCTCTTTGATTAGATTGCACTCCAGGCAGGTGAAAAACTGCAAGGCAGTCAATCCAGTCTGTTGGAAATTACTTAGTAATTAGTGTGTGTGTGAATATGTGGGTGTGTTTGTGCTCATGAGCCTGCTTGTTTGTGTGTGTTTGCAGTGAGTCCTGTTGAGAGATAAAAGAGTCTGGTTGACATTGTCTGGAACAGGTGGTGAAGTCAGCAGGGAAGACATACAGACAACTCTCATGCACACACACACATACTGGCACTCCCAATTTGACTTCAATGCGGTTTTTTTGGATTGTTTGGGAGTGTAGCCAGTCTGATTTGATAAAGAAGGAACAATAGGTTTTCTTCAAATTACTTCCATACTGAGTGGCTGATGTATTGATTACAGAGACAGTGAACCCACATTAAGCATTCACAGCATGTTTGATTTACCGATTTATTTTCCTTTTATGAACATTGCATGCTGTTTATTTGCCTCTGTGTGAACCAGTCAGTGTGCTAAAGGAACTATTCACTCTAAAACAAGTTATTCCGATTTACACAATAAAAAGGGCACAAAATTTACGACATGGGGGGGTAATCTGTAAACGTGTTTATCTCTTTTCAGGTGAGCGTAGTGCAAGACTCTGTGAATATCTCAGGCCAGAACACCATGAACATGGTGAGGGTTCCTGACTGCAGGCTGGCGGAAGAACTTGGAGATCTGTGGGCAAGCTCCAGATTCACCGACTGCTCCCTGTGTGTTGCTGGCCAGAAATTCCAGGCACACAAAGCCATATTGGCAGGTGAGAATATCCTTTGTCACATGTGTAAGAGGTTATTGCTACAGCTTTATATTTAGCCTTCAGGTGCTAAAACCCAGCTGGAAACGTTGTTTAAAGCAATACACTTACTGCTTTGTGTTGTCTGTGAAGATAAAATGCTTTTAATGAAGTTTATGATTGATAAATAAATTAAGACATTTAGAATTTTTGTGGTCCAACTTTAATGTCTTCTTTGCAATAATACATACATTAGGGGAAGTAATTATTTCACGTGTATAGTTTTTATAGTAGTTTCATTTATTGGTGAGAGACAAATTATCAGTTAAGATTGTCAGACAATAATTCTGAAAAAGAGGGAGAGTGGAGCCTAAAGAAGAAGCACATTACGGTCTCCAGACCTCAGTCCTATAGAAAATTAATTGACAGAGCTGAAACTTGCTGAAACTGAGTTGCCAAGCAATGGCAAAAAACCCTGATGGAAACCCATGAAGAATGATCTTGGATCGTCTGTCAGATAATTGTATTACAAACTGTTTATTTTTGTTTTTTAAACCAGCCACAAGTGCCCCTTTAAGAAACTGCAACACGTTGGCTTCATTTGACAGCGCTGAGGTTTCCGTTAGATAAAACATGACTGATTGTTGCCTGGAGCTGCCATGTTCATTTTATGAACATTCAAGTGACTTGTTTTAATCAAACTTTGCATCAATATGACTTTGGAATCAGCGGGGGCTGAGAAAACAATCACACCATTGTCTAAAGTACACAGTGATATGCCATAGGCAAACGATGGGCAAACTTTCTTTGCAATGTTTGTTTTAATCCTAACAGCTAGTGTTGTTAGACTAGTGGCAACATTTGGTTGATTGTTCCCAGGAGTATACTTGTCTTTTCTTTTTGACAATGTGTTTTTGTGCACAGTACTTCACATTAAACACTGATGCATTAAATTCATTTTAGGATTCTCTTTTTTTTTGTTTTGTTTGATGGTCGCACATGCAGTCCAAAAAACACATCCGATTTAAATTCATGATGCTTCCTTCAAGATTATTTACTTGGGCAGCTCTCTACCACTTTCAACGTGTCCTTTTAAATTCTTTCCTGGAAGTTCTGACCATTTATCACGTTTGTGGTGCTTGCCTTCTTTTCCTCTTTGTATGAAGATGGTCACCCCTGAGTTGAATTTAATTTTAGAGAAGAGGATGAAGTTGCATTGATATAAATGGGGGTCTAATACCCTGTTGTTGTTGTAGCCCCCCACAAATCAGCCTTTTTGGTAAGCCTGGTGTAGGTGCGCTATGGTAAATTTTTGCCATGCCTTAGGTTATTATGGACTACAAGAACCATGTTTCAGGTCAACTAATGACTTGTGACTTGAGTTCTCCCTTCAGACTTACTGCTGTTTGGTCTCTTGGTCTCAGCCACAAACCTGCCATGATCACCAGTCTGCTGCTGCTTCCGTTTCTTTAGTTTCTCCCTTTATTTGGAGCCACAGTAGCTCATCTGCCTCCATCTCACCATGGCCCTAGCATGTCATATGTGTTTTACCAACCTCGCATGTCCTACTTCATGATTCCTCTCTGTGGTCTTCCTCTTTTACTTCTGTCTGGCAGCTCCATATTTAACACTTCTACTGCACACCTCACCAGTGGCTTGCTTGACTCATACATGTCCTGCACCACCCTCACATACTTCTCTGCTGCTGTTGACTTTCTAATGCAGTACCATAGTTCCTCTCTTGGCACCCTATCATATGCTTCCTCAATGCCTACAGAGACCCCGTGGAGCTCTTTCTGACCTTCTCTATACTTCTTCATCAACACTCTCAAAGCAAACATCGCGCTTGTAGTGCTCTTTCTCG
Source organism: Diplotaxodon limnothrissa (assembly GCF_057381915.1). Classification (NCBI taxonomy): domain Eukaryota; kingdom Metazoa; phylum Chordata; class Actinopteri; order Cichliformes; family Cichlidae; genus Diplotaxodon; species Diplotaxodon limnothrissa. The sequence goes on along the minus strand of NC_140599.1, from coordinate 29,468,449 downwards.
GCATGAAGCCATACTGCTGCCCCTCAATATATGCTAGGTCAGTTTGACACAGAAGTTCAGGTTTGCTGTCTAAGCAGGTTTGAATTCAGTGGTGAGATTGCAGATGCACAAGTGCAAATAGTCAGAACCAAATGTAAAGTGGTCCATTGGTACACAAAGAAGTGGCCTCGAATGGGGAAGAGGGCCTCATTTAAGTAAGGTCTGTTTTATTTTATATATACCTTGTTTCTTTTATTCTTTTATTTACTCTGATGGTAAAGAATATAACACCTTATGCCTTTGTTAAAATTGGTCTGTATTTAGATTGAATTGAAATATTAAAATTTGATGAAAAAGTAGTTCATTGACATTGCACTCTAATCCACCGTTTATATTAAAATACTTTGAATTCAAAGTTTTATGAGGGTGGTGGAGTTTGTTATTATTCATAGAGGAGTCTGTCATTATTCTAGGCTTCACTGGAGAGTTTTCGTTTCGGTGTGAATGCTGTTACAGAGGCTTTTCCACTGTGACGAGAACTAAATTCTGGGGGAAATGCTTCATCAAATTTTTAATTTTGATGAATAATTTTGCTCGCCACGGGGATGATTAAATTTGAATACATTGAATATCCGTATTCGCTATTGACACCTTCAGCACCTGTGTGTCTTCATTGGCCTTCAGGAATCCATATTGATGAAAATAAAGTTTCTCACACTCTCATGCAGACAAGCATAAACTTGTTTCAGATATTGGCACTTTGATGACAGCCAGCATCAGCTAGTGAAAAGTTTGAAGAAACTGGTGAACTGTGTGTCTCTGTGGAGACGAGGGGAGGCTGTTCATTATTGGATTTGTTGAAATGTGTGTGTGAGGAGCCATTTTAATTATGTGCTGCTGTGGTTTGGGGTCTTCCCCTTTCTCTCTTGCTACCATGCTTTCTCTCTCCGCTCAGTCCAGATGACGTACCTCCTCCGCGTTACTCCCCCTCTAGGCTGTTCCCGTGACAACTCTGCTGTCCGTTAATCGCCGTGGAGACGGACAGAGTGGGATCAAACGGCGTAGGGAGAGTAACTCAAATTGGCTGTGCATTGGCCATGTGATCTTTGTACAACTCACTCTCTTCCCGTCGCTTACCTTAATTTTATACCCGCATCTACATTTCTTACTTTTCTTCTTTCTCTTTCACTCAGGCTTTTTATTTTTTGCTCCTTTTTTATTCTTTATTATCTTCCTTTGACTGTATTCTTTTCTTATCTCCTTTTCCCTGTCTTTTATCTGCGCCTTTCTGATTGTTAAATGTCTTCCCAGTGGTTTTCATGCTTTTCTCTCCTCTTAAATTGTGCTCAGTTCCGCTTTCTCCCCATGTCCATCCCTCTTCTTCCTTCCTTCCTTTCTCCTCTCCATGCTTTCTTTACTGTGACCTCTTCCTTATTCTTTCTCTCTCTCACCCACCCCTTCGATTTGCTACTGCAGTATGAGCTCACCAGCTGCACCAGACAGACTTGGTGTAGATTTGTTCCCAGAGTCCTACCAGGCCATTCAGTGCAAAGCTTAGTTTCCATGCAGACATTAAGACAGAGAGAATGTCTAGGCTAGGCGGACTCCCGATCAAGTCATTGAAGCGTAACAGGACCAAACTTTCTAACTTCATCTAAGAGTACTGATATTAGTACTACGTCTTCAGTTATGGATCCATATACATAATGGATAAAGTATGCTGAAGTCTTTAACATGGCACTTCTTAATATCCTGTGGACAGCAAGACTCTCTTAAAACTTAATTTTCTCAAAAAACATTTTGTGGCTAGCTTGTCTTACCTCATATATACACAAAAGAAGTATCCTTCCTAAGAGACGGGAGAATAGGAATATTTGAAGGTTATGTGAATTTCCATTATCAACTAAACAAGCTTGATAGTTAAGATGCTATCCATCATTTATTTAATGTTTCAACATTTTCACTGGTGTGAGAACACGAGCAATTCCTTTGATATTGAACAAACTTTTACACTGTATCAGACGAAGTTCTGGACCGCCTACTCATTCAGCCCCAGAAACACATGCCATGAAACTCCTGTTGCAGTTTTTGTGCTGATGTTAAACGAAGCTTTGAATTTGAATTTGAAAACTGACTTGCATTATTATTAAAGAATGCCCCATACGCTTACAAAATAAGTGCTTGGTGCTTGATTTTTTTATTATTTTTTTTATAAACCTGTGGCAATGGGACTTCAAAGATTAAGATTTTGTCTGTTTCTCATCAAATTATCTTCTCTACTATAGTAAAATGACTGTGACAACTTAAGTAACTAAAATGAACACCATTTATTTCCAATGTCCCACCTTTGCTAAAACTCTAAACGTGTCGTAAGTAACATGTATGAAAATGTTAAGAGACTTAGTGTTAGCCATTTTTATTTAGTGGATTTGAGATTCTCCTGTAGCGAGTGAGTTTCTGACCTTATAGCCTCAGTGTCCATTGTTAATGCTTATTCAGTTATACAGTATTATAGCTATTTGTGGCTTTGGCAGTTTTAATGGATGAGACCGTGTAACCCAATGAGTAATTAAATGGTTAGATAGCTTTGCGTTAATAACTCATTATTAAGTGTCTGAATTAATTATTATATCACTGACTTTGACACATACTTAATAATGTGTTACAACATTTGTTAGATTTTAATGACTAGCTAATAAGGCATTCACTTCTGAATAATAATATGAACTGTTACCCTTTCAGTGCATAATCAAACTAAGCGAACCATGTCAGAAAAGCGTGGCTATAGTATATATGCGACTCTGAGTAAAAGGCCAAGGTCTACCTTTGTAGGAACACATTCTTACTCTACTAGTAATAACAGTAGCTGGAAATCAAGTACAGGCTAAGCTCCATCTGTGAGGCTGTGCTTTATTCTGTGCCAAAACTAACCACTGTCACCACTGGGACGACAAGAGAGAAAATACAGTGTTGTTGCCTTAAGCAGAACTACAGGGACAAGATGCGGTGATTATTTTAAGCCTGCAGAATTATTAGACAGCAGTAATTTGAAATTTTAAAGAGCTCTGTTTGGGCCGTCATGTTCTGCCTGTACTGGAGATTAAGCATGACCTCTCCAGCTGGGGTCACGTCTGGGATAACAACAGTGAAAAACACTGTGCTTAAGCTTTCACTAAATACGCAAAACATTAAATACATTAATATGTCCATTTTAGGGCCATTGGGTCATTGCTTTTGCTTCTTTTTTTCCTACTAGACTTTATCTTTGTTATTTTGGAGATTGTCAAAATGTGCAAAAATGTCTTTAGCAAAATATACAATATGAAATCTGTGTGAACTTGGATTATAAGAATACATTTTTCATTGCAAACCCTCTTTGTTTCTTGTTGTGACTTGGCAAATAACCAGCAGCTCTTTTACATTGTTTCTCTCTCACGGCTTATCACTTTCTATAAATGGAAGAATAGTCTGAACTTTCCTTGAGAGGATTTGTAGACTGTGCTGTGATGCAAAAGCCGTGTGAAAAACCATATCTAGGAAAGGAAAAAAAAAAAAAGAAATAGCAGTTGAGTGGTAGCAAGTGAAAGTGCAACTAAAAGAGGAAAACAGATCTTTATTAGGGCATAATATATGAGATAAGCAACACTCAAGTCGGCCCATCAACGCTGAATACTGGCTAAACAAACGAGAAAGGCTGTCAAGAGTCTGTCAGCAGAAAGGAGCTGACTTTTTCCACATGATGCCTCTACTGCTGTCACTGCTGTCAGTCATGTCCTTGCTCTCCTCCGGCCCTGTGGCAAGCTGTTAACGGATATCAGAGACCTCACCGTGTATCAACATTACACTCAATAACAAACCCTCTTTTCTCTGTCTCGGCCTTTTGTTTCTCTCTGTCCCAGCTCGCTCGCCGGTGTTCAGTGCCATGTTTGAGCACGAGATGGAAGAGAGTAAGAAGGTGAGTTGACTCTGTCGCTCCTGCTCCCTCAGTGCATGGTGAGTCAAATGTTTAAATTTCAATCTTTCCTTCTGTTGCATCAGGAAGCACTTGCCTCTTTAAACAAGTGTGGCTGCACATGTTCCTTCATGTCTTGCTGACTATTATATGGTGTCATCACAGCTACTATATGGAAAAAATCCTTAAGTGATTATATCATTATCACTTGTATAATCTTTGATATTTCTTTGATGGCATAAAGCGTGTTATTTGTAGACTTAACAAGACTGTATCAGACAAAATGACTGAAGTCTCTGTTGCTTTCAGTATGATCACTCTGTTCCTGGAACTCAATTACAATGTCATGAGGGAATTGGTTTTCCTTTTGATATCTCTTTTTAATCTTTTTAATATACATATCTTTTTGCCATTTTTTTGTGCTGCAGTTTGTGCCTGGTGTCGCTACTGCTCAAAATGTTCATACCTCACATCAAAATTCATTAATTTAATGAAATGGGCACAGTAAATCTACTCAATTTGGTTTTTTTTTTATAAGTTCTGACTTTAGTGAACTTTAACACATGCATAGGTGCCATTGATCAGTAGCAAAATGTCTTGACAGTACTGACCTTTAAAGGAAAGTAGAGAGAGTCTAGTGGGAATATTAACTGCTCCAAAGAGGGAAGTGGTTTGCAGGCAGTTATAAGGCAGGAGTCGGTGTCATAAGGGTGTATTTTAAATAACCTGTCTGACGTCGTCCTATTTACAGTGGAGATGATGGAAAGATGATGCTAGTTGTGATAACTTTCTGCCTCTCCTATAACTTCTTATTTAATTATGTAAAACTAAAGTGTAAGTACTGTGGAGGTATGAATAGTTCTGAGAGCTATTGTGACTGATTAGTGTTATTAGCAGGTTGACGGTGTGGATTCAAGCTTCCTGTTGCTACAGTTCTGCATGCGAGTAGCTTGATAATACTTTTAAGAGATGGAAAAAACGTTGAAGATTTATGTGCAAATTTATGTAAAGTTAGGTAAATGCAATCCAAGTTCCTCTTGAGGCAAGTGTCGCAACTCAACAGCCATCCTGGAATGAATCATTGCAGTTATTTCCTGTCCCAGAATAAGCTATAAAGGTTTTTGCCCCCCCCCCCCCCCCCCCCCTCAGTTTTATAACAGGGTGGTGGCACCATCAGTGTCTCTGCTTTTTTCCATTCTAATGCACATTAGGGATACAGGAGCTAAAAAGTAGCTACTCCCTCGCTACAATAATGAGCAGAAAGATGCATCTGCCACCAGAAAACTAAAAGGGTCGTGAACCTCTCGTGTGTCAGTGTAACAGCATGATTGGCTCATTTGTTTCCTGTTTCTGTTGTTGATTTGCTCTTTGGGAGCATTTCAGAATTCTCCCATAAATCCCATAAATATAATGTCTCTGATGCCATTCCCCTTCCAGTCCTCATAATACAAATAATTAAATTAGTTCATGGTTTAGTGAGGCTTGGTCACGAAATTAGTGTAAATAGGGTTAAGTTTAGGTCTGACGTGATGGAAACAAAACAGTGTTTGTGTCTGTGTGTGCTTGTACATGTGTGATGCACTGAGTCTCTCTGCCACAGTTGGTTGTGTTGATCTGATAGGAGGTGGTGAGATTCAACTGTGGTGATTTAGCCGTCATGTCAGCGGAATATTGATGCCTGCAGAGCTCAAATGGGGAAATTATAAAGCACAGAGCCAGGAAATGCATCTTAATTGCTGTTTAAGTAGGCGTCTTCATCAGAAAGAGGGAGAGATTGTGGGCCACGTCCCCATACGACTCAGAGAAAACAGATAGGTGGGTTAACACTCCTCTGCAGCACTCTATAGAAAAGAGACAAATGAGCTCATAAAGAAGCACTCTGATAGAGGACTGCTCTGTGAATAGAGGGGAGCTTCAGACACTGTAACTACAGGAGTTGTCTATTTATGAGACCTGGTTGGGCACTGCCTTCTCATTACGCGAGAAAGTCCTGTTATGTTTTTTTCTCATGTGATTTCCAAGGTAGTTTGGTGGTAGTATGTCTTTTTTATTTCATTAACGCTCCAACACACGTTAGAAATTAGCAGAATGAAATTGGTTAAGTGTAGAAAAAATAGAAAGGAATTAGAAATATAACGATTCTGATGAGTTTGAGGTTAATTTAGAAACAATAGGTGTGTTGTTTTTGATATTATACACATTGATGTTATTTTGCCTGTTAGAATTACTAATTTTTTCACGGCTTCATGTGTTTGTGTGATTTGTGCATTCCTGCAAAAGGCTACCATGGCAGACTGCAGGCTCAGACCAGAAGCTTTTAGACTCTGCTTCGATTATTTCTCAGTATGATTATGTTGGTGTTGAGTGGTCAGAGTTGACACAAATGCACTAAACTGTTGGTACACCCAGTCTGACCCTGCTAAAACGCCGCTGGTCACTGTGGTGATGATAAAGCACTGTTATAATTGGTTTATTGCTTTGTTCTTCTTGTCAGTGTGGAGGGGAAAGGTTCAGGTTACCGTCACTGTGCCATAGAGCGATAAAGCCTACTTTGATTGCTGCAGGCACCGTCAAGGAATGAATGCTCAGGATTAATTCTCCTGAATCTGCTGAAAAGAGTTAAATAAATTTACTAGAATGTAGTTTTGCTGAAACGTGTTTTGACTGCTCAGAAGGTTCTTCAAGGTGTTTTTTTTCTTTCTTTCTCTATTGTGATTTTGGAACATGTTTTGTTGTATCACTGCGTGTGTGTGTGTGTGTGTGTGTGTGTGTGTGTGTGTGTGTGTGTGTGTGTGTGTGTGTGTGTGTGTGTGTGCGTGTGTGTGTGTGTGTGTGTGTACTAAACAAGGTGAGAGAGTTTAAGTCAGGTGGGTTTTGGGAAATTTACATGAAATAAAAAAGACACTGCTGCCATATATAGTTTTGAAGGATTGTCAAAGCGTTTGTTTTTCTTCTCTTTTCTTTTATTCTGTTAAACCCTGCGTGTATTCTCCTCTCCTGTCCTCTCTACCCGTTCAGAACCGTGTGGAGATAAATGACGTGGAGCCAGATGTCTTCAAAGAGATGATGTGCTTCATCTACACAGGCAAGGCCCCCAACCTGGACAAGATGGCTGATGACCTGCTGGCTGCAGCTGACAAGGTACAAAGAGTGTGTGTGTGCATTGCACCTGCTACTATGTACATTTACACACAAGCTGGTATGCATGATAATGTTCCCAAAAATACACCTGGGAAGCACCAAATGCTCCTCAACCTCTAAACACACATACTTACACATCCAAACATACTTTTATAGCAAAGGATAAAGCCGACCCAACTGTGCAAGGTAAAGACATGCACACACTTCCAATGAATCGTTTTCCTCATTGTTTATTCTTGTACTCATGCCGGATATTCAGTGTTTCCTGTCTGTTTCTGTAAAATCACATGTTGAGTGAGTCTTCTGTACCGGAAAGATCTTGTGGTAAACTTATGATATATGAGCTTTAGCTGGCATAGTTTGCATGTGATACCATTTTTGTTTGATTCTTTTTGTATGAACTAATTTATTCACAGAGGAGTTCCAAGCAGTGTAAAGGCTTTAGTAGTGTTTACCTTTGTATGTTTTTAGTATTTATACCAAGTCATCTATATTCACCTTGGTTGAACTTGTTTTACTCGTCTTGGTTATCGCAGATCACTAATGCATTATTTTTCCGTGCTTGTTAAATAGTGGTCGGTAAATGTGTATCATTTTATCAGAGACTAATTAGATTACTAATTAGTTACTAGCTCTAATTTTTTTTTCTTTTTACGTGATTATGAAATCACGAACATTCCTAATAGTCGTAGCTTAATGTGCAAATTTGGCTCAAAGAACCATGTGACTCAGCATAGCTTCACTGCTCCCACGATCTTAGACTTTGTAGAAATTTTGCCAAAGGGTTTAAAACACTTGCAACCAAAAAACATTTAACCCCCTAAGACCTGAACTCTTCCACGGCATGCATTTTTAATTTCTCTTTGAAATTTGGGCATATTGGGACCTGATGAATGTAAAAACAAAGAATTACCAGATTTTATTTTTTTTTTACCTGATTTTTGTTTCTAAGGAAAATAAGAGCCACATATGAGGTATAATGTCCTTGTAAGTGGATATCAGGCCCCAGTAGAGCAAAATTGAGTATTTTGGTCTAAAATAACCCAAAATGTGATGTCCACATGTGTGGACGCCAGGTCCTAGGAGGTTAACTCGTCACTAGTTTCCTAACTTGTGTCTTTGGAGCAAGACGGATAATTCCTGTCTTTTTGGCATTCAACAATAAATATAAACTGGTAGTTTTGGGATTTTCATGAACCAGTAGCCCTATTTTACGGTGGCTGGGAAGTGCAAAGCGCAACAAATTAAAAAACGGCAACAAATTAAAAATCCACAACAAATTAAAAAACGGCAACAAATTAAAAATCCACAACAAATTAAAAAACGGCAACAAATTAAAAATCCACAACAAATTAAAAAACGGCAACAAATTAAAAAACGGCAACAAATTAAAAATCCACAACAAATTAAAAAACGGCAACAAATTAAAAATCCACAACAAATTAAAAAACGGCAACAAATTAAAAAACGGCAACAAATTAAAAATCCACAACAAATTAAAAAAACGCAACAAATTAAAAATCCACAACAAATTAAAAAACCGCAACAAATTAAAAAAACACAACAAATTAAAAATCCACAACAAATGAAAAAACCACAACAAATTAAAAAACGGCAACAAATTAAAAATCCACAACAAATTAAAAAAACGCAACAAATTAAAAATCCACAACAAATTAAAAAACCGCAACAAATTAAAAAAACACAACAAATTAAAAATCCACAACAAATTAAAAAACCACAACAAATTAAAAAACCGCAACAAATTAAAAATCCTTGACGGAAAGGGATTGTCTGAAATACCGGAAGTGGAGAGTGATGTCACGAGAGGGGGCGTGGCCAGGATTTTTGGTTGAGGCGCCATGTTTCTGGGCCGAACAAAGCGCTAGCGAAAGAGGAGCGAAAGTACACGGATAACACCAGCTATGGTTCGTACTTGCTGTGCGGTCAGTTGTAAAGTTAGATCGCACGACCGGCAAGGGAATAAGGTTGAAAATGGTTTATCTTTTCATTCTTTCCCCACCTGGAAGCAACATGAGGCAGCTCATGTATCGGATGTTACCAAAAGAAGGCGTCTAGTCTGGATAGCAGCTGTGAGACCAGCTGATATCCAGTTCGATTCCATCTCCAAATATCTGTTGGTGTGCTCCAGACATTTTCATTCCGGTAAGTTATAGATATGTTCATATCACTCTTTATCGGTCTTTTAAGTCTGACATCACTAGCCGTGTCTTGGCTCAAACTCCCAAGAGCACCTGCAGGTCCATAAATCACACGATCACTGTGGCATCACTGAGTGTTGAAAAACTATCTAAAGTCTTTCATCTGTAATAAAATGATCAGCGTTCTGCTCTACCATGTGTAACAATTGAGTTTATCATCCAGGCATCCATGAAGACGAAATTAGCAGGAAGTTAGCTCGCTAGATTCCATCTAAATACAATATAGCATGTCCTAACTGAGGGATTTTGGAAACAAAGTCAAACGTACAGCTCTGCTATCACTTCCAACATAAATGAAGACAGAAAACTAAACAGCAGTGACGTTTGTAGGGTACTGAAGTTTGGCTAGCTGGTGTAAAACGATGTGCTACGTGACCGTTAGCGACACAGCTATGTTAGCATAATATAAACACTAACTTTTTCCACTTGATAAAAGTTATCGTGAGGATTCTCGGTGGTCAGGAACAACGGCGCTTCGTGTCCATCCCGTGTAGATGTTAGTGAAACTGTTGGGAAGACAACATGAACACTTTATTTATACTGTATAATCTGCAGATTCTGACAGAAATCTGCATATCCTTTGAAGCACCGCTCCTCTCTAAAATGGCAATAAGGATAATTATTAGGCCATATGTAAATAACAAAATAACTTAAAGCAAAGTCTGAAACAAGTCTTTATATTTAAGGGGCATCAGTCAAACAATACTGTTTGGTCTGGGTCTAAACAGAGTGTGACATCTGCTTTTGCATATGTGGGCCACTTTGAGGGTTCACAAAGGAGCGCGTTTGCTGTCACATTTTATTTGTAGTGTGAACAAGCAGACAAAAAAATCGGAATTGAGCATTAAGACCTGCAGTGTGAACGTAGCCATAGTGAGTTCAGTGCATTGATGTGACATTGTCCTGAAGGATTTAGTTATTCTCAGTGGTTAAAGAAATTGCAATTATTTATTCATATTTATTAGAAATAATCCTAATTACATATCTTGCTTCCGTGTTTGTGTCCTTTGTCACAAAAATACATTTTTTACTATAATACATTGATTAATGACCTGCAGAATCTCCTTATCATATTACGTGTCCATAATTGTCACCTAAAGTCAAACTTTATGCTTTCTCCATAAAGTGATTACATACTTTAGTTTCATTTTCTGAAGTCAGGTTTCTGAAAGAGAACAGGCAGATTTGGAATATAACATGCAGCGTTTTATAGATGGATACATAAAAAAATGGAAAATTACATGTATGTGCTAACTTTCTAAACACTTTGTTACATTTCTGATAAATGGATTTGAAAGTAGATAAAACACATTTATGTTGGCCTTGGCTCATTAGAGTCTTTGTCTTTAAATTAACTTGTAACTTGTATGTTTCAGGTACTGCACTCTCAAAGACTGAATGAACCAGCATTGCAGCCACGGGTCATTGTGAGCATCACAGGGAAGGTTGAAGCCGCCCACTGCACCTGTATGGCCGGAGTCGTGGAGACCTGCAGCCATGTTGCTGTTCTTCTTTTTAAAGTAGAAGCAACAATGCGGATCTGTGGCACAAGGGCTGTTACAGATGAACCTGCATACTGGGTTTTGCTGGGTAATATGACCAAGATACAGCCAGAGGTTGGCCATAAGATAGACTTCTCCTCTTCAGCTGCCCAAAAACTGCTCTGAATCAAAACATAAACAGACCATCCGTATTGAAAGGTAAAAGGAGCCGTCCTCAAAAAAGAAAAATCCCACCTGCTACTGTGGAGGAGTTGTCACTGCTATTGGAATCTTTGCTGGAACACAGTAAAGCTGTGGGTTGTGGGAATGACCCATAATGTTTTATATAAGGGTCTAGATTTATGCCTGAAGTGCACTGCCATGTAAATAATTTGCATTTACTGAATATGTACTGACTGAGTACCACTGTTCAAAAGTTCAATAAAGAAACAAACTTTTTTTTGCCTCTTTTTTATTATAGAACATCACATCAGTTACAATGTAGAATCCATGTCATTTATAGTTTATAAAAGACAAAATGTTTACACAAAATCATGACAGCATTTACACGATATCATTCACTACTAACACTACTTAATTTACTATCAATTACTTCAATTTATCTTCTGAAAAATTACCGCTATTTATACAGCACAAGACTTAAGAATATTTAACAGGAGCAAGTTTCATTTTCCCCTGGTTTTACTACCACACTGTTCATCAAAACGGCAGCAAACCTTCACCATCTTATCCAGAAGGGTCACCTCTTCACCCTCACATGGAAGAAGTAATCTGATTGGCATGGTGGTATGTTTGAAGCAGGTCCCTTGTGTAGTGCTGGAACCCAGTCACGATGTTTCATCCATTTCATTGGCTGGTCTGCTGCAATAATGCCAAATAATTAGCAAGTCTATAAATAGCACGTAGTTCTGCAAAATCACTCATTAGGATGTTTTTTTTTTCTAATTTGCTATGACCTCAGAGTGCATCGAAAAGAAAACTAATAGGCTATCTGGTCTTTAAGTGATGGCGTGACAAATCCTGCTTCCAGGCCTGAAGTAGTCTGCGTTTAATATGGGTTTTGTGTTGTTAACATGTTTAATGTTTTGTATTGTCTTCTATTTAATCTCAAAAAACTCCTAAAAACAGTAAGTGATCACTGTTGTTTCCCACTGCTTCTATCACCACTAATCATTTGAAAGCTCAGTTTTTAAAACCTTACGATGTAGCTACAGCCCAGCCCATGCAGCAGTATATGAATGACTAATCCTATTCATCCTTGTAGATGGATTATCTCAGTTGTTCTCCTGGCTGAAGTTTGGTCCGTTTACAGCATCCTGCCATGCGATTACATTTGTTCCTGACCACCGAGAACACTCACGTTAACTTTTATCGAGTGGAAAAAGTTAGTGTTTATATTATGCTAACATAGCTGTGTCGCTAACGGTCACGTAGCACATCGTTTTACACCAGCTAGCCAAACTTCAGTACCCTACAAACGTCACTGCTGTTTAGTTTTCTGTCTTCATTTATGTTGGAAGTGATAGCAGAGCTGTACGTTTGACTTTGTTTCCAAAATCCCTCAGTTAGGACATGCTATATTGTATTTAGATGGAATCTAGCGAGCTAACTTCCTGCTAATTTCGTCTTCATGGATGCCTGGATGATAAACTCAATTGTTACACATGGTAGAGCAGAACGCTGATCATTTTATTACAGATGAAAGACTTTAGATAGTTTTTCAACACTCAGTGATGCCACAGTGATCGTGTGATTTATGGACCTGCAGGTGCTCTTGGGAGTTTGAGCCAAGACACGGCTAGTGATGTCAGACTTAAAAGACCGATAAAGAGTGATATGAACATATCTATAACTTACCGGAATGAAAATGTCTGGAGCACACCAACAGATATTTGGAGATGGAATGAACTGGATATCAGCTGGTCTCACAGCTGCTATCCAGACTAGACGCCTTCTTTTGGTAACATCCGATACATGAGCTGCCTCATGTTGCTTCCAGGTGGGGAAAGAATGAAAAGATAAACCATTTTCAACCTTATTCCCTTGCCGGTCGTGCGATCTAACTTTACAACTGACCGCACAGCAAGTACGAACCATAGCTGGTGTTATCCGTGTACTTTCGCTCCTCTTTCGCTAGCGCTTTGTTCGGCCCAGAAACATGGCGCCTCAACCAAAAATCCTGGCCACGCCCCCTCTCGTGACATCACTCTCCACTTCCGGTATTTCAGACAATCCCTTTCCGTCAAGGATTTTTAATTTGTTGCGGTTTTTTAATTTGTTGTGGTTTTTTAATTTGTTGTGGATTTTTAATTTGTTGTGTTTTTTTAATTTGTTGCGGTTTTTTAATTTGTTGTGGATTTTTAATTTGTTGTGGTTTTTTAATTTGTTGTGGATTTTTAATTTGTTGCGGTTTTTTAATTTGTTGTGGATTTTTAATTTGTTGCGGTTTTTTAATTTGTTGTGAATTTTTAATTTGTTGCAGGTTTTTAATTTGTTGTGGATTTTTAATTTGTTGCAGTTTTTTAATTTGTTGTGAATTTTTAATTTGTTGTGGTTTTTTAATTTGTTGCGGTTTTTTAATTTGTTGTGGATTTTTAATTTGTTGCGGTTTTTTAATTTGTTGTAGATTTTTAATTTGTTGTGGTTTTTTAATTTGTTGTGAATTTTTAATTTGTTGCAGTTTTTTAATTTGTTGTGGATTTTTAATTTGTTGCGTTTTTTTAATTTGTTGTGGTTTTTTAATTTGTTGCCGTTTTTTAATTTGTTGCCGTTTTTTAATTTGTTGCCGTTTTTTAATTTGTTGTGGATTTTTAATTTGTTGCCGTTTTTTAATTTGTTGCGCTTTGCACTTCCCAGCCACCGTACTATTTAAATCTTTCCACATGCTTACTTGTCGTTTTAAAAAAGTCTTATTTAATGACAAATCATTTAAATCGACTGCTTTATGTCACTGAATGTAGATAGACGGAATGTAACTTGTTAAATTAAAAGGAAGTACTGCGACATTAAACTGTAGTCTCCGCTAAACCTCTACGAGTCATCTTGAAGTGTGTGTGAATATGAGAGAAGGTTATTGTAGCTGGCAATTTTGTAATCAGACTCAGTGGAAATAATTTTTCGCTTCTCGTGTAATGCTATTCCATCATCAGTTCCAACTCAGTATGCATATCTGTCACTTACCCTTCTCTTTGCCATATTTTTTTCTTATTCAATTTAATGCTTGTTGCGACTGCGGTGGAGTAATTCTGTGTTACCGTATCATTACACACCGCTGCTACAGTTGTTGGTGGCAGCGCTGTTTAAGTAATTTAGTTTACCTGCTGTTTATCCTCCCTCTCTGTCATTTGTAGTATGCTCTGGACAGGTTGAAGGTGATGTGTGAGGACGCTCTTTGCACGAATCTGTCTGTGGAGAATGCCGCAGAGATCCTTATCCTGGCCGACCTGCACAGTGCAGATCAGCTCAAGACGCAGGCTGTGGACTTCATCAACTAGTGAGTTACACGCTCACGCTGAGATCATCCATCTTGAGAACTACCTCCACACTAATGCAAATATTTTTTTCACCGACACACGCACGCTTCTGCGTTCGGCTTTTTGTCAGGGGATGTCATTAATTTTCAGTGGGAGCAATTTTTGTCTCCCGAGGAAATTTAATTTAATCTCCAGATCAGATGATTTTGCTGCTGTATCATATTGGTCCCTTTAGCAATAAACCTCAGCTGCTGGTGTTAATCGTGTTGCGTGCAGCCTGTTTAGGTACGATGTGGCCTATTAGCATCAATGACTACTATTTATGTCCACCGACAGGTGATTGATCCAGTGTTTCAATGCCCACTTGAAACAAAAGGCTTTCTCTCAGTCGCTACCTGAATTGCCTATCACCTTACCCGTGTTTGTTCAAACTGTGTGCCTTAGAGCCAGACACATTTTCCGTCCCTTTGTTCATTCCTCTGTCCTCTCTTTACAACTTCATGTCCTTTCCTTGTTCCTGCCTGGGCTTCGTCTCCCTCCCTTTTCCCTTCACTCCCATTATCCTTTCCTTTCCCCCCTTTTCTCCCCGTCTCCCACCTCTGTTTTGTGCTTAAGAGCTCATGTGTGCCTAAAGGTGTTCAGTAATGCAGATTTCTCCCCCTAATCCCAGTCATTAATTGTGGTTATGGGCGTTATGACAGTTTAATTTGCGACAGCGTTGTTGTGGTGGTGGGAAAATTGGCCACAGGGGACTCCTGGCCAGCAAAGCGTTATCAACTCAGCTCCTGCAGACACAATCGACAGCAACAAGAGCAGCAAAACAAAAATCAATTTAGAGGACAAATATCGAAAACGGACGACACAGAGAAACCAATAATCCTACCCCCAGAAGCACCTTAACCTCTTTCCACACCAGTCCTTACAAGCAGTTTACAGTCATGTAGTTGAGACAATAAGAGTCCTCTTTATCCTTCCTCTGTCTCATTTATTCGTCCTCACCAGGGATGCAGCAGAGAGGAAAGGCACCTAAACTCTCCTAATCCACTTTGTTTACAGAAAAGCTTACAGAGTTTTTTTTTTTTTTTAGACCAGCATGTAAACACAACACGAGTAATGTGAAGCACAGACAAAATGCCTTTTTAGTAGATTTTTTTGGTAACTTATAATTACCACTGACTGGAGACTATAGTTTGATTTACCTTCACATCACTGCTCTACTCCCAGTCACTCTCCCTATCTCCCTCCCTCCGTGACGTTTGATTACTCTTTGTCACCTCCCTTTTTCTTTATTTGTCACTGCTGCCGTTTTATTCTCCCCTCCATCGGTCCATCCCTTCCCCTCCTTCTCCTGCTGTGGTTGCTCTCCTTGTGCCCTTTCACTGCCCTCAGCTTGAGCGTACTGGCCATTACTGTGAGCAGGGCTTCACTTCCTCCACAGAGAATAGGGTCAGAGGTTGGCTGGAGGTCTGGAGCTGCTGTGTGGAAACCATAGGACCACACATTCACGCAGACACACACACAAACAGCCAGGAGCAGACGCGCCAAAACATAAACACACGTGTACACGCACACGCATGCGGTTGTTTATTTACACACAATAAAACATGAAAAATGTCATTAAAGGCCACACAGCAGTGTGCGTGATAGTGCATCCCAGCACCCTGAGGGTGTCAGGAGGTTGAAGACTGCCACAGGGTCTGCTGGTGTAAGCTCAACCACAAGTAAACTGATCAGCACTTAATTAGAAAACCTTCCCAACTTTTTCCTCCCTTTTCCCAACTAAGGAAAAACAATTTAGTTTAAATGTCTGAGGATCTTTCAAGAGCAAACAAATGAACAGTTAATGGAATTAATTCAGCTGAAATAGGCACATGCTAGCCATCTTTATTTCTCCTCATTACAATACCAGGTGTGAATAATGAAACCTAAACGTGGAATGCTTTGAAAATGGGAACTAGTCATCATTTGTGTGCCTTTTTTTGCTTTTCACAGTGAGATTTTCATGTGGTCTCTAAAATGAACCATCTATCTGTTAATATTGTGTTCTGCTTACTATATATACTATAATATATGAATTATAGTACATGTTAAGAGTACTGTGTAATAGTATTGTATAAAAGAGTCCAAAAAACCAAAAGATTTAGTTCATTAGACCCAGAAAAGCAGCAAATCCTCACAATTAAAACTTAACAAAAGGTAATGTTTAACATTTTTGTTTAAAAATCGACTCTCATAAATAAACAAATGATCATAATCTTTCCTGAATAATTTCCTGTTCATTAGCTGATTAATCAAGTAATTATTTCATGATATGATATAAAAAACATTATGACTTAACCTTTTTATCGCATGCCTGTATATTTGTGCAACTTTAATGATGCCTTTTTATTTGTGTGATGTTATTTATCACAAAGATGACCTCAAAGGTTAAATATTTAAAAATATAAAATAAATAACAGCCTCACCAGCTGGTATGACAAATCTGTAATGTCTCAAAGCTGCTCTCCACACAGATGGAGTCTTATAATCCCAAACTCTTTCTCTCTGAAAAAAGATTAATTTGTGTACTTTGTTTGGATATCTGTTTAGTTTCTTAATTTAACATCTTTTCCTGCTTTCCGTTTCCTTTTTATTTCATTTCCCTTTTTTCTCTCAGTCACGCTGCTGATGTGATGGAGACATCAGGATGGAAATCCATGGTGATCTCTCACCCACACCTGGTTGCGGAGGCCTATCATTCTCTGGCCTCGGCCCAGTGTCCCTTCCTGGGTCCCCCAAGAAAACGGCTGAAACAGTCCTAGTGGTCTGGAGCGATTCTCCCGACCTAACCCTGCTGCTTCCTCCCGTACCAGCAGCCTCACTGCTCCTCTCTCCCAATCCTACTTTTGTACCTATAGCATCCCAAGATGCCCACAACTGACGCCTAGGGCTTGGGTACATATATAGCTAGGGCAGCTATACAGCTGGGCAGCACAGAGAATTATTGGACTAATGCTATAGAGGAGGTACTACACATCACTGTAAGATGAACTGAGTGAATACCATAAGACCTGGACCTGGATATTTAAGGATTGCAAGCCCAATGCCTTGCTTATTCCATATCCATCATCAATGATATTGGAAGGCTACAACTCTATTCTGCCTGTCAGGCACGTAAAGAACTGATCTCCTGTGTGAAAGTGAAAAGTCAATGTTGAGTCCCTGAAAATATTTGTCTGTGACGTCTTGACTTCTACAGTGTTGTGACCCAAACTGTGCTTGTGAAGAGACAAGTGAAGAGGATCAACCAACAGGAAAGTGAAGGACTGTTGTTCCCATTATTGGAGACCTTAATGGTGTTCAGGTTATTGTTCTTCTAAGGCTTGAACAATTGTCTTTATATTTTTTTTCCATGAAAGAATACAAATGTAAACTGTTTAACTATTAAAATCAGGCAGGCACATCGAGATGTTTAGCTCAGATTTTGACTATTTTCCGAATAGTGACAGACTTCTGCCAGATTGTTGTCATTTAGCAAGTAGCGCGAGGCGCAGTCGCTCTGTTTGAATAATAACATCGATAACAGTACGGCTCTTGGGTGACTGAGGACATGACAGTAATTTTACAAGAGTCCGATCAAAGTATTCACTGTAATCTATAGTGGGCATGTTTTAGTGGGCAATATTTTAATATCTAGTGGGCAGTGTTTTAATATAATTGGCATAGTATTTGTTGTCTTGTGACATTAACTGTGCTTCAAAGCTGACAGACCATACAGCCACAGAGTATTTGCTCTTTTTATGTTGTCTTCTTATTTTTCATTCATTGTAGAATTGCACAAAATAAGGCTTTTTTGTCATTTTTTTTTAAACACAGTTTTACAGTCCTATTATTTCGTTTTTTTATTTTTTTTATTCGTTTCGACTGTATTGGAAGTGTCACTTGAGAAAATTGGCTGCTTATTGTTACACTCCTGTTGTTGGTCAGTTGAGCCATACGATACATAAGCATAAATGAAATGTAGGAAAGGCCAATAAAAGAGCGCTGCCAGCTAACACAACAGAGAAGGTATCTGCCAGTTTCAAAACATGACATGTTTTACATTAACCTGTTGACCTCAGGCAAGAGATACTTGCTTTTTAACCATGCAGTAACGTAAACATCCGCTTGCAGTGATGATATAACATTTTATGTGCTTGACTCCCTACTACACGTGTTAGTGGAGGATTCCACCAGAGGGCTTCCATATTTGCATGACCTAAAACAGTAAATATCAGGGCAGCCCATTTCTTTTAAGAAATTTATTCTCAGTGGGACTTCAATTGATAAAGCTCAACGTCTTCATTTTGTTTTACCCCTGCTCCCTTGTCACAGGGGTCGCCACAGCGGGTGGCTTTGATGGTTTGATCGTGCTTGATGTTTTTCGTCATGCAACCACAATGGGAATTTGTCTCTCTGGCTAGAATTGAACCAGCGAGCTTTTGCTTGGCAAGCAAACCACTAAACGATCAGAGTTGTTTGTTCCTATGTCTAATTTACATATACCTAAGATGACACTGATAATGAAGTGTAGTTGTCTCTGTGCAGAGGCAACAGCACATCATAGAGATGCCAGCATGCCTATACAGACTCTGGTACTTACCGTTGGAGTGCTTCTTGAATCTTCTTGAAACACATATTTTTATTTTTTGATGACATTCACAACTGAAGCTCCAAACACTCACCATCATGTGTATAATTAAAATCAAGTATATCTCATGCCTTAATGTGTTCCCTTGACTTGTTCACCGTCTTGCCCTTTAAAACTGTAAAATACATATATTTTTGAATTTTTTCCCAGCATGTTGGTGTCTTTTTTTCTAATACTTCATATTTTCTTTCTTTCTAATTATGCAGTTTGACCACATATACAGGTTACTGGCTAATTAATGCACAGCTTCTTTCAGCTTGGTGCTAGGTCACTGTGTTTCAGTGTCACATTTTAGTTTCAAGTGTAATCCTGCTGTGATCAGTGTTCAATCTCCTGTGCAGATGTTGTCGACCTTAGCAGATCACATGGGTCTCATACCAAGTTGTGTAGCATGCAGACTTACCTCTCAGGCTTCTTTGACTGGGTCTCTTGCTTAGAGAACAGATAGATTGTAATCACTTCAGAGACTCAGACCTTTGTCTCGGACTGTATTTTAACAGGGATTTCTTTGTGTTGACCAAAGTAGAGGCCCTCCGAGCTTTAGGGAAGCTCTTCCCTGAGCCCTTTAAATCACTCCTCATCAAACAGTCAGCCGTGGCCACCGGTCTTTGGGGATAATCTGGCATTGTGCTGGCGCTCATCAAACACACAAATGGCCATTATTTGTGATACAGACAGTATACAGGGGCTTAATGTTTGGGCACATGGGAGTAGAACTGATTCAACTACATACATCAGATATCAAGTTATGATGCAAGTTTATGTAACAGTTTTATGAGTCATGGTGAACAAATTTTACGCCTTTTATGTGAGTGTAGTGTTTGTGCGAGTATAAAAATGAGAAGAGTTGTAAGGAGACAATCCACGCATGAACCTTCGGTGGTTCTTATTGTGTTGTGAGTCATTCTCTAAAGAAAATATTTATTTAGCAATAATTTCAAAATGGACAGTTTTTATATTAGCAGGCTTTTTATTACACATCATCTGTACAAACCAGCATTGAGAAGAAGAGCTGGACAAATACATGCATAAATGTTATGATCTTAACTAGTGAACAAAGTCATCTGTGTGTGTAAAAGCACTTCCACATAGGGCTGTTCAATATAACGATATCCGATGACGATATAAAAACATCTATCGTTTCCTATTACGCTATCGTTTGTTTCGTGGTGTCATAAAATAAACTGTTTACGGCAATATTTTTTTTCATCGTTTTGATGGAGACTGTAGTGGCTATATTAATTTCTTAAAGTTCACTCTTTCTCTTATATTTAATATAACTACACTACAGACGGACAAGCGCCTGTTTTTACGTGTTGTCGTTAGCAACAATGACGTAAAACCATGGCTCCGCTGCCGCTCGTTTGTTTTTCACGTAAACCTTTCACAATAAAGCTCAAGATCCTGTTGAGACTTTTCAAAATAAACCGAATCACGTGAAAGAGCATGCAGAGAGTTTACGGATGAGAAGCAAAAAAGAGCTGTCAGGTGGTTAAAACACTCGATTCCAGGTAAAGGACGCCCAGCTGGAAAAACTTCATGCAAACAGAGTTGCCCGAGATTCACAGAATTTACAGAAAATATTACATTTTTGTATTTATATCGTTGTCAGGACGATAAATGTCTTATATTGAGATTTGAGATTTTGGTCATATCGCACAGCCCTACTTCCAGAAAGTAATTTATACAACTGGGTCATTTGGGTGCCTTTTTCAGTTAACATAGACTCGATTTTTTTTTTCTTTTTCTAAATTTGCATATTGTATTTAACCAGTCACTTTGTGCTTTGTGTGATTTCTCAAGCTGTCAAGTTTTTGTTAAGGCAAAAAGGATATGTTCTTTATATTAATATATTTACAACATTTGCAAATGCAGATATATTTTTGGGACTAAAATAACTGGCTAGTGTTCACAAATATCTGTACTGCCCATGGATCTGAAGTCGTCATGAGGCACACCTCCTAAAGGTGCTGAGAGAAACGGCGCTAAGATCCTCTGGGACTGCAGCATCCAGACTGACAAACAGCTGCTGGCTAACCAACCGGATATAGTGGTGGTAACTCGGAGCAGAAGAGGGCAGTTGTGATAGATGTGGCAATCCCAGGTGATAGTAACATCCAAAAGGAAGGAAGGAGATGAAGAATCACCAGATGCTGAACGAAGAGCTCGAACAGATGTGTAAGGTAACGTCCAGTATTCCCGGGGGCAATTAGACCGAAAAACTGAATGAATGGCACCAGCAAATTCCAGGAATAATATCTGAAATTTCTGTTTTTAAAGAAATGCTGATAACAAGAGTCTGCAAAACTCTCAGATTCAAGGTTCTGAAGTCTGAGAAATAAAATAAATATTCCTATAAAATTTATATTCCTTGGAGAACATGCCTTTTGTTTGAATGCCACCTTAAACCTCAGACCTGGCAGTATGTGTTTATCCCACTGTGGTGCAGTGTATGTGTATAGCACTATAGAATTAAACTGCGTGCCAAAAGTGGAGAACAAGACTTGATGGTTTACACTTTATATTGCCTGATAACCCTCAGAATAAGCTGTCCAGCCAATATTTCAGAGTTTGAGAATTTTGCTGCAAAGGTCACGGTGTGTGTGCGCATGTGTGTTGGACTGAGAGTGTGCGAACATCGCAGACATATGTAGAGCTGGGCGATATGAGATTTTTTCATATCACGATATGTTTTTTTCATTTCAGGCGATAACGATATCTATCACGATATAAGCCAAATAACTATATTTGTAAGATTTAAATGTGCCGTTGCTCACAAGTAAAATGTGAAATAATCAGCAGCTTGTTTTTATTTAAATATTTATTTCCCATAATAAGTTCAACAGGGTAGATGTACTTAAGGAACATGAGACTTTTTCAGATAGATAAAGGCAAATATTGCAAACTACACAAAAGGCAGCCGCTAAAGCGTTTAAGTTTCAAAATAGAACAAACGAAACAGACTAAATTGTCAATTCCACTTAGAAACAAAATATTAATTCTAAAAATAAATCTTAGTTTGTTTTACAGAAGAACAGACAAAACTGACTAACTTTTGTCAATATCAAATAAACTGAGAACTAAAAGGAAATTCTCAATCTCTCCTTGTTGTATAGCTGAGCTTTTCAAACAGTTTTAACAGTTACTTTAGTCTGACAAAAGCCGAATGACGAATTAGCGCTTCCAGTCAGAGACTGAGGCTACGTCCACACGTACACGGGTATTTTTGAAAACGGAGATTTTCCGTTTTCGTTTTAAAAAAATAATCCCGTCCACACATAAAGGCAGAAATGAAGGAAAACGCTGCTATGAACATGCCAAAGCAGCAGGTGGCGCTAGATTCCTAACCGTGCAGAAATGTTGGCCAATCAGAAGTCTAGAAGCCTCGGTGGGAAAAAGTAAACAAAGCTGGGGCACAGAAGCAGAACCGAGTCGTATGTGTGGAGGGACAGTAACTGTGTGTATATGTAAGCATTTAAACACTGCAGAGAGTAGAATTAACAGTAACAGTATTGTAGAAATTCATTTCACCGAAACAATAACGTGGCGCACAGTGTGACGCATGCACCAGTTTATTGTATTTCCAGACTTGCTTTCGGCACAATTTACAGTGCACGCTACTCTGTTTTTTGTCAGACTTGAAATAGCCGAAATACCTTCACACTACGGAACTTCTATGGCTCTTCCGTTCGACAATCTCTCCGGCATTGCAACCATCATCTGTTTTTTCTTCGGTCACGCTCGGTTGATTTTTCTAGTCGGCACACTCATTTCCTCCATTACGCGCTGGCTCCATTACCTGCTGGCTGCTTCCCAAACACAAACACGTGTGGCTTGGCACTTGTGCTGTACGTAACAAGTCACGCGACGTGACGCTGCGGCTGTGATTGGTTCGGCTCTGCGCTACTTAATTTGGATTGGCTGACCTTTTTTTTTTTTTTTTTTTTTTTTTTTAAAGAGGACAAGAGCGGCGAAGTCTATCGCGATAGCTTAATTTCTCTATCGAGTAAAAGTTATATCGCGATACATATCGTTATCGTTCTATCGCCCAGCTCTAGACATATGGTTCTCTCTGAGTGGGCGTGCATGTCAGCACTTTGCTTTTTTGGGGAATGTCCCTGAGATAGGAAAAGCCTTTGTTAACTGGAGTCGAGCCTGTCAGTGTGACCTTCTTCATGTGAGCTGGAGTTTGAGGCGCCAGGGTGTGATTTCTTTTTAGCTTTGATAGTCAGCTTGGGTAGCAGCTTGCAGCCAACCTTCGGTGTCTTTGTAAATGTGTGTGTTTGTGTGTGTGTGCACCTCCATTGGCCTCAGATGAGACAGTCAGGGGGCGATGGATGGCATGATGCATGTGGAGAGGTGTACTCAGTTGTTATGCATGCTGTATAAGTCTGTCGCCCCCCCCTTCCTTCGCTTCCCCATCATTCACTCCTTTTATAGGAGAAAGGAGAGCAAGGCGTGGCAGGTCAGTGCTGTGAAAGCCTGTAACAAGCTCTGCATCTGTGTCACCCCACCATCAATAAAGAGAAGGAAGATCAAGGCTGAGATTGATGCCTGCTGGTCTGCACTGGCCTGAAGGAGGGGAAGGAGGATGGATAGCAGTGAGGAGATAGCAAAGTAAAGTGTCGAGTAGGGGGTCAGACCTTGTCGGGCTTTTCAGTTTAAGGGCCTAGAATTCAAACCTCAGCTATTTGTTTATCAGTGCCTTTGACTTTATACACACATGGCAGCAGTTTTAAAATAGGATGTTCAACTGACTTTTATTAAAACAATTATTTTACTTATTTAAATTTGGTCAGTCTTCCTCCTTCTACATTATCTCCTTGAGTAGCGCTACAGTTTCCAGTGTGGTTGCCTTTATTTGACTGCTCCTAAATTCTCTCATGACCACTTTCACTTGCATCAGTAGGTTTCCTCCACTGTATTGAAATCACACACATTCAACTTCAATTTCATTTTGGGGAAGAGGACAAAGTCGCCGAGAACCAAGTCTATGACTAGAGCTAAATATATGCATTTTCAATTAACTGTGTGCTGTGCACTATGGCACGCTTCATGGTTCAGGTTATTTGCACTGAATTTTAAAGTCTTCATTGACAGTCTCACCCTAGGGGAAGAATTTATGCTACACATCCATCCATCTATCTCTTTTCCTTAATTCAAAGCAGGGTATTACAGCTACGTTTCCAGGTTCCTCCTGGGGGATCCTGAGGCATTCCTGGGTCAGAGGAGCAGTGCAATCCCTCAAGTAAGTTCTGAGCGTACCCTGGGGTGTTCTCCCAGCTGGACATGCCAGGAAAGCCTTAGAAAGAAAAGACCCAAGAAGCATCCTAATCAGATTCCCGAACCACCTGAGCTTGACTCAGCTGGCTGTGTTTGACTCAAAGTACCAGCAGCTCTACTGCCTACTTGTTTTGGATGTCGAAGCTCTTCGCCCTATCGCTACAGCTGAAATCTGGTGCCCCAGATGGAATCCTTTCAGGAGGCCACCCGAGACTGCGGGAAGTCTGACTGCTCTGAGCTGCTGCATGGTGCATAAGCACACACAACAGGCTGATCCTTCCCTGATGCTAGTGTTTGGAAAAAGTCTGTCCACAAACACAGACGCACAAACACTTGACCAAGAGCTTAAAACTGCATGATTGCGCATGATTACCCAAACACATTTTACTGCGATTACATGCACAAAATCACAAAAAAGTCACAAAATTAAAAAAAACAATGACAGCTGTACTATTGCATTGTAAATATCAGGTTGTATATGCAGCTATTAAAGTATGAGTAATATTTATATAATGGAAAATATGATTATTTATCTTCTGTAAAAAAGACCTGTTGAGTATCTGAGCAGCTCTCAATGATTTGGTAATAATTAATATGTATTATAAATAGCTTATTAAAAGTGTAAATATCATTCACTCACTCACTCACTGTTTCTTTTATAGTAAGTCAGTACTCAGAATTTTTAAGTCACTTTATAAAATATAGACAAAACAACACTACCTATAAATAGCAATGTCATTATTTAACATATTATGACCTCTGCAAGGGGATATTTGACCATATATTCCTCATGATATCCCAAGTAATCCACACTGATAGTATCATCTGTGACAGGCGAGGGAAGCTCAGGCCTTGGGCCAGAGAAATGGAAGGATGAAGTGACAGGGGTAATGGATGTACAGAGGGATGAAGAGTGATCGGGTGTCATACAGGTGGGATAGGGCCAGACAGATAGCGAATGAAGGAGAGATCGAGGATGGATGGCCAAAGCACCTCAGACATTGACAGCGTTGAGAGATTTGTCTTCTTTGAACGCCATTTGTCTTGGTTCTTCTTTTCAACCATGTCTTGGCGAGTTAAATTTCATAAAGCTCTGATGATACAATGCAGCAGTGTAGTTTTGCTTAATGTAACTAGTTGCCCTTTTCGGTGAATCCTCTGCTCTGAAAGTTGTCTTCAGGATTACGGGAAGGACACAAACAAATAAACTGCAATCCATAATGAACTGTTTGCTCATAACACCGGCTGTAGAAATTAGAGTAAAATAAGAAGTAGACAAGGGAGTTTAGTCACACGCGGACACAATTACACACATATATATATGAGCTGCTAATTGCTTTGTGTGCTCCAATCTGTCGTGTGAATGTGTCGGTGCAATATTGCATTGCTGTGGGTGTTTGCCCGGCTCATAACCGCAGACCAATGTGGTGGAGACAAGCTCATATATTAAGATAACCCTGAAATGGAATGGAATTGTATTTCCCTGGCGGTTCAAACGACTTCTGTGGTTGTAAACTGATAGTGGATGAGATTTGGCTTTAATGAAGCAAGACTTATTGTGCACAGTGCAACAGAGGAAGGTGCATGGGTGTATACGTTTCATTATCCAAGGGTGTGTTTGAATGCGCGTGTGTGTGTGTATGCATTCATTTTTTTCCTTAATAAGGAGCGCTGTCATCTATAGCTGCATGTTTGCTCGTGCTCTCGTGGCAAATGTTATTGCATCGCCATTTTTCTTGCTTTGAGGTTAGAGTGTGTGTCTGAGGGCTGTGATTTATTTCACGTGAAATAATCAAGTGCAAGGTTTTTATTTTGTGCTTGTCCCTGGTGTAATCTTTTTCAAGGTTGCGTGCGTGCGTGCATGCGTGCGTGCGTGTGTGTGTGTGTCCCCTTCATCTGTTCATTAGACTCTCCCCTACTGGCCTGGCTCTAATGAGACCTGTGGAGCCAAAAGTGATGGAGACTTTGAGAGGGAGAGATTTAAGCTGAATGGTATGAAAGAAAATAGGTGCAAAACTCTTAGGTTAATAAGCGATGTATTTTTTACACTTTTTGTCAACCTGATCTTTGCTGTCAGAAGCCTTAAATTTACTCAGATCTATTTTTAATCAGGGGTTTCAAACCAGTTTAAACCCACCATGTTTTCAAGAGAGCTAAAATCTTGCTGGTAAGTGGGCTAACATTCTTCCACCTAAATTCTACTCTGCAGCTACATCGTCTACTTTAGCAATAACTGAAATTCCACCAAGAATTATCAGCTCAATACGTAAGTAGCATGGACAATGTTTTGCTGCCCATCTTCCACTGGACTTTTAATCCTGTAAAAATAGGCTGAGGATGAACAGCATAATTGGAAGAAGAGATGAGTGAAAATAAAAGAGGGTGTGAGAAGAGTAGTGCCTTAGTGTTTCACAGGAACCATTCGGTTTTTACACAGTGAATACAAAGAATAGAGTGGAAAAATTACAGATCTACAGTACCATACTGATGTGATCCCATCTTAT
This sequence comes from Diplotaxodon limnothrissa, assembly GCF_057381915.1. Classification (NCBI taxonomy): domain Eukaryota; kingdom Metazoa; phylum Chordata; class Actinopteri; order Cichliformes; family Cichlidae; genus Diplotaxodon; species Diplotaxodon limnothrissa. The sequence continues at coordinate 29,441,724 of NC_140599.1, read as the reverse complement.
CTTAATGACCTTGTAGTACCATATCACCCTATTAGAGCACTTCGCTCTCGCTCTGCAGAACTACTTGTTGTTCCTAGAGTATTTAAAAGTAGAATGGGAGGGAGAGCCTTCAGTTTTCAGGCTCCTCTTCTGTGGAACCAGCTTCCAGTTTGGATTCGGGAGGCAGACACTATCTATACTTTTAAGATTAGGCTTAAAACTTTCCTTTTTGCTAAAGCATATAGGACCAGGTGACCCTGAATCCTCCCTTAGTTATGCTGCAATAGACGTAGGCTGCCGGGGATTCCCATGATGCATTGAGTTTTTCCTTTCCAGTCACCTTTCTCACTCACTATGTGTTAATAGACCTCTCTGCATTGAATCATATCTGTTATTAACCTCTGTCTCTCTTCCACAGCATGTCTTTTATCCTGTCTTCCTTCTCTCACTCCAACCGGTCGCAGCAGATGGCCCCGCCCCTCCCTGAGCCTGGTTCTGTCCGTAGTTTCTTCCTGTTAAAAGGGAGTTTTTCCTTCCCACTGTCGCCAAAGTGCTTGCTCATAGGGGGTCATATGATTGTTGGGTTTTTCTCTGTATCTATGAAGCGCCTTGAGGCGACTTTTGTTGTGATTTGGCGCTATATAAATAAAATTGAATTTAATTGAATTGATCATAAGCCAATGTTCTGGAGAAATGGAATACTAGATAAACACACCCCCAAAAACAAAACAAATAAAAAAACAAGCTTATCCAACATGAATGCCATTATCAAATGTTACAGCAGTCCATCAAATATTGAGATATAAGATCGAGAAGTTTTTAAGGCAGTGAGCTGGTCATTTCATATTCATTTCTCACTCCCACTTTAGTAACTAAGCAGGTTTTTATGTTTTTTAATGTAAAGTTTTACTGTTAAAAAAAATACAAACTATACATAAAGTTTATGTATAAAGTTTGAGGCGGTAGGATTTCTTTTGGAGGGCAGTTGTTTTAGATTTCTTTGGGTGTAACTCACAACGTGGAAAACGCACATAAAACAAATGTGTAGGAAATGGATGCAGCATTTGCTCAGATAAATCCTTACAATGGCAGACTCCGGAATTGCTTTGCTCAAAATAAAATGAAAATTGTATCTGAGTTAAAGCAGATGTTTTCAGGTAAAAATACGGGGAAGAAAAATCAAACGGTGTGGTTACAGAGTATGAACCTTTTGAATGTGAGGAAAAGTGAGCACATAACTAGAGAGAGAGGAGAGAGACGCTGAAGGACATCACAGAAAAAGGGGAAACGGGGTTGTCTTATGAGCACTGGTCCATTTGTTACCTGTGCATGGGTAAATGAGAGCCTTCTTCTAGCCTCGTTAAGCATGATGCAGTGCCTCGGCCGTTGGCACGGCGCTGATTAAAATTTACCCTCTAGAGTTTGGAGGAGCGTCTAGCTGAGGCTGCACTCCTGCACTCTTAAAGCAAATGGGCCGAAAGGTCACGGCTCGGCGACCCCCACTGCCATTCCTTATTTACAGTTTTTCTCAAATGCTAAAACACATGTCACAAACGTTACCACCAGGTCCCCCAATGTCCAAACACAACACCCTTCTCTAAAGCTACATAAACACAACCACACCTTCCCACTGCAAAACTCAAACTCCCACACCAAGAGAGCAGCTCGAAGCTGTCAAAACTGTAAACACTATACACAGCATTACACACTACAGCAAAACAATTGAAAACACAATGCTCAATTTGTGAGAAGGTTCTTTGTTTCATAACTGCCAATGCATATTTTAGAAACTATACAGTAACGGATCGTCGTAGATCTCTGCAGAGGATTAGGCATTTAGATTTGTGAGTTTCATATGAGTAGTATAAATCTATAGAAAATCCTGCATGTACGTACACTACTGTAACACAACTCAATGCAAAAACAGAATCTATTGCACACAACAGTAATCTTGAAAACATGAACAGGGTGTGAAGTTTTTTTATTTACGTTATTCACACCACACACACACCACAATCACTGTGCGGCATCATGTCGCTGAGCTGTTGCTCGCATCTCGTCCGTAATGATGGTGCGAGGTTGTCTTGCTCTCCCTCCTGGACCTTCTCCTCTCCCATGTTGGCCTTCTCCTCTTCCTCGTTGGTCGCTCCTCTTCCTCCTCTCATTTGAACTCCTCTTCCTCATTGGCCTGCTCCTCTTCTTCCAGGGCCAGCTCTTCTCCCTCCTCTGCATCAAATTCCTCTTCCCCTGATTCTGCCTTCATCCATTGTGTTTGTTTGGAATCTTCAGCATACTGTGCACTCTGAACTTGCTTTTACATGTGGGTACAGCATTAGCAACAAGTGTCTTCAATTTTGAGTCATTGTGTGTAGTGAATGACGCCAGGTGTGTTCCCTGTGTTCAAAGATTGGTGACTGTGGCAAGCATTTTGCATCACATGGGCTTTCATTTGAGGATATGAGCAGAGTTGTTTTGCAACATGTGTTTTAGCAAGGAAAAATGTGTTTAGATTTATGAGTACAGAGGGTTGTGTTTTGTGACTTGTGTCTTCATGTGACATGTGTTTATGGTACTGGAATATGGTGGCTACATTTAGTAAATGTGTTTAGACTACTGGTCATTTGGGTTACAGGATTGGCTTTTGTGTTTTAACATTTGAGAAAAACTGTATTTAGCTTTTTAGCTTGGATTCTGCTGAGATAGAGGGAGGAGAGAAAATCTTGATTCATTCTCTCATACACTGAATGTATAATACAAGCATCCTCCTCCATCTTTGATTCTGCAATGGCTGTCTCTCTCTTTTTTTTTTTTTTTAAGTTATTTGATAAGCCGTATTCAAATAGCTTCCGCTGATTAATTTTATACTCTGATTTTTTTTAATTTCACCCCTAGATCTGGGACCACTACATTTATTAAGTCAGAAATCAGCGACCAAACTCAAATGCAGCAAAACACTTCAGTTTACAGTAAAATGGTGGTTTTAGTCGTCTATAAGTCTAGACGAGCTTCACGGGGTCAGATTTATCCGCACCTAAATTTGAAAGTCAATCGCCTCATATGCCAGTAGCTGAACAAATATTTAAAGTTGTACTAATCAATATTTGCTGGCCACATGTCTCAAAGTGAGATCCTTCACTTTGATCCACACTGGTGCCTCAAATTATCTATGAGATTATTTTTCCTTGGTTTAAAAAAAGGATGAATCCTTACTACTTTACTTTTATTCAAGTCTGATTTATGATTTAAAATGAAATGAGACAGACACAGTAGTATTATATCTGTTTGCAGAATAAATCGAATGAATCAAAGCTGTGAAAGGAATTATAGATTGTGAGAAAACCAGTGGAAACCGTTAAGAATTACGCAGTCGTCTTCAGTGGCTCCTTATTTTTGGGTTGTGACTGCTTCCAGTTGCAGCAGACTGTACCGTTAGCAACCACCAGTTGCTAGGGAAATCTCTGCATTCTCTGACCAGTTGTGAGTGGTTGCTAGAGGTTTGCTAAGGCCCCAGTCAGTGGCTCAGCTCAGTGGCCCCCGGTAACAGTCGGTTGCTAGGAAAAATTATGTATTCCCCAACCTGACTGGCGAGTGGCTGCAAGAGGTTGCTTGCAGTCAGTAGGTGGAATGCCGAGCAATATATTTATCGGAGTCTTTAATTGAAGATGATTTGTATGAAATACAAACTTTTTTTCTTTTTGTATCACACATCACAACAATGAAATGTTTGTGTGTGTGTGTGTGTGTGTGTGTATGTGTGTGTGTGTGTGTGTGTGTGTTAAATTATACACATTTTTCATGTATTACCCAAAAACTCTAAAGCATCTGATTTCAATCCATTTGTGTTCCAGGGTCCAAATGTTCATCCAGCTCACAGGAACACATGAAGGCCAGCTTGCAACTTTAGGGATAAATTGGTGCTGGCTTCTAAAAACTCACATCATCAGTCAGCTACAGAAGACCAGATAAACTCTGCTGGCTCTGAGTAAAGAATAGCTGTTACCAGAAGCAAGTAAAGCTTGGAGACAGAAGACGCACACTTTTAATCTCTCCCCGTGTTTCATCTCTATTCTTCAACTTCTTCTCTGTCTGTTTGGGTTTGTTGTGTAAAACTCTTTGACAGCTACAATCATCACCTGCATAATTACTCTGAACATTTTTTTGGGGGGGATGTTAAGAGGGGGGAAAGTGAAGAGGAGGTTTCTGTCATTTCTGGATTGGAATTTAGAGATTTGTGTTGTAAAAAAAGCACTTTCAAAAATGGGTTTCTTCATAAAATCACGCTTGTCTATTCAGTCTGCAGCATGCTGCCTACACGAAATTTTAGCTTTAGAAACAGCGAGTGTCGTTTCTCTCATATTCAGTTGGAAAAATGTTCTCAGCATCAGAAATCCAAACTATTTTATGATTGCATGTTTTAATTGAATTCTTTTAACTTCAGGTACCTTCCTTTGACCTACCTTGTTGACATCTGATTCACTGAGTGATATTTTTTTCATGTTTTGCCAACCAAAGAGAAGAGAGTTATCTTGCTTTATTCAGCTGAAAATGGTGACTAATGTAGATATAGTAGGAAATAGTTTTTTCTTCATTTGAGCAACTGGATTTCCTTTCTTTGTCCTGATTGCATTTTTAGAAATATCTTGTGTTCTTCTTTTTACCTCATTTGAGCCTTTGTATTACAACACAAACACACCTAAGCACACACACACAAACACAGGAAAGAAAAGGTCCCATTCATGCAAAAAATATGTTTTAGGTGACAGTTGGGGGGGAAAAAAACTTTTGACTTTAACAAAGGCTGTGGCCTGCTGCTGGTAACATTACTACTCACTCCTTACAACACTGGATTCATGTCTCATATGGGTCCCTTAAAGGGAAGGGCTCAGTTGGTAAGTATTACTCTGCCTTAGATTTTATCTTCTTTCATGAATCAATCCCCCCCCCCCCCCCCCCCCCCCCCCCCCCCAGCACAGCGCGCTTGCCATGTGGGATCTACACTTGATGCTTCGAAGCATCGACTTCAGGGGGCACCACTAAACAAGACCAAGGGGAATATTTACTAAGCCTGGAATTTCTGTCAAGAGTGCAAAATATTGTGTTAATGCAATTTTTCATTTAAGTGTGGTATTTATTAAGACTAAATATCTAAATTAGCCTTGCTACAGTTTATCAGATTTGGATAAACTGCAGCTAAATAAATTATGCGTGGCTGTTTTGATAGATGCTGTGTATGTCAAGAAAGTAATTGCACACAGAATAAATTGCTTACTGATGAATTTGGAATAGCAGTAAAAAGGCGCTTCTTGAAATGTATACTTTCAACGAAAAAAGGAAAGATAGGCTGTGCCCTGTTTAAAGTCTGGCCTCTGTCTCTCCCCTGTATGTATACTAAAATAGTGTAGAGTTCATTTTTACAATTTAACAGTTTAGCTCGAAAGAAGAGCAGAAAAAAACTGAAGAGCGATCCTGCTGTGTGAGGGCTCTACTGCAGTTGTCTGAATAATATGCCAATATCACCATGCTTGCATGATCTGAATAGCGATCCGTTCCCTCACCTTTACCTTTTGTTTAGTATGCTAGCAGTGCACTTTGGATATCTGCACAAAACCTCATGACAATCTATCCAATAAAAACCCAGAGATTGCCATCTTTAGAGTTATACCCATAAAACAGCTTTACAAAGAATTGAAAGAAATGAACATTGCACATTTTGTGGGTCCATTCTCGTTTCCAAGCCGTGACCTGAAGCCAACAGACCAGTTGGCTTTTGAAACATGAGCAAACTGTCTACTTCTTGACGTCATGTTGCATGATTCATGCTTTTTGAGGTCTTGAAGTTTCAAGTAGTTAACTCTTTCTGTCATTCGGAGTCCCAGCTTTTAACTGGACACAGTATTTTTTCCCCCAAGGAGACGTCTGACATTGCTTTCCTCTCGCCTCTGATATTCTCTATTCAATCCCCCTTCCCACTTTCTGTTCTAACACCTTCCTTTGCATTGCACTCATTCCTTCAACACTGCCCTTCTCTCACATAAACTACATCTTTTCCCGTGTCCTTTTCCCCTCCACAGTCATCTACCTTTTTTCTTTTTTCCCCCCTGCAACTCACTTATCACTCCCTGTAGTCTCCAGCATCTTCATTGTCTCTTTTCTCTTTCTTGTGCATCTCTGCCTTTCTTCCCCTTTTGGTTGTAGGTGCAGGTCTGGTGAGGTGTAATTGGGTTGTTCTCTATAAGCGAACTGCCGGGAGAAGAGCTTTAATCTTTAGTCTCGCTTAAAATGTAAAGCAAACGCCGGAGGCTTTGGGACACAGCAGAGATTTTTCCCTTTACCACACACGTTTGCATATTCACCTTCTTTTATAAAGACACAGTGCACTAAAAACATATAGGGGATTATGCATTTGGTCCCTTACTCAAGCATGAGTCTACCAGAACACACTGGATTACACACACCAACTGCACACTTGTCAAATGTTGTTCTTCAGCAAAGCTAGCTTTCACTTTCAGTGTCAGTGCTTTCAAAAAACAAGTATATAGTCTGATTCTGCCCACAGCAAGTAAAGCGCATTAGTGCTCTCCAGGTGGTGTGTTGACTAGATAATGAGCGTTGAGGTAATTGATTGGGGGTTGTAATTAGTGGTTAGCTGTCACTGATTAATCACAGTCCGCTACTTCCAGCGTTACCATCTCTGGCTCTCACGTTGTTTTGAGCATGTGTGTCTGCTTCACCGTGCAGCAATTGAGCTTTTATTGTGATTGTCTCGGAGCTTAGCTCTGAACTGGCCAACCAAACACACTCTTTTTTTCTTCTTCCCTTTAAGCATTTATTAATTGTTCATTCTCTTCCTCGTTGCAGTTTCAGCTGTTTGGTTTACCTCATTTTCTCTCCGACATCCCTGTATCCCTTTAGTCACTCTCATTAGAAATATATAAATAAGCACAAGGCTGCACGCTCCCCGCTCAGTCCTCGAGGCCGTCCTATTGTCATTTGTGATTAGTGCTGGTTTGTCAAATTAGCCCACTTTAATCTCACAATTAAATGATCTAATAAGTTTTGCAGTTGTATCAGATGAAAGTTTTGTAAGTGACTCATTTGTATGCTGAAGCTTGTGAAATCATTTCTGTTAATGGGATAATTCCAGTGCTAATCAGCAGTTTTTTCTCAGATGAAGTACTGCTGAGCTGCCTGCTACATCTCCAGATTACTGACAGATAGCAACACTGCACACTAATGTCACACAGCTTCATTGACGAGACAAAACAGATTAATCTCTGTGTGTATGTGTGCGTGCGTCCACTTACTTACACAGTCATTTGGACGTGTTTATGGTTTTATGAAATATAGTCGGTTTGAGGGCAGACCGCAGGTTGGCAGTGTCATGGAAACAGGCAGAGACCAGCGGCCTCTTAATTGTCTGAGGTTTCAGCATACCGCACGGGTGACAGATTAAAGGAAAAATCCATGGCCTCTTTAGTGGGGGATCTGGTGGCTCAGTTATGCCAGAACGAGGATTACCTTTATCCAATGTGGGGTTGTAACAGAAAAAAAAAAAAGGAAAGAGATGAGATATTAAACATTTCTTTCCTTTTCATGCATTATGTAGCTTAATTATTCCCCGAAGAAAGTAATTCCCTACACTATTCTTTACATTGCTTTTGGTTTCTCCATAATATGCACTGAAATGCATCCTGCAGTGTAAACCTTAAGCTACATTCCCACACACTGACACAAATCCCTGTCCTAAAGAGGACACACATGCAATCTTTCTTTTAGCGTTTAGGTTTGAACTCACAGCTGACAACACAAAGCAACGTTGAAAACCAGCCCTAAAGAAACTGTACTCCACTGTAGAGGTAAAAATGAAGGCTACAATATAGGAAGTCTGACTGCTCGTCACTGTCTTTACTACCTGTTGAAGATGAGGCTCTGGATGCTAGGCTGTGGTGGGCAGACACTAAGCTTTAACATCACTCTGGGCTCTTTGCTAGCTTTGTGTTAGTGCAAACATCTGTCTGTGAAGATATCTGCAACAAGCTGAAGTTGTGTTGGCAGCATAATGCAGTTCTTTCTGTCTCCACCCCTCAAATGTGTCCACTCCATTTTCCTTCACTCTGCACATGAACTGAAATCAACTGATTGGGGCACAAGTGTGTTGGAAGAGAAAAGTAATTTCTCTTTCTTTTCTCTGTCTCACCATCAGGAAGATAATTGAGGATCCTTTGTAATGCCAATAACAACATAATTGTAGCTGTAATGTTCTATATGCCTGCATTAACAAACAAAAAAGAGGTTAAAGTGAAACCCAACATTGTTCATAATGTGACTTGTTTATTCTACAATGATATTACTGGTACTAAGTTTCCTTTATTAGGCTGTGTCATTTGTCATTGGTATCTAATGCACTGGGTTAAGGTAACAGTGCAACAGACTGTGTACTACGAAGCAAGATTAATGGCTTGGCAAACTACGTCGAGCTTAAAGTCAGAGTTTTCAGTGATATGAAAGTGGCTTTCTTCTTACTGGGCTAAATCACTGTGGTAACACTTAACCGGGTTGGCAGCAGGTTATGTTCTGAGTTCAGTTTAAAATCTGCTGGAAGCTGCACATTTTCACAGATTCTTTCATTTACAGCATGTTTTAAGTGCATTATAAATTCTAATGTGCAAGATGTTAAGTGGTACCTTTCTAAAACCACTTAAGTGCAAAGTGTGTGTCACATTGTCATGGCAATGTTTGTGTATTCATTTAATAGTCATTTATTTTTATTTTAAATTTATTTTAAATATTTTATTCTGATTTACTGCTAAGTCTCTTTTACCCTGCTGGAGTTGCTGCAAGTAGAATACAGAATACCTATTAAGTAGTTTCACTTTGACTTGCCAACAACTAAAGGGATTTCCATATCTCCTTTATTAGGCCATAGGACAGTAACGTTTAATGTTTAAAGGTGTCTATTTTCAGAGTTTCAGAGCTCTAACATGCAGCTGTCACTTTAGAAATAAACAGCAGCACTGAGAGTGCGCTCAGCGATACATAAACTTTAATTTTATTTTTTTTACAGCTCTGTGCAATAAATCTCAGCATTAACGATTTTCTGAAGCATTCATCTCTTGTTATTTGCAACAGTGTTGCATTTTACTGTTATTATTTTTATGTTCTTTATACTGTAGATTCTTAATCACCATTTTATAACGATCGTCATCCGATAACATCTCTGAAGTCGGCGGCACTCATAGGGATCACTTTGTGCCAAGAAAGTGTCATGTGACCCCTGAAACGCCCCCTTTTTATTTGAGCACTCACAGAGCCTGTAGCGCAAAAACCAGCATAACAGATAAAGTTGATAACCATCGTCACAATACCCGTTATCTCTGTCTGGGGTTTTAGGTGTTAGTTATTGAGCCAATTATTATAAAAATGTTGGCTGTGTTGAACTTTGTTCGAAGTATACCCCTCTGGTCTTTTAGTCCCATATAGATGCTTATAAAGGACCCCTTGATGTCACAGTTAAACTTGGTGGGTAAGCATGATTTTACGCCACGCAGATTTAATTTTGGGTGTGATGACCCAATCCACCCTGCCTTCCTTTCAGCCAGTTTATGTGGCAGGTCCCAACTGCAGATGCTGGAGGGGTGGTGTGGCTCATTTCTCATCATTAATACTGGCCACACCCAGGCCCAGTGTGCCAGTGCTCTCTAAAAGCCCCGAGAGATCAGTTTCTGCATGGCTCTCCTCTCTGAGAAACCCTTTTGGCTTTGTTTTCCGCACTAAACAGCATTGCTTACACCACTTGTTCACCCATGCGCTCATTTATACCACTAATTGTGCTGACTACACACACCATGGTTTGTTTATTTTAAATGAAAGGGATGAACTTAAACTGTCTCTCATAATTGGCATCTGTGTGCATCTTTTTTGGCATGGATGTTCTGCCCAGTTTGTAACATTGAAAAGTGGGGAAAAAAACACACACAACCTTTTGCTAAACAATTAGATTTTTCTATATAAACCAAACTGGTGTGTAAAAGTGAAAGTAAAAAGCAACTTAAAACATATAAGTAAATTAAAACATAGCAATGGAGATTCTTAAGAGAGTATGAACCTTATTCTATTAGGTGGGAAGATTGTGACTTACTCCACCCCTCCTGCCTTCAACCACTGACTGCAGCTCTTTAAGGAGGGCTGGGATCTCTTGGTGTCTAATATTGCCCTGGCCAGTGTGTCAAGGTGCTGGTGGCAAAGTGCACTTTGTCTGTATCTCTGTGAAGCTGGCAGCATCTGACTGAGTGGTAGCATTTAAAGCCCTGGGATGACATTCAGTAAAGAGGAAGGTAAAATTGATTTCAGAGTCAGTGTTAGGTTCAGTTTGGGTTGAAGCAAAGTTTTGGGGTTAGCCATGTGGGAGACTAGTGACAGGCAGGAGAATGTATTAATGACTATCCCCACAAGTATAGAGGAATCTGTTTGGTGTGTGTGTGAGTGTGTGAGAGAGTGTGCTCACATGTGAAGAGAGAAGGGAGTGGGACAGAAAATCCCTCATTTCACCACTGTGCAGAGGAATGCCAGCATGATGTATGAGGTCACTCGTCCTTCAAGAAGCTTTGCTCTAACCGCTTTTATCAGGCTTGCTGTTCCCTCAACACACAAACCCGCATGCATGCGCGCGCACACATACACACAACCTCACAAACAAGCCTCTGTGTACCTGAAAGGTCACTGTGAGGAATGTTGGTCCATCATTTTGGCTATTACCCTTCATTAGTTGTAAAATATCTCTGTCCAGCTGACTCTGTGAAATAGTTGCTGCTTATGAGAAGCTGCTGTCGAGACCTCATGAATTCTTCAAACACCCGATTGCCCTCTTCTGCAGAAGTCCCCGATCATTCAGGTGAGCTGATGGGTCCAAGCTGAAGTCATCACACATTCTCCTCACACTTGGGTGAGGTGAGTTTGTGTGTCAGTCCTCCTCATCATGACAGCGTAACACTCCCCGACCCCACACACACACACACACACACACACACACACACACACACACACACACACACACACACACTCACACTCCCGCTCGGTTAAAAATTCCATCAAAACCTCCAAAGCTGATGCGGTTTTTGCCTGAGTTTTTTCTCCTCTTTTGTTTATATACCGCTGTATTCCTTCCTTTATTTACGTTCACTTCAAAGTTTTCATTAAAATGCAAAGGATTTTTGCCTTTCTCACTTATACCTCCTCAATCTGCCAATTTCCCCCCTACTGCACTTGAGAATTATCTTGACTTGTAAGGCTTTGCAAGTTTGTCTTTCTCTGTTTCTCACTCATTCCCTCTCTCACGAGTGCTCCGGGGGTGCAGTTATTTCTCAGTGGGAAAAATCCAAATATCATATCTGCACTGGCCCAATTACACAATCTGTCTGTTTCTGTGAACTTTGTTTTACATTTTGGCACTAGGACCGTCTCATTTACCTTCTACTGCAGATCACATAGCTAATCATTTTCCATCGCATGATCAGGAATAAGTGCAAATACAGAATATACAAATATTTATTGCAGATGCAAACATATCCATACTTAACTAACAACTTGTAACTTCCTGAATTAACCATAAATTACAATATTAATACTTCTACACTGACCGTATATCTTAATCATTATATATATAATGTGCTTCTAAATACTTTGTTAATCACTTATTTAAACTCGTATGTTATATATGAGCTCATTAATCAAGAATAAACATTTATATATACATTTATTTATAAATTATATACTAAGGCTGAATAATGCTTTATAAATGATCAATTAAGCACTTACTAATACCTTAGTAATGCTTAACTGTGTGACATTATTATAAAGTTCTACCCAATAAACAACCTCCATTATCTTTTAAAAATACCATGGTGCTTCTGTTTCCTTCTGATTACATGTGAAACAGAAAGACAGATGCATGTTTTTGTCTTTTTTTGGTCGAGGTTCATTAGGTCAAAACATGGATAATAAGCTTCACATAGAAAACAATTTTCAAAGCGCTTCATGATAAAAATCATTCCAATGGAAGCAGCAGATTATGACGGTGAAACAAACTCTTCTCTCCCTCAGAAACTCCAATTTCTTTTTCATTTGAATGAAGACTTCTCCACCATGCAGGTGTGTGCTCATGCAAACTTTCATTTTAGTTTACGATGTCTCCATGGCCTGTCATTCTGTGGGATGTTTTCTCTATTTTAAAACGTGATGCATGGTGATTTGCGTTCTGCTAATGAACCACATCATTAAGAAATCCAGAGTGAATAAGAAAAATAAATGAATTACAGTAGATCCACAAAGGTATGTGTGCAATGATGGGGATAATAATAATAATCATTGTGCTGTCGCTTCAGCTAATGACTATGAACATGATGCCTTGTACAATGTGCTGCAGCGCTCTGGGGTGGCTGTAGCTCAGGTGGCAGAGCAGGTCAGCCACTAATCAGAAGGTCGGTGGTTCGATCCCAGGCTGCCTCCTGGCTGCATGCCAAATATCCTTGGGCAAGATACTAACCCCGTGTTTGCCTACTGGTGGTGGTCAGAGGGCCCGGTGGCGCCAGTGTCCGGCAGCCTCGCCTCTGTCAGTGCGCCCCAGGGCAGCTGTGGCTACAATGTAGCTTGCCATCGCCAGTGTGTGAATGTGTGTGTGAATGGGTGAATGACTGAATGTAGTGTGAAGCGCTTTGGGGTCCTTAGGGACTAGAAAAGCGCTATACAAATGCAGGCCATTTCTATTGCCGTTAATATAGCGTGTGTAATTGCAGTGTGTCTGGAGTTTAAACAAATATTTCGCCACAGATTAAAGCTTTAGAGTATTACATCTCATACTTCTAATGTTGACATCATCGCTAAGTTTCTTTCTTTGCGTTTTTTTTTGTTAAAATAAAAACAATCTCTCCATCATTTCTCCCAAATCCAACACAATGTGCTTAACAAAAACCCCCAGAAAGGTAAATGTCAATGTGAAGGTTTTCATAAAGTGGTCGTACGGTAAGTAGGTTGGATCGCTCTTGTGCTGCGGCAATCAGTGCTGCTCCTGTGGGAATCCATTAATACACAGCTGACAACATGACACACGCTATAAACCAGAACCGGTGGGGAGAGATTGTGCTGGTTGATTATAATGAAGGATTTCACAAAAGCTACTTCAGAAACATATCTCATGACTGCACACTGGCAAAGATATTTTATATATATCCTCTCAGAAAGAAAAAAGTTACCTATAATGGCATGCTGTGTTTTAGATGGCCAGTAGTGGGTGTGAGTAGTTTCTGTTTACAGAACGGCCAGCTTACATGGAGTCTGATGGGGATTCTCTGCTTTCTTCCAACTTTTTCTCCTCCTCCTCTCCTCTGTGTCAAGGAAAAGATGTAGCTCAGATCTCTGTTGGACTAAACATCTGTTCAGCCTCTGTGGAAGTTCAGGAGGAGTATGAAATAAAACTTGTGAGTGTTGCATGTGCAGTTTTTTTATTTACAAGTTAGTTTTGAATGGCACATGCACAGGGATTTGCATATGTGGCCCTATTAATGCTCCAGATGATTATTACATTAAATAATTATTTGACTCTTGCCCCCTTGGATGCCAGGTAGAGTTAACCCTTGTTTCCTTTTTCAGAAATGAGTAGTTTCAGTCAAATTTAAGGCGTCATTCCAGAACAAACTGACTGGGTGTGCATTAGAAGTTAATGAGGGTGATGTCTGCCTTACGGTGTACTAGGACTACCTTTAAAAGAACCTGTCAAAACCTGTCAATAAGGGTACTGGGGAAGGTATCAAAGTCATCATTATAGGGGAAAGAGTTGAAGCCAATCAGCAGAATGAAGTTTGTTTTTTTTTAAAAATATGAAGACTCATGATCCAGATGACCTTTGTGATCGTAACTTAATGGGTTATTTTCAGTCTTTCACCCCCAGCAGTACCCAGACATGCATATGGACAAAAATATTGGGCCCCACTCAGGTGTTTCCAGCCCCATTAACACAGAAGTATAAGATCAAATACGTAGCCATGCATTTTGTCTTTACATTTTTAAAAGAATGGGTTATTCTAAAGAGCTCACTGAATTCAAGCACTGTACTGTAATAGGATAACAAAATTTCAGTTTCAGTAAAATTTCTTCCCTGCTATGTTTTCCATGATTATTCTGAAGTGGAAGCAGGAATGACACCAACTGATCCAAGAAGTGGCAAACCACATAACGTTACAGAGTGGTGGCTGAGTGCTGAGGCATGTAGCACGCAAAAGTCACCAACGCTCTGCAGACTTAATGGCTGCAGACTCCCAAACCTCCTTTAGAATAAAAAGTGTGCACTGGGACCTTCATGGTCTGCTCCAGTAGGTAAAGTTTAGGCCAAGTTTCTGCATGAGTGAACCACTTGCTACTCTCCCTGTGTCTGATCCAACAGAAATGGTCATTTTAGTTCTCACAGAAAAATTAAAAACGGAACTGAAAATGACTGTGACTACTCTACAAAAGCTAATGTCAAACTGGGCTCTACTTCAATACGCCATAGATCATTCATTCCCGACTTGGTTAAAGTCTGATATTTGACTTTGAGGCATTTACAGCACTATGCAGAAGTTGTAAGTGCTTTAGGGGTTTGGATTTTCGCCATAATAGATGCATCTGATATGTCACAATGTAAATATAAAACATAACAGTGAAGCCAGAGAACTAATGAGCTAACTATCTGCAATAAAGAACAAGAAGGAGTTCTGCAACTCTAATCAAACCACTTGATGATTACGTGAAACGATATTGAACGAGCTGTAATCCACAGGCGAACAGGGTAAAGTTCTTCGAGATGGTTGGAACAAACTTTCTTGAAAATCTGCATAAGTGTATGAGAATGAGTGCTGCTTTAGTTAAAGGTCACGAACACCAGATGCTGATTTGATTTTCTTTTTCTTTACCACACAATCTGTAAGCTTATTTAATAGAAAACTTTTTTTAAAATCTTTTCTAAGAAGCATCTTCATTTCAATATATAGCTCTACATTTATCTTTTGTTTCTTTAATGTGACAAAGATACAGAAGCAAAATTACATTTCACAAATGCAGGGTAGCCTATGTATCTACGTATTTGATCAACATCTAATACAATTTCAGAGGTTTAAAAGGCTGTTGATGGGCTGTATTTATGTTTTTGTTTCATTTAAAGTGCTCAAAAATCCATGCAATGATACTCTGCCATGCAAGGCACTGGTGTAAGCATCGAGAGCTGTTGGCGTTCTGTGTCTAAAGTTGCTAAAAAAATACTTTGAAATCTGAAGCTGCAAATCAAACTGAAAACTGTGCAATTAGTAGACAGCACAGTCTACCTGTGGAGCCAAAGTGCCCAGTCCATCCAATCCATCTATTCACAAAATGTGCCATAAACGATTAAAAAAAATGCCTTCCCACAGTGTTTGTGTTTTTCTTTGTAAATTGAGCAGTAGTCTGAGGAGAATGTTTCTACTCTGTAATTGTTTTGAGGGATTATTCAGCTGTGCATTTCAAAAAAAGAATGAATGGCATTGTTTAAGCCATTCAAACACTGAGTCACAAACAAGCTGTCAGATAATACAAACGTTTTTAAACTAAAAGTTGACAGGAAATATTTTCTCCAAACCACTTTTATTTATTTTCATATCTGGGTGATATTTTAATGATAACCGTTCCTTTAGATCGTGCCATACTGAAGAAGTCGTCTGTGTTTCACATGCAATATTTCATACAAGGCAGGGGTGGGTGATATAAGATTGACGTCGACTGGCCCTCAAGCCTAGACAATATTGGTCCTCACTGGGGGTCTTTAGTGATAGAGGTGGTAATAAAATAAAGATGAGACTGGGCCCATGATATTTACAGAAGGACAATGCGATTACGAGAGGACTGTTAGTTCTGCTATGAAGCTCTTGGGTTGTGATGAAAAGCAAGGGGAAGATATTAAACCTGAACCGTTTTGTAAAAGCCTGCCTTTTGCCATCCGCACCTGCCTGAGAGAGAACCTTGGTGTCATGTAAATAAAGAGAGAAAGGAAGAAGGATGATTGCTTTAGAGGGAGAGGGACAGCGAAGGGGGTGGCGAAGGGGGCTGAAAGAAAAAGCGAAAAGGGCTTGAAAATGTGTCAGTGAAATATATAGAGAAGGTAAATGGAATCTTCTGAGAAATGAAGGATGAAGGACGGCATATTGAAACCTGGGAGGGAGAACGTTATGTCTGAGGTAGAGATGAAAAGTGAGTGGGTGTGAGAATGACAGTCGAAGGCTGAAGCTCCTCAGTATTCGGGGCAGAGCAGAGGTTTGCATCTGGGCAGTCAAATGGCGCTCAGCTGCTTTAGAACCATGGATCCACTGTAGTGATTCAGTACTTTGAATATAGAAACAGAAATGCTTTGACCAGGCTCAGGCAGTGTTTCTAAAAATTCATGCACATGAATGTCGTCTGCAGCGCTTTTTTTTTTTTTTTAATAAAAACATAAAAGATGATATTTTTTATGTAATAGTTCATGGTCTGATAGTATTCTAAAGCTCTGCTTTTAGTACTTTTGTGACCCAAAATGGGGATATTAAAGTGAAGAAAGATGATTAAATATATTGAGAAGCAGGAATGTCAGCGGTAATATACAATATGTAATTCCACTGCTCATTTTTATGCTAAATAGATGAACCCATGTGCTTTCTCTTTCCTATTATACTTTTTTTTTTAAAGCCGCATTATAAAAATAGCAAATTATCAGCATTACCAGAAGGCGTGTCGCATCAGTTTGATGACACATCCTAACTGAGCAGGAGCTTCTGTGATCACTGCATCCTCCTTTCATGGAGGTAAAGTTGATTTGACAATCTTGTGCTGCTGACTGTCAGGAGATGGTGCTGACCTGTCAGAGAATGGACAGGAGAAACTACTGTAATATAATCCAAGTGCTCAAATTGCTATAACCAGTTGTTTCACATTTTATATTGTTTTACTTTAAAACAAAGAACAAACAGTATATAAAGTATTGAGCTACAACTCATTTCTTTATCTTTTCCTAAAATGAAAATGACATATAGGTGATGAACTGGCTATGAATATAAATAGAGTTTATACAGTCTATTATTTATTTATGGTATTTTTATAGATTTCACTAAAGAAATATTTTTTTGCAACAGGCTGCTATTAAAAAAGGGCCTAAAGACACAATTTAAAGTTTGATCTTTAAAGTTGGAATTCTGGTTCATCCCTGGGATTCGGTGCCTTTTTTAAGGCTTGATGGACGGAAAGGTCAATGTTAGGTAGCTTTATCAACAAAGAGGAAAAGAAAATCCTTTGAAAATGGTCAGGTACAAGGACTGGATTGAGAATGAGTGGAAAAGCAGCCAGTGTCCAAAGAAAAACTCGGAAAGACTTTCAGAAAGTCTGGAGAACTATTGCTCAACAACACTTAAAAAAATGACATGAAAATCTGGGTCCTTGGAAGCAAAATATTTTAAAGATCAATACCTAAATGTGCAGTATCGCGCAGCACTAAATAATACCATTAGCCCTGTGATTGGCTGCAAACTTCTATTTTGCATCTCATGTACTACATGAACAAAGCCACCATTCATGCTTTCAGTTACACCTGTGCTTTGTCTTTAATGACAGGTGAAAATAAGTATTGTGTGGATTACAGTGGTGACAGTGATGCCAATCAATATTATGACAGGCAACCAGCCAGTACATTTAATAACACAAGAAAATATACAGAAAGTGAATGTAAAAACAAAGGTTCCGTACATAACACAGAACCACATCCATCCATCCATTCTCTTACCTGAAGTCAGGTTGCAGTGGCAGCAGGCTAAGTAGAAAGATGTCCTTTTACTCCGTAACACTTCCTAGTTCCACCTGGGGGATCTCAGAGCATCCCCAGGCCATATGAGATATGTAATCTCTCCACCAAGTTCTGGGTCTACCCTCGGGTGTCCTCCCATTAGGGCATGCTGAGAAAGCCTCTAGTGGGAGGTGCCCAGAGGAATCCAAACCAGATGCCCAAACCACCTCAACTGGCTCTTTCTGACACAGAGGAGCAGTTCATCTCCTCCAAGCTTTCTCCAGATGTCCGACATCCTTACCGCATCTTTAAGGCTGAGCCCAGGCACCCTATGGAGAAAAGTGATTTAAGATATTGCCAAATCCCCTGCATCCTTAAGCAAACTTTGTTTTGTCTGCTCTCATAGTCTGGTATTGTCACAACACACAGCTTCCAAGTGACACCTTGTGTGTATCTGTGAGATGCCACTGGCTTTAAGAGTATGTATGGCATTAGTTGATGCCATAAGAACAAGAAGAGGTTGCTAAAGGGTGAGAAAAGAAAAATCCTTTATTTATCCTTTATTTGGAACATTTGGAACAAGATTATCTTACATGTGAAACATTTCCTTTATCGGTCTTTGTGGCAGTGGAGCAGAATTAGTCTGTTAGAGAAAGTATTAGTTATCTTTGCATAAACCTTTATGAATAACACAGCTTGAAAACTACATCACGTGACCTCAAATTCTCTTCACTGTAAAGGTTTTCCCACGCAAGTACTGCCAGTTTCTAAAAAAGTGTAATAGGAAGTGTCTGGGGTCACTGAAAGTGTCTTGTAATGGTTTGGGGCTCTGCGCACTGGTCCTCTTCCAGGGTCTTGAAGGTCACAGCATTCTAGTACTGCTAAAAGCTATGCGGTCATTTTTGCCCTGCTAATAGAATTAGCAGGCCATCTGTTTTTGTGTGGTGTGCCAGCCCGGAACCCCTGCTAATTATGTTATAATATCCCGTTCGACGGCAGTCGTCTTTTTAATATTCCCCCAGCAAACACTCCGGGGGCAGGCTCCAATAAAAGCAGGTGGCTGGAGACAGAGATGCAGAAACACAAACCCACATGCTCTGTTCTAATGAAATAACACTGTAGCTGAAAGTGTATATCTTACCCGAACTGGGAAATATGTTCAGAGGCTGAGCCATGTTGCCAGGCGACTGCTGCCTAGAATGGCGTGCGTGTCTGTGGTGACAGACAGATGGAGAGAGGAAGGACGTGGTGAAGCCAAGAGGCTGGAGTTACAGTCTCTCCAAGTCTGTGCGTGTGTTTGTTTGGAAGATTGTTGTCGCTTCGGCTGTGGTAGCTGTGTTTGCAGGGTTGCACTTTAGCACATCAGGGGAGGTGAACAGCGCTGTTTAATAATCTGGCCCAGTCCGCTTCTCTGTAAAATGCTATTACCACTCTCTGCACAGCAAACGCTGTTTACAGCATGTCTGCTATTACAGTTTAATTATTGGGATATTCTGGGCTGCCAGTGCGGGCTTTCTTGTTTGCACTGTTGGTGGTTTGTAATCTGACTTTTCCTTTTTTTTCCCTTTACAAGGCCTGGCTTTGTTTTGTTGTTATTTCCTCTGCGTGCCCTTGCTTTTGCAGATTGACCTTGCTTCAGACAAAGTGAGACAGAGATTCACCTGCACACTCTCACAGTGCGCCTCATTAAATTAGAGTACTGTCAGAGGGGAGTTGAAATAATGCCTGTTCACCCATTGTCTGTCCCTCTTTGTCATCTGAATGAGGCATGTTACATTTTCCCTCTTGTTGTGTCTCCTCTCTCACAGATGTAACTACTGATGCTGCTCACGGGGGACATCACACTTTCACTCTTCAGTGTGACTCTGCTTATGAATGCCTCAGCAGTCTGCACAGCTTACACTCTTCTTACAGGCGGATGTTCATGTCTATTTATTATTTCATCATGCAACCATCTGGGTCTGAGAGAGACTCCTAAAGAGAGACAATATCCACATGTTCAGCTGAATTAGGATTCACAAAATGATCAAAATATGTTATGAATATGTTTGCAACCGGTGATATAAGAGAAACACACAATTAAGAGCATCTGGATTGTCTGGATAACTTTGAAGGAGGATGAATAGCATGCACGTCTCTATAATCTGATAAGTTTTCACATGCACTGTCTTTATTAATGTTGAATTTTAAGGAAGTGCACTGAGAATCCTGTGGTATGTTATCTCCTCAAACATCCCCCTTGCTAAATGTGAACAAATTGTCCACTGATTAACACGTCAGGAAACTGGCCACAGTGTGGGCCTACTGTAGCTGTTACCACAATGACGCTACAAGAACAGAGAGATAAGGAAAAGAGAAAAGGGAAAATTAATATCCCTTTGAAACTGACAGCGGATGTGGCAAATTACTATGCTGCTGCCGTATCTGTGTGTCTGACCAGTTGTGTTGATTGGGATTTCTCCCCAGAGGTAAAAGACCCTCCGACAGGATTCAAAGCTTTAGCCTACCGTCAGACGCCTGTCTGTAATTTGTGATTACAGCACAAGCAGAAGGGGTGGCGGGGATTAATTCAATCCAACACACAAATCTGATTCCCCACATTTGCATATTAATGAGAAAAAATGTTGAGTGTTTTTGGCAAGTGGCAAAGCAGAAGATGGTTAAAACTTGGAAATTTGGATATTTACTGCTCTTGTGTCTGGTGAGTTGAGGTCAGTGTCTGGTTTTGCATGTATTTGCATGCATTTACATCTAAATGATGTGATATACTTGCAGATATTCCAGTGGCTTTCTGTCTCTTTTGCAGCCACTGTTTCCTTTTCAATTATCTGAATTTATGTACTGATCACCCAATTGTAAAAACCCTTGTTGTTTTTGTCACTTACAGAGAAACACTGTGTCTTTTATAAATGGCTTATCAGATGACTCTGGCCAATGTAGCGATGTCCCTCTCTATAGAAATAAACCTTGAGTGGCTGTAAATGATCAGCGATGATCTTTACGATAATGTATTGGTCTTAGAATGTAAAACCAGTAAACTGTATTAATTTTGCTTTGCGCATCAGATCAAGGTAGCAGCAGATAAGTAAGTACAGTCAAAATCTCATCTCATTTTACCTACCTCCCACACTACATACACCTGGCCAGTCACAAAACCCTGGCTAAATGTATAATACAGCTAATGTGTGTTCACTTTGTTATGTTATATTTTAAATTTAAACTTCATTTTCATAATTTAGGTTAAAATAGGTCTGTTTTTATTAGCTACGAACAATTGTGGCAGTTATAAAATGTGTTTCCACTGGCAATGCAGCTTCATTATTTGGGGACATAATTTTAGGAATCATTGCTGGCATTACAGCCTCCTGCTGACCTCTTCCAATAATAACTATAATATTTTAGTAGGTTACCTATGATTTTCTTATAGAGGCACTTGGGGCAGCTTAAGGGGGGCTGTATCATTTCGTGCATGGACAGCCTGCTGAGTGCAGCTATATTGATCTGATGTGCTTGTATCCTTTTTTTATGCCAGCCTGCCAGGTGAGCAGAAGTGATAAAAAGATGTA
This sequence comes from Diplotaxodon limnothrissa, assembly GCF_057381915.1. Classification (NCBI taxonomy): domain Eukaryota; kingdom Metazoa; phylum Chordata; class Actinopteri; order Cichliformes; family Cichlidae; genus Diplotaxodon; species Diplotaxodon limnothrissa. Next base: position 29,420,370 of record NC_140599.1, on the reverse strand, counting down.
CAAGCTTACCAACATGTCCTAGAGTAATGTACTATCACAAATCTGAAAACAACATTACGATGTACATTAACATACTGCGTCAAACATGCTTCAAGTAGTGATTGATTAATAAGAAAACCAGCAGTGTAACAATCTGTATCCTGCTATAAACTTGGATATCCTGAATCCCAGTTTTCGGGTGTGCAGAATATTGCCCGTGTGAGTGGATTTACAAGGATACAGTTCTGAAGGAACGTGAACATTTATGTGTGTCATTTGCTCCACAGGCAGCCTGCAGAGTGCAGTCACGTTGTACTGATGTGCTTGTGTTTTTGTGTTTCCTGAACAAAAACAAAAAACAGAACAAGCAAAGGCAGTTATTCAAAATTTATGCGTGCCTGGAAGGTTCTCTCTGTCCACGTGTGCAACACCGAGCAGGAATGTTTAGATGAAATTTTATTTTAAATGTCAACTTCTCCAATGCTAAAACATTGACTTTTATTGCTGATTTTAGCATGCTACGCATAGAAGATTAAGTTTAGCCTAAATGTTTTAGATATAATCTATACTCATTTCTACTTGTAGAAATGCAGTAAGGTAACAGTATTAAGTTGTCCACAATTCCTCAAATCTAGCTATGCTGCTGTATAAGTAAAAACTGAATTGAATTGAGCACACACAAGACATGCAGTTGCAGCGCTTCACCTGGCTAATAGCTTGGTATTACTTGGGTCTTGATTGTGTGATAGCTTGAAGTTGTGACCAGCTGCCTGACTCATAGAAAAACAGCTGGTCTAGCATCTAGAGTGGTACCATTTCTCTGCTGCAGCCTTGAGTAAAGCTGGCTCTTGGTTTCTGTTGCAGTTGGATGCAGCTGTGGTTTATGAGCCACACGGCCAGCCCATTAAACCCGCCGCTCTTTTGTAAAGGTTGTCTGCCTCTTAAACGGTGTCATCTTTATTGATGTGTTTCTCTCTCAGCCCCCCTCCTCTCATGTACAGAAATATGCAATATGGCCCTGGTTTAAATTCAGTTCTCCAGCACAAGCTGTTTATTATGGCAGACAGGCCAGCCATGCTATAGCTTTAGAGCAGAAAAAAGTGTGGGGAAGAAGGAGGGGGGGTGACTGTCCCAGCATGAAATGATACAGCAAGTTAATGTTCTCCTTTCACAAATAGCTACACAACCACGGCACACACGGAGAAATACACACAGCAGTGGCTCCACATGCTACATCCTGCTTAGTCCTGACAATATAGCAGCTGTAAAAGTGGCTGCCTCTGTGATCGGATGCACAAATCACAGCAGGATAGACGAAATGGTGCCGTCCCGCCGCTCAGAGAGCCAGGGAGGGCCAAGCAAAAGGACAAGCTGCCAGTCTTTTGCCATGGAAGAGAAGGCACTCATCTTCTGCACCTTCATTCAATGTCATTTTCACAGTCTCACTTGTTGTGTATGGCCATCGAATGAGTATTTATCTGTTAGAACGGCCATCAATGTTTGCTCCATTATACTGATGATGCTAACCTGTCGTCTGCATTCTGCTTTTATTTGCTTTTACTTCCTCATTATTTTTTATGCTTCTTTGGGTGTGGAGTCACCTTTGACATCAATTTCACATGGTTCATCTTGGGTAGTAATTTTTTTTTAAAGCTGTGGTGCCATTACAAATGTAATACACCGAGTAATAACTTTGGCTAAGTATTGATCCTGTGGGATTTCTAGACTGTGTTAAGTACTCAATCTCATTGGCTTCAATCTTTACATGACAGACATAGACTGTGTATGTGTGTGTGTGTGTGTGTGTGTACATTCTTGGTTATTTGTGTGTAGCACTGCCTGCGATATGCTTCTCTGTGGACATTCATGACCGCACAGACACACATCAAAAGACTGTTTGCTGTGGGGGCATGAAAGAGTAGCAGTTAGGGATGGAGAAGCAGACCTGATTAGCGCTGTAAGATCTTGTCATGCTGTTGGAGTTTGTCCCCTACCTCGGTGCTCCCCAATCCCCTACACCCCCCCCCCCTGTTTCCCAGAGCTACTAATGACTGCTAATTGTGGCACGGCAGGGGTGAGATGCTAAAAACTGGATATCACCAGCCGTGCCTGGCAATGCCACTGCCCGCCGGCTGAGAGGCTCATGGCCCCTCATCTGTTAGCTACATCTATCAGGAAGTTGACTCAACTTCTGTGTGTTTGGGAAGGCAGCCTGAAAAACAATGTTTACATAAGTATCATGGCTAAAGGGACAATTCATACTAAAACTGTTGCACATTTGCAATGAAAATCACTAAAAAAATCAAATCTCCCTCACTTCGCTGTGACTTTTTGGATTTGTGGTCACAGAAGTAGTGTCTTAGAAGTTTTAACACTAAACACTGCTGAAAAGTTGGTTTCATTATTTACAACCTGCAGCCTTCCCAAAGTGAAATTGAAGTCACTGCACATCCTCTTAATGTGCTCAGAGATATAAACAAAAAAGGTCAAAGGTAGACCTTTGGTCGTCAACCTCTGGTCTTCACTCTACTCACGTCCCCCATCTTTCTATTTACCTACCAAAAATACCAAACAAGAAGGCGTCCAGATGAACCACAGACTGTGTTGCTAACTTGATGCATGGGAGAAAATGGCTATTGATTAAGAATGTGACGCTTAGTAAAGAAAGTTAAAGTTCTCTAAATTGCACGGTGGGACTCATAGTGCCCTGTTTTTCGACCTTGATGCATTCTTGAAACTAAATATTGTAACTTGTCTTCTGTTGCTCTGACTTTAAAAAAATCATTTGTGTGGGTCACCACTACTTCTTTGCAGGCTCATTTTAATAAAACTTAAACTCAAGAGTGCTAACCTGTGCAATATTTGAAAAACTTTTCATTTGATGGATTTTTACCCTGAACTGGGCATTAAATGAAATATGCCTGTTATTGACCTCTATTGGTGATCACTGGGAGTTGCAGTATCAAAAGGCCTGACCTCTGCCTACACATTATTCTTTATGACCTCCACCTTTGCCCACTGAATTTTGGATATTTGAAAATGCAAAAATCTAAATCAAACATGTACATCACAGATTAATGAGGAGGAAAATCAAGTCTTTGAATACCTTAAAGGCTGAAGTAAAATCCAATTTTCATGCTGTTTTTCTCTTCTTCTTTTTTTTACGAGTGTGAAGAATATGTTAAAGCTTAACTGTTCAGTGCCGTTTCCCATCCCTGACCATCCTAAACTTCTAAATATTTTGAGTAAATCCATAAACATATTTCTTCTGAAGCAATTTTTTGTGAGAAACATGGCATATTAGACTAAGTTTAGAGTCACTTAAAGCAGATGTGCATCTCAAACAAATCACTAATGCTACTTCCAGGAAATAAAGCAGAAAAAGAAACTTTCAAGCAGTTTAAGAGCACCTCCAGTCCAATTTGTACTTGCACTTGCTTAACTGAAGGTTCAAGTTGGTTTATTTGTACCTATCAGTAGATTTAATTTGCAGTCGCTGAGTCCTCCTCTGGTAAACATTTTACAAATAACACAGCCAACATAATACAGCATTATGCAAAAGCACTCAAGGTACTGAACATCTCAGTATATTAAAGAAAAGGTCAAATAAAAATATATAACTAAAACAAAAGATTCACATACACATATATAATACTGTGCAAAATTCTTTATACAGTGGAACCCCGACTTACGAATACCCCGTTAAACGAAAAATTCAAGTTACGAAGGGACTGAACGGCAATATTTCTGCCCGTGTTACGGCAAAATGCCCGTGTTACGAAATCTGCTGGCTCTGATTGGCCGAACCCACAATGCCCACAGTGCCTTCCGAATCATGTGACAACCCCTTGGCTTTCGTGCTTGCGCTTTGCTGTTCCACTTGAACGACGTATTGTTGTTCTAGTTAGCAATTAGCCTATAGCCTATCGTTCAGCATCGCCTCACTCAAAAGGCGCGATGGGTGCTTCGATTTACAAAAATTTTCGACTTACGAAATTAATTCGTTCCCGAGGGTCTTTTGTAAGTCGGGGTTCCACTGTATTTAGCCTGCAAAACCCCCAAACTTTTCAAAGATTTTTAAACTGGTCTTGAGCAAAAGTTCTGTAGTCTTTTTAAATGGCTTTCAAAGTTTTTCTTTCAAAATTGGCTTCTTTTCTACTCATTGTCAGCTCAGACCTCGTACCTGACTACGTTAAGAAGAATTTTAAACCACTTCACGATGAAGTATGACTCATTCAAGCAAAAACAGCCACCTTATTCAAGGGATAAGGTAGTGTTGTGTCTGTACATAAAAAAACAACAACCAAAACAGAAACCAATTTTTAATTGTATCTTTGGGCACTTTGGTATTAGCAGCTTTTGCAGAAACATATTTGTTCAAATTTCTGTGACGTGATTCTCAAAGAGCTATTACCTGAAAACTTGCAGCAGCACATCTTGGAGTGGTGTGCAGTATGTCCTTAAAGTTTTCAAAAGGGCTGGAAGAGGGGAACAGTGTCTGAAAATCATTTTCTTAAGAAACAGGAAGAAAATGCAGCAAAGACCTGATGCAAAACCTGAGAGATACATCTGGCCCTTCAGTTGCTACTCCTACTGCTTGCTGAAGCCTCATTACAAATGGTCTCAATAGAGGAATGGCTGTGAAGAAGACCCTCGAAGGAAGGTAACCAGAGAGAAAGACTGAGGTACACCAAGTTACACTAGAACTGGACTGAAAATCAATTAATTTATGGTGGCCCTGAGAGGCCAAAAAGACTGCAACTTAAGAAAACACCAGCAATAAGAAAAACGCTGAAAAAGCAAACGACAACGGAAATAGGAAAAAACAAAAACGGACCAGTTGCAGTAACCAAAATATGCTAAGAATTGCGCTGGGAGACACTTAAAAGAAGGTTTTGGTTTTGTGAGAAAAGAAAAGATGAGAGGTAAGTGTGTTAGCCTAACTATTAGCCTAAAAATCCATCATCGGTATTATATGAATCATAATAAAACACACCTACCATGTTTTGGGTTCATGCAACTGGTCCGTCGCGTTATTGTCTCCCCAGAAACGCTTCCCTTGTGCTTTTGGAAATCCGTTTTTTCCTATTTCCATTGTCGTTTTTCCTATTTCTGTTGTGTTTTGTGTGCTTTTGCAGCATTTTTCTTATTGCTGGTGTTTTCTTAAGTTGCAGTCCATTTGGCCTCTCAGGGCCACCGTATTATTCAGTCAAACAGGTGTTGTGGAATGATGAATCCAAATCTGAATGTTATGGTTCAAACTATCATCAGTATTTATGGAGGAGGTCATAACAGAGTACAACAGTAAGTGTCTACATTTGTAAAACATAACAGAAGCTCGATCACGCTTTGGTGCTGCATTTCAGCCACTGGTGTCGGGGATCCTGTTAAAACTGGTGGAATTATGAATGCAGAAAAATACCATCAGATTTTGATCCACCACCATCTGGAATGTATTTGATTTCATCTTTCACCACGTTTCAGCGTGACAGTGATTCCAAACACACTGCCAACGCAGTAAAAGCATACTTGGACGAACACACAGTGGAACACCATCAGTAATGCATTGGCCTCCCCGGAGCCTGGACCTTAACAATATTGCAGTACTGCAGGATCATCTTGGCCAATAAAAAAACAAACAAAAAAGAGCCAACAATTCAAGGGGAGCTTCGAATGTCCTTAAAGAATCATAGAGAACTATTCCTGAGAACTACTTAAAGAAATTTCTTGAAAAATAAAGGTCCTTGTACTAAATATCAACTTTCAAGCTGGTTAGAATTGTAGAAATTCAGTTTTTGCCTTATATACTGTATTTCCATACATTTTTGTAGATGCTTTAATAAATCAGCTTATTAAGTAGTAATTATTTGTTAGTCTCATACTATTTAACTATTTCCCATTTTTTACAGAAATGAGGAGAAGCTCAAGACTTTGGCACAGAATTGTATTGTTTCATGAACAAAACTACTTCTACACTGTGTTGTTCTCTAATAAACTTTTATTCAGAAGATAAAAGCTCACTGTGTAGGGCGTTCAAGTGGCCAATTAAAACTCAGCCACCAAACCACTCTAACTACCTGATGTAGAAGAATGCTGACTCAAGCTTTGACTTCCCAGCTGCTCCCCAAGACTATTCTACAGTTTAATATAGTCAGTTTCTATTCTTTGCAGATAAGTATGTGAACTGTGACATCAATGAAAAAGAAATCATGACAGCATGGTAAAATAAGATCATCAGACTCTCAAAATAAGACAGACCATGGTGACCCGTTTTGCACACATGCTACATTAGGCCTCATTCATAAACAGCGTGTAGGCACAAATCTGTGCTTGAGCACAAGCTGTGGACAAGCTCGTGCAATTTGCATACAAAATACAAGGGAATGAGGCTCATTGGACCTCATTTACTACTATGTGCGTGGAAACATGTCAGGAAGAGCATCCAGTGTAAAAATCCTGGCAAATGAAGTGTGCAGCCAAAAGTAGCTTCTTATTATTAGTACTGTAGTTTTAATTTTAAAGAAGCCAAGTCTTCATTTGTTCATATGTGTAATGAGAGGCCTTTCTGAGTTTGCTTGTAAAGTTCAGTGCAAGAAAATTCAAGTACAAAATTACTGATAAATCACAGATTTGTGCGTATGCAGTGTTAGTAAATGAGAGCCATTGTTTTGGTGCAGACTAACAACAACAATCTGCATGCTTTAAAAATGAGAATAAATCATGTTTACTTGTTTAAAAATGATCATCACTCCTGCAACATGAATGCTATTGTGCATGTTGAGGGGTTTTTTTTGCAAAAATTGTCCTATGATGATAAATGGTATGACGAACATCTCTCTTGGGACTCATTTCAAAGAGTATCATCAATGTCTGTTCATTTTTTAGAGAAATGGGTAGAAGTAGTGCCTGTGGTAATGTGGCTGGTGAGTGAAAGTCCTGTCACACTCCAGTCTGTCAGGTTTGGAGGGACAGCGGCACACACGCCACATAATTTTCCTGCTCCTCAAAAAAAAAACAAAAAAAAAACTGTGATGATGTCTGCAGCCATGATGAGAACTGCACACAAACGCTATACTTGCATTCTGAGCTGCTGAAGAAATTTAGATAGCTTTCCTGCTATCATTCTGTTATGTTTGTTCTTCAGATTTCTATTACCAGTGACATTTTTGTTTTATTAGCCAATGTATTTACAAAAGGAAGGCAAGGCTGAGATAGCATGGACATGTGCAGGGGAGAGATAGTAAATATATTGGACAAAGGATGTTGAATATGGAGCTGCCAGGCTGGGAGAAAAGAGGAAGACCACAGAGAAGATTCATGACAGGACATGTAGAGGACTGGTGTGACAGAAGAGGATGCTAGAGGAGGGATGAGATGGAGGCAGATACCAGGGACCAGCCAAGAGAAGACGAACAAGACTGATTAATGTATTTATTTATTTTATTTTACAAATTGTGTGACATGTGGCATACTTGTATTTGCGAAATCAGCCTTTTGAAAGAAAAAATTAAAATAATAAAAGGGAAGTTTATGTAAACACTAATGACAATACAGTCACTGCAGAGGACATAATGCTTTTCTAATGTCAACTTATTAAGTATTAGATGGATGAGTGGCTAAATGCTAAATCTCTAATGCTTGATTTATAATACTGTGTTAAAACTGTAGCGTAGCTTACACCATAGCTCTGTACCCCAAGTAGAGGGTGGGAATATATTCCCAGGAATATAACTACACATTCCAGCAATGCAGATCTTAAAAGCTTTTAAACGGCTTCAACAGCTTCGTATTTGGTATCAGTTTAAACCATCACCTTGTGATCGACTTAGACGGTGCCCCAGATGAGCAGGACAATAGGATAAGACAGCTGTAAGGTGTACATTCTTTAGATGGGCATTTTCCTGAAGCGTGAATTATGTGGATGAGAAATCAGATGCCTGTATGTAATACTGTCATATTTTTTTGCTACTTCTGTGTATTTCTGTGCATGTAATTTGGAATGGGAATCCGCTCGTGGGTAGAAAGTAATGTGCAGATGAAGTGCAGTGCCTGATTCTTTGTCTGGTGTTAGCTCTCCCATATCACTCCATCTCTCAGCGAAGAAATTTGCCTCTTGTTTCAAACTCAATTTTTCCAAAACTCCCTGCGTCAGCATCCGCACCTACATCTGCCCAGTCAAAAGCACAGTGTCCAATTAAACTCTCATATCCATGCAGAAAGAATAATAGCGTTCTTGTTCCTCCCCTCACTCCTTCACCCACTCAATCCATCATTAATATTATTTCCTCCCGTTCTCAATTACGTTTCTGTTTTTTAATTAGCCTGCCTTGTTAGAAAAACGGAAAAGGCTGAAAAGGCTGGGAACAATATGAAATACCAATTAAACTCTAAATGCCTAACACAAATTTAGATCTCACATCAGCACCTTTTTTTCACCTTTTCACCAGTTTTTTCCAGGTGTCTGCTTCTTGCCCCCTACCTCCTCCCTCTCCTTGCAGCAGATGGCTTTAGTTAGAGGTGGACAGGTAACAGACGACCCTGTGCCTCCCCTGATGGCACATGAGCCCTGCCCTGCCCCACCTGCCTTGCCACCAACCACCTCCAAGCCCTTTTCCAGCCCTTTGAACACTTCCATCCCTATCTCTCCTCACACCACCCTCCATCCCTCCCTACTCCTCCTCTGGGTTGTATCTGGTGGGGCAGTTCCCTCCTCCTCCCCCAGTGGTACAGGCCTTCTGGACAGAGCAGATGGTAAGAGAGGGCCAGGAGGAGACGTCCTCTAACCTGGGAGCCCAGCCAGACCTGGCCCACAGCGAATGCCTGATGCCTGACTAATAGACCTGGACTGGGCTTGCAAGAAATCGCCTCACTCTGTGTGTGAGTGAGTGTGTGCATGGAATTTGTCTGTATGTGTTTGTGCACATATGGCAGTGTGTGCTGTTCATACGTCCAACATTTAACTGTGTTTTACTGGAATCTGTGTTATTTAAAAGTCAACGTCTGTCTGAGTTTCTGGAAGCAACAGATATGCTCCACGTGTTTAAAGGAGAGCTTTGATAAGCTTAGAGGGCTGTCGTGATCATGCAGTAATAAACACTGGCTAAATGTTAATTTATGGTTACAGGAGCTGGTGTTATGCATTCAGCACCTGAGGGAATATGAATGAGAGGTTCCCTGTGGATATCCTTGAGCCCTCTAATGCATTGTTACCGTATGGACCACGCAAAAGCTATATGTCACCATACTCTAGTGCATCAACTATGAATCCACCCTACAGGTGGATTAGGTTTGAACAGGGAACAAACACTGGTCTCTACTAACCTGACCATTATAGCTTTGTAACAGTGTCACGTTGAGCTCTGACCTCCTTCCTTGCTCCTATCATAGGTATTACTACCACCTGAACATAAATATATTTCATTTTGGAGCATTTACTGAAATGACTAATGATTTATAAAGGTTACTGATAATATATAACAATGCTGGCTCTCCCCTGTTAATGGAAATAATTCAAGGGTAGTATTTTATGTAATCCCTCCATTGTCTTATGGTTATCGGAAGTTTGGTCATGAGGGCAGCAGGCCAAGCAGTGTATCCCAAATGTCTTCCTCCCTCATCAGTACTTTCCAGTTCCCCCTGGGGAATCCTGAGGCATTCCCAGGCCAGACAAAAATATCATGTGTACGGAGAGTTTTGGGTGTACTCCAGGGTGACCTCCCAGTTGGGGGTGCACAGGAAAGCTCCAGGAAGAATTCTAACTAGATGTCAGAAGCACCTTTTTTATACAGAAGATCAGCAGCTGTATTCACTCCTCAATGCAAGCTTCTGGTGATTTTTCAACTGTTTTAAGTTGGTTGTATTTACATAACGTCAAAAAATAAATAAATAGATAAAAATAAAAAATAAAATAAGGATATGTTGCAGTCTGCAAGTTCTGAGCACCTGCTAGCCAAATGCAACCTTTCTGCAGAATTTTGATTACTGAAAACAGCAATCCCTGCCTGAACTTCACCATGGATATATTTTATATTGTTAAGAGTCTTCCCCATTCACTGCCATCAGAAGAAACCATTCAAAAATACAACATTTGCCTTTTGGAAAATAAACGGTAAGATATTCTTTAGTATCAAATCAATGGTTAGCGCTTATTAGCTAAAGCTAGCTAGCTATCGTGGATGGTTAATTTTATATTTGCCGTACTCTGGCACTGGTGACAGTCCAGTACAATGCAGGGGATACGTTATATGACAAATGTATACCTAGTATCAGTTTAAATGACCCAGCATTGATGGCATTGAGTTGCTGACGTAGAGGAGCTGAGTGCGCACCTGCATGTCAGGGTTAAGCGCAATGGGTTCTTGTGAAGTGCTTTCCGTGAAGTTGTGAAACTGAATGAAGAAGAAAGTGGGGGAAAACAGCATTCTCTTTCTGTATAACAATGTGACATCACTTGAAAACTATGAATAACTGCAAACTTGGTCACATCCACTTAAAAGCAACTTTAAGACTATGTGGGAAATCTTCCAGTTTACAGTACATGCAAATCAACACCTTTGATATGTCATAACATTACCATTAAGGTGCGTTTGAAAATGTGAAAAATACTGATGGAATAGATTGTTTTCGAGCACTATAATGTGCAAATATGTTTGTAAGTTGATTTTAATTACTGTCAAAACATGCTTTCCCTCTAAAGTGATTTATTAAAAGCTGAGAAGTTTTAAATTGAAAACACAATAGAACGACGCATGACCTTTTCTTGTGCTGATCTGTGTGCGAGGCACTTGCATGTAATTAAAAAATATCTAAACCGTTTCTATGGCAACATCCCTGGACTGAGGTTAAAGGTACAGAGCTCTCCTCCGATTGCAGACATTATACACTGGCGGTGTTTTGATGTTTTAATGGGTGTCGTGGATCTGTCGCTGGTCTGATAGGAGTTCAAAAAGAACTGTGAACTTAAAACTTGTGTAACTTCATATTTTGTTTTTGGTGGGGTGTTTTTTATAACTCAGTTTACATGTGTAGGTGAGTTTGATCCCTGTAACTGGCCAACATGATGGATGTGCTGGATTGAGGAATATATTGAGTTGAAAATATGTGTGCCCCAGTGGAGAGGGCTTTTCGACTGTAGCTGGCAGAGAACAAATGTCTCTATCAAATCTACCTCGGAGAGTTTTTCCAATCCTGATAAGTCTTACATATGTCTGTCTGCTCCCTAATACCCAGAGCTGTAGTTGCAGGGCACCTTCATTGTAAAGAGCACCAGTTTCTAATGTAAAGAGACAGTTATTCAGTCACCATATGAAGCAGAGTAGCACTTCCACTCACTGTTTTCGAAGTGTATTTCATTCAAAATTCATTAATACCACAGGGACAAACTCAATGAGCTCAGCCTAGTTTCCCTCATTTGCCCAGTGAATCCAAACGGATTGTTGTTCTCCCCAGACACAGCTCCTCTCCAATCTCTTCCTGTTATTAAATATTCAAATCTCCACTGCAATCACTCTGTTCAGTAAACACTCAGGGGACTTCACCAAGACTATTAAAGCAGAGATGATTGCAATAGTTTGTTTTTGTTTAGGTTTTTTTTTCTCCTTGATATGGCCGACGTGCTAATTGCAAAAGCATTGCTCGTTAATTGTTTGACCATCATGGAACCGTTTCTTTCACCTGATGGAATGTTACACTTTCATCTGCACGTTCCCCATTTGTTTTTCCCTCCTGCTTGTTTACATGTAGTTCCACGCGCCCACCAAGAATACTCACATGCATGCTCTCAGAATGATTTCACACTCCCACAGTCGTCTTTGATCTTTTATGCCTAGGTCCTCACCCGCTGTCAGATAGCACGAAGGACCATTGAATTTATCTGCTATTTCCTCATTTCACATCATTTATCACTCCTGTCCGTTCTGAGGGCTTCTCTTCTTTATTGTAGCAGATTGTTTTTCATCCGATCTCCAGTGTCATGCTGTTTTCTAATAAGCGCTACAGTAATTTCTGTATGTTATTAATGGTGGCACACGCTGTCATTGGGCGAGCTCCAGCTGTGCACAGACGAGGACGGGGCATCGCGTGGCCCCCCTGTGCCACCACACGCTCAACATGCAAACCGCTGCCCCCACCGCCGCCTGGGGAGGGCGCATATTTGCCCTGGAGGTGATGCTAATGGGAGATTTTAACTACATTTCCCTCCTTCCTCCCTTCCTCGCCTTCTCTCCCACTGGTGCTGCGGATATGAGCCTAGAGCAAACACAGGGCACTCTCATTAAGGGACTAGTGCTGGTATTAAATTCACTGTTATTAGAGAGGCCTGCTTTCATTTCACTGGCACAGCAAACCACAGACACCCACAGGGGACTTTGGGTGAAGGCTAAATTACATTTACACACTCAGATGCGTGCACGTGTGTTTATGTGTTTTAGGGGTTGAGGCGTAAAGGGTGTTGAGAAAAATTAGAGCTGCAGTTGCTACGGCCTTTTTTTGTGAGTGCCAACTGCATCAAGAGACACCAGTTTAAAAATAATAGACTATAATGTGGATGAGCAGAGGGTGTTTCTTTAATGGTAGAGTTCCCTGTTGTGTTTTGGCCTTGCCTCATTGGCTTTCTGGCAGAGATGGTGGTCATTTTTCACATTACAGCTCACCACCCGTCAGACCTGTCAAAGACGGGCAAAATCAATATACGTACAGCAACAAGGACTCGGATCCACAAAATCAATGCCACTTATTTGATCAAAGACTGTTTACACAAGCCAGAGCAGAATGTGCACGAATGCCTTTCCTGTCTGAAATGGCAGATTTGCATTGTGACTCTGGTATCTAGAGTAAGTGCCCTCTATAGGACATTTTCACAGCCATTCGTCTGCTTTCTGATACTGCTCTTGTCAGCGGGCCCCGCGGGGCACAGCGGGCTGAGTGACGGGAGCGAGCCAAAGTGACTGTGACAAGGGAACTCGCATCAAATTCCCTGACAGTTACCTCAACAACCTCCTCTGATACCACCACGTCACACGCATAAGAAGATTACTGAATGGATTTAGTAAATGTGAAATGTGAGTGAGCATTCCATGATACTTTTTTTTTCTTTTCCCTTCCTGGCACAAAGGAGCCTGCCTATGTGATATGCTGCTATCTGGCGTAGGCATTTGGATGACTCCACTCAGGAAGAAGTCAGAACAGGTGGCAAAGAGGCGAAAGCAAAGCAGAGTGTGTGCGTGCTGAGAACACACAGCAGGTGTCCTGGTTCCTTGCAATGATGAGAGAGTGAAAAAAAGAAAAGAGAAGGTCCTTACCCACATTCAGCGACACAAACAAACTTAATTATATTGGAGATCTAGTGCAGGAGGACCTCATTTGATTGTGCATTTGTTGTTGTTGTGTTTGTGATTGTAGCAGGCACTCACTTTTTCACGGTGGCAGGCCCTTCTGTTGGTGCTGTTAAGCACAGCGGTGTGTTCAGCTGTGACTGGGACTCATTAGAGGAGGAGAATGTCCGTCATGGTGCCTGGCTGTCTGCGTGTTGGTCATCCAGCAGGGGACTGGGGGAAAATATTTGGAGGAGGCGGCCAAGTTGAGCTTTCTTTCTCATCCTTTCCTTTTCTGCTGTCTGCTGCCTTTTCCCTGCTGCTCTCCCCCTTCATTCTCATCTCCTCCCCCTCTTCCATCTCTCATCGGGGGTTCATCTCTTGTGATTCACTGAAGCCCATTATCAGTTCCCCGCCAACCTCCATCCCCAACTAGCCTCTCAACAACAACACACAACCACTCGATCACACCCCAAGAGGGTCGGCAACTTGATTGATGCTTACCAAAGAATCCATTGTTGTTGACCTGTGTTGTCACCTCAGTCGTCATCTGTGCTACTGTCATTGTATGTCTCTCACTGTATTGTAGTGGAGTGTTGTTAGCCAGATATTGTTCCTGCTCTATACCAAGCAATCTTCAATAATAAAAGACAGTGCCAGGTGTGCCAGACAACCATGACAAGCTGACATTCCCTCATTTATATCAGAGTAATGTAGTTTCAAATCCTCAATGATAAACATTGGAGCTAGCAAAGCTACAGAAGCCACAGAAGGCCGGTGGCAGGAAAATACATTCAAAACAACACAGACGAAGACTTTTATGTAAGTTCTTTTTAACTGTATTTTTTAAAGTAATAGTTTGCAAGCACTAATTTCACATAAAATCTGAAGTAGTTCGGGTAGAAAAAGGTGAAATGTAATTACAGTGCGCTGCACAGCCAGAAAGTTCACTTGAAATGGCTTCAATTCAAGTTTTGTGCTGCAGGTGGTTTACACTGATGTCTCAACGTGAAATAAAGGAGGAACTAAATTGACCATCACGTTATATTTGCACTGAACAAATCCATTTAGAGTAGGGGTGGGCTATTATTTTTTCCAGGGGGCGCATGAGAAACTGGGGCCAAGAAGCTGAACTTATTTCTGCTCAGTGTTAATTCTATTTATATATTAAGTGCTACTAATAATAGGAGATGCTACGATTAGGCAATGAAAATGTAAAACATAAAATGTAGACATAAAGAAAAAAAAAACACCAACATTTTATCACCGGAGATAAACAATCCCAAAAAATATTTTTAACAAAATGTGAAATTCTACAGAACTTCAGTGTATAGAGAGTGTCTTTGTCTTTTTTCTCACAATACTCTCAATGTTCTGCTCTCAGATCCCAAATTCTTTTAAGCATTTTTCACAGGTTGAGCCGCCTGACAGCTCTTCCAAAAGTGCAACAGACCGTCTGTGATTCTTGCCCTGAAGAAGTTCACTTTTAATTAACTTCATTAACAACATGTACACAGCACCTCCTGATCTATAACACAATAACAATCTCAGTTCTCCTTCCTTTTAGTCACTTTAGCTTGCATCTGCTGTGATGTTTCATGTTTCCCTGTTTCCCTGTTAGATTTGGACAGGCAGGTCCGAACACCTACCTGTTTTCTGATTTCAGTTTAAGCCTGTCCAATCGTGTCGTTAATTCCATGAACAAATCATTCTCTGCTTTAGTCCCTTTCACTGAGCATATTGCTGCCAGCTGCTCAAAAAATGTTCCACTTTGTTTTTCACCTGACACGCCAGATTTTCCCAGATATCCAACAAAACTCTAAAAAGCAGTAAGCCATTCTCTGATGGGGAGCTTATCGATGAGTGCTTGGTGGCTGACGTGGGAGACACTGTATGATTTATTCATATTTACATTTGAAACATAATTTCCCAATCACCTCATGCAGCCTGGTCAGGGACAACCACAGGGCCAGATATGGTCTGAGGCGTACAATGTCCAGGTCTGATCAAGAGGAGAAAACAATTCAGGCTGTAGAAAAATAAAATCAAATAAATAGCTGTGATCTCATTCTAAACACATCTGTAAAACAATTTGATATCATGTGTAGATAGTCAACAATATCTTTGAGAGGGACGGAGTTTTCTAAAGGAATTATTTTGCATTTTGTCTTAAAAAATGTTGCCATCTGGTGAAAGCGCTTGCAATAAACCTGTAGTGCCCTCACTTCGAAATTGACTTTGCCTTTATCATTCTCATGTTTGCTTCACATGGTTCCTGCCCTTCTACACTCATACTAATACAACTAAACAAAAAACACTCTATTGAGTTTTTAACAATTTTTGATAGACCCTTACAATACAACCCAAGAATAAGGATGTGATTCCCTGAGAATTCAACTGAATTTCAACTTCAGTTTTGAATAGAAACAATTAAATAATTACACTGTCAGTAATTTTGTGTGCTGAGTAAGTAATTTTAAGTCCTGCATAATGTCAGGTGTGTTACAGCAAACGAGAAAAAACTTGGGTAAAAGTTGGATTTGGATTTAGCTCAGATGTAATTTTGCTTTTGTTCAAAAACATGAGGAAATTCCAGCATCACATCATTTATCATGTATGTGATTTAATTTAAAATGCTAATTAATTTAAGAAGCTTAAAATTTCAAAAACTTTATGTCAGTTGCTGAGAAAAGAATCTCTCATCTTCCTTTCTTGTACTCTTGTCTTTTTTCTTTTTTTTTTGCATCTTTCTCCACCTGAGAATAAACTAAGAAACCAATTTTTCTTCCCAGGAAATTCAGTAACTGCTCCCTACCTTTAGCTAAAATAAAGCTATTGTGTTCCAGACTGCACAGAAGCAGTTTGTGTGCCATTGGCTGTAAGATGAGCTGTTTGAAACATCACTTGTAAAAACTTGTTTATGCTCGCTTCTTTTCAGCACAATTAGCAAGATGCTGAAGTGCCACGAACACAACTTTACATCCGAACCATGAATGTATCACAGGGATGAGATGGACAGAGTGCAGATAGGATCATGTGGTGACTTACTTGCCTCTGTGGCATTGCTGAAAGTTGCACCAGACTGCAGCATGAACACTTAATTTGCTTGACAGTATTTTGTAGTAAGATACCGATCGGATTTATGGTGCTAGAATACCGGATAGTTCCAGCAAACTTTAACCTCTGATTGTAAGTTTTATAGCAGCGCAAAAATGGGGATGCAAAATAAACAAGTAGTAACTTAATGGATGGATAACTTAGTGGAATTTCCCCATCTTACACTTTAAATACTGTAGTTATAGGAGCGTCAACAGCATTAAATAGTCACTTTTTAGAAGAAAGCCCCCAAAAACCAAAGATATAACTAAATTGTGCAAATAAAAATATTCACAGCTAATAAGAACAGTTTGTTTGTTAAGTTTTGCATAAGAATTCAAAACTATTTATTCCATCAGAGTCTTAATTCACAATTAATCTTTTGAAAGTTCTGGTTGATGGTTAAACTTTTTTTGAAAGACTAAAATCAAGCTTGACTTAGCTCCATCATTATAAGATCACATGGTTTTTCTTGTAGGTAGGAAAGGGAGAACAGTCATGATTGCAATTTCATATGTAGTATAAGAGAAGAAGAAGAGTGGGACATCCATTCACACTAATAATCCAAAAGTAAATAGTTTAAACCACTAAAACACCCATAAAAAGATGCGAAATTGTTGGTTGTTTATTACCACTTAAGATTACTTAAAGTATCATTTTTCTCCTTTCTTGTAAGTATTTTAATTGTTACCCTCTTTATTCTACTGTATCTACTGTTACGTGTTTGTAGATATAATTACATAAACAAAATTAAACAAATTCCCCTTTATTCTAGGTGAATTACACCTTTAGTCACAGAACATTTATAAAGTGATGTCCTTCCTTTGTTGCCCAGTCCGAACTCTGTTCACTGTCCATGCTTTTTCCATCCATTTGAATTTGAAAGTTTCCCTCAGAACAAATCTCCCGGTGCAGGTCGAGGCTGGTGATGTGTCAGTGTCAAATTCCCGCTCATGTGTGGAGCACTTTAGATACAAGATCTTTCCCACAACCCAGATTCTCTTTGTTTTTTTTTCTGCCCCCGATTCCCTTCTCTTTTTCATCTGCTGTCTTTTCCTCTGTAGTGAGATTACCTCCTCTTCACGGGCCGAGGCTAATGTTTCATTTTCAAACCACTGTGGCCAGCCATTGTTTTATCTCTGTCCTTTCGCTGTCTTTGTCTTCAATGTACTGAGAGACAGAAACACAACAGAGGGAAGCTAAAACACAATGCCCACGTTGACACATAAGAGGAGGTGGCATCTGAGAGGCCGAGGCCTCTGTGGCACTCAAATGAGAAAGGACATCACTCATTTCCAACCTCAAATTGCCTTGCTCTCATCTCTGACCTGCACTTAACAGCCTCAGCCAGGCAATTCATCGCCTGTTCTCACACAAAAACAAGTGTGTTTACACAACATCATGCATAAACACACACACGCACACACACACACACACACACACACACACAGAAACAAAAGCAATATGGAGAGATAATGGTAAAATAAATATTACAATATTCACAATCCTTAACAAAAGAGATATAGATGTATTTTTTATTCCACTGCATTTATTTGACCAGTGCATGATGTGTTACTGACTCAGATCTGTTAACAGACATTACAAATGCCAGACAGCAATTTATATCCTGTGCCCTCTGGGCAAGCCCTTGTCTCCATGGCTACAAGATCGTGTTGACCTGTTAAAAAGCTAAAAAATAATGGCTACCCAGGTCGCAGAGTGATTGATTGCAGTTTGCCATGAGGGAAAATCAGCTGAACTGTGGAAGTTCTCTGGTGTTGCAGAGTCATCTAGTTGACATTTCACCTCATGGGCAAAGATGAGCAGGTCCTCCAGCAGCTTTCCTTTCTCTCTCTCCCTACCTTCTGTCAGATTGCCCTGTAGAAACATCCCTGCTCATATAACTTCATTACTTTTTAATGCAGCCATAATTACTCCAGCTTGTTGTAATTGGACAGAGATATGAGAACAATAAAGGATGTCAGGACAGAGAACAAGATTTTAATTGTGGGTTAATGATATTTATTTTGCAGCATGCTCTTTTTCTTCTGAGTCACGGCTCAGTCGTGTGGGCCAAGTGTTGGCTCTCCAGGGAGAGCGAGAGGGTGCCTATTTTCTCCCGGTGAGGCGAAGAGCCACTTTCTCCCCTCTTGTGCTGCTTTTGTCATTAACCTCCAATCGGATTCGGGGCTGTAGCAGAGCCAGGTCGCACAGTGGCCAATCGGCAAAGCTCCCACGGGGTTAGGTAAAGCCTGACCCCTGGCCAAATGTGTCAGTAACAGATAATGAACTTAGCTTGTTCAGCCCATTTGTCTCCGCGAGGGTCCACACAGCTACACCGAGCGGGTGTACACTCTGAGAGCAGCAAGGGTTAATGCTCCGATAAGAATCGTGTTGCTTTATGAGCTCTCACTGGAGGCCTCTCAGCTGAGAGCCACTTGAAAAAACAAAAACTGCTATTAATTTACCTAGGAAGCACTTGGAAACATTATAGGAGCATTATTTGTGATGGATTACTTTGCCTACTTTAATAAGAGTCATTTATTTGTTACATGTGATATGTCAAACTGACCCAAGTGGATTTCTTTGAAAGTTACAGGACGATGTATCTCCCATCACAACATTTATTTTTATTTATTTATTAATTTGTTTTAGCTTCTGTGATATCTAACTTCCTGCTACATTTTCCACTACAGCGTGGAAGCATTTTCAAAATGATATTGATCAGCCCAGGAGGGAAGCTATAATTACAGATCAAAACAAGGTGACGCATTTGTCGCTGACTGGCCCAGAGGGAGTGAGCCTCATTCTCGTGGAACATGTTTATTTTTGTCATGTAGCTGTTTTAGATGTCTGTGTTGATCATTAAGCAAGTAGACTGGGGTAATGAAAGGGGCTTCAACATAGTAATTAATTCTGAATGTCATTTACTCTAATTACAGCAATAATTACTCTTAGCTTTTTGAGCAACTGATGCTAAACTGAAGGTTCAAACTTGGCTGCAGTCAGTTCAAAACTGATTTCCCCTTTGACAACAACATAAAAAAGTCACATCAATAACGTGTTATAACTTATTAAGGACTGATGGGCAAATTATACACCTTCAACAATGGACTGAATGATTGACAAAAAGGAAAAAAAAGACATGGAGAGAAGAGGTCTGAGGGGAGTTACACAACCTAATCAATTACACTGTTCATCCACCTGTGGTTTGCATATGCTGTTGATGAGGAGGGGATTATCAGGCAATGAGAGAAGAGATGAGGAGATGAGTGAAGCTGCTAGATTAATATCCTGCCACGGCAGCCCAGGGAGAGATTAATTTCCTTTTTACCTCCATTTAAAAAAAAAAAAAAAAAAAGGCGCACGCTTCAGGGTTGGCAGTTGCTTTAATGGAGGGAAAGAGAGTGATCGGTTCTGCTGCGTGGCACACTCAAACCGCAAGGTTGATGGGTGAAAAAATGGTTATCATTGTTCAGGTAGTGAACTGAGAGCTAGTCCACGTAGGCACCTTTTGCCCTGTGTGTATATTTGTGTGTACTGCTATGCTTGTGTTGTGAGCAAAGATGTGATTGATTGGATCTCTGAATGCTGGTGCCACTGGAAAGCAAAAGAAACTAAGTGCGTGCAGGCATGTGGGAGATTGAAATCTGTGTGTGTGTGTGTGTCTGAAGGAGTATATATATGTAGGGGGTGTATGGTGTGACACGCTTCTTGAGATTTAATTTGATTAAATTAGAGTGCTGTCACTGTAACCAATGAGAAAGATCATCTTACTCCTATTTCTGCAATATTAGGCTGATGAAAATGATTGCATTTTTAGATCTTCTGCCTCGTGTCTTGCAATATTTGGTGGAATAGAGCAGTCTGACATTACTGGGAGCTTAATTAGAAATGTAGGAAGCAGATAACTAATTGGACGATATGGCAGGATTTTTTTTAAGCAGTTAATTTTAAACGATGAGTAAATCTATCGCCAATCACCAGTCGTCGCACACGAGAACATCCAGCTTGGCAAAATATTACTTGACGTTTCATTCTGTAACTTTTAAACAACTGAATTGTACTCATAAATGAGATTTAATGCGTGACAATCAGAGAAAGCATTTATTTCTGTCTTTGTTTGTGAATTAAAACAGAAAGAGTGCCTCCAGTATCCTTATTGTTTCAATCTGACGTTACCTCCACTGATTAATTTTTACATATAAAGTCAAAATTGCGGGCGAAATCAGCTGAAATCGCCCTTTTTCATATATAGCATACAAGAGAAGAAAGTCTTCTTTAGAAGGGGCAATTATTGAGCGTCCTGCCTTGATTGAGCGTTTAAGAAGCAGGAGTCAGAATGTCTTCTCACTTCATATTAATTCACTGGGCTATATCAGGCCTTCACAGAGACTTTGTACTAGGAATCTGGCAGGTTAAAGACTCTTTAATGTTCGAATTGACGGCATAAGACATCTGCACTCTCTTCAAATCTTTGTCGGGTAATGCTGAAAAAAGTCCCAGGCTGTAGTGCATGTGTGAAAGCGATTAATGCGTCAGCACACGACTCAAGTTTCAAGTTTTTCAAGTTTCAAGTTCAACTTTATTGTCACTTCAACCATATACAGTTTAAAAATACACAGTGAGGCGAAACAACGTTCCTCCAGGAACCAAGGTGCTACAAGACAAGTTAGTGCAAAAAAAATAATAATATATAATATATCTAGTAATAATATTGTGCAAAAGAGCATTTACAGGTTGGTGTGTGCGATGGTTTGGTGGTGTAGGTCAGTGTGTTTGCGCTTGTGTTGGTTAGTCAGTCCAGTCTCAATGTTTTGAGGTATTTGAGTTAAGCTGAGTGATAATGTTAGTGTATGTGTGTGTGTGCGTGTTTATCAGTCAGTCCCTTTTTGCTGAGGAGACGGATGGCTTGTGGAAAAAAGCTGTTGCACAGTCTGGATGTGCGTGCCCGAATGCTTCGGCAGGAGTGTAAAGAGTGTGTGAGAGGGGTGTGTCCGATCAGCCACAATGCTGGTGGCTTTGCGAATGCAGCGTGTGGTGTAGATGTCCTCAATAGAGGGTAGAGAGACCCCGATGATCTTCTCTGCTGTTCCCACTATCCGCTGTAGGGTCTTGCGGTCTGATATGGCACAGCTCCCAAACCAGACAGTGATGCAGCCGCTCAGGATGCTCTCAATAGTTCCTCTATAGAAGGTGGTCAGGATCGGTGGTGGAAGCCGGGCCTTTCTCAGTCTTCTCAGAAAGAAGAGACGCTGTTGGGCTTTCTTGTGCAGGGAGCTGGTGTTGAGGGACCAGCCGAGGTCCTTCTCCAGGTGTACGCCCAGGAATTTGGTGCTGTCAACGATCTCCACAGAGGAGCCGTTGATGCTCAGCGGTGAGTGGTCGCCTCGTGTCCTCCTAAAGTCAACAACCATCTCTTTTGTCTTGTCAACATTCAGAGACAGGTTGTTGTCCTTACACCAGTCCGTTAGTCTCTGCACTTCCTCTCTGTACGCTGACTCGTCGTTCTTGCTAATGAGACCCACCACGGTCGTGTCATCAGCGAATTTAATGATGTGATTTGAACTGTGTGTTGCTACACAGTCATGAGTCAGCAAGTTCTCAGTCATTAGTTGGCTGCCATTATAAATCTTCCCTCTTATTAGAAATGCAGGGAGCTCAATAGTTGGAAATACAGTCACTTGCATGCTATCAAACCATTACCTTATTGATTGACCTCTCTCCTGTTATTCACCTGGGCTCAGATGGTTGGAGCTCAGAGTGTCAGTCAGACCTGTGAGTCAGTTGCCCCTGTATCTGCCTCCTTACAGTCGCTTCCTGCGGCGATGGCTCTGCTCAAATGTCAAAGTAAATGAGCTGGCCAGACTGTGCTCATCAGGCCACTTTCTCCTCGTTGTTTGTTGCTATAATCTGATCTCCATCCCCCACACACACACACACACACACACACACACACACACACACACACACACACACACACACACACACACACACACACACACGGGTACACATTTCTACTCCTCCTCAGCCATCCTTGTCTCTCCAGGGGCTTGGGGTCATTTGCTTGCTTATAGGTGCAATTATAGCGCTGTTAATTATTTAGTTCACTCCAGGGGGTGAAACCATCTTTGACTTTCCAGTTTGATCAGTTTGAGACTTCTGTAGAATATAAAAGAAGGCCCACAGCTGAACATCACTAAGTCCACATATACTCTCAACAGACTGAACATTAACAGGTGAAGCGATGTAATCTGATTTTTGTTGTAGTGTTGCCCCTCATAATTGCTTTGTTCTTTAACCCAT
Organism: Diplotaxodon limnothrissa; assembly: GCF_057381915.1. Taxonomy (NCBI): domain Eukaryota; kingdom Metazoa; phylum Chordata; class Actinopteri; order Cichliformes; family Cichlidae; genus Diplotaxodon; species Diplotaxodon limnothrissa. Next base: position 29,397,679 of record NC_140599.1, on the reverse strand, counting down.
TTCTTGGGATAACTAATGTATAATTGTTGTTGTGAAGTTTTGGCCATCAGCTCTATCTCACTTATTGTAATAATCCATCACGATCTGGGAAAACTGCCATAAGGAAAATGGAAAAACAAAAAACTTGGGCAAGTATAATGAAAGAAAGACTAGTGTCTGCAGAATAATCTACGAATTGATATATATTTTTTTGAATTGATAATATTTTGATCTTTGGAAAGGTTTGCTGCGAATTGTAAATGCAGTGATAGGTATGTTTTCATTTTTTTTCATGTGAGGTTTGCAGTAAGCAGAAACTGTAAAAACAAGAAGAATGGAGATGAGTACAAATACAACTACAAATACAACAGCAGCAAAGTTCTTGCAGTTGTGTTGATGCATAAACAACATTTGGTGAATGCTAGTTAAATGGAAAAACTGAACTTTATAAGAGATATGAGAGAGGGCAAACCTACTAACTGAATTACACAAAATCTGCAGTCTTACCTGCAACTAGGGATGGGTATTGATAAGATTTTCACAATTCCAATTCCAGTTTCGATTCTGTTTAACGATTCGATTCTGTATCGATTCTCTTATCGATTCTTTTTTAAAAAAGGAGAACACTAAGGTCGATTAGCTTAGAACTTTGTTTTATATCTTCTCTTTGAACAAGATAGAAATGTAGGAGTAACATGGCCTTACAAACCCAACAGTGAGATCTTAAGAGATCCACAGCCTACGGCTCTTCAATGGGGTGTCACAGCGTGCCCAGGAAAAATTTTTTTAAATGTAAAATAATAAAATAAATATTCTTCTGTAGCAATTACACAAGAATATCCAGAAATGTCCCTGCCTACAATTAAACACATTCACTTACCGAAAATCGGGGGAATCTGCTGTGGCAAATGGGTGCAAGCCTTTTACCACAAACTTGTCACTGCTCTGTGACATTTGTCTATCCTGGCCTGAAAGGAGAATCTACCGGTAGACTGCAGCGAGAACTGCCAGCATCTGAGCCAGCCAGACTCTGTCTGTCTCATCATGGTCACCTAAATGCACAGTAATGGCAGGTTTTGTAATAAGGCAGATCGCGTTAACATAATATGCACTGTTAGTTGATTATTTACCTGCCGCATTAACGGGAGAGGACGTGCAAACGTTACCGCTGCTGCTGGGTTGAGATTCACGAGTCCGGAGCGGAATTAAAAACGTTCATTTAAGGTCATCGTGTGTTTTGTGAGCAAATGCTTTTGCATATTCGTAGTGTTTCCTCCCTTAAATGAAATATCTACTTTGCAAGTATTGCAAGTTGCCCTGTTGTCATACGTTCTCGTAAAGTATAACCAAAGTTTTGAGCGTTTGAGCTGCTTAGGCGCCGTGTTTCCTGCCAGGTTAATGACGCTCGCAACGTGGTGACGTCATTCGGGGCGACTGGAATCGATAAGGGAATCGTTTGCAAAAATGGCAAACAATTCCAAGGAATTGAAACAGTGGGAACCGGTTCTCAACAAGAACCGGTTTTCGATACCCATCCCTACCTGCAACCAGTTTAATATGGATTACCACCTCCCTGTGACTTTTGAAAAGTAAAAATTATTGTGTTTTCTGTTTTTTGGTGGAAAAATACAAAACAAACAAAAGAAAAGCTAAAAATAGCTCACTGAGGAGTAACATTGCTATGGGCCTCTATGTTACTTTGCAGTTTTTTCAATTTTCAATTTATTGCAAAATAAAAATTCATACCATTTGTTTATTTAATTAAATTAGAAATTGGAGCCATCTAGTTGATGGGAAGTGACACAGTGAACAAGTGTGAAGTATTACACAGACCCTCATGTAAGAACACCTGTTCCTACATGAGAACCGTGAGTGTGGGTGAAATGTATGAACTAAACCGCAAGAGACTATGAAGTATTGTGATTTCTGTGATCACATTGTGGTCAGCCCCTGACCAACTATTTCCCTCCACCCTCGGGAGGGCTCTCACACCTAAAAAAGGCACCCTTACTTAATGCCAGCCTGGGATAGGCTGTTAACCCATTTAAACCAATTTCTAACACGTCAATTAAACTGGCGATTTGTGTTGAACAGAAATCACTTTCACACTGCCACTTTAGCACCCCACCTTCCTCTCCGCACACATATACTACTCCTTGGCTATTCCAGAATCCTTGGGGACTCAAAGAGCCATTGATTGGTTGAGCTGTTCCCCCCTCAGACAGATCAATAATCACTGTGTTCTCCAGGCGCTGTGCTTGAGGGGTGAGGCTGGGTAGATGCTCATTTGCCAGTTCCCATGGGAACCACTCTGAATCCCACTGGACATGCTGCTTTGAAGACCTGCTTGATTTTTTTTCTTAAAGTTTCAGTTTTATAAGTTTTACTAAATCAACCGCTGGTGCAGTTAATTTTGTATCAACTAATAGATGCTTTAATTGGTGGTAAAAGTGAACCCCAAAAAAAGCAAAAAACCATTTGGCATAGGGCATCTTGGTTTTTATTCTTATTCTTGATTCTGTGTGTGTGTGTGCGTGCATGTGTGTGTGCATGGCACGGTAAAATAATGAATTTCTCTTGATTAAAAAATTCTCTCTGTGAGCGAGTGCTGAAACCCTATTGATTTCCATTAAAAGTAATCAAACTTTTCATAGTACTAGATGGGTGTGGGAATTTTTTTTTTCATTGTGAAAAAGTATTTGACTTGTGCTTTTAAAATGACCACCAATCTACACAGAAGCGCTTGAATCATTGCATTCATCAATCTTTTTTTTTTTTTTTTTTTTTTTTTTTTTTTTTAATAAATAGGACAGGGGGAATGAATGAGAGAAAGAGGGGGAGAGAAAGAAAGAAAACCAAAGGGGAGAAGAGACGGTGAGAAGGGGGGGGAAGAGAGAGAAAAAAAAAAAGAACTCCTGGGTCACCTGTATGGAGAAAAAAAAAAAAAAAAAAACAAACAAACAGAGGAGACAGCAAACAACAAAGAGCAACATAATAATAGAGAAAACAAAGCACCATCACAATAAACTAGCTAGTCATAGATATCAATATTTACTAAATAATAAACGATATTGTGCAGCACGCAAGATAGACAGCGCACAGTGTGCTTTGAGGCAGCAGCCAAGAAAGCTTTAGTCCGCGTCTGTGAATACCCATGTGTGCATACCTGTGTGGATCAGCATGCTTGCATTCCAAAGGTTTCTCCATGTAATGATCTGCTAGGGAGTGTGGGGGGGCCACAGCCCCGTCCTCCAGGGTGTGAAGCGGGTATGGAGGAGATCAAAACTCCAGACATCCAGAGGCCCCCAGAACACAAGAGACCATGGAAGACCAACAGAGGGGCAGCCGCGCCACTGTTCCAGTAAGAGCTGAGGAGAGTCCCAGATGAGGGCTTGCCCTGCAGCCGCGGAGCAGAAGTCAGGGGGAGTTGCAGTGACGCGCCCGTGAGCTCCGCCGGCCCCCAGCTGTGCCTGAGTGACCGAGCCCCAGGCCGAGAGGCCGGGGGCACCCCACCTCCAAAGGGGCCCGAGCGAGCCCCAGGCCCCAGGCCCCAGGCCCCGACAAGCGGCCGCCAAGGAGTGAGCCGGTGTGTACCCGGACGCCCACCCCCAGACACAAAGAACCACCAACACACCGACACCTGAGGGAGTCCGCCACCGGCAGGGGAAGTGGTGGTGGGTGGAGATAGGCCTCCAAACCTTGGAGGGCCTGAGGTGTCCCCAGAGAGGTGGCGTCTGATACCCAACCTGACATATAGACACAGACATACAGGCACACACAGACACAAACATCCATTCCCACCCTCATGCTCTCATATGCACTCACTCCACACTCAACCAACGTGGAGACAGACATAAAGAGACGCTGTACACACAATCACACTCCCCAAGCGTACTCTACAAACCGGGTCTAGGTACCCTTGCCCCTGGAGGGGGGAATTGCACCCAGACCCAGGTGGTGTTACCCTGTCTTGCTCTAATACCAACTGTTATAGTCTGAACCCTGAACTTTTAGAGTATCGGCAGGGTATTTCTGAAGCCATGAAAAGCCTGAAAAGTTCTGAGCTGTATCTCGTGATTCATCAGTCTCTAAACCAATAGCTACGAGTTGTTTCGAGCATGAATCCCCCCCCCCTCTCGCAGTATCAGCCCAGAATCGTTTCAACCATCAATCTCTTCCTTATTAGACTTGCAATATCTGCTCCATGGCCATGTCTTCTTGTTGCAGTTAGGGGAGGGTTTGGGATGCCGAGGACGGATGATAGAGAAATGTAGTGGAGTACCGGTATGGGCAGAGCAGGAAGAGATATGCATGACATTTAGACAGAGATACATGAGGAATGGTTGCGTCTGTCACTTTCTGCCCTCCTGTCTCCACCCGGTGGTCTCTGCCGCTTTGTCCATTAATGTCGGTGGCTCATAAAGAGTTCTGCGCGACCCTATGTTCAGGTCGTAAAAACCGAATTAAAATATTAAATCTGTCAAGCCCTGTCCTCGTAAATAACGCCATATATTACTGTGGCTGAGACATTTTATGAGGAGGAGAGGAGCAGGCCTATTTTGGGTTGGAGCTCAAAAGCTACTGCATCACTGCCCCCACCTGTGGACTCAGCTACAGTAATTATTCTCCGTGCAGAGTGATGGAAAGCAAAGAGGGAATCAATAGTGGGGACAAGGTTACGATGCAGATAGTGAGACTGAGGAACAAATAATAATCCAAAAACTTGCCATGACAAGTCCCTTATGCCCAGTTCACGGAAGATTTGTTTTTCAAAGTTGGTGACACATTTATCCACGTATGCATTACTATGTTTTCATTTTAAAAGGCATAATTTTTTGTAATGTTTACATACAACAATCAGCTGCGTTACTCTGGACATAGGTGTAATTTTCAAAGGCGATCCAGAGGACACCCTTCCATGGTTTAAGGTCTTTGGTTCCTTGTATCCATTCCTGGTGACCACCATAAACACAGATAAGGTAAGATGTTTAAAGTTAGAAATAAAATACTTTATTTCTTTTTATTTTTCTATAATTTTATGAATGTTTTTGATCAGTTTCATTGTTTATCTTCAATTCTACAAACCTAGAAGAACAATATATAAGTTATAATTACTTATATGGATTGTGCTCGGGGTAACAGCTGCAGTTTTCATCAAAGATATGTGCAGTTTATATTTCTGAATTTTCAGTCTCAGTAGGAAGAAAGTGTGTGTTGATTTGGTCCTTTCATTTAATTAAATGCATAAGTCTCCTTTCATTTTTAAACAATAAACCAAAAATAAACTTAGAAAACATTTTGCTTGCTGCAAGGGACATAAGACATAATAGCTGCAAGTTTGCTATTCCCAATGGACTTGGCACTATGTAGTTGAACTACACAAGATAAAGCACATGCTGGATTCCTAACATGCCTACTGTTCCACAGTGTCTCCATAAGATTTCACTTAAGCCTGATTTCTATCCACAGTTGACCTACCTCCCTTGGCAGTCTAGTCCTGTGGTCCCTGAGATCATATCCATTAGCATTAGCATGTGGAAGGGATGTTGGGATGGACTTCCACCTGCTACTGGGCAGCTGCTTCTACCCGCTCAGCTAATAGGCTGGCAGGTGGCCGGGACAACGCAAGTGTTTCTCAGCCAGGAAGAAGAAGAGTGAGGACATCAAGTCTCCCTGTATCCTGGATCAAAGATGAAAAGGCTTCTGCGGCATGAAAATAAGTCATGCACACACAGCCACAGACGCACACACACTCCAAGAAACAGCGCAAGCTGTAACACATACACGTGCACATCCATAAAGTTAAACGTCTTGCAGCATTTGCTCTGAACACACTGATCTAATATATTTTAGTTGTATGCATGCACACTCCCTCTCTTTGCTTTTTCAGCACACACATACACAAGCACAGGCTTTGAGCTTCGTAGAATAACCTTGGCACCAGCATGGTTCCTGCTCAGGCAGTCTGGTAGATAGATGGTTTTCAGCACAGGCTGGCACGGGCTTTTCATTAAGTTCATCACCATTCCAGAGGAACTGGCCATGAGTTTGGGATTTCTTCCCTTTTATTTCTTTCAAAATTACTCCTTGATTCTCCTGTACTGCACTTTACCTGTTCTTCTCTTTTTCTCTTTTAACAGCGGCCATCCATTTTCACTCGTCCCCTCTTCTCTCCTCTCCTCCTCCCTTCGCTTAATTAGGATGTGGGCGAGCTGGTTGTCGGTTGAGTAAGCTCAGTATCAGATGATTAATTGCTAGAGGGGGGTACAGCAGCCCAGGGGCAGTATGGCTGGGGGAACACAAGGTTACGCGATGGTGTAACCCCACTCCACTCTCCATCCCATTCTTTTCTTCCCTCTCTACCTTTATCTCTCTGTTTCAGCAACTCCTCTCTTTTTCTCCTCTCTTCATCTCTGTCTCATTTACCCTCTCATTCTCCCCTGACTCCTTGTATATCTGTTGTAAAACAAAATCTCCACATTTCTCTCTCTGACCTGCGTATGTTGTCAGTGAGTACCGGTCAGGGCTGCCTCAAAGTGGGAACATTGCTGCACATATGTGTGCTGTTAATTAAGATAAAAAGGCCAAAGACAGATGAACAGCACTGTAAACCAGCTGTTCATCACTGGAATCATCATTAATGGCATGCATTCATTAACAAGTCTGATTTTACGCATTTCATATGGTCGGATTGCTCAGCTGCACACCGTCTCCCTCTGTGATTTGTAGCAATTTTCGTCTGAAGTTTGCACTGGTCAGTGGTTGGCTGACCTTGGCTGCCAGCAGGTTGAATGTGTCAGACTGGGGGTATGATTAGTTTGCAGATAGTGGACCTTGTCTTCGGTTAGCTAGAGGGCAGAAAATCTATCATGTGATTGGTTGGTTGGCACAGTGGTCTGCAGTGACAACATCAAGCAGGAACTTAGTCTAGACCCTAAATTTAGATTAATGGAAGCGTAGCTGGGTAAGTTTGCAATTAATAGCAGTGACCTTCAGGAGCTATACGTATTACTAAAGTCTGAACAGAGCTGGACAACCCCCTGACCCGCACACACCTCTAACACTCTGTCACTGGGAATAGAGACCTCATCTATTTTCTCGGGGTTCCTTTATATTTACACTCGTTTGACTTCACTGCTTCTTGCAAAATATTGTTCGGCAGGTAGCGTGCATTTTGTTTATTATGCAGAGTCACAATATGCCCGCTCTTGTGTAGAGACAGCGGCCCACCTTGAACAAAGCATATTCCGGGACAAAATGCTGCTTCAGCTGTTTGCATGGAACTCATCTTCGACCATTTTCTCCGTCTCCATTCTCTCTGCTGTTTTCAGTTACATTCCACTTTTCTGACCCCTTTTTCTCATTTTCTTCCTCCCTCATTTCTCAGTATTTTCACTTTCTCTCCCTCCATTGCCTTATGTCGACTTTCTCTCGCTCCATCATATCGAGCTGTCCGTCAGTGTGGGGCCTCGTGTCTCTCGGTCTTTGATGGATGGGGAACACGTAGGAGGAGCAGCCTTCCTTAATAGACACGGCGGATTGAAACGCTGGGGAAGTAAATGTTAAGGGCCTCATAAAACATCCACTTTCCCGCCCTCGTCCTGTGCTGCCCTCCCCCACATCACCCAAACACCTCCCTCCCACAATCACCCTCCCCTTCCTCCGTAAATCTCCACCCACAGTCCACTGCTGCCTTATCAGTCCCTGGCAAATGTTAACAGTCTTAGGACTCGGATGCCTGTGTGTTTAGATGGATAGACATTTGGATTTGTGTATGTGTGCTCGCAATTGTAGTCATCTGCCTCAAAAGTGACCTGATTATTTCCTTCTGTGGAATACAAATAATGATAGAGGGACTCGCGAGAGAGCAGCACACCTTCAGCCCCAATCGGACATTTCTGCGAGCTGTACATCAGATTATGTGTCAGTTTTCTGCAGTGACATGTCACAATGTGTATACACAGTGACCATGGAAGCCCTTTGCCCCTGAACCCAGGTAACTGTCAGCTCTCTCTGTGTTCTAGAGATATAGGAAGAGGATTAAAAAGACACTGGTAAGGTTGATTTATTTCCTTACGCCCCAGGCAGAGACAAAAGAACCATGTTAAAGAGCCTTCATCAATAAGCCGGTGCTCAGGTTATCATGTTTGCAGGAGGCGAAGGTCGACTTTTAAAGGTATGGCTGCAGGGTGATAGCTGAACCACCAAATAACTCAATTCCCCACAAATTTGAAGGGTCAAGAGGAGTCAAGGACAGAGGCAGGGTGAGGATAGGTGGAAAGTGAATTTAGTGGGAGAGAAGAGGCTTGCTGTTTCATCTGGAGCACTGACCCTGCTCATAATTCCAATCGTCTGACTTGTTTGATCCAGCAAAAAAAAAAAAAAAAAAAATCCCACTGCGTGAAAGGAATTGTCTTACCCTTACATCTCTATCATGTGCTAGTGTGCACATCCATCTATCCATGTATCCACCTTTCTATCTATAAAATCTCACAGTAGAAAATATTGTGTGTATGTGTCTCAAAAGACACCATAATGCAGGAGGCATCCAGCGATGAATTAGAATCCCTTTGCCCATACAGCCTCAATAATTTAATTGTTTTTAAAAAGTTTCAGTTGTATACTACAGTCTTTAAGGTGAAGGTCATCATATTACAGGAATATAAGGCAAAAGACATCATCTCCCTGGTGCACTGTTGTTCCCCGATGGCAGTGTTTTCTAGCTAACGTCAACAATTGCACAGCAATCTCTTGCATCATAAAATCGTGAGCTACTCAGAAGATTTTAGGACTTGTGCACTGACTTGGTGTCAAAACATAATTTTGTTTTAAGTAGGGGTCTGAGAAGGTACAGGAGACATTGTTCTACAGGTAATGAGCAAAAAATATTTTTAGCAGCATTAAAAAGAACGAGGAAGTTAGTCAAAAATTTTACCCAGGAAGCAGCAGAGCACAAATAAAAATAAAATAATAATGAATGCCTTGTTTATTTCATCCAGAGGGCAAAAATAGGACTCTGCTTGTTTGTAACTGGATTCAGCCAGTGTTTGCTAGTTTCTGCACCGTGAGGTTAAGGTAATAATTTGTTTGCAACATATTGCAATGGCCCTAAGTGGACAAGGTTTGATTAATGGAGGTTTAAGTAAGGCTTGGAACATGAAAGTCTTATTTCTTTCTTTCTCATTTTAATTTAGCCGCTTTTACTTAAGTAAAGAATATAAATTATTCTCCCACCACTTTTAGATGATACCCACCAGAGAAGCTGTAAAGGTGCTGTCTAATTGTTGCTCTTTTTGACCAGCATTTCAGATGTTCTAGCACTATATATGAAATAATTAATCAACTGTGTGCTTTGATCCCCTTATAATTTGTTAAAATGTCAGACTGCGACTTACTGCATGACCGTCCATTGTCATTGAGAGGTCACGTTAAAGTCTAGTCTTCCAATTACCTTCCAAATCAAATCAAATCAAATCAAATCACTTTTTATTGTCACATCACATGTGCAGGCACACTGGCACAGCACATGCGAGTGAAATTCTTGTGTGCGAGCCCCACAAGCAACAGAGATGTGCAAACACAACAACACAAACGAGCAAAATACAAGAATGGCCAACCTGAAACTAATAAATATATGTACAATATATAATAGTGTATGCATTTCTGGATGTGTATACTAAATATTTTCCTACGTGTGTGTGTGTGTGTGTGTGTGTGTGTGTGTGTGTGTGTGTGTGTGTATACACATTTTTACAAATTAAATAGTAAGAAAATAAAATAAAATAATAATAATAATAATAATAATAATAAAATATATAAAATATACAGAGTTGAATATGTGCAAAACAAGTGGCATTTATATACAGTGTGGAGTGCATAATGTTGAAGTTCCAGTAGTGAAGCTGAGGTGTCTATGAGGTGTTCAGCAGTCTGATGGCCTGATGGAAAAAGCTGTCTCTCAGTCTGCTGGTACGGGACCGGATGCTGCAGAACCTCCTTCCTGATGGAAGCAGTCTGAACAGTTTATGGCTGGGGTGACTGGAGTCCTTGATGATCCTCCCCGCTTTCCTCAGGCACCGCTTCCTGTAGATGTCTTGGAGGGAGGGAAGCTCACCTCCAATTATCCGTTCAGAGCACCGCACTACTCGCTGGAGAGCTTTGCAGTTGTAGGCGGTGCTGTTGCCATACCAGGTGGTGATGCATCCAGTGAGGATGCTCTCAATGGCACAGCGATAGAAGGTCCTGAGGATGCGGGGGCTCATGCCGAATCTTTTCAGTCTCCTGAGAAAGAAGAGGCGCTGCTGCGCCTTCTTCACTGTTTTGTTTGTGTGTACTGACCACGTAAGATCCTCAGCCAGGTGTACGCCAAGGAACCGGAAGCTGCTCACTCTCTCCACAGCAGCGCCGTTGATGGTGATGGGGGTGTGTACTTCTCTGCACCTCCGGAAGTCCACTATCAACTCCTTTGTCTTTGCGACGTTGAGGGTGAGATGGTTGTCTTGACACCAGTGGGTCAGGGCGCTGACCTCCTCCCTGTAAGCCGTCTCATCACCGTTGGTGATAAGACCCACCACTGTAGTGTCGTCCGCAAACTTCACAATGATGTTGGAGCTGTTAGTGGCTGTGCAGTCGTAGGTGTAGAGTGAGTACAGGAGAGGGCTCAGTACACACCCCTGTGGAGCACCAGTGTTCAGTGTGATGGGGGATGAGGTGATGCTGCCCAGTCTGACCACCTGGCGTCTGTCAGACAGGAAGCTAAGGATCCAGCTGCAGAGGGAGCTGCTCAGTCCTAGATCCTGCAGTTTCCTGTCCAGCTTCGAGGGAACGATGGTATTGAATGCTGAGCTGTAATCTACAAACAGCATCCTCACATACGTGTCTCTCTTCTCCAGGTGTGACAGGGCAGTGTGTAGTGTCAGGGCTATGGCATCATCAGTGGACCTGTTGTGGCGGTATGCAAACTGTAGAGGGTCCAGTGAGTTGGGTAGTGCAGAGCAGATGAAGTCCCTGACCAGCTTCTCGAAGCATTTGCTTACGATGGGGGTCAGGGCTACAGGTCGCCAGTCGTTCAATGAGGAGATGGTGGAGGATTTGGGTACAGGGACGATGGTGGCCATTTTGAAGCAGGCTGGGACTACAGACAGAGAGAGGGAAAGGTTGAAGATGTGCGTGAACACTCCAGCCAGCTGAGCCGCGCATGACCTGAGGACGCGGCCGGGAATCCCGTCCGGACCAGTAGCTTTGCGTGCGTTCACCTTCCTGAAGCACTTCCGCACATCCTCCTCAGACACAGTGTGCGCACTGACGTCATCCGCGGTGCGCACACTGTCCGGTCTCATGGTGTTCGCTGTGTCGAATCTAGCGTAGAATACGTTTAGATCCTCACACAGAGAGGCCGTGGTCTGCGGTGTGCTGGTTTTCCCTCTAAAGTCCTGCAATGATTCCTGCAATGATCCTGCTCTTGCAGCTTTCTCTTTTTACTGAGTAGTAAATGGCAAAGCCCAGTCACCAATTTCACTTCATTCAGTGTAATAAAATGAGGTCTTTGCAGCAAAAAAAGTTTTTTTTCCAGATACTTTCCAGAGGCTTTAGGACCAGACTTTTTGGTTTTGTAGGGGAAAAAATGCTGTTATAGGATTTTTTGCTATTTCTGTAAGGAAAACTCTTGAGGTGAAACTACTGTTAGTACATCTTGTTTCTGGTGAGGAGCCTCATTGTTTTAACATGCCTGTATATGCCAGTTAAAATGGCTCCTGCTTTTTGCAGGAGGACATGCTGTTGTTAGGAAGAGGTGATAGGCAAAACTGTTTAAACAGAGTTCCTCTTTTCTAAACAAGAGGACACATGGTCATATATTAAACAGAAAAGGAGGCAAATGAAGACTGATTAAGTGCTGTGTGTTGTCTGCAGCTGAATATGCACGTCATTGGGTTTGTGATGAACTGAGCTGATATTGAATTATCATTATTTAAAAACAAATCTGTAGAAAAACAGAAAATCACCTGTTAATTTTCTGCCAGGACATTGTTTTTTACGTAAATTCACAGACTTTTTCATAAATGGTAAAATGGAAAATTCTGTTTATATTACCATTTACAGGCACTTCTCACACGGTAATGTAACTCATTGAATATACTTCTTTATATTCTTACTCATACATTTCAATGCAATTAAAACCTAATACACCCTTTACTCAAAAATTCTTAAATTTAAAATAATCTGTGCTTAGTTATGTTAAATATCCTTTTATTCTATCCTCTTCGACTCAGAAACTACACTAAAATATAATGACAGCATCCATCTCATCATGAAATGACTACACAGCTAATACATGAGCAACATAACTCAAAAACTTTAAAATCTGAGCATTTTTGTTTTCCTTGAAGTCAGTTTGTCCTTATGTAAATGTGTTCATATACATGCATTCAAGTGGCTCCAGAGTGTTTTCTTCAAACAGGATACCTAACAAAGAAATGTAACAATATTTGCACATTTAACAATATCCAGAGTACGTTTAAGCTAGAGGTGTGGTTGTTTTGCCTCAGCCAGATTGTCTGTTCATTCCATGATATTGTATTCACATGTAGTCAGTTATGGCCAAACACTCACTTTTGATTACCAAACTCACTTCATCAATGGATCCGAGCGAACAGTTGTTCTACATTAACACTGTAGTGTCTCTACCTTACCATATAAAGTGCCTCGAGACAAGATTTATTGACTGTTAAGTGGTGCTATATGAATTGCACCCGTGTCCAAAAATCCTCAGCGGTGACCACGCTTAAATGTACTAGTTCAAAATTCTCAGTGCACATCTTTTCTCCGCTGTGCTCAAGATGCTCTCAGCTGTTAAACTTTAGGGAGGGGAGAAAGGTTTGACATATTTCACGACCATAAAATGTTTGAGAAGTCTCCTAAAACAAGGTCACGGTTATTTCCCAAGCAAAAACCTCGACTTGTGTAACAAACTCTAAATCACAACGAATAAGACAGTGATAACACAAGACTAAGTGACACCTGGGGATAGGGGAAGAGCAAGCACAAAGTGAGACACTGTGTGTTTGTACATGTGTGCACACGTGTTCTTGGTACCTCTCTTCATGTACCAGTGCGATGAAGTCCTGAATGCAGCCTGCAGTCTGAATGTTCAGTGCATCAAGTTCAAAGAAAAACTTTTTTTGCTCCTCCATCTCAACTGTTGAACCCGGTCAGGATTTATTCCGAGGAAAAAAGAAGAACAAAATGAAATTTTAATATGTTTTTTTGTTGCTGTTGTTTACTTTGAAGCTAAAAATAAAAAATACAAATTTAATGGATTTGAACACGTTAGCATTCAAAGCTAGCAAGAAAGAACAGTTTTGCTTTTGATCAGATCAGCTGTGGATTATCATTATTCATTTTCCTATAATACAAAGAGTTAGATACACATAACAGCATTCAGTTGCAATATAAGCAGTTTTCTTATTAAAGTACCACACCTACCTTGAAAAACTTCAATCAATAACAACATCAAACTCACCTTGTTTTTGAAGAGAAGGTGATCAGGCTTCATCTCCTGAGACCAGCTGCACTGGATCATCACCAGCTTGTATTTTTATCCTTTTTCACTCATTGCAGTCTAGAAAACCAAATTGTGTGATCACAGGTGAAGTAAGGGATATTTTTCCAGTGCAGGGCGTAGAGTGCTTATTTTGGTGATAGCTAGTGATACACTTTTCAAATAATCTCTAATGTCGTGAATGTTGAAAAAAGCTTATATTATACTTTAATAAAGATATAGTTATGAGGCAGCACGGTGGCACGGTGGTTAGCACTGTTGCCGCACAGCAAGAAGGTCCTGAGTTCAATTCCATCATCAGGCCGGGATCTTTCTGTGTGGAGTTTGCATGTTCTCCCCGTGTTTGCGTGGGTTCCCTCTGGGTACTCCGGCTTCCTCCCACAGTCCAAAGACATGCAGCTTGTGGGGATAGGTTAATTGGATAATCCAAATTGCCACTAGGTGTGAATGTGCAAGTGAATGTGAGTGCGAATGGTTGTCTGTCCCTGTGTGTTGGCCCTGCGACAGACTGGCGACCTGTCCAGGGTGTACCCTGCCTCTCGCCCTATGACAGCCGGGATAGGCTCCAGTGCCCGCGACCCTGAAAAGGATAAGCGGAAGCGAATGGATGGATGGATGGATGGATGGATAGTTATGATTTAATCACATTAGCTCAACAGTTTCACAAAAATATGCCACATACTTGAAATAACCTGCTCAGCATTACATAAATTACATTTTCAACAAATGCTAGAGCGAAGACACAGTTACATGGAAAATGTCTGCAAACATTGACTCAAAAATTTGTACTTGCAAAAACATGGACATAATGATAAATATGCAGAGGTGAAACTAAACTTTCAATAATCTCACCAGTGTGGTCTGTTAACCAGCAGATTAGTCTATGCTGGTAAGCTAGCTAGTGGACTTTAGCAACCCAAATCAGAGGCTAAAGTTAGCAATTGTTAGCATCAGCCAGGAGTGGACGTTGGATAGACGTGCAGATCATGTCTACATTGGGTCCGCCGGTCCACGACCAATTCTAAACATCTATATGATGTCCAAACTATTTGGACGTCATGCAGAGCAGACATCACGTGTTAAGTTATTGATTTATTCAGTAAATGTGGGTTTTGTTTTGGGTTGGTTTTTCTCGTTATTTTACATGTTCCTGTTTTTTTTAACTGGTTTATTAATTTCAGTGAATTAACTTATTTGTTTGTGACCAGATTAAAACTGCCATTTATTAAACTGTGTTGAAATAATAAAAATCCATGTTAAAATGAAAACTAATAAGTATTTTGAAAAAAAAATTGAAAAAAGGAGAAGTGTTTAATAAGCTTAAATGAGCATTTGCATTTTATACTGTTCATTTTTACAAGTTTCCTGTTTTATTGTAAAGAGTTTTGTAAGAGGAAGTGAATGCGGTTGTGACTGGTAGCAGGACTGAGAGAAGTTGCAACAAAAAGTACGAAAAGTTTGTGTGTATGTATGAACTGGACTGTCCGTTCGGCAGTCTTTATTGATGTGCATATTTTGCAAACTGTGTCTATAATGTCTATAATAAGTTGACGTTTGACATTGAAAACACATCCACAATTGCCACATGTTAGCCCGTGAATGACATATAAAACATGTCACTCTGATGTCACTTTGCGCAGTGATACTGGAGTTAGTAACTTTGCCTGAAACCCTTTTAAAGTCCAAAGTAGAGGTAACTAAAACATAAGTGCTGTTAGAGTCTTAAAATTCCTGTCTATATATCGGTAGAACCATGAGGTTTTCACTGACTTTAGCTCATTTGCTAGCTAGCAGTTACAGCTGTGTAAAACCCAGAGAGAAGCAGAAAGCTACATTTTGGATTTGTGAATACTGACCTGTCTACTGGATTACAAAATATCATATCATAGCAAAAAATAATTTTGGTATTCAGTAAAAAATAAGTCATATTAAACCTAAATAATGATTATTTTTCAAATGATTTTGCATAATATTCCTGACTTTTGTGCTTAGAGGAGACACCAGTTAACAAATAAATTAACATTTCTTTCTAAGTAGTCAAAGGAGCTTGCAAAGAAAAGCGTCTGGACTTCTTTAAGTTGCTTGAAGACGTTTCACCTCTCATCCGAGAAGCTTCTTCAGTTCTAAGGTCAAATGGTGGAGAGTCCCAGATTTAAACCCAGTGGGAGTATCCCCTCAAAGAGGGACAAAAGGACCCCCTGATGATCCTCTAATCACCTGAGCCAAGGTGTGAAGATGGGTGTGGGTCCCAATCAGCCAGAGTTTCGGGTGAGTTCATTGTGAAACCTGGCCCCACCTTATCATGCGATTTCCTGATATCAGATGGCCCAGGATGTGAGTGGGCGTTAAGGCGTCTGGGGAGGGAACTCAAAACTGGATTATAGATGGCAGAGAGTTGGTGTCGTAAACCACCGCCTCTGTTCAAAGATGGTCGCTCACAGTGGACATAGATGGCTTCTTTCACTCCTCTTTCAAACCATCTGTCCTCTCTGTCCAAAATGTGAACATTGGCATCCTCGAAAGAGTGACCTTTATCCTTAAGATGCAGATGGACTGCTGAGTCTTGTCCTGTGGAGGTGGCTCTTCTATGTTGTGCCATGCGCTTGTGAAGTGGCTGTTTGGTCTCTCCAATGTAGAGGTCTGGGCATTCCTCGCTACACTGTACAGCATACACCACATTGTTAAGTTTGTGTTTTGGAGTTTTGTCTTTCGGGTGAACCAGTTTTTGTCTGAGTGTGTTGCTGGGTCTAAAATGCACCGGGATGTCGTGCTTGGAGAAAACTCTCCTGAGTTTTTCTGATAAACCGGCTACATAGGGGATGACAATGTTGTTGCATCTGTCTTTCTTATCCTACCTCGCTGGTGTCTGATCTTCTTTTCTGTGCCTCTTTGCTGACTTTATAAACACCCAGTTAGGATAACCGCATGTTTTAAGAGCTTCCTTTACATGTGTGTGTTCCTTCTTTTTTCCTTCAGGCTTAGAGGGAACATGTTCTGCCCGGTGGTGTAGGGTCCTAATTACTCCAAGTTTGTGTTCCAGAGGGTGATGGGAGTCAAAGAGGAGGTACTGGTCCGTGTGTGGGCTTCCGGTAAACTTCGATGTTGAGGTTGCCATTCTCTTCAATGTCCAAAACATCAAAGTTTACCGGAAGCCCACACACGGACCAGTACCTCCTCTTTGACTTCTTTTGGAAAACATTCTTATAATAAAATAAACTATGAGCTTTAATTTACCACAGAAATATGAAGGCGGTTTCTCGAGCTCCAGAGTAAAATCCAAATGAACCCTGTCAGTGTGATGGCTGCCCTCGCTGGTACTTTTCCCTCCTTGCTCACACAAAGCGTTGCAGAAGTTAATTAATAACTAATACGGAAAATTCCTTCACATTTATACATTGTACTGTATTTTTACTGTTTTTTTTTACACTGTTACCATGACAAGCCTGAGAAGGGAAATTACTTTGTATGTGTGTCTGCATGTGTATATGTGTGTGCGCGGGGGGAGGGGGGGTGGGTAGATAACGAGAAGCTTCATGGCCCCTAACTATGTGTTTGACTTATCAAACAACAGCCCTGCAGTACAAAGGGCTAGACTGTCAGCAGAAACACACCCGCAGATATCTGAGTGTGGCTGTGTGTGTGTGTTGAGGCTACTTGATAACTTAGGAGCAGTGGATGGAGCTCTAGGGAGATGAAGCATTGCAAGGAGGAAAGGACTGAAGATGTGTTAGGAAATCTAGAAGCAGTAACACAACAAAACGGAAAAAAAAAATCCATCAAACTACAGTTTTTGAAGGACAGTTTCTGAATGAGTCTCATCACTTCAGCCCCTGGGCTGGGCCTCTGTCTTGCTTCAGCAGGAAAGCTCCTCCCTCTGAGATCTGGATGCCTGTGGTTGAAGGTTATGAAGGAAGAAAAATAATGGACGGGAGGACAGCAGGCTGGCAAGAGACAGTGATGGAGAGGTGGAAAGCTAACCTTTAATAACTCTTGTTTTATGTCTCCCTCCTTTTTCCTTCTCACGGTTTTCACCTGATATCGAGCCGGTAGTTGAACACCCCTTTTCTCTCCTCTGAAGACTTTGGCATAAACACTTCTCAGTTACATGAAAAGAGGAGAAACTGTAGCATTTCACACCTCCTTCGCTGCCTCACAGTTCACTCGAACACACACACGCACACAGACAGATGCTGGCGCACTCCCCGTCAAAAGCACGTGCGCATGCACGACCGCACATCCACACCTGATCGTCTTCTAAGGGAGTGAATAATTACTTTGCCAAAGGGCACAGCTGTGATCCCTGGCTGGTATTTAAAGCATTGTCACTGAATTTAAATCATCCCTCCTCTCTAACGCTTCCTTCAGTTAAGTGGAAGTGTCCTCTTCTCAGGCTAATACAGAGATCATGGCCCTAATGTCTTCCTCGTGGCCTTCAGCTAATACCGCCACATTGCATGACACAGATGCACAGCTTGCATTTCCGTGTTGACATCGACGTGTGAAGCTATCTGCTGTCGCCCACCGCAACCCAAACTTCTGTGTTATTGTGTTACACAATGCAATCAAGTGTAAAAACCTGAGCTTTGATTATTGCATTTCCAGCTTAAAGCCTTATTTTCTTTGCATAATAATGATTTATAGATAAAACATATTTTTCAAGGGAAAATAAGGAGTGCTGACTCGATGGAGGTGTGTGTGAAATTTTGCCCTTCTAATTAGTTTATTCAGTTATTCTTTCCTCCTCCCACCATGTTGTAGCCTTAGGCCATCTGTGCTTTTTTCGCAACAAGCTTTCACATTCTCAACTACCCCCCTGCTGTTTCCTCAACCCCTTCACTACACTATAATTTTCCAGCCTCTTCTTTGGCCTCTGTTGAGCGTGTTTGCCCTGCATTGTATGTCCAGTCCTGTGTAGATTTACACTGAATTGCAGATGGGGAGCTGTAGTTCTCCCTCATGAAAGGAGCTTGGGGTGTTGAGTGGCTGATCTTGTATTTGTCCTTGTCTGATGTACCCTGTCTCCCATGATGCTCAGACTTGGTCTACCCGCTTGTCCACTCTACCTGGGGTTACATGATTGGCATAGCAGTGCACAGAGACTATTAGGATGCTGGGGCATGAAACTGCTTTATGTGAATGCGTGTGTGTGTGTGTGTTCCTTAGCATAAAAGGAGTGCGTGTGTACATTTGCATTTTACATTTCTGCCCGTAGTAAAAGCATGACCATGACCACCCCAGCATGCAGTCCAGAATGTCAAAGAACATCAAGTGCATTTAAATTCAGCAAGTGCAGCGAGGTAATACATGATGATAAATTGCATCTGGATGGAGTTGGTATCCAGGTAACAAAAGCTCTAATCAGTTTCTATAAGATCTGCAGTTGTGGTCTCCAACATGATGTAAGACAAGATTACAGGCACTCAAATGGTGGGCGAGAGTGTTCATACAGAATTTAAGACATGGTCTTTTTTAAAATGAAACATATTTACAACCCTTGCATGTTTTTTTCATCAGATTAGTTTTTTCTTGGGGTGAAAAAACCATCAAGTCCATTTGATATTAAAAGAGATCCTGGGGGAAATAAAGACATTAAAATTATTTTAAAAAATATTAAAATTCAACCAATGCGATATTCTGAGAAAATTAGTCTCATTCTACCATTTACAGACTGATGTGAGTGTTGCCAAGGAGAGAACACATTAGTAACAGACGACTGATAAAATCAGAACCATCAGTAGTACTCTGGTTTTGTGTATCAGCATGCGTGTGTACTAATCTAATCCCTGTTGATAATTTCAAAGTGTGAAGAAATGAGCGCGTCCTGCCTGAGTTTCGGCTCAGTCAACACTGTTAGTAAGGGATGATGTCGTAAGGTGCAATATCCACTAGCAGAGTGGATATTATTACACTTATACTACACTTTGTGATGTAACCGGTCATGAAGTAAAATGACTCATAATTGTTACTCCACAGGATAAAATTGCAGACCTGATAGTCTTGTTATTCAAAACAAAGTGTGCCGTTCCCCGTTGTCTTCATTCCTGGTCTCTTGTTTCATATTTTGTCTGGGTTTTTTCTTTCCCCCCAGACACACGTTTTCATAACTCAAGGTTATTTTCTGGATGTCTATTTATCATTTTAAGCTTTGCACGCCTTCTCCCACCTCCCTGTGCCGCGACTAGTTATTTTCTCAATTGACTATCGTCCAGTTTCTCATTACTCATGCTCAAATGCCCTTTCCTCTTTGAGAAGCAATACTCTTGATGTTTTTTTCTCTTTAGACAACTAAAATATCTGTACTTGTTCTAAAATTTTGATATGTATTATCAGTGACTGTTGCCTGAATTTTCCATCCCGTATATGTCCGTGCACATCCTGCCGCATATGTGTCCATGTGCTTGTTTGGCCCGGTATTCTGCTCAAAGTTTTAAAATTAACCTCAATTGCTGCTTTCTTCTAAAATAAGGTTGCTATTCTTTTCTATCCACATTGACTTATTTGCTTCCCTTTCATTCTTTCTGGCAAGGTTATCCTGAGGCACACAGCTCTTTCATGGGAACATAGAGGTGAGGAGGGAATGGGGTGGAGGGCCTGGCTTTGCCGCTAGCCATGCCTTAATCGATTGTGTTTAAAGGGATGTTGTGAGCCGAATATTTGAGCCTGTCTCCTCATTAACAGTTCTCTGGGATTTAATTAAGAAGTAGAATGAATGTAACGTCAGTTGTATTTTAAAATGAAAGAGCAGTGCGAAGACGCACAACAAAGAAATTGAGAGCGAAAGTTACGAGAAGGGGGAAAACGAAAGAGGAGGCTAATTAGGGGATGAAGTTATGTTCATGCATCACTCCAGTTGAAATATTTCCTTGGTCTCTCTCAACCCCATTTTCCTCCTTACTCTCTTTTCCTCTTCCTCTTTCTCTCTCTGCATATAAATCTGCAAGAGCGCTTGGCAAAATTCTTTGTCACATCTTTTCTTTGCCTTTGGCACACAGTATGGGTATGCAAATACAAGAAAATAGAGACTTCAGCATTGTTGACACACTCTTCCTACACACAGAGTACAACCAGATATTAATGCCGGAGCCTGTTTCTCTACAACTGAATTGGCTCAAGTACTTCTGTGTACTTTATTGATTTTTAAAATGTTGAAAACCACATTAAATTCCATCATTTCATCCATACAGTATATCATCCACATGACAAAACCATGAGCAACAAAAAGGTAAAACAGACAACCTTCACTTCATGACCCACATTTAAATACAACTTTATTCAGATCTGAGGACTCTTATTCTTTATATATATATATATGTATATATATATATTTATTTAGTTATTTATCCATTTATTTATATGTATATTTATTTTTTTGACAGTCTGAATTTGTTACTAATGTTTGTCGTGTGGATCAGTGTTGTCTTGCAGTCTCTAAGGCCAAAAAATCCACATCTGTTGGCACCAGGTGGGTCAACAATAAGGCTGCTGCCACCAACAACACCGTCCCATAGCGACATGACTTTCTCTTCAGCTTTGCCAAGCAGCCTTTCTTTATCTCGCCCCGGAGAGGCGGAGAGGGTGGAGTCTCTGTGAGGGTATTGCTGTAGATGTCAGAGGATCGGTAAGGAGCAGAGTGAGGAGCTTCTTCTTAGTGGGTAGCCCAACATGTGTCCTTGATATTTTCTATAATGGTACAGTGTTGAGGGCTCATGTTGACCAGTTTGATTCCTTCATATATGAGTATCCAACTTCTCTCCAGATGCCCTGCGGGACACGAGGAGAGGAATATCAAGGTTACTGGGCCGTATCTGTGATGGGCACTACAATGGCGTGCTCTCGAAGAGATTTCACATCCTCACATTCCAGGGGTTTATGTAAGAACTCTGCTTTGAACAGCAGAGAAGAAAATACTTAAACCAGCACATCTTAAGACTGTGTGTGCGCACGCATTTGTTTGATGGGATATAACTATAGAGAGAAACAGATAGAGGGGAGACAGGAGTTCTCGCTGCCGATGTTCACTTGGCTCGACACTAAGCTCGCAGAGATTAGCCAGCTCAGCTCAGCACAGTGTGCTGGAGGGCAGGCAGGGCAGTAGTGAGGAACTACCCGCAGCAGGGTTCAACTTCAGGATAAGGGAGGGTACAGAGGCTGAAGCCAGTCAGCCAGGTCACACGTGGGGAGTAGACAACAGCATGAAGACGGCGGGGCACATGGCTGAGTAACATGCGGGTGTCTGGAGAGGAGAGGGGCAGAGAGAGCTGGTGGGTGAGGAAATGGATGAACAGAGCAGAAGGCAGTGGTTCTTTCATGCTGCTGGATGTACTTTAAACTGGTGAAACTTCCTCCAGTCAAGGAAAAGGACTTTAAGACAACAAGTATACTTTCAGACAAGTATCAGGTCTATAGTTTGAGTTGTTGTCAAACCTGTTTTGAATGTTCCACTGGGATTCTGTGAATGCTTTCCAAAAAAAAGAAGAAGAAGATGCTCAGACTGTAACTGTGATGTGGCTGAATCAAAATCTGCCTCTGCTTGCTTTCACATAGTTGGAACTCTGATTGATTGAGCCTCTTTAGGGAACTCCCTTCAGTGATTGTTGATTGTGAAACGTATGGAATAAGAGGCACAGCAGACAGATAAGTGTGCTGTCAACAAGCAGGGCATCCAAGCATTTATGAAATATGTGCTTAGATAAAACAATAACATGCAGAAGGAGACAGAGGTTTGACTCAGACAGATGAACACCATTTATAATGGCTGCGGGTGGTGTAGCTATCTGTCACCTGCAGACATGCTTGTGCACAGCTGACATTTGCTCCGGGCCACAGGTTGAGTGTTGCATATAGAGAAGAATCACCCCACTCTAAACTAAAAATCCAGCTCTGACGTGCAGATGTACAGCTCGTTGTTACTATCTTTAGCTGACGAATTTTTTTTTTTAACCTCCTACTCTTGCTCTCCAAGCTCATAAAGCGCAGCCAGAGCGATGCATTTATGTCTGGCCTTATGCTACCCCCCACAGGAGGACGGCTTCATGGTGACTTTACTGCTGCTTGGGTCCACTTGCGAGATTGCTGTGCAGTTGCAGTCACACGTGTGTGTGCACAGATCTGGCTACATCACTGATGTCACAGCACATTAGCATCAAACTGGTTATCTTATATCACTGTTTAATGACTCTTCACACCTGTCTTGTGACTGTTCATCGTTAATGAACCAAGAAGGCATTGTGTCCTCATAAACAGGACAGTGGTAACCTCTCAGCACACAACATGTCACCCTATTTAATTCATAGCTCCATTGTGGCTGCTCTCCACTGATATTGTTTGTGAGAGTAACATGAGATGGGCCAGCCAGTGGCCATTTATCTTAATGAGAGCAGTTAATTCTGGGCTGAGCTTTGGCTGCTGCCGCCATACAAAAACACAGCAATCCCTTTGAACGTCCTCTTATCCTCCTACCCGCTGACTTGATTTTCAGGAATACATTTTGCCCTCTCATTGAAACCATAATTAGTTCTAAAGGAGATTAAATTACATGTAATTATTATGATAATATTTTCATTTATTCAAGATAACGGGCTGACTTTAGTGAACACAGTATTTGTCGTGAGAGAGCAATCTCCCTCACACAGTCAAAGTTATCAAGGCGTGAAATCAGGAATCCTGACGGCAACAAAATGTAATCTTTTTCATACAGAGGGGACAATAGAAGGCGCTGCATACTCTACTTCTCCTTCTCCACTTTAATTAAAAGAGCACACCGAATCTCCCCGTCTTTCACTCCCCTACCTTCTCTCTTAAGAGTGAAGGGCCAATTTTATCACTATGCAGAATCTAGTTATTTTCCTCACACTGAACTTGTCTTAAGCCCCAGTCCTGAATCTTTAATGAGCAATTTCTTTTTTTTTTTTTCTTTTTTTTTTTGTAAATTTTATTATTTTTCCTCTCTCCACCTCCTATTTCTCTTTTATTGAACTGGGGTAATGTAACTGAAGGATATATTATGATTAGATTTTGCAGGTAAAGACTACACATCAGTGATACGGTAGGGTGGCTGCATCAGAGAATGCAGATGGGACTTTAAACATTGTTCTGGGGGTGGACGTTCCCTCACATTAAATATATGCCCTTTAAAAAGACTGAGAGTGTAACCTGAATGGTCCTATGGTTGGTTACACTTTACATTCATCTTCTCTTTATGAGAAAAAAATGATTTATGTTCCCTGTGGTATGTTTCAGTCAGTGTGGAACTTAACCATATTTATAAAGTTGGATTTTGCTTCAGCTCTCCAGTGGATCATATCAAAGATACAATACTGCGTTGTGACTTTGAAAAAGAAGAATTTTGTAAAGGGTGTTTAAAAGGACATTAAGACAACATTAACAAATGACTTAATGGAAGAGAGAAATAGCTGGCGAGAAGTTGGCATATAGAAACTGGTCTGAGGTAAGAATGTGCAAGTTGGCGATATTTGATTTTTCCCTACCAGTCCAGTTAATGAATACTGCAGTTAAGCATTCCGAATGCCTCATTATCTGCATACTGTACTTTATGTTTTGCATATATGTTTATACATCTTACAACAGTCAGGCTACAGAGAGGTTTTTTTTAAAGTGTCTCGCTGCCGCTATGACATTCACAGCCTTGGTTTCCTCCTCACGAGTTGCAGTCACTCCCACTCATCCCCCTTTTCCTCTCTCCTCCTGCCTCTCCTCCCCGCCTACAGGTCCTCTAGCCCGAAGGCAGGTAGGGCATCTCGTTATGGTAGTTGTAGTCCGGGCAGACCTTCTGCACCAGGCGGTAGTCCGTACTGTAGAAGGAAATATAGATACAGATGACCTTGAAAGGCTTGGAGCAAATCCAGGACACGTGGCTCTGGATCTGCTCCTGGAAACAGGTCTTGGATGGGTCATAGTTGCACAACGAGGTGCGTTTTTGGCGATCCACCTTCTCATAGTCTACGCGGCAGTTGAAGATCTTGGAGTCCTTGGGGTAGACCACACTCTGGCGCTCCAGGTCAAACTCTACTGCCTTGACAGGTGGTACCAGGCTGACTGAGATGTTGCCCTGGCCTGTGGAGTTGTGTCGAAAGTAGACGCTGAATGTGCCGTTACCGTGATCCACAATCTTGCCGGTGATTAGCAGGTTAAGCCTTACTGTCTTGATATTGGAATAGAAGTCTCCCCAGCCAAACATCTTCTTGAACTTGCCGGTTTTAACAATTGGTCGGCGTTTGACCCTGGGGTTCGAGGCGTCGGGTTTGAGCAGATCACTGCCCAACATCTCCCAGAACTCCTGTTTTGAAAACTCCTGCTTTGAGAAAGGGACTGGAGAGTGGTAGGGCAGCTCCAGAGAGGTGGCGTTAGCAGCTCTGCTTTTACTGTGTAGCATCCAGCGGCTCAGGGGTGAGAGCGAAGCCTGCCCGCCCAGGAGGCCCACTGTCTGGGAGGAGTCATCTGAGGAGCTCTTGGAGTTTGAGGAGTCATCTTCTTGACTCAGTGCCACCTGGAGAGTATTGTGGAGGAGGGGATCAGAGAAGGTAAACAGAGAAAAAAAAAAAGGTAGAAGCAATTATTAGCAAGGTAGAAAAAAATGTAGACAGAAACCAAATTAACAGTTTGATCAATACTTAATTTACTGTTCATACCTCGAGAGATTTTAACTGACATTCTATCAATGTTTTATTTATATATATTTATATAACTTTACACGTAGTGCTATTATTAAAAATCTTTTGTTTACCTTCGCTGAGAAAGAAATACTCCCTTATGTCACGTTCTCACAGAGGCAGTGTAATTCCCTAAGTTCACTAGGCTCCATCAGCTACTTGGGAGGCCAGAGGGATCAAAGAACAGATTCAAACACAAAATCCACATCATAAATGAATTCACGTGGCATTTGTGACTCCTGTGTTCTTGTACAGTTTAATCAATATATGTGAAAGTGGATATTTTTCTGCAAAGGATTTGAAACAATGAAGAGCTGCAATCAGGAAATGTGTCCTGAAGTTGTTTCTTACAACAATCAGTGGAGTTTTTGCACAAGTATTTGCCTTCATACTAACTGTTATAAAGTATTTTTTCCAAGTTGAGAATTAATTCATTCATTTTCGCCAGAACTGAATTGCAAGATAATCCACCTGGAAAGATTTTTTTCTGCCTTGTATTAAAATCCTAAAGGAAAAATGTCAGTGGAAAGTAGAGACTAAGCTATGTTTCTTTTTTTAAAGTGAGCTTTTTGCTTTTTAAGCACTCTGGTATGAGTGCATGGGGAAGCTGTTATGGCCTCGAAACATTTGGTTGGAGGATCAAAGTGTTTGAGGGTGGGGAGGTGGGCAAACGGGAGGGCCTGAGAATAAAGTGTAATGTCCAATTAAGACTTCCAGTGTTTTAATTAAAGAAGAAATCTGTATCGACAGACACACAAAGCTGTCAGATGTTAACATCAACTGAAGGGAGGGGAAGAGGAAGGAGGGAGATAACATAGTGCTGCTGTGCTCAGCAGTAGCTTTGTGATGAGTGTGTGAATGTGCTTGCAAAGTAATGGGTAATTATTCAATGGTAATGATCTATTAACAGGTAGCTTCTGTCTAATGTGCCATGGAGGTATCCAGAATTGTTGTGTCCTTTGGATCTGACAGTAAGGAACACACACTCACATCGTCTGTGAATTTTGAGTTGTGGTAAATGCAAACAATAAGTGATGCAAATGCGAGCGCTGGGGTAAGTTTGTGTATGTGTGTGCATGCGTGTGTGTGAGTGCGTTCTACCCAGAGAGATTTTACAATGATGCATAATGCATGGATCTCTGTCTGTGCTCTGATCCATCTACTGTCTTGACTGCCAGGGCTTCCTTATACAGGCTTAGTCAGGATTATTAAGTCTGACTCATTTTTATTCCATTTTATGCAGGTTTTTCAAGCTCACTCAGATTTGTTCACTTGCTCTGCAGTTAGTCAGTGATATTGATTCTTCTGTCTCTCTAAAAACATGTATTTCCTTTCATAACAACGTGTATCGCATTTCAACTGTCTTGAAAGGATTCCCACTGATGTGGTTGTGGTCTGGTGTGTGGACTCAGATGAGAGGACACCATTTTTCCCTTAATCTGGTTTTATTCCCATGGGGCTGTTACAGGCCAGATGCCCTCTGCTCTAGTTACCTGTCTGCTGCTACGCTACACTGCCGCTTAGATCCTTCAGTCTCCCCACGGGGGCCGATAACAGTCCTGACAAAGACTCCTTCCTCTTGAAACAGATAGCTTCTTTGAGAATCCCAAACTCATTAATAATGAACCAAAATTCAAAAGCGCTTAGACTTATTGATTTAAATCTTTTCAAACATATCTATGTTTTTTTTCTTTTTCTCTCATTTTTTCTTTTTAGACCAGAAAGTTGAGGCTAGACAGGATGACTTTGATGACATACCATTACCCATGGCTCCTATTGAAGGACTAGTTTGTGTTTGATTTCTCTTCTTCAGTGAGCCCATGGCTGCTGGGCACAGAGGGTAGCAATCTGCCTGCCTCCCCAGATAGCACTCAAGAGCCCCTGCGGTGTCCTACAGTTTCTATGAAACTGCCCATTTGTTTTAAGATCCTCATCACTTTGCCAGCAATTCTCAGATGGTGCCAGTGCTCGTATCTGAGCAGAAACATATTGCAACATGCTTTGTTGTAGCTTACACATTAAGCAAAGTATCCCTCCTCCTTCCCTCTTTTGCACAGTCTTCATTAGGGAGTCAGAGAGGCTGGGCTGCAGGAGTAGAGATGAAGTAAACGCTGTGCTATTGTTAAACAGAAGATTTAAATGTCTGGCACTGCTGGAAGTGTCAGATCCAGTGTACAGCATCATTGTCAAAGGCAAATGGAAGAATAAGCTTAATTTGGCCCTGAAGAAAACCTGAGTTAGAGCGACAATGATTACTAGAGTAACAGAACACACTCTGAGCACCAGTCCAAACACAATGCCTTTAACTGGAGTTGTGTTTTTGGCGGTAAATGGATACTACTGTTTGTGGTTTCACTGTTGAATGATGTATCTTAAAGGTAAATGAAGTCACACATTATATGGTAGCACATGACATTGCAGTGCTACAATTCTTATCCCCTTTGCATTTAACTATGAAAGTACAGGAAGCTTGTGATTTAAGATATTGTAGAATAACTGAAATTAGTTTCGTTTTCCTTCAATTTAGGGGAATGTTTTTATATTTGGGAAACAAAAACATTGTTTTGTTAACAATCCAGCACTAAATGCCATCTGCTTTGGGTATTTAAATAAGCCACTTGCTTTCAGATTTATAATCTAATCTAACAGATGATGATGTACTGTGAGAACCTTGCCTTTTTTAATGATCAGTTTCATAAAATTTTAAGAAGTGTTTTAAAGAGTTAGAAAATGTGCACTTGTTCCAGGGCTGTAGCCACTATACCAAAGTCTTATTGTTCACTAGGTCATCCTAAAATATACAACATAAACCAGCCATATATTGTAACATAGTGTAATGTTGCTTTGAAAAATCAGAAGTTTCTCTCAGAGTAAGTTTGTTTTGTTTCATGAAGCTTGGCAAGATGTATCCCAGCTTTAATACTGTATGCAAAGTGTGGGCGATGGGCAGTCGGGTCTTAGTGAGGGGGTGGAGGTTCGGGGTGATTTTGTCATTTGTCATGTGCACTAAGTGAGTCAGTGAAACGGCTGGAGAGGATGGGAGGTGGCTGCGGGCTCTGTCGCTGTGGTAATTGTGAGTCATTCAGCCTCAGTGAGCACAGGCCCCAAGCCTCTCTAGCAGCAGGACGTATGGTAGGGGAGCGATCCTCAGAAGCCTGGCTGCTCCACAGGCAATAATCAGCCTGTTACTGTGACAGGTACACCATTTTAACCCCTTTCCCCTGGTGACAGAAACACTCTGTTGCCATAATATAGCGCAGAGATCATGGGGTGACTTAAGTAAAATCTCCACCATAACTCACAGAAGTAAGGGACTGGTGATAGACCACTGTTTCTAAGAAGTAGTCTACACAGTAGTCTGACGTAACTTGTGACTGTTGGAGATATCCTGCAAAATATACTTCACAGATGAAGAGATACGTGGATTTCACATCTCTATTGCGAACAGATTAGGTAATCAACTTCAGATTTTTTTCCTTCTCAATGAGGATTTGGCATTTTCTTCTGTTTTGTAGCTTTGCTGATATTTTTTTCAAAACAAAAAATCAAATAATTAAATCAACTACTGTTGTAAAAAGGAGTTGTAGCAACAAAACTACATTAACTACGCCCGTCTTATTGTCTTTCAGCAGACTGTCTTGGTTTTCGAGACCGTTCTCATTCCCATGTAACATACCGACGATTTGTCACGTCCCGAGACATCCCATGGGAACGTGAAAGGTAATCTTCCATGTCGACATGATACGCACCGTATTGCGAATGGAATCCAATAGAATGACACTCCCGGCGGTAACACAAGTTCCAGCCGTGTATTCCAGGCCTAACCTTAATCCTAATCATAATCTTATCCCTAATCATATTAGATAGTGTTTTCCAAAGCGATTAATGATGAGAAACTAAAATGAATGTACATGTGTAGCTTCATTCCTCATGTTTCCGACTGCGTAACATACCGACAATTTGTCATATGGCGTCGTATGTTACGTTTTGAGATGAGAATTTGTTGCGTTTTCAGTGCGTTTTTCTCTCACTGATCTTCAGGCTTTGTTTTCGGTCACAGCATGTACTTGTTCCCATTAAAACCACTTCAAATCCCATTGACTGTACACTTGCTGCTGAGCATCAGATCTCATGAACACAGTGGCGCATTCTGCAGCTCAAGAATTAGATGTTATATAATGGAGGGACCAAAATGTAATAAAAATGCAATCAGTGGGAAACAAACAGTCAAAATGAACGATAATATTGCAATGGATTGCCTTATTAGCTAAAATGGCATTGCCATGGTAGTGTTTATCATAGGGTTTATGTGAAGCTTTTGTTGGGACACCTGAGCTGAATGTAGTGTGTCAGTTTTTTGACATACAGCTTACATATGTATCTTTGCGTGTTATATGAATGCATGAGCTGGAAAAGAGTAAACTTATTGATTGAATCCTTCAGTGGGGGCCACCCGATGGGGCTTAAGCATGTGCTTGTCCTGCAGAGCTGACAAGTTCAATAAGCACTCCACTTTCCTCTGGCTGTTGAGTTGAAATATTCATCTCTAATATGACATCAATTTTTAATTAAAGACCGAGGCAGCTCAGATTTCTTAAGTGTTAGTCAATGCTTCATCCACACTACCACCTTACCCACGCCCCACCCGCGCCTCCTTTCCCCATCTCCAGATGTAATATGCTCACTGCAGGAGATTTCTCTGTTACATGATTAAAGTCTGAAAATGGCTGTGCCCTTATAACTAATTATTCTTCTAGCTAGTGTAGATCCAAGAAGAGGTGAGCGAGAGAAAGGTAATTTCACAAGAAACAAGCCATTTGACTCTTAATGAATAATTTACTCCAGCTTCTCTGGGGTCACTGGAACTAAGATCTGAGGTATGTGAACAAACTCAATACACTGAATAGTTTTTATTCGAAACTATTTTTTTCTAACATACTCTGTCTTTCTGCATTCTCCACCCTTCTTTTTTCCAGCCCATTTTGGACATGTTCACTTGTGCGGTCCCAGAGGACTTGGGCTCATTTTGTATGCTCAGACTGAAGCTAGACTCTGAATTGGCTATCAAATTTTTACATTATAAGATATCGACAAGTTGGCAGTGCGAGGGAGGATGGAAAGTGGCAGCAGGGGATGGTTTCTCCCCAGTTATTCCCCACAGAGTGGGGACCAAAGCAAGGGCTGGGAGACTCAGCTGATTAAAGCCACTGCTACAGTAGTCATACCTGTCTGGTAAAGGCTGGGAGGACTGCAGGATTGTCTCATGGAGGCATAAAACCCTCAGTTAAATGCCCTTTTTTATTAAGGGCTGTTGTCTGATACAGTGCGACAGAGTTTCTGTTAATTTTTGAACCCATATAAATGAAAATAATTTTGTCATTCCTGCACAACCACCATTAATATGCTCCCGAGGGAGGCTGTTAAATTGCTTCAGTGGAGAGGTGCTGAGTGGCCAAATCAGACAATGGTTTAGCTGTGCAACTCCCAGCTGAGAAAGTGTGTAACTGTGTGAATGGGCTCCTTTTACACTTATAGTAGCTCTAAAAAGGTACTGAATCTTGGGATTCTCTCATTAGCGGACAGCTGTGGTTGAACTGAGAATATGTTGGGTCACTGTCATTTAATTTATACGTGGGCTAGATGTGTTCACATTAGCATGGTAAATGCGCATGCCTAGCCGACTGCTTTGAGGTTCTGTCTGGCATTACGAGTGGCATACACATAAAGCTGCTAAAGTGAGTATGTAAACCTCATTTACATATGACAAACAGGTCAGGCACTTAGATGTCTGAAGTTCCAGCCGTCTCAGCAGTCTTCTAGCTGAATTTAGACTTTTCAGTGTTTAAACTGATTAAACCAAATGTAAGCAGGAAGGGGAAACGTGATCGCAAGTGCTTGCTTGTAAGACATTTGACACTCTGCAGTCCATCTCAGCTGGACTGGACACAATCTGGAAATGTCACCAGAGGAACAGAAACACGATTCAGTTTCTAAAGGAGAGATGCTATAGGTAAAGTAGCCCTGTAGATAGAGCTTTATTCTATCTATCTATGAGGATAATTTTCTTGTTTTGTTCATTTTTTTATCATTAAGAGCCTGCTTCATGGTATATTTTACTCCTACAACCATGGTGATAACTGAGAGCATTTTTACATTTATGAAGTGATGAAAGGAAATTGCCAAAGGCACCTCTATGAAACCCTTTGACTCTAATGTGCCAAGAAGAATTGGGAACCTGGCTTTGTTCAATGTTTAAATGTCTGTTTTGGAAAAGTATGTGCATTACTTCAATATGATTTGCATATTTGAACATTTAACCATCATTTTTTTTAAAACCATTCTTACATAATATCTTGCTCAAATGACAGTTGTTAACATTAATGTAGTGTCCTGCAACTATAAAATGGTAAATGTAAACTATAAATAATTTGACCATGATAAAACTCTCTAAAAATCAATTTTGGTTTCTTTTATTGAAAAAATGGATAGATTAATTAAGTTACCTTAGCTTAAGCAGTTAATAGACATTTAGGTGTCACTTTTGAGATGGCTTGTGTGATCTGTGTAACTCCTCAAATTGGTGTTTCATGTAGCAATGTAATAAAAAATCAGAAATCAATGTGCTTTGCATAAACATTCCCATTATCCATTTATTCCTGCATTCCCGTGGCTGTGCATTTCCTATAATTGGAAACCCCATGTATAGACTCTCAGCAGGCCTTGTCTGGAGATGTGCACCACTCTGACCCCGAAAATCACTGTACCGTCACTGGTCGGCACGCTGGTAAACTGCATACTAGATGGTCAGTCATGCAGAACAGACTGTTTACAGATTTTGAGAGAAATGAGAATATTAATGGGCTTCTGCACACTGGTTTCAGTCTGGTCTGGCAGCTCAAGCAACACCATGATGAGGTCAGCATGAAAGCTTTGGTTTTCTTCAGTGTTAAACTACACTGACAGCCTAGTGTTCCCCTTTCAAATAAACCCAAATCCCCTGGTCCCATATTGCCTTTTCCACTATTGCTGAGATGCCTACAGATTTTAAAACAATGAAAGCTTTACTTTATATTGATACTTCCTATAACGGTTTGTATTTTCAGAAAACATTCAAACAACTTTGACTATTGTTAGCTCAGGCAGAAGCTCTGTGAAATTAAAATGTCGGTTTTGGATTTTCCCATCCTTAGTTATTCCTTTGTGCTAAAGTCATGCGCATCTTTATCTGGCTCCCCGGGGAGTTACACCCACTCATTATACCCGAGGCAACGAGTCATTTTTCTTTAAGCTGTGCACTGTAATCCACACTTCACTATCTGAACCAGTAGACAAACCTACAGATATTCTTTCAGGGTCTGCTCTGTCTTCCCTGCAGTCTCCTAGAAAGTAATGCCACAGTAAATTGTGCTGGTTTTGAGGAGACAACGTATTCTGTCTGAGGACAGCTTGGCGCTTCAATATGAAGGGCTGTCAGTGTGTCAGGGTGTGTGCTTTCTCTCTGTCTGTCTGGGTCTCTGCTATGGGGCTGCCTGGAGCCTGTGGGAGGGGCTCACTGGGTGGTCGGGGGTGGTGGAGGAGGTGCACCTCTGGGGTCCTACATGCTGTGCATGTTCATAACTCAAGCCGTTTTACCCTGCAGGCAATAGGCTACAAAGATTGTCCAGCACTGCTCATCCGCTGCTGCGTCATATGTTGTTTATATGTTCTGCGACTGCTCCTAGCTGTTTAATTTGTTCGAATGAAACAAAGAGGAAAATAGTGCCAGAGCCACACAGGTAAAGTGACGAGAAGAGAATAAGAATCAAAAAGCAAAGACATCAAATTTAAGCCATATTCAAGGATGCCTAAATTATCTGAGAAAACCAATTACTTTTCTAAATGCATTATTAATAAAAAGACACTAATCTTAGCAAAGATAAAGTACTCTGCATATTTTTTACAAACTGATCTGGAAAAAATACAAATAGTGCTAGATCCAGAAGCTCATGTAAATAAACGCTGAAGCTGATTGATGCTGTAATAACAATAAACTCGAAATGTTGTTTTCATCAGTAACAAGGGGATATTGTTTAACTTATCTTCCTATCATTACCCCAGAATTAAGAATTATGTGGAAGTGGTTAAGCCTAAAAACACTATTATCTACAAGTCCATTAGATTTTTAGTTTCCTGAATAAAAAAGACTCCTATTGATACTGAAGTTTAGATATTTGAGTAAACTTTTCTGGTTATTTAATTACTGCCTGCTTGAAGGGTATGACCTGAATTGTCATTTTCCTCTACGTTGATGGATAAAACATGATGCGCATTTTCTCCTGCTGATGATAAAGATACAATGAGATGATCATTTTCCTCTTCACGTCACCCAGTTATGACATTCATAACTATACGGCACATACACTCAGCACAGTAGACTGCTCGGCTTGCATGGATACAGAGCCGACCTTCCCTTATGATAGAAATTTGACAATTATGAATGAGTTTTTGTGTTTCCAGCATCTGCGTGGGATGTGAGGCGCAGAGTGAAAGTTTATAAGCTCTGACGTGCCGATTGCAACACCGATGGCAAAGAGGACGAGAGCGGGAAGGCTGAAAAAAACTGAGCTCGGTCTGGTGCGGCTGTGCACGTTTGTGACTACATGCAATGTATGCAGCATCGGACTGAGTTTTCTTCTATTTGTTTCGCAAGATGAGGTGGTATGTATCTGGGTGGACAAGGTCAGTGACCCTGCTAGGAGGACAGGTATCTAAGAAACATGAATCTAAGAGTTTGTGACAGGCCAGAATGGAGGGAGGAGTCTGATGTGGTTAGAATTAGCGTCAGGCAGCCTCTGCTCTTTAACTACACGCACAAATCTTCAGGTTTGCACAGAGTGCGTTTGTCGCACCATGCTGTCTTCTGCTGTTTCAGACACAGCAAATGCTGCCTGGATTTAATGTCTTTTGTTGTCTCAGTTTTTGTGCTGTTATGCTTCTGTGATGTAAAATCTTGTCTTTGTCACAGAAGTGATTTTGGCTCTCCAGCTTTAAATGTAACAGCACAATTTGTTATTAATTGATGCGCCGTCTTGAGTGAGCGTTTCCTTGCTGATGGCAAAGTCAAATGGAGGGTGTGAGTAAAAGTTAAGAAAGAGAAAACAGAACAGCACTACTTCCCAATTTCCCAGTGTGAATTCTTCAAAGTGTCACATTTTCTTTTCTTTTCTTTTTTTTTTTAAATTACTTACACGCAGAGGGAACGGTGTGGCATGTAGACCTTGAAATATGTGTGAATGTCTCCACAGAAATTCAATTTGTAAAAAGTGACATTCGGTGCTCAGCTACAGAAGTGAAATTCAGTTATCAAGCATGATGGCCAGTGTCTTCATCTGTGCAGAAAGCAATCAGTGTGAGCATAAAGCGGTTCTGTCTCTCACGGCCACAGAAAGGCTACCTGGGGCTACCCTTTCCAGAAAAATCTGGTGAGAAAGAGCATCTGTGATTCACAAATAGTCAAGCCTACGTTCCCCCAGAGATTTTTAATACATGAAGGTTACAGCACAAAATTACTTAACAAAAAGCTCATTTTGAATATCTCCATTTACTGAACTGTAGAGACGAAATTCTCCTTGTCAGTAAAATTATAGTTAGGTTTGCATTTTCAAGTCTAAAATAACACAAATGTGCCATGTTGAATGCGAGTAATGCATTTAAAAGCACAAGGTTCTTCAAACAATTGCAGAGAAGAAATTCTGCAGCTCACCGGAGTATCAGAGTTCAATGCCCTTTTCGAGGACACTTCATGCCTTTATTGATAGTTCTTAAGATTGTTGAAAGAGAGAGCTGCACATCTCGTTGACCTCACTCCTCCCAGGTTTCACTGGCTGGTCTGAGATTTCATCCCATCAACCCTGGTTCATCCACACGGCTGCGTTTGTAATTACAAGTGGATTAACATGTGTAATTCTGTGAAAATCACACAGAATCTGTGATGACTGTCAATTAGGGGTATAAACCTCTGAGGCAGATGTTTAGCTGACTCCTTTTTTAGCACCAATATCTTGGTTCATTCCAGCTCTTTTCTTTCATTCTTACATCTGCCTACACCTGTCTATTTGCCCTTCCAAAACTAAACATTTTCACATTAGAGCTGACTCACTCACAAGTATTCAATAGACTACCTTGAGAAAATTCACTCTAGCGATTTAGTTTAGTGAAACAAATGCAGTCAGATTGCTGAGCTTCACTGATGAAAAATAACTCCAACTGCTGCCAAAAATAAACATAATTTCTCAAGCAGTCAATTATACAACTGAGATGGCTTTTATTATTCATAACCCTTCATTCAAATTCAGGGAATAATTAACATTTGAAACACATCATTCATCACATAAACAACAACCAGAGTGGCACCTTGTGTTAATAGTCGTCTGTATTAGTAGCCATTTGCAAAAGATCCCTTGAGACTGAACCCGCTCTGAAAATTGCAGCGCTATTACAACAGAAATCATCCAAATCAAATTTTTAATGCATAGCAGGCTCATTTAATTATTAATCACTGCTCCATTACTTAATAAAAAGTTACTTAATTTATTAATTGCTCCATAATTTATCAATGTCACAGGGCTAATGAATTACCCAAGATTCCCTGCTGAGGGAGGCCGTGTACATTTTTCATAGATACATGGTCTGGCGAGAGGGAGAAAAAAATGCTCTAATTAATGTCATTATCATTTAGCCACAGACCTTCTGGGTTACAATAGGCTGCGGCCCTGCAGCTCACAAAACGCTTCCAGAACCAAAACAACAAGTGAGTGTTAAGCCTATTATCCCCACTCTTGTATCTAGTTATACAACAGCTGAAAAGGCACTCGTCCCCCATATTTTAAGACAGCGTGGGGTCTCATATTTCACAGAGAACAGAAGAATCCGTTGAAAGAGCTCCGTCTCAGCCAAGAATATCACTGAGTCTGTTAAGTCACTTAAAACCAATGTCTGTTAGACCTCAGATCCTCAAAAGAGCTATCACTTTATTCTGAGTATCTGAATAATACCTTAATATGAAAACCACAAGGTCATCCTTGAAGGAATGCCGTCACAGACGGGTTGAACAGCCACTCAACCTCACTTCAGTATTTCAGTCACTCATGTTTTTATGTTTTTTTTTTTGGATCTGGCTCATTCCCTGGGCCCTGAGATGACTGAGCTCCCCTTAGCCTAGGGGTTTCCGAACAGAAGGATGTTTTCAAGTTTTCTCATGCGATTTAAGAGCTGACTTCTCATTAAAGGCTGCTTTTTAATAAATCTAGAAGCGCACATGAAAGAGGAGTGGGTGATCCAAATTAAATTGTAAGGTTATGCAATGCTGGAAGTATTATTTAAGCTACAGAAACTTCAGTGTTTACATATCCATTGGCAGGAGTGTTGTGTATGAATCAATTTAGCATTAATTTGCTGAATTAGATCTCATAAATTTCTCCTCACCTACTGTATAAATTCAGTCTTTAATCACATCGTTCAATAAGGTAAGAGCTCTCACAGCAAAGACTACAAAAACAAACCAGCGCTTTTATCTTTCTGTGGATCTTTCACATGAAAAAGTATTCAAGCTTTTTGTCTTGCTGATTCTGCTGTACCATTTCACACACAAGAACCCTGGGGCATGGCCCTGTAGTGTAAAGGTGCTACAGCTTATATCAAATCAAAGCCATAATTTAAAGAGTGCTGAAATGTGGCTTATATCTTGTGTATAATGCATTTTTTTAACGCCTGGTTTTCACGGAAGGTTAAATAAACTTTTCCTCAGTTGATTCACAGTTTTGCGTTTGATATTTTGGAGTTCAATTGATAGAGTAAATCATAAATTTGTAACACTGTAACTTTTTAATGGCCATGTAGTGTTTGTTGACAGTGTTACAGAGCTGAGGACTGAAGCGGCTCCAAAGACGCACAGAGTAAAACAGATATGTGACAAACACCGATGGCACGGTGCGCTCCGCACGCTGCCAGCACGAGTGTCCCCCGAGAATAGTGACACTGCGCCCGGCGTACCCGAGACGAGCGGGGTCAGAGTGAATGTTATTGTCTTAACAATTACTAGTGATACAAAAAACAAAAACAAACCAGACATCAGCAGAATTTGGTTTGCGGTCAACACAGTGCTGTCGTGCAGCAGTCGAGGATTATCTCTGCATCTTTGTAAGAAGCACAAATGACCTGCACGTCTCGTAATTTATCATTTCCATCAAATTAATCTAAGCTGTCAGTTGCTATCCACGCACGTCTGCGCAAACATTTCCCCTTTAATTAGCGTATATCACGGAGTTTGGAAGTTTGTAGCCTACTCTACGGTATATTCTGACGCAGAAGGTATTTTGAGGTAATTCGGAGAAAGACGCATAAAGACCCCGGCGTGACTTTTTTCTTTTATCTTTTTGCACACTCCCACTCTTTTCTTACCAAACAAGCGGTTCCGTTGAGGAGGAGCAGGATGAAGCCTCGATTGGGACGCATCATTCCGGCGCGTAAAACCCACAGTCCCCTGCCCCGGCAGGAAAAAAAGAAAAAGAAAAAAAAAGAATATAAATTGTTAATGGTAAGAAGAACAAACTCCCGAAGACGGGCTTTTCCTCCTTCAGGAAGATGCTCTTCCTACTGCACCCGGTCCCATTCGGCTGGCGCACGGTCCCATGCCCATGCCTGACTAAAGTGCTGTTTCCACAGACCTAAAAAACGTAGGAAACCACTTGGAGTGATACTCTACTGTCTTTTCTTTTTTTCTCACCAATCCCGTGTTTGAGTCAGATTACATATGGTGTGAGAAATCCATGAACATGCGGAAGGCTGTTATCATCCATGCAAAAATGAAGCGATTCCGGCTCAGAGTTAAACGGGTACACAGGGTGGTGGGTAGATCATATCTGGTCACTGGTGCCAGTGGAGATCCTGGAGGGATGGAGCTGCAGCCTCCTGCAGAAACTGAGCGATGCTGAGACTGGCAAGAGCAAACAGACGTTTTAACAGTTCTCTCTCTCTCTCTCTCTCTCTCTCTCTCTCTCTCTCTCTCTCTCTCTCACACACACTCTGCCTCTACCTCACTCCCTTCCCCTACCCATGTGTTTGTGCCTGTCCCCCTCTTTCTCCAGTCTCCAATCTCTGTTTCCCTCTCTTACCCCCTCCCTTATCTCACTTTCTTCCCACCTCTCTAGCATCTCCCTCTTTCAGTTACCTTCTCTTTACTCAGTTGATCCAACATATAATTAAATAAGTTACAATAAACCTAAATATCCAGTAGTTACACAACAATAAGCATCTGTCCCACTTGTGTGAGGGCTTGAGTGTTTTCCATTCCCTTGTGAGTATTTCTGACATGAGTTTTTTAGCCTACAGCATTACTAATCCACTGACAACTCTGTGGGTATTTCTCACCAGCAACCCTGTCATTAAATATAATCATCACTGTGGGTGGGTGAAAATCATTGATTGGGAAAGACTGGATCTTTTTTCACACTGCACTTGTCACAACAAAAACAACTCTTGTCATATGGTAACTGAGGAGGTTAATGCTGAGCTGTGGATCTCCTAGAATGCATTTGATCCTCACGCACGTTGTCACATCATACACGGTATCGTCAGATTGTTTGTCCTCCCCAAAGGACACCGAACTGGAGCCCTGCTGAAGGGTATTGACGTACACGATGAACCAGTGACCGTCACCTCAGTCCGGTGTGATTAATAAAGAGTTTTCCCCAATAACACTCAGTTCATTAGAAGCAGGTTAATGGACTGAAATGCGTGATATCACTACACAGGTCCCCTGGCTCCCAGCGGCTCGATTTCTGCTTAATTGCACTTATAGATGAGCTTTACGTGAGCTGTCCTCCCTGTATCTTTACACACACTGCAGCACCAGAGGAAGACCTGCTCTATATCTTTTTGTCACTAGGTCAGAACTTTTTATATCTGTGTTGTTTTATCTCAGATTTAGCCATTTAAACCCTTTGTTAATGTTATTTTACTACCTGCTAATAATGCATATGGTGTCGTGGGTTTATTGATCTCATTTCATGGGGTTAATTGGCTCAACTGGATGCATTCTGTGGGACCTGACCCCTAAAGGAGCTAGGTAACACCTGGGGGGTCACTGGAGGAGAGGAAGCCCTGTCAATCTAGTGTGACTGAAACTTCAAAGAGTTAGGGCAAAAATAAATTCTTTAAGACAGCCGCTCTAGTCCAGCCATCTGCCTGTGTGCACACATACAGATTTGCTGCTCATTATGATGCAGGAAATGCTGATGGAAGGTGGGAATGAGCTCATCAACTGAGGAGGTTTCTTGATCTGTCTCCCTTTTTTATTGGATTATTTCAAACACTAAACGTGCCTCTGTATAATTCAAGCAAGCCTCTTCAGTTACCCTAGGTACGAGCGGGGTCTTTGGGAGAGGAAACATAACCTATAAAGGGAGATCTGCTCCCCAGCCCACAATCTGAAGAAACAGCAACCATAATAAAACTCCTTTTTAAAACGCAGCACGTTCATTTATACGCACACTTTCACTCCTGCACATAATTATGGAGCCATAACTCAGCCTGTATACTCTCTGGGGAGAGCTGCTGCTATTTTTTACTCATATGAAAAAAAAGAAGAAGCATTGTGGATGCTAAGATACCCATCATTTGACATCCAGGATCGACTTATCTTAATGTTGTTTCACACATGACTCACATCAGCATGACAAATAGGAATTTGTGTTTGTGTATTTTCCTTTTTATTCCTCTCTCCTGGCAAACTCCAACAATTGTGCTCAATCATTGCATTGCTTGACACGTAATCCTATTTCACAGTATAATTCAGCTTGAATGTGGAGCTGCAGGCGACAGACAGTCCAGACCGAGGCTGAAAGGTTTATAGATGAGTATTGGCTGCCCTCTAGTGTCTTTCATCAGTTCTGGACCTTCAGAATGGAGACAAAGCTTCATTAAGCAGGAGAGGTCATTAAAGGGTCAGTTCACCTGAATGCATATTTAAACATTTTTCCTTTTTTCCCATTTTCCTTTTGTGTTTTTTTCTTTAATGAGTGGAGTCATATTTTCTTAGTTCATGAGGTTCCCACACAGTTGAGGTTATACTACTGCTACTGATGCCGGTGAAAAGAAGAGAATGTAACCACACATGTAAAGAAAATTTAAAGGCATTGCAAATATTCACATTCCATGTGTTCTGATAAATATGAAACACCTACACAAAACCTGATCTAAGTCTGTTTTGTTGTTGTTTTTTAAACAAGAAGACAGAAGCTGATATCAGCTGTCAGAGCAGCCCAGCACTCTGTCCTGTTCATTCACACATGGAGACATGGTGATCGTAATGTGTCTTCCTATTACAGATCAAACTAAGACTTTTAGTTTGATCAGTTTTTGTGTAGGTTGTTCACATTTATCCTCGAAGGTCACTTATATCTATTTCTGAACAAGGCTGACAGCTGAGCTGTCATCCATGATTAAACTTTAAATGCAAGTTTTATGAATAACAAAAATAATGTAATTTGGGCAAAACGCAAATCATGAATATGGAGAGACATGGCTGTGCTAACATATATGGCTTCCTACCCCTGTCCTCATCTTCTTTGGATCTCTTTGTTGTTTTTGCTCATCTCTGTGTCTGTTTTTCCCAGGTGCCAATGATGAATAAGAGATTTTTAAGAAAGCAAAGGATGCATGAATTACTATCCGAGTCTTCTGACCACATTTCTAACACATTTCACATTTCTAGCAGAGATGTTATAGAGACTAGGGTCCCGAAAAAAGAACTGAGCTCTCTGTGAAGGTTCACAAAATGACTGTGAAAACACCTTTTTGAATTGTGGGCATCAAAATAAATAATAAAAAAATAAAAAAATAAACATGGATTTTTAAAAAAAAAGCACTATCATAACGTTTGGGGACTTGAATTTTCATGTCATTCACATTTAGGTCTTTATGTTAGTATGGCAGAAACTGCTTAAATAAAACCCAAACTACACAGGTTGCATTAACATATTTATATTTGTTAATTGTCCTCTCTCTGATTTAATACAGATGTGCTTGATAAAATGCACATATTACAATGGCCCAGCTGTGATTTAGGAATGAGCAACACCAGCTGCCACTATGGGGTGCTGTTACCAAAGGTTACACTTTAAGGCTCTGTCCGGACTCCACTTGCATTGATATCAGTATCCATCAATCCACCAGTGGAGGCATCATGAACACGGTGCTGTGTCAGTGTTTGTTCACTGTGACAATTTGCTCTATTGCGTGAAACACTTTTGCTGGGAGTCTTTTTCTGGCTGCTGTTGGCGGTTTAGAGGAAACAGATAACATCAGGCTTCAAGTCTGACGTATATTTGAGTCTCTATCTTGTATCAGTCTGACTCAACTGGATGTTCCGTTCGTTGAAAGAAGATAACACAGTGGTATCATTAGGAGGAGCAAAATGTCCTATAAGGAAATGGCAGGTCAACACAAAGATTTATTTTTCTGTTTATCTTCTTACTCTCAGCCCCTCCCATCAACATCACCACTCTCTTCTCCAGTGTTAATCTTAAATTTTTGGATACATAAATATATGAGGGACTTCAAGCTAACATCCGGCTGATTGAGCCTCCTGATCTGCTCTGTGACAGTGCAGTAAGTCATTCCATCTCATGCTAATCATTGCCTTTACTGAGAAGAAGCTAGGTCACAATAAGAGAACAGGTCAGAGTAAGAGTGATGACAGATGCTGGAAGTAGAAAAATATGAAATTGCCAGATAAAGAGAGTTTTAGATGTGGAGGTCTGGATTGATGAAAAGGAATTAAATTCTTACCTCTGGGGAGGTCTACACTCTCAGGACCCATTAATCCCACATAAATCCCTTGTTCTTTATGTTTCATTTCCTCCTTTCCATTCTTAAATTTATTGGATATTTCCCCATATACCAATCTTTTATCCCCCATTTGATCGTACAGTATTAAATATGCTTCTGAATTCTCTTTCTCATTTTCACCAAAATATTTTCACAAGATGACCTTTTTCCTTCCAGGATTGTCTTGAGATCCGACGTAAACTTTAAATGCACCACAGAGGGTTAATTGAGTTGCTGAAGGGAAGTGAGACACATTTGGGACTTGTCAGATTTATAATTTTCTTTCATTTTTTTCTCCTTATTGAAGAGGATTACTTGATTGTTTCCAGATGATGACAAGGAGGCCCAGACACAGAGGCTGGTTCAGTACAAATGTTTCAAATCTTTTAGCCACACTGCGGTGTGGTTTGTTGCCCGGTGTTTCGGTGCAACATTTCAGT
Organism: Diplotaxodon limnothrissa; assembly: GCF_057381915.1. Lineage (NCBI taxonomy): Eukaryota > Metazoa > Chordata > Actinopteri > Cichliformes > Cichlidae > Diplotaxodon > Diplotaxodon limnothrissa. The sequence goes on along the minus strand of NC_140599.1, from coordinate 29,355,167 downwards.
CCACACTGATACAGTATGTTAATGAACTTTGGTACAACACATGATCCCCAGAGAATTATTTTTTTCCCACTGTGCACTTCATTTAGTCTTACAAACATGCCAACGTTTCCACTTGTTGAGAACTTCAGTTTATAAAAAGATGTTTTAAATAAAAAAACAAAACCCCAAAATCTATTAGTGATTATGATCATATTATGTAAAGGCTTCTACCATGAATGAAAACTAGGAACCTTCACAACAACAGTCAGATCATGGCGCTTTATATTATAAGGTGAAGACCTTGTAACTCACCCGAGTCAGTCACGGCAGATGGCCCCGCCCCTCCCTGAGCCTGGTTCTGCTGAAGGTTTCTTCCTGTTAAAAGGGAGTTTTTCCTTCCTATTGTCGCCAAAGCGCTTGCTCATAGAAGGTCATATGATTGTTGTGGTTTTCTGTTGGCGCTGTGTAAATAAATATTTTAACATCAAACCTAAAGTATTGGAGAAGTCCAACAATCAGCCCCCTATGAGCAAGAACTGTGCAACAGTGGGAAAGAAAAACTCCATTTTAACAGGAAGAAATCTCTGTCAGTACCAGGCTGAGGCAGGGAAATCCCTGATTACATTTTCTGTTTCATTATTTTAAATCTTCGTGTGACAAAACCACATAGAGACTAATTTATGCCTTTTGATACTGAAATGATACACTCAGTATAAAAGCAGTGTGTAACGTTTGCTGCAGTTTTGTGGTTAAATAACAGTTTACTTGAAAAATTGTGCAGCTGTATGCAGAGTGCTGAAGTTTGACTGTTTAAAAGATTATGAGGCCATTTTTACGCTACACATCAATGCTTGAATTCAGTACAAATGATGTTGCTGTTGGTAGAAAGGTAAAGCAACAGGGGAAACTCTGAGCGAAGCCATTAAAATATTCTTAAGACTCAAAGAAAGGAACATCATCAGTCAGATACACTAATATTATTTTTTAAATACAAGGCATGTAAGAAGGAGAACTGACTGAGAGGATTAAATACCAAAAAAGACAAAAGAAAAAATTACTGATGTAACATCTGCTAAAGCATCACAGAGCTGATCCTAACAAGGCGAGACTGACATTTCTTAAAATGGATACAAAGCAGACAGCATGGCGTGGTCTGTCACCACCAGCTGGTAGAGCTTTTTATTTTTTGCCTCACTTACAGTCTAAGTTTCATAGGTCCATAGCGATTTTTAGATTGTGTCATTTTGTATGGTTTACTTCACTGTTTTGTCAGAGTTTATTAATGCGTTACAGAAATTTTCTTGTCATTACTCTTTATTTCCTACAATGTTTTCAGATTGTTAGGGTGAATTATAAGTGTCTTTTTCTATGACCGCCAAGAGAGTGTTAAGAGCTATATTTTTTCTCTGAAGGCTGTGGAAACTCCTTAAACTTTCTATTCCATAAAACTCTCTTGAAATCCTCTGGAAATTGTCAAAAATGCCTTGTCATCAAGATTAAAACCAAGCTGTTATACACCAAACAGCAGCACCATAACTACATGACAACTTACAAATATTTTGTGGCAACTCTTAAAGTGTTCCAACATAAAACCAAACTGTCAGGGATGTAGTTTAAATGAAAGCAGGTAGTACAGTGTTATGCTTGGACTGGATGACACCTGATCTCTGGAAAAATCCATTAACCATTTTCATGGTTTTAGTCAGGATACGTTGTGATCTGCTCATATGCTCCTGATCACTGGTGACAGAGCGCCACCTGACCCGTTCGCAGCATGTGTTTGGGGGCAAGCATGTCTAAAGATGTTAGTGGCTCAGGGTTGTGTATCGGTTTGCTTGGGTTTTCATGGGAGGTGAGAGTGGCTAAACTTTAACACCGCTGGTTTTCAGTTCTGGCACTTTCCCTTTAGTTATAATGATAAACCTCCCTTGAATACTAAAAATAAACATCTCAGGGAGCCCAGAGGACCGGCTTAGGATTACCCACTGAGAGGCATGACATTCACTGAAACTCTCCTGTGTCCATCATATTACAAATTTTAAACCAATCCAACTTTTATATAACCCTTGACCTTAAACAAGCCAGTTGGTCCACTCACAAACATTTCCTGGATCATTACTAGAGCAATGTATTATGCCTGAGTGCCTCCAGGGCCCAGCTTGAATACATTTGAACCTTTGTCAGAACTGCTTCTATTAACACTGAGGTTTACTTAATCAGCACGAGTGATGGCAATCAGAATCGGTTAACCAACAGAGAAAAATGGAAGCTGTGTCACAAGGTCATCCCCCAGTGTTCCAAATGAAGGTGTCTTTAAGTGGTTTGTCTTGCTTAACACATCCATCACCTGGAAACCGTGAGATTAAAAGAGCATTTGAGCAGGATTAAGAGTTATGGCCAATTAACTTGTACGTCTGTTCTATGTTACATCCTATGGTGCTGTCACTGACACACTGAAACAGCAATAAATCAGACTTTTAAGTGGTAAAATCAGGATTCTATTTTCCATTGAATCAATATCATTTTCTGTCAAGGTTATAGTTCCATCTGAAGTCACACAGTTGACCTAAAGTGTTAAATTCTGAATGTTGTCTGCATGTAAATCGTCAGTCTAACCTCTTAAAGTCTTATCAGTCAGCATGCTCTTTCACGTGCTAAACTATAATACCACGAACAAGAGAGGCTTTGTTGTGACCATCTTCTTTTCTTTTATCCACCCTTATTACAGACAAGCCTGCAATATGTCTCAACCTATATATAAAATGAGTGCACTTTTACACAGAGTATAGCCCCTGCAGGTTGCTCCATATGTTCTATGTAGCTTTATCTGAAGGGCTAACATAGATCTTAATGTGGTGTCCTCAAGTTACACCGCTTTTTTAGGGTTGATCAAAGTGGAGCCACCATCAGCTGAAATGCTCTGAGAATCAGGGACACAGAGGGAAGGCCATCAAGAGGGAATAGTGGGAAGGTGTCCAACTTCAAGGCCTTTGTGCTGGACCTGTGTAAACGCCTTTATGTATTTGGCAGATCGGTAGAGCAGCGACAGAGAGAGAACAGCAGGATGCCCTCAGGGACGTGAATGACAGTGACCCTTTGAAGTGGGTAGGGTTGCAGCTCTGTGCAACCCTCTCAGAACCCCACCCTTCTTCTGCACATCACATATGGACGCCTCCGAAAAACTACCCTTCGGGAGCACCGTGGCTCACAGACCATGGCGGTGTAACCTGAGAGTGGTTGTAGCAGCCTGTCAGACCGCTGTTAGAGACTTCCCATTGGTCCAAACAGGAAGCAAGCGTGACCCCTTGAAGCCCCAGGGTCAAATATGTCTCTTAGAACAGTGACAATTGAATTAGTTACTTATGTAGACCAGACAGTCATGGGATCCTATAAACCCAGACACATTCAGACGCATTTACATAGGTTGAACTGGCCTGGGAGCACTTACACTTGCACTTCTACATGGTCAAGCAAGAACTGCTCATGTTTTTTTATTTGCTTGGCTCTGAGGCACTCAAGCCTACTTTGGGGTTCCCTGTGATATTCTGGCAATAGCACTACAACTCATCAAGAACATGATGTCAGGCTCTTCAATTTTATTTCATGATAGGAGATCAATAATTGAAAGTGTGCTGTGTTTTAAGTGGATGAGACATCCAGTACACCTGGCTTTACCCTCTCTATTTTACTTTCTGATGTGGAACAGCTAGAATAGTAGCAGAAACGCACCTCGACATCAGTGCTTTATGTCACTGCTCCTTGCTGCTTTTTAGTTACCTTATCGGTTTGTCATAATTCAGTTTGATTGTCCAGTCGAAGCATTTCGTGCCCATAAGTGCATTTGCAAGTCTGATGTATGTACGATACATGTCTGTGTGTATGACCATATAAGTGCTTGTAAGCATGTGTCTGGCTCAAGGGAGCAGCTCTTTTCTTGCTTTCCTTTCCACGTCTCTTGAGTAGATAAGGCCATGCCACCATCACTCTTGCAGCCTTAAAAAAAAAGATGACTTGACAGATTTAATGCCATTGGAGCCAGTTTGGTTGTCTGGTCAAACCATTTTGTCCCCATAAGTGCATTTTGTATGCATGTGTGCAAGTCATTGTGTGCACTATACATGTATGTGTGTATGGTCGTGTAAGTGCTAGTAAGCATGTGGCTGGCTCAGAGGAGCAGTGGTGCATGCACTACCATCAGTTAGAGCCCAGAGCCAGCCTGCTTTAATGGCTGCCATAATTAAAAAAGCTTTTAAAGAAGGGCGTGCCACTGAAGGGACCACAGTGGGGGTGATGTTGGGCTGGTGCGAGTATCAGACTAATCAGTGCTACTGATTGCTGAAAAAAGAGCTCATCTTGCATGGGCATGCTGGAAAAATGACAGAAAATGTGATGCCCTCTGACTGTATGCCTACTTTTCAAACAGTTATTTGGAACATGATGAGCCTCTCCTTGCTGAATAGCTTGTTATTCTGAAAATGCATATTAAAATATCAAGACTAAACTGAAAGTGATGTATGCTATAAACCTTTTTAGGTCACATTAGGGCAGTGAAAGCTTTGTACGCCGACTGTGTTTCTCAGCTGGCTGTTGCAGAACAAAATTATAATTTCTGGGTATCGGATAAAGCGAGTCCAACAGTCATTTTTTTAACCTCCATTACTGGTCTCTATCTATTTCTCTTGGAGAAAACGTCACTTTAGCTGTTTAATGAGTCACTGTGATGAACTGAAAGTTCTTAACTGTGTCTGAATGCTTTTTCGGTGGTGAGCAGATAGCGTGCAGTGTGGTTTTTTCCCCGAAAACAGCCAATTTGCTGCAGTCAAAAATAATGCTGTTAGACTTGTAAGAGTGAACAAAAAACAGTAAAATTTTGTAACAGGCAGCTGAAATGGTCAGAATTAGAAAGTTCTGTAGAACAACCATTTATCGCTACGGACAATCCTTAACACTGGTGAACAGGGTTGTACTTTAAAGTCACAGAAATCTGAATTCTTAGAAGGTAGCAAGGCTATGAAAAGCCTTAACAAAATTTCTTCAGACAACAAAAAAGACCAGGATGTATAGGCTTCTGGAGAGAAGAAAAAAACAGGAATTGTTATTGAGCAAAAAATAAATTACTATACTCAAAAAATAAGAGTAAATAAATAAGAGTAAATGGTTCAGTTTATAATCAGGTTTTGTATATAGTGGAATACAAGAAGAAAGAGGAAAAAGTGTATTTAGAAGATTTTAACTTGAGGGCATGTAGCTTGTAGGTCACTGCTCACCAGCATGTCCATGATTCAGACAAAACTTTACAACAGTTTTCACAATTTTGCACTAATTATCTAAAGTGGCACACTACTGTATACCTGGCCTGACCATAACACTACTGAACCATCCTTGATGCCATTAGAGGCTCTGTTTATGTGCATAGAAAACATTTGCTTTGCTGGGAAAGCTCTGTAACGTAAACACTTGTATGTGGATGGAAACAATTACAAGACTCGGACATGCCCCAAGTGATAACCGTGTAAAATTCGAATCTAAACACACTAGAATGCATAAATATTCATTAGAGCCAGGGGAGAGGCTGAATTAGAGGATAGTATAAATGAGATTTTGGACTTGCAAAACAGAAGATTGAATTATATTACACAGTGGCTCCAGTACACAAAATTAAAGTTAGCTGATTTGGGTTATTTGATCAAAAACAGATTTGTGTTTAAGAGTTTGGCACTGGCATACGTACAGCTGAGACTATACTGTAATAGAGTGTGTTGGTGACCCCTCGCTACCACCACCGCCACTGTGACCATCCTCCCCACCCAGCATCACCACATTCCCCTCCTCCTAGGTTGTGAAAACATTTGAAAACACTTTTCATTTCCTCAGGCCCCGAAATGAAGAGCACCCCAGTCGTCACTCTCTCACACTTGTCCCTGTATGAAGGTAAATGATTCCACTCTTTCGCAGCAGTCCAGTGGAGCAGACCTACGTTATTGTGGCCTCTGGGGTCATATAGAGGAGGTCAGAGAGTCAAACAGCTCTGAGCCCAGTGTGTACAACTACTGTGCACCACAGTTTATCTCCACTGAACCTATTGAATATCCGCCAGGGAGAAGTGGGGGTGGGGGAATCATCTGCTTACTGGTTGGTGCAGCGACTTAGGGGGGAGAAGGTGTGAGCTTTGGGTTCAGGCAAGGGTCAGTGTTAAAGAAAGGTTGAGGTTAAAGGTGTGTGCATTGGACAACCTCTACCTCCACGCTCATTATCCATCCTAACATTTTATTTACATTCAACTACAAGTGACAAGCTTGTGAATGCAGTCAGGCTTTATGCTGTTTGGGCAGCTGAGCTTTGACGTTTGCTTTTTTTTTGTTTAAAAGTACAAATGTGGATTTTTTTTTTTTTTGGCATGCAGCATGTAATAATGTGTTTTTATGTCTGCGCTTGAGATTTCAAGTTTAAAAAACGTCTTGACCTCATTGCTTGTGTAATCATGCAGCATTGCAAGCTGCCAATTAGCACATCATATTTTAAACCACACATAGTTTTAATTTGTGCCCTTTATATACTGTAATTTGCTTCACTTTAAATTGCGGGTTTTTTATGTTTAATCCTACTTACTGCAATGCTATTATAAGGGGTTTTTTTGTGAGTGTGTGTGTGTATGTTTTTTTTGTTTGTTTGTTTTACTGTGTCCTATTATCTGCTCCTTGAATGACCATAATTCCCTGTGGATATCTATTAAGCATTCATTTAAACTAATGTTGCACAGTATTTGGCATGAATTTTGTGGGGCGACTGGAGTAGCCTGTCTTGCTCCATAAATGGGAAAGGGATAAGCGAGTGGATAAAGGTGGAGGTGTTAAAGTGCTTAGGGCAGACTGAGTCTCCTGTCCTCAGGCCCAGGTGGGGGATTGGGTGTTTTTACACTGATTCTCATGTTCAGGAAAAGAGCAGGCAGGGGTACAGGATTCGAGCAATTACCTTATTTGGGTTACAGGGGAGCTATTTATTTGCCTGGTTTGACATGTTTCTGTTGACCAGGGGAGTTGTGCTGTATGGAAAACCGATAGTACTGAAGTGTATTTATTTATTCTGCAGACAAAACAGCCTTACTGAACAAGGCTGGGGAGAAAAATAAATAGTTTGCCAAGTTTTTCAAAGGGTCAGATCTTTATGTTTTGTCCCAGCTTGCTGTGCACTGAGTCCTGTGGAGTTGTGGTCGGTGGGGAGGACATGTCCTCCATCTGCCTGTGCAGCTCCCTGGACCAAAACACGACGCTGGCATCTAACCGATGTTGAGATGAGTTCTGTGAGTTTAGTCTTTAGTTCAATGCACAATCACAACCAGTGACCTTTCAAATGTTCAACGGGGGAAGACTGTCATAAAATTGAATTATTAACTTAATTCATCGCTCTCTTTCACCATGCTGGCAATGACTTTTTGGATCAAAAGTAGAACTATTGTGGTTTCCTTTTTTTCTGGTAAATAACATGTATACATTATTAACATTGACATTATAAAAGTTGAACAAAGCTACTCTAATGTCACCCATTGGTTTCTCAAGTCCAGTTTTGAGTCCTTGAGATGAATGTTTCACTTTCTTGGTTTAAAGCACTTCAGAGTTGGTTTCTCTTTACAGAAGTTAAAAACATCGTGTATACTGCGTATGAGTATTTGGTTAAAGCATTTGGTTTTCTCCAGATGTCGTACTGTGCACTCTAGCCAATCAGCTCCACTTTTATCCCAATCTATGAAGTGTTCCTGTTTGTTCAGTTGCAACTTTGCAAACTTAAACCATGCTGTCATATTCTTTTTAGAGAAAAGAGTCTTTCTCCTGGTAACCTGAATGCTCCAGACCATCAAAATGTCAAAACATCTGCCTTCATAGTCTCGGTCATGCTTAGTCACTTAGTTTTTCACAGGACTGCATAGTATAGGCTGTGAGCTGTGTTCAAAGCATCCACAAATGCACATGCTGTGTCTGATTTGGATCGTTCTTCAACCACTCAGCCTGGCTGAACACTGCACATTCCCAGGCTTAATCAAAAATGCTCACGACACTGTGAAGATTAATTTGGCTTTCTAAAGAACAAGATAAAAGAATATTTGTTTGGACTAACAACTACCGAAATCTATAAAGCTGAATTTTTGGCAATGGTAACACTAAAAGGAAAAGACTGTATCCTTCTATAAAGTGGAATAAACAGCAAATTGCTCATCATAGCATCAGTGAAAACTACGGGATAAATAATTGTAGCTAAGCTGTTTCTTAAAATCTTATTTTGTTTTTTGTTTTTATATGTGTAAAAGTGGTTAAGTGACAGGCTTGTGAGGTCACAGTGGTTTATATAACAGCTGAAGATTATGTCTAAGCGACCATTTATTTAACTGGATTCTTTACTTGGGTGCAAACGATTCTGGACTGACTGCAGTGAGAACATTAAAATATAAATGTTGTTATTAGCGGTTTTACAATTTGCTGAAAGTGCCAAGAAGCAGAAACTCTTCCCAAAATCCATGCTGCAAAACTAACCTACATATGTCCCCCTTATGCCAGTCCTTACTTTATTTTTAAAATGTGGTATTGGTTTTGAAGAAGGTAAATAGCTAAGATACTAACCTTGAGACTGTTTGTATGTCCTGTTGCTCACTTTAGTCTTATTTTGCAAGTGCATGTGTGACAAAATGGGAATCCTCTGTTTGCAAAATTTTAGTTTCCACATCAGAAGAGTTGGTCTCCTCAGATGATTGTCCGCAGTAAATGCTTCCTTTACGTACACCCACTTGTGATCTACAGTTTACTGACAAGTTACACAATTTTTAGTGGAGCTGTTTTTGTGAAAGTTTCAACTGAAAAGCTGCCCAGTACAATTTAAAATGCCAAGCTGTTGATTTTACTGTCAGCACTGGATCATCAGCCTTTCTTCACTTCTGCGAGTGGGTTTATGCATATACATATTTTCACTCTTTTCACAAAGTGCCTCGCCAATATAGCCACATCAAAAAACAAATGAAGAAAAGTCTTACTCTATCCCAACATCCTTGTTATCATTAACACACACACTTCTCCCAGAGTGCTAATCTTGACCATGTGTATATCTGGCAGCTATTTTATACTTCAAACCTTTGCCCTTGAACTGCACACAGATGATTCCAGGGTAAACACAGCTACTCCAACAAAGGACAAAGAATCAGTGCAGCAAAGTTCACATATTATCCTCTTATATAATTTGCTTTTTATAGTTATATCTCATCATCATATATATCTTATTTTCTGTGGTCACAAAAATGGGTTTGTCTCATGCATGGTAGTAAAAGCAATCTGCACTGCATTCCGAGTGATAAAGTCAAGCATGACGACAGCATCCAGATCCCGCAGAGATGCCCTCTTGATGGCTCTCAGGCCTAGATTACAGGTGGATTACCTGGTGAGCAACATAAGAGGATATGAAATGTTTCACTCTCGTAGTATAAAATTGCTCAGAAACAGTGATTCTTCATGAGCAGCAGTGATGGAAGAGAATCTGATGAGTGGAGTTTTGGCCCTTGACTTTCTAACTTTGTGTACATATTGTTTGTGTGCATACAGATGCTAAACATAGGCCTCTGGTGTGGCTTTTAAACAATTTCCACGTGGTGATGAATGAAAAAGTTGTACGTGACTAGCTGTCTTATGGGAGTTATGTTATCTAGGCACTTTGTCACTGTGAGACTCATTAGGTGCTTATGATGCTGACGGTGACTCACAAGTGTGATTGATTAATCCTACAGCAAAAATCAACTGCAGTGTGGCTGTGTTTAAAGAATACAAAGTGGCTTTAGAGTCATTTGATTGCATTTAGGGCATGGGGGTGGTTTATTGCCGCAGACCAGTCTTATCAATGTAATTCTTCTGCTTTGGCAGGATATGCATCACATAGACCCTAGTATACCATCTTCTCCTATGACCTTCTTCTTGTCACAGTTACTTTGTTCTCTATTCATCACTGAGTCTTTCTTAAAGTCTGCAGTTTATACCTTACTCTCCAACAAATTTGTGAAATTTATTGTCCACTAAATGTTATTTCTGCTTTCTTCATTCAGCTCCATGTTCACATCCTTTAAATCCACTCGTGTTTGCTGTTATGATAAAAATAAAGGACATGGTTTTTTAAATTATAAGATTTTATCAGGACAAATTAAGTTATCTGAGTCTTGGCAGGTCCTAAAATTGGGTAAATATAAGCTCAGCTGAACTGCAAAACATGACATATTGCACAGTTATTTATTTAACACAAATCAAAATGCAGAAAGAGTTTGTGAAAAACCAAGTGCACCTCTACTGTTTCCATAAAAAGGATCAGTAGCAGCCAATTAATCAAATCCACTTGATTAAATGATCATCAGTGAGTATGACCACCTCTATAAATGCAGCAGTTTTGGTAGTTCGCTGATCTGGAGCATTCATGTGTGTGTTGACACAATGCCAAGGAGGAAATCAGCAGTGGTCGTAGCAGAGCAAATGTTGCTCACTGTCAATCTGAGAAGCGTTAATAAGAGCTTTCCGAACAATTTGATATCTATTATTCTACACTAAAAATGATTTTTTTTTTCCAAGTAAAAAAGCATTCAAGACAAATGCCAACCTTCCCAGAAGGGAATGTTTCAGAAAACTCACTTCAAGGTCAGCCTGTGCAATACTCAAAGAACACCCCAGACTCTCAGCATGCTAAATGTTAAAGTTCATGACAGTACAATTAGAAAAGCACTACGCAAGTGTGGCTTGTTTGGAAGAGTTGCAAGGAGAAAACCTCTTCTCTCAAAAAGGAACATGGCAGCACGACTTCGATTCTTGTTATGCAATCACATGACCTTGCAATCAGTGATTTGACCAAGAACTCCTCTGTACACCAACGTATTCTGGAGTCAAAATGTGAGGTCATCTGTTTGGGATGCCTGTCCTGCTGCATGACCAAAATTGGGTCATGCAACAAGGTAATGATCCCAAGTATACCAGCAAATCTACAACAGAATGACAGAAAGGCACTGCAACAGCCAAGTCACATTACAGACCTCAACCCATTTGAAATGCTGTGGGTGGACCTTATGAGAGCTGTACATAAACAAATGCCCAAAAACCTCAGTGAAATGAAACAATGCTGTAAAGACAAGCAGGCCAAAATCCTCCACAACGATTGAGAGACTGATAAAGTCATACAGAAAACCTTCAAGTCATTACTGCTATAGTTGCTTGTACTGTTAAATCACGGGGTGACCTTTGCATTTTGAAAATGCAAATGTTTCTGCATTTTCACTTAGTTTTTGTTAAATAAATAATAACGGGGTGCAATATGTACAATAATGCAATAATGTACACGGCTTATGGTTATTAGTATAAAAGGCTAAACTGGCACCAAAATGCCAAATGAGATAGTTTCATAATGTTAGACAAGAAGCAACTTCCTATTTCTGACACACTGTAGAGAAGTTGTTAACGTCTGTCAAATTGAGACAGAGCTTTTCTTTTCTAATGGGAGAAAAGTGACATTCAAGATTATATGCTAATTTTATATTTTCATCTGGACCATAGGGGATTAAGATACAAGATTGGTTCCCAAAGTCTGCATCCCACTTGCATGCTTGTCAGTGTTCAAATTGAAATTTGTCAGAACTGTCATAAGATTTTGCAAAACGCAACTTTCGTCTTCAGACAATTGTCCCGTTTTCAGTGTAGAAGCAGCAGCTTGAGGGAGTTGGAGGAAATGAAAAACAGCATATATGGGGAGAAGTATTAACTGGAAAACATTTATGAAATATATGTTTTTATCACAGCAGGTATTGAGGGCTGTAATTTGCGTTGCTTTAAGCCCATCATGTAAGAATCCTGCTAGCACGGGGTCATGACCTATAACATGTGCATGTCACTCCAGTTTATGTACCTGCTTGTTGTAGATTTTAGTTTCCAAACACCATCTCAAATCTTCGCTGCCAACAGTTTTGCTTTCATAAGATTTAATTTAGGTATATATACATGTACGACAACTTTTATCTACATTTTGTTTTTGCTTGCATTTTGATTACATTAAAGTATAAAGTATGCAAAGAAAATATGCTTCATAGCATCTAATGGATCAGCAAAGTTTCTCCGCTTATGTAAGCCACTCACTGAACTTTAGTTACTCTGTTAGCACTAAGAGTGAAAATGTGACAAATAAGCTGAATGAAGGAGGTATGTTGGACGGAGCGAAACAAGCCGAAGGGTGAAGTTTTATTTACAAGCCACCACCTGGTAGAGGGGAGGTTTTCACCAGGGTTATTCATCACAAGCAAGGCTTCCTATACTTTGTTATCTGGTGTTATTTGGGTCGAGGCCTCTGCCCTGCTCTAGCAGCAGTGTTGCCCTGTGGCATGATGGATAGAGCTTAGGTGCGCTGACTGTGATCCACAGAAACTCAACCTTGCTAAAAACAAACCTCCTGCTCTTTTGGAGCCACATAATCTGCAGCAGCAACACCAGGAGATGTGGTATGACCTATGTTCTTTGATACGTGGCGTAATACAACCTCTTGGTACTCGCGCAGGCCTTTCACTGCAAATGTAAATGGCTCTGAGCTTAAAATCTTTCAGTGTCACATCTGTGGTGTTTTGGAGAGTTTTTTAAACTTTGGCTCATAAAGCAAATAAGACCAGGAAAGTGCAATTAGTGCTAAAACTGAAGCACTGTTGTTGTTTATTTTCACATCCATTTTTGTTCTATACACTTGTGCTCCCCTGTTTGTTTTTCCATCACTTCCAATAGGTTAACACAACCTTGACTCTGCCACGCTCAGCCAGCTAGTCAATATGCAGAGGTGGCAAGGGCATGCTGAGCACGGGTGGCCTCAAAGTGGAATAGCAGTTAGATTAACAACTTGGGGAGATTTGTTTATGAACATCAGGGAGAGTTTCTCTTTCGGCTTTGTGAAGGCACTGAGACCCTAATTTGTCTGGTTAATGCTGCTAATCCTGCTCCTGGAGATCGTCCGGGGTCTGCCTGCTGTAATGCCTTCCAGGCTGCTGTCAGAAGGAGGAGAAAATTATTTTTATTAATCTGTTTTTAAAGGCTCACAAGGTTCTGCTGTAGAGGGCGATCAGAGTGAACGATGATCAGGCTTAGACAATAGGTTTAGGATGTGCATCAGAGCACCTAATGGTGCACTCCATCTTCCACACACATTTAAATGTCATGCTCAAAACACCATCACAGAAACTAACACACACAGGAATTGTGGGAAAAGAAAAGAATCACGTGAAAGCGCACATGCATACGCACGATTTTTCAAGCTCAGTGTAAAATTTTTCTGTCAGCGTTAGATTTCAAATGATAAAAAACCAAAGTGAATAAGGGACATTAGACTATTTTCATTTCATGCTTTTGTTTAGTAAAAGGCAGTCAGTTCTCATTACAGGCTTCTGTTTCTGTTTAAACCGAGCTAGGCAGCCATCCAAGAAAAAAAAAGAGGGTGGAGAAAAAAAGGATAGAAAACCCTTAGCTGGCAGCAACATCTATTGTAGTTGTTTGTTTTGTGAAAAATCACCCAGTCCAGTTAGTTCTCCATATATTAGACTACTTTTGATCTAAATACCTGATGCTGCACAATAGTACAGTTCTGCTTGTGATTGTTGTAATTGTCTGTTTACTGCAGTGGCCCTCAGCATGCATCTCAGTTGTAGGTGGTCTAAGTTTATTACAGATTAATGGGTTTCATGACTATTGTGTAGCTTAATTCCCAAGCCTCCTCTTTGATTGGAACATGCTGAGGCTGTGTATGGATTTGCAGTGTTATGACTTAGGTTGCTGTTTGATGGACATAGAAGATTGCTGCTGAACACTGATTGTAGTTGATTATCTCAATTTAAACTCATCTAATTCTCTCCATTTACACAAAGCACCACTGTCGTGTTTCAGTGTATGTACACACTGCAGTTCTGCTTGCTTTACAAGGTATCTTAGACAGTCGTTGAGTGACATGATAAAAAGATGGTCCTGATTTACTCAGCACTCCCTGCCAGCTGTCTCCTCTCTCCTCCGATCCTCTAATGCTTTCATTTTTCCTTCACAGGAAGTGATTTACTGTAAACACATTCCAGCAACCACCCCCAAAACACACACTGATGTATCCCAACAGAGCCGCGTATTTGTATTTTCCCCTCTTTCTTACCTTCTTTCTTCTTCTGCCACAGCGTCGACCTTTGTGTTTTGTGAGCCACTCTTCATCAGCGTGTCTGTAATCAAGGGTACTTTTATACGGTCTGGCCTTTCTGTGGCCCTCAGGAGTATTTGTTTTTCCATCGCTTGTTTGTCCACATGCTTCGGCTGATTGTATGTCGGTGCTTTTGTTTATTTTTTTTTTGTTTGTTCCCACATGAACTGCTCTGATTGGATGTTGAGAAAACCTGCATTTCATGAACACTCATCATTTTTAAATGCATATTTTTGGCTTAAGTGTGGCACTTTATGCATATTTTTCTCTTTGTGTCTAAACAGCAGTGTCAAAGAAATCCTCTGTTTGATGCTGGCGGCACACCACAGTGTTATGGCATTCTCTTTGATAATTGTTCAAAGTGGGTAAAACTTCTCTTTTCTTTTAGTAATTCCCCCCCACTGCATTTCCTGTGTCCTTACTGTAACTCTATCTAATTTTTGTCTGCTATCCTCTCTCCATTTATTTGTCTCAACATGTTTTCCCCTTCTTTCTCATCTTCCCTCCTGTCCCTGCATCCAAGCCGGAAACATCCTGTTCATGGCTGCATATTGACAAAGACACAGCTGGTGTGGGTCTGCATGTGGGCCGGCTGCTCCAGCTTTATTTATGCCTCTCTCCTGGTTAGGCAGGCGAGCTCTGGACCAGATGGCTGCAGTGTTCAGTTGGACTCTGCCGTTGTACCCCTCGTAATTGGTACTTGGAACCAAGTGTCTCATTAATTATGCAAAAGGGACAGTTTTAATGCATAGCACTGGTCTTACTGAAGTGTAATACTAATCAAGTGAGTGCTTTGCTGCATTATGCATTAGAGAATTTGATTTATTTTAATTGAGTGCTTGTAACTAGATGGTTTTGTGTCTGAATCTCTGGACTAAAGGTAGGTGGGCAAAAATTAATTGAATTGTCCTTCCGGTGTCTTTGAGCAAAGTTCTGTAGGGTACTTTTTGCATATGAGTCTGTGTGTATGTTGGTCTCAAAACTCATACAAAAAAACAAGGGTGCTGTGGTGTAGCCAGCGTCTTTTTAACGCCGTTTCCACATGCATGGATGAAAGCAGCTGTGCGTAATATTTTTAGGTACTGCAAAGTTTTGCAGTGTGCGTACGCATTAGAGGATGAAACTGTAAAAGATTACAGTGTTGAAACTATGGATGTAGTCACAATGTTGTTTGTGGAATTGTGGATTTCCATCTTGAAGCCTAGATTTTTTGGAACCAGATGTGGGCATACTGTATTAGGATGATTATGTGGACTAAGTCATGAGCAAGCTTGCTTAACACACACATACTAGGTAATTATTTCTAAGTAACATTCAAATGAGACTTTAACTTCATTTACCAAAAGTGGAGTACAGATTTATGTGACAGCTGTTAGTACGATTGATCACCCTGAAAGCCACATTAACATAAACACATAAACTTCGATATATCTCCTCTTATTATCCAGTTCAGGGTTGCAGGAGCGCATTCTGGCTGTCATGGGACAAAAGGCATGTTACACTCTGGACAGGTAAGCAGTCTGTTGCAAAGCTGATACAGAGGGACAGACAACCATTCACTCTCACATTCATACTTATGGCCAGATTATAGTCACCTAACCTCCGTATGTTTTTCACTGTGAGAGAAAGCTGGAGTACCTGGAGAAGACCCACACAAGCATGGGGAGACCAAGTTTACACAGAAACGCTGCAGCCTGGAGTTGAATGCAGGTTGATAGGTTGATAAACAGACATGAGAAATCCAATTCAATTAGTTTATTTAGCAGATGTTAAGTCTTGCAGACAGCCAGCTAATGCATGGCCTATGTAAGCTAAGCTGTCAGTCTGAGCAACAACTTCCCTAACTTAAAAAATTGCAATAGTATAAAAAACCCATCATGTCTACTCAAGAAATTAGCTGCAACAACCAAATCCTTATTTTATTTCAAGCTATAAACTTGTTTGTTTCAGCTGTCAGCTTTAACATGAGAGGTCAGGAGGGCTGACTTACTTTTTAGGCCTCAACTAATCATTCTGGGAACCCTAACGTTTGGCACGTCTGTGTTGACTTCACTTTTGGGCTCTGGAGGCACACCTTCATGCATAGAGAGCCAAGCACATACAATAACTGTAACATGATTTTAAATTGACTGTAATAAAATCTCGTGTGAAAAAATAGCATCTATCATCTTTTTCTTCAGTGATTGCGATGTGAAATTACAAAAAGTGCTTTTGATGACATGGAGAGATACACACAAACGTGATGTGATTTACAGTTATTTTCTTGTGTATGGAAGCAATTTTCTGAGGGTGAAAACACCTCTCAAGTGATCTTAAGTGCACAACATGCTAATCAGTTCAAGTGTGAAAACACCTCCAAACTAAACAGCTCCAGCAGAGCAGCTAAATGATTCACTGAGGTCCGTAGTTGCACTGAGAAGCACTCAGCTCTGAATGTGTCTCTTTGTGAGTATAAGCTGTTGTCGGAAAACAACCAGTAGGATCGACCTTGTCTGCATAAAAAATAAATAAATAAACCAGGTCAAAAATGCAAAGGCAGTTCACTAAAGTTAAACTCTGGATTCTATTTCAACTTCCAGAGTTTTGCATTGTTACCCGCAGCCATTTTGTAGATACAATACATCTGCTGCTTGTCACAACAGCAGGCGATCCAGTTTTAACATGTGTGATTGATAATGCAGTCGATTCGGCTGGTATGTAAACGGTTGTCACCGGTGGGTTTAAGGGGTATGACCGCAATCCAGACCACTGCTGCATGAGAGTGAAATGTTATACTGCAGCCTGCAGATCTCCTCTGCTGGAGCTCTGCAGCTAGTAGCTCTGCACAGTTGGCAGTGCTGGGAGGTGTTCTCCTGAGGCTCGGCTGATATTTCAACTTTGTGTGTTAATCTATGGCGACTAGAAAAATCTATCAGGGCAACCTGGTGGAGATACACGTACACATGTTCATACATCGAATGCTTAGCCCACTGACTGCTGGGCGCCACTGTACTTTTAAAATCACATTAGGTGTACACACTTCTGCAGTTTCTGGTGTTAGGTGGCATTAATTTCGTGATCATACTACACTATTACTTTTGTTTCTATGCTGTGTGTATGCAGGTAGATTCAGTAGAATTTAGCACTTGAAAATAGTGATTCTTTTACTTGAATTTGTTACACAGTTAATCATTTCTCCAAAAATGTTGATTTCAAGAGACTCGATTCAGAAATCCAAAGCCATTTAGACAGTGTAGCACTAGTCTCCTAGATCACATCATGTAAAAATGTAAACATCATCCATCATATATCATATTAACATATCAATGTAATGCATTACTGTAATATTATACAGTATTAATTCCCAGCAGAATTAGCTCTTAGGTGTGTGCGTCTGTACATTGCAGTGAAAATGTACACTTACATTTGTGTGTGTGTGTGTGTGTGTGTGTGTGTGTGTGTGTGTGTGTGTGTGTGTGTGTGTGTGTGTGTGTGTGAGTGTGAGTAAGTGCATAAGACCTTATTAAGGTGTGTGCTCAGTGCGTGTTTACTGTAACATCTGAGGTCCAATTACAACCTCATAGTCACTAATATGTGAGGAACCACTGAGTACACTGAGGGCAGCCTTAAGTTTAATGCCTGTGTAGACTTCCATCAGTGCTCTCAGTCTGTTTAAATTGCAGTTCAACATTTTTGGAGTCTATCTTAAAACAAAAGTCGGGTACCTAAATGAACATTGAACCTGCTTTTATACTGAGTTTATACTGGCTGCTTTCTTAAGTGACTTGTTGAGTGAAAATCCATATCCATCATTCAGAGCAATAGTCCATTTAAAAGTTCATGTAAATCTGGTATGATGAGTTAGTTGTATGAATCAGCCAAATCAAGTGAATATCCTTCAAAACCAGAGCTTTAAAGTAAAAAAAAAAGTTAATTGTATTATCTCTAAACACCAGAACATCAGAAAAAAGAAAAAAAAAAAAAAAAACACAGACTGTATCTGAAAGAAGTTCCACTTTAACATCACACATTAGTTGGCCTAAGCCTAAAAGGCTAACAGCTTGGCTAGCAGGCCACAGCCATGGACTGGTGCATTGCACGGACACAGGTACATGTAAATCAATATACAAATACCGTATAGCAGAATACTACAGCATCCTAACACTGGAGCATAGACTTCGTGGATGGTTCTCCAGTAATCTGGATTACTGGATTACTTTTGTTAGATAATTGCAAATGTTCCAAAAGGCGGCAGCACTGCAAACACAGTTGAGAAGCTCAGTCAGCATCAGTGACTTGAGTTACTGGACAGCCAGCTCAGCTGTGTCCCCTAATATTGCATGGAATAAGATGACAGCAACAAGTCTTCTGGAATAATATGCTTTGGACAGATGAGGCAGAAGAGGTGATGTTACATCATAACTAGTGCAGAGGTGGAGGTATGATGACTTGGACTTGTTTTGCAGACAGAAGACCCGAGCACTCTGCCGTCATTGAGTTGACCATTTTTTATACCAAAGTATTCTAGAGTCAAATGTGAGGCCTGCATAAACTCTGCTTAAATAAATGCCCAGCAACCTCAATGAAACAAGACTATGAGGAAGAGTGGGCCAAAAGGCATTCACAACAACCTTAGAGATTGGTCTTTGAAGCATGGGGTGTACTTAGTTTTCACAGAGTCATGTGAAAATGTTCTTTTTGACATTATTGTGTAAAAAGGCCCTACGCTTAAGCCCTTTCTAAACGTAAAGCAACTCAGTTGCCTCATTTTACTTCGCTGGTGGTAATTCCATACCTAACTGTGTATATCAAACTCTGTAGTAGTCAGTCAAGTTGCTTGCTTCAAAGCCGAGGTATGTTTAACTCAGAACCTATAATCTTTGTGACGCTACCTGTTATTTTGCCTGTCATTGCTACAGTTTCATTGACATTGAATGGTTTCTAGTTGCAAAGCCGCTGCCAGTCTCTTCCTGTTTGACTGCACCTTTGCATTTTAATAAACAGGGAAATTCTTTCTGATAAAGATGGTAACTCTGGTAAATAGGAACTCTGCTCAGTTCACAGAGTTTGTGAAAGCTAGAATGTATTTTCACGTTGTACAAGGACTATTTGTACCCGTCATCATTAAAAAAATGTCCTGTCTTTTAGATGTATGAATAAGACGATGAATAAAAATAGTTTTAGGGCTCAAAAAGACACATCTGTACTGGGTAAATTTGTTATCTTGTCCTTTAAATCATTGAGTACAACCACAGCTAGATTATACGTGTGAAACATTATGTGTGTTTTAAAACCTAAACTCTGGACTCACTCAATTGAGTGCAACATTTAGATGTTGCTGTCGGGCTATGACTGATAGTTTTATTGAGGCAAATTAATTTAATCTGCATGTTGTAGTACATTTTTTTTGCTTTCCCTGCTTTCTAGTACTGCAATTACAGTTATGATCCAATACTGTGAGGCAAGTTTTGTACTTCTGATGGGCTGAATAATTTTAACTACAGCAATACCACATACACAATTTCTGCAGGTCACTATATACTGATAGTTTACAGATTGCATGAAAATTGTTATTGGTTCAAAGCCAGGCAATTTTTCAACTGATTTCAATCGACAAAGCCGTTTCTTTTCCCGAACCTTCATTATACATTATTAACACAGTTTTTCAAAAGTAAAAAAAAAGGCTTCTGCGTCATCTACTTTTTTTTTTTTTTTCGTGCGTACAAGGTTATTTTTAGTTTTCTGGTTCTACTCAGCAAATTCAGTGTACCTTAATTTACGTGAAAATATAAAAGATGGAAAGCCCAGCTCCCTTCTGCAGCTTTTTCTTCAGTTACTTTCATTCTGCAAGATACTGCAAGCTGTGAGTCATCCCTGCCTCAACCACGATCGCCACTCACGAAGCGCACACAGAGACGACCACAGCTGTGAATCAGCTGTGATCATGTCTTGATTGTGCTTTTCTGATGCTCTATGATAGATTAAAATGAAAACAAAAATGTGATGATGCAATCATTTCTTTAAAAATATCTTTTTTCCCGGGGGCTGACAAACATGTCCATTTCACCCGGTCCCAGTCTGTGTAATAGCACAGACTTGTCATTTATAGTCAAATGAAACACAGAAATCTCTAATGATGATTACTGTAATTGCTGCTCAATTTGTCTGCCTCCACCTCCCCTATCACCTACACTCCCCCTATTCTCAATAATCTGCCATCAGCAGAGTTTCTCTGTTTTCTCATGCAATTAGGCAGAGCAGTGTGTTATTGGTTTCCATGGTGAGTCTCTAAGATAAACATCAAAGTATGTGATAGGAGAGTGGCTTATTGATTCAGGAGATTTCAGGGTTGCTCTCATAATGTGTCCACATTTGACCTTTGACTTGTCTTTATGTTCTTTGACAACACGGCAGATTTTCGTTGAACTGAGGCGACTGTGGGTCTTCCCCCACTGCTCACAGATGATCCTGTCATCCTTCCACCCCCTCACTTCACTCGGGTCTCATACGGCTTCGAATCTCACAGACGTGAAATACGTCCAGGTTTTTAAGCAGTTCCAGTTTGCATTTGTGGTGATGAAATACACATTTCTTTTCACATGAGGAGTAGATTGTAGGAAATGTTTGAAAATTCACAGTGGAGGTTGAAAGATTTATAGTTAGATGATCACAGCACAACTCATACTTTATTTTCGCTGATTCAGAATATATTGCCTAATCAAATGCAGGTCTGAGTCCATAACAATTTTGCTTTAATCACTAACTGTATGTGTGTACAATTTTATTTATTTAGATAGAACATAAAAATAATGTTTTTTCCACAATTAAAACATATTTATTTCATCTGGGGTCTGGTTTTAAATATTTACCTATAAGTTCTGTCACTTCTTATAGCACACTTATCAAAGTAACTGCAGATATTTGGCAGCATTGCTTAAATCTTGACAGATCTAGAAACAGGAGTAGTCAGATGTCAGGGTGGCTGTAAACAGTTTATCTAGATCACTTTATACAGCTTGAAAGTGAGCACTCTTAAAATTTGGCTGATAAACACAGTCAGTGCACAGGAAAACTTACTTAATCTACAGAAACCACAGTGGGTCAAATCAAGAAGTTGCTCTGTAAATTGAGATGAACGTTTACAATGAAACTGATCAATTTCACTATTTACCCTTGTTTTTTTCTGTTTGTTTGTTCAAATAGGTTTGATTACACCGTATCAGTCAAGTCTGACTATGCTATGGTTAGGCCTAGAATAGATTCTCCATGATTCATCATTTGTCTTTCAGCCAGCTGGTGATGCTGCAGGTTTGACAAGTTGCACACACCGAAACAGGACTAGCTGTGGACTGCAAAGCTGTCGACATTTCCAAACAGCTTTGCTGCTGACAAAATTCATTTAAAAATCCTTCAATTTTGATTGAATCGTGAATGATTTCAGAAGCTCTGTGCACTCATTTTAAAGGTTTGTAAGATTTGTAAAGGTTCAGAAAATAATTTAAGTTCCAGCATTGGAATTCTTGTTTTGTTCACCAATGTTTACACATTTAAAATACTGTGAAAGTTTAGTGGTTGATATTTGTCAGCTCTGCTTCTGCATACAGTTTGATATATAACATGTTATACACAATTTACTTTACTTTTTAAGCAAGGGCGCTGCGAGGGTCTCTTGGCCTAGTCTGTCAGATGTCACATATAACTTGCAACCAAACCAGTAACACCAGAACTGCCACCACCTTGTCTCACAGTGTGACAGAAAATTACAGCTGCTTCTTCTTCTTCTTCAGACTAAGCCTGACTTTTGGTCATGCATATTGCTGTGCTACTCATGGTAGTTTGTTTGTGTGTCAGTCATGACCTTTAATCCAGTGATTTGTCATTCTTGATACAAAACATCATTTTTGTGTCCCTGTACCTAATCTTTATTTAGTAGTTCTTTGATGATGTGTCTGTGTATATAAAATCAAAAGTCCACATTAAGAGAACTTCTACTCATCTTAAATATGTCACATATTTTCTTACTCAATTATTATCTTTTTTTAATCATTTTCAATCAAACATCAATCGCTTGGTTATGTTTAGGCATTAACAACGCCTGACGTCACTGATAGTAGACGTTCCAGGCCCTAGGTAACCCTCTAATCTATTGAATACCAGGTCGCATGTCAATCAGCGGCGTCCTGTGTTCTCACTGGCAGTCTCTTCAATGACAGCCGAGAAAAGTTTATCAGCTAGACATCAAAGCATCGTGTAGCCAGCATTTTTTCTTCAGTAGTCACTTGAAGTCATTGAATATCACTGAGTAAATGTGGTTGCAGCTGAAAAACAGTCATGTTTTGAGTTAAAATACAATGACTGCCATGTCTTTTGCATAAATCTTACCAGTGAAGACACCTCTTTACTTTCTCTAAACAAAAATCTTGCTTCGGACATTAAATATACATATTATTAAAATACATTTCTTACAAATTTGTCCTCACAGACACTAAAAAGGTGACCTTTTTTCCATGAACATAAAAAGGTTTTCTTCTTCATGACTCTTTCACAGTTTGTTATGAGACTGGGCTGTGCTTTGAATGTGACAGATAATTATAGAAATATACTCTATGCTATTTATGTTTATATATATTTGATGAGTTGAGACATGCGGTCTGAAAGTGCCACGTTTTGACATCTGTGGTTAAAAAAAGAGAAAAAAGGTCTGTAAACATTTCTATGTCTTCAACAAAGTAACTCAGTGACATCTCTGTAATCTATAAAGGATTACCACAACACTCAGAGAGGCCACTCTGCACAATTTTGCATTTCTGTTTTCCGCACAGAAGAGCCGCAGTCCAGTTTTTCTTAGACAAACCGATCTCTTCATGCTGTACCTCCTCTCTCTCACGCTGTCATGGCGCCTTTTCATCACTTTGTGTTTGCGATCACCACCACTCTGTGGCAGGCCGATGTGGTTTCAGCCCCCTGAGAGTCCCAGAGGCTGAAGGCCTTCTCTTGTCATGTGATTTCCTGGCCTGTCTGGAGGCAATGTGGGCGTTGGCAGAGGAAAGGGTCCAACTAGGCTAAGGCATGCAACCTGTGTGTCAGCTGTGGTTTAGGCATTGTGAAGAAAGGCTGTTAAATTGGCTGCTTCAGCTATCTTTTTTCACACGTGTACTCAAAACACCACCAATTCATGCCTGACCTCCACTCTCCCTGGTGCTCCCTCTCTCTCTCTCGCTACCTTTAACTCTAATGATGGGGAAACATAACTTTTGTGTAATTACCCTGACTGCATCTCCCTCATTAGACTCCTGCGGTGGAGCCTATAAACAGCTGCAGTATGTAGCCCCCAGAGTTCCACAGTATTCACTCTGGACCTCACCCACGCATAACCTAAATACACACCACATAGCAATCAGCCAAACCTACTAAAATCCAGTCATGAAGGCAGTTTTGCAAAAACAACATATCATGCTTTAATGATAGATTTTTAGTAGGTAGTGAATCATGTGCATCTAATACTCCCGACAGTATGACAGTAAGCACTTTGTCTTTCCCAGCAGTGACTAACACAACCTCCAGTCTCAAATGGGTTTTAAGGGGTATTCTTGGGTTTTAAGGGGTATTTATTATTTTCTTCTTTTTTTTTGGGTTGTATGGAAGCCCCAAACGCAATTTCATTGTTCTTGACAATGACAATAAATAAATAAATACTAAATACTAAATCAGTAAAATCTGGATCGTTTTTACCAACAGTAAAAATACTGCATAGGAATTTGTGCTTCTATATGCACATACTATTTTCCACAAATGCTACTGACAGAAAACAATGGAGATGCACTACAAAAATCCATGCTTGTGTTTACCTAGTGATGCTGATGCATGGCTTGTTTACTCAAGATTCGAGCAGCTTGTGCCATGTGACCTGCAGGCTGAGTCGGTGGGTTTTCTTGAAAACCAGCTTTGTTCAGAGCCCGTGCAGGTTCACTATCCTTCATTTTCATAATCACTTGGCATTTTGACTGTGAGGAGTCAGTGCCTTTGACCATAAGTGCAACACACTGAATCCATTAATAAAAAGTCAATGAGCATGGTCAATAAGGCAATTTAGCCAAATACATGAATCAACAATAGCGTATTAGAGCTCTTGCCAGTAAGTGGGTCCAAGGGGATGCTGTTTTGCTGCGCTCTGTGAAAAATCTAATGCAATTATTATCAAAATAATGCCCCGTATTGACTGGTGTGAGAGGCCATGAGGTGCATGGGTGGGGTGCTCTGGGGATGACCCCTTTCCACTTCAAGATTGATTGGGTGTGTCTGAGCAATTCCAGGTCCAGTGATTCAGTGGTAGGTCTGTGTGTCAAGCTGCATCCAGGCTGGGTTCACATTATTAACTTAACCGGGATGAGGGCACTGGAAATAGCCTGCAGTGGAGTTTCATTGGGGGACACTGTAGAAATAAAGAGGGGAAAAAGCAGCCCTGCTAAACTTAATTTGTAATTTAATCCAGAGTGCTGCCATCGATTGAGATCACCCTCTGTAATAGCAGTCAACCTGCAGCTGGGCAGTAGATTAAAGCACGTACCACCTTTTTGTCCTCATGGTAATCGTGCCCTCACAAATAGGATTGTAAATGAGCTTTGTCATATTTTGTTTTGTTCTATCTGTCATGCAAATAATGTACTGAATGCACACATCGTTTTAGAAATTGCAAAAAGCCCAGAATTCCCTAAAAACAACAAACAGTCTAGGATGCTACTAAGTACAATTGCTCTATAACAAAATATTGCAGAATATGCAGCAGCTGTTTTTGCATATGTACTTCCTTCCTAGACATCACATGCTCATGTGAGAATGCAAGTGTCTGACTCAGTCAGGCCAGACATTAAATGGTCTTTAACCTGCCAACAAGAACAAAGTCTGTGTGATATTTGATTGTACCTATGCAAGAATAGCGGAAGTCTGTATTTTATGTCCTGTCTCCTACACTCTCTACCCAGGCACCATCCCTGCCAAAAACAAGTAGTAAGTACTTCCATGAGAGCGTGTCTGAAAAGAACTATCTCTGCTGTGTATTACAGTACATACTGTGGACAATATCCCAACATGATTCTCCCAACTTTGACTGAAGTTAATATGTGAAAACAACTTATGTAAAGGAACAGTGAGCCCACATAAAAACATATTTTTCTACTTAGCAGTAATGGTTTCTAGCCATGCAGATGGTTTTTGGTTTTGTTTGCCCACTTTAAGATATCCATCTCTGAGTCTTCTGTCACCCGCCCACAAAAGTGGGCGTGAATGGAATTTCATTTGTGTAGCACAGTGTCATATATGTCATGTGTACGTGTATACATGACATATATGTTATACAAAATTCTACTGTATTATCAATCAGACAACTCAAAGCTTTGGAACATTAAACCAAATATGTGGATGGTTAGGTACCACTAAATATATGATTTCTTCTTCTTGCTTTAGCATCGATTACATTAACTGACCCTTTTTTAATGTGAAAGATATACCTATACATCTTTTAATTTTGGTCGTTTTTCCAGCTGAGTAAAAATTATGTGATGGCTATGACCTTGAGGCCTTTGTTTCTCTAAAGATTTCAGGAGTGAGTTTAAATGTGGCCTCCGACAGCCATACAGTACAATGTTCATGCAGAGACGTGCTCACTCTTCAGTTTGGTTGTGTTTGATCTTAGCTCGGTGTTTGAGAGATGATACCTGTGTTAACTACCATCTGTCAGCTCCGGCCAGTAGCTCTGTCTGCACCACGGAGGAGGTTTACATCAGTCATGGATAAGTATTACAGCTGTACGATTCTGGAAAAGCTGAGAACAGTGTTGCAAATTAGTGTAGGAGTTGGATTTGATGGATGCCCCATCTTGTCAGACGGGTGGTGCAAACCACTCCTTATAAAATAAACTTCATGTCTGTTCTTTGTCTCGCAGCATTTGGACACGTTTTTTGACAAACAAGATTGTCTAAGCAGAGTAAGCTGAACCATACGTCAGCCTGATTAGACTCAACGAAAGTGAGCAAGCACACTTTGGTTGAGCTATTTGCCATATGGACCAATGAAAGGCTTTAATATTTATACGTTCCACCACAGTTGTAAGGGCGAGAGACACCAGGGGAAATGCATCGCAGCTTTTTTGTAAGTAATATGCCCAATTCCCCTACAGAACTTTTATTGGTTGCGTGTTTTGCTTGCAAAATCCTATATAACGCTTGAAGTACATGGTGCTTTTAGTTTTATTATGGCACCATCTAATCGGTTACTTTTTTCCCCCTCTTAAATTCAATGTTCTTCTTACAGGTTACATTTCACATTTCATTGCCTGGCATGTGTGTAAATGGTGACAGATTACTGCCCGACTTACTGGAAGCTCACGCTGTCACTGACCCACACAAATTTCTTCGTTTTATGAAGAAAAGTGAGATATCAAGGAAAGCCCCCTATTCTGAGCACAGTCTAGTGGGTTTCTTTCCCTTTTCCCATGATCGCTCTCATCTCTCTGCTTGTAGTGCATGTATTTGGTTCAGCATTACCGTATGACTACCAGGTTTTTATCAGTTCCATGTGTTTCATGTGTGGTTGGGGACTAGGAGGGAAAGAATTGATCCCTATAGAAACAGCTCACTTCAATTCTCTCAAACACTTTAGCCAATCAGCCTCCCTGCTGCTCCCACTCTCTCCAATGATATTATTACAAGGGTTTCAGCAATATCTTCAGGAATGCTTGTAAACACACATCCGCAACACACTATTCCCTCATCTCTCCAGCACTGATGTGCAGAAGGTCATGCATGAACTAACAGGAAACTGAATTTGGATGCAGGATAATTTGCAACCTACTACTGTTATTTATTACGATTCAACAACTGCAAGAGTGAAAGAAAAAATGTGTTATGTGGAAATAATGTTTCCATTTCTTTCTTTCTTTTTTCTTTTTTTGTGCGACAGGGCAATATTTATGGGGAAAGGCCAAATAGCCAATGAATCCGTGAATTACTGTGGTGATGTAATGCTGACCTTTGGCCTGATTTTATATGTCATTTTTATGATTATAAGCATCCTGAATTAGCAGCTGCAAAAAGCATTGGGGAGGTGGTCATTTTAAAGATTAGCTTTAACCTTTGCAGATCATTTACGGTGTTCTGGTGATTTTTTTTTTTTTTTTTGTATGTAAAACTGTTGCATTTCATCAGAGATTTTGGTTCAGCTGTTGAAGCACACACCTGCTTTAACTAGCCATTTTGTGCCACTATTATAGTTCCAGACAGCTTTTTTTTTTCTTTTGTTGTATGATTTATGCTCTGACTAATCCATCACAATCAAAAGCTGGGAAAGATGTTTTCAGCACCATCGCACGCTGTCAAGGGCAGGGGTTGTGATTTAGGGCATGTGGATCTGAGGGCGCTGCGAAGAGAGGAAAGGATTCGAATCGAGCCCAGTTCGCTTTGACACGGGTCAGTGGAGAATGTGAAGGCTGTGGAGGAAGTGGAAAGATTTCATGGTTTTTCAAGGTTTATTTTTCTACTAGTCGGAGGCTGCAGGGTCGCTGGTTTGCAGGTTTCAATTGAACATGATGGATCAAACATCTTGGAAAATAAACACACACTCCCAGAAAGTCGCACTTTGTCATTCTCTTTATGCTCAGACTAATTCACTCCATCAGTTGTGCACATGTGAGCAAGGACACACACAGGAACACACATTCAATTACCACCATTGCTCACTGTGCAGTAACACTTCAGTTCCTCTGACACTGACTGTACTCTAAATAAACAGCCAGATGAAAGCTCAGGTCTTCGTCAGACATAGACCTGCTCTAATGAGCTGACCAGAGGTAATGGGTTGCTAATGAGTGCAACTTCAGTAAGTACTGGATTATTTTAAAAAGGAGAAAGTTCACTTTATTTATATCTGTATGGTGTCTGATTTTTGTTATAATTCGTAGATATGTTGTGTGAGAGAAGACATAAACGATAAAGATAAAATATAACACTAAAAGAGATTGAAATTAAATAAAAAAAGGTGACTTTTAAGATACAGTAAATAATAAATGTACTGCTATAAAGTTCCATGAAACTCAAACCATATTTGGTTGAAATCTGACTGAGCTAACCTCCAGGGTCATATCTTTCCAAGGCTGGAAGCAAGACTGCCCACTGGGAGATGGTTTTGGCCTCCCATGTACGGTCAACTTGGACAATCAGGAACAAACCTATCACAAGCACACATAAATGTGAACATGCAGCTTCATCCACAGCCAGGCGTATACTCTCTACATGCTTCTTTGCTGATAATAATTAAGTGAGAAGAAAAGGAAAGATGAAGAAAACATTGAGACCCCAGAAAAGATCATTCCAGTGATGGAAAGGGCCAGTCAAATACTACACAACACAGCCTTTGCCTATCTTTATTTTATCAAATAAAAAAACAAAGGATGAAATTGAATGATAATCCTTAATCCTTTACCAAAAATATCTATATACATTGCAATAACTGTGTTGACCCAATGGCCCATCTCTGTGCTTGCACGCTGTGAGCTCTTCCACTGGAAACTGCTGGATTTGGTGTCAGTTTTTGGATTTTATTACAAGTGGTGATAGTTTAAATAAAAGTTTGGCTAGTTTGAAGTTGATATTTGATTTCTGTGGAGGTTTGAAGTCAGTGATGAAAGAGCAGACACACAAACCGGCAGGTAGTCCAAGGGTTCAAAAAGAAATAACACTGAAGGGGAGATCGGCCAAATGTAAGTCATATATTGTTACATTGTTTATTTTTGTTTCCTGAGTTGCAGACTTTATATTCATGCCCCGAATGAGGAGAAACTAGGGTTAAGATCTGACTGATAAGAAATTAGATGAAATCAGACAGAGATCTATTAGGTGAGATATGATATGAGGCAGAGGAGAACATTAAAGGTGAAATCAAAGACTCGAGATATGTGAGAGCACATGCCAGTATTTAAAACGGTTCTGCAATTAGTATTAAGATCATAATTTTTAAAAGCAAAATTTAATGAATGTAAATGAAATTAAATAGGTAAAACTATTTATAAAAACATATAGCCGTAACATGTAAAATGCAGTGAATTTCTATGTGAAGCAAACTTGAAAATCAGAACAGCAAACTTGCTTAGTTTGATGCTAACTAACAGGGGCAGGACAAACAACGCGCTGATGTATGAGTTTATCATAAAAGTTAAAAAGTAAAACATCAGAGACATCTTTCAGTATTGTGCTGGAATTTGTTACACTGTACAGCTGTGCTTAATAAAGTGATGAATCACTGTGTATATGAAGTTTAAAGACAGTTTACAGAGAGATTTTCTTGCAGTCTAATAATAGCCAACCTAGTTTCAGTGTTTGGTTCTGCAGAGCCTTTTATCCTTTAGTCCTTTTATTTAACAAACTTTGTTTATTCAGAATGGTCCTGGTAATTGGGAGGTATGAATGTAATCACTTCCAGTGTTGTCACTAACAGATCTCACCAGTAATAACAGTAGATATAATTCGAATCAGCTGAACTACCCTACCTTCTTTACGGGCAGATGCCCAGTGTAACAGAGAGGACAAATGTGTCATTCAGTTGACACCAGCAAAATGAGAAATTCCTTATCTTGACCTCAAAAGCCTGCAAAGCCTCCACTCTAACACCTTTTGAGCAATGAAGGTTACAACAAAGATGAAGGTCATGAAATAAACCAAAACCCGGTGATTCTCTTTGATGTGTGTGTGAGGTGGGTGGACATGTGCCCATGTGCAGAGTGTCACGACTGTAATGACAGCTTGGCTAATACTGGACTGGTCTGAATTCTTGTCAGGTGTTAGATATTACACTCCCCCTCTATTTTACATCTCACAAGGTTTATAACACTTTCTGACACGTTCAGCTGCGTCTCCAAAGTACAGAAGATAAACTAGTGCCCACTACCCTTCCTTCTGCTTATAACGCGGGGCCGTCACGGCTGACACTTGCCCAGGAAG
The DNA here is from genome assembly GCF_057381915.1 of Diplotaxodon limnothrissa. Classification (NCBI taxonomy): domain Eukaryota; kingdom Metazoa; phylum Chordata; class Actinopteri; order Cichliformes; family Cichlidae; genus Diplotaxodon; species Diplotaxodon limnothrissa. The sequence goes on along the minus strand of NC_140599.1, from coordinate 29,325,006 downwards.
CGCTTAAAACAATTAGAACTCCCTGGAAAGCTGAAAACACTGCCTGCCAAGAAGAGAAAGAGATATAAAAGCACAGCTCCCTTTCTTAGATTAAAAACCTTAAATTAAATCAAGTGTGCCATCACTGTGTGCTGGGGAGGGCTCCTAATGGCAGGCTTCTCATTCTTTTATTTTATTAATTCCCTCTCCTTGCTCCTTGCCTCCATCTCATACTGTAACAGCCTCTCTGACTCATCTGCTGCAGTAGAGGAGGGATGGGAGGAAAAGCACCCAAGAGTGTAGGAGAGGGGGTGGGCACAGTGCCCGCCTGAGGCGGAGTGAGTCACGACGCACCGCAGGACCTATTCATCACAGTATGGCACTGGCACTGCCTGCACCTTGGCACTGTCTATCACAGCCAACCTGGGCAGCCATGAAAATTAGGCTGCTTTATCTCTGGGCTCTTATGTTATTGTTGCCTTTCAGCTCCCACGCCTGCAGTTGAGGATGAAAGGACACAAGCACAAGACCCTAGTCAGCTGACTATTTAATATCAGAATGATGGTAGTGGCTGTCTACGCTCTGCACCAAAAAAGGATGTGTTCTTACACCTTAAATTTGTCTGTCAGTGTAAATCACTCGGTCTCCAACATAATAGGACTCTTTCTTTTATCATACTGCCAGCTATCTACTATTGTTCTTGATCCAATTTGATATCATGTATGTTTGTTGCACATGGACAATTTACACAATATAAGACTGGCCTTAATTTCTTGAGCCTCATATTTGATGTTCACACCAACAGGTGTTGTCTGTGTAGCTGCACACATACACTGCAAGCATGTAATTTGAAATGTGATGTCATCAGAACCAGTCTGATGCCTCTGGATTGTGAGAGTACTGCTCTTACACTGTGAGAGTGACACATTTTATCTGATGTCGATGTGCCTGTTAGTGCAGAGATAAAAGTTTGAATAGAGGGTGAAAAACGCCTTAAAACTGCCTCAGGTATGTGACATCAAATCATTTCTCAGAGAAGACTTGAACACTAGAGGTTTCAGCTTCACATAGTTAATTCCCCCTACTATCTGGGCTGCTACAGTGAAATGTTGCCTTGCATGATTTAATCTTTTATGTCGAATCATTAAAACCACATGTAACACACAAATTAGAAAAGGATGAAACAAATAGAATACCAAGCCACAACAAAGAGGCGTGTAGTACCTGTCAGTCTATATAAAATGGGAATGGATGAGAAAAATACAGTGTAAACACATTTAAACAGCTTTCAGCCATATGAAAAGGAGACTGGAATGTACATGTGGATTTATACACAACATACAGTATATGTCTATATAGCTAACTACTATTGAATAGATTCAATTTTTACCCACAGAGGATCCAAGGGTGCTTTAAAGTGACTTGGGAAACAGATGTAACAGCTTCATCTAAAGCCTTAAACTCACTGGATGTCAGATGCTGAGGAAGAGATAGTGCTGAGCGATGAGACACCGAAGCCTTGTTGTATATTTTCTTTCCATACCAGTCCACTGTGTGTAAGCATGTATGTGCTACTCATTAGTTAGTGAAACCACATCTGTGTTTCCATCTAAACAATATCCTTGTAAAGAATTAAGTGAAATAGCTATCTTCTCCCATGAGGAATGATTGGAAAACGCAAGGTTTTTCAAATGTTTTTTTTCTACTGTTTTCACTCCTGAGCCGACCTGTGGGGTTCTTTTCTCACTGGAGAGGGGAAGAAGTGGCAGAGGCATGTTGATTTAATCTTACCTCTTCACCTGACATTGGTCATTTTGTTTATTCAAATCACATGTCGACCATATAATGTTACATTTATGTCTCTGCTTTCTGTTTTCTTTGATCGAGCTGTCGATGTCAATCTTCTCAGTTTATGTCAGACGAATCGTGCATCGCTTTTCAATCATCACCATTTGTTTCAGTCATCGATGCTAATTCAAACAGGACCGGATTTGTTTCAAAATCTGCCCCGTTTTACCCGTCTGATGTCCGTGTTCTGGGGATATTGTTTGCTCTCATTTTCCTCTTTAATGATCATTTCATGTAAACTCAGAAATGTGTTGACCATATGCTTCAACTTTGGGGTTTTGCTCCCCAAAGTTTTTTACTAATCCACTCATGACAGATGCACACGGACACACTGAGTCTCACTTTGTTCGATGACCAAAGAAGCCCTCGGGCTAGTTTCATTCATATAAAACTATGGACAGACATCATCGTTCTTTAGGGGACTCCGTGGCACATCGCCTTTACAAGTTGCTGAAAAACCCCTCTGTCTTGCTTGTTTTTTTCCATCATTCTTCATCTCTTAACACTGTACCACTGCCCACACCCTCGCTGGTGATGACAGGGCTGCCTACCCAAAGCCACTGTATTACTCACAGCTGAAAAAATGTTCGGACTGTGTTGCTTCAAATGCCCTCTCAGAGGAGCTCCCCTTCCTCTGAGCCTAACATCCTTGAATACCACATCCTCCTCTTCACCCCCATCTCCTTTATGCTGGTGTCTGGTCCACCTCCCTCACTTTAATCTTATAAAAGTGGATTTCTGATATAGCGAGTGAGAGGGCTTTTAAGTGGATGGTATTGAGGTTGGTATAGAGTGTGTATGATGGTTGAGAGGCAGGGGGCAAGCTAATGCAATGGGTAGAATAGAAGGCAGGTGGTTCCTGTAATGGCTTCTGCCCCTCCACCTCCTACTTGCACACACCCTCCATCCCCATAAGCCACTAATGAGTCTATATAGACACCCAGTTGTGGTGAAAATGAGAGCTGCACACAGAGAGAAGAGGTAGAAACTGCAGGTCTATTGTGCGCCACGGCACAGCCGGTCACTTACTGATATTGATTCGTATTCCAATTCATCTCAATTTGGCTCATGTGTAGTCACATCCAATTATGTTTCGTCCATCTTGAAAGCAGTTTCTTTCAGCACAGGCATCCGAAAGCAACTGTATGATGGGCTATGCAGCACGCACATAAAAAAATACAGTGTGCTTGGGGACTCGGGGCTGGACACAGTGCAGAAGTGTACGCCTTTATATGTGTACAATCCACTTTTCTCTGTCCAAATGCCTGAAATCCCTGGGGTGAGTGTGCTATACTCCCTTTGTTATAACATCTCCATTTGAGGAGAAGATGAATGCGTTCCCTTCTTCATTCCCCCCCCCCCCGCCTCTTTCGCTCCTGCGTCCCACCAGCTGAAAGCTGCTGTCTGGGTGGTAAAATCGTACGCACAATCCCAGGATACTCTGTGAGAAGGCTGTCATTTACGTGTGTTTTTTGCATGCTTGATGAATCATGTACACATACCGAACAGTAGTTCTAAGGAGCCAGCCCCTGTTTCTTATTATACTCAAGGATACACAGAGTGGGATTTCTCTCTTAATAACAGAGCCTCTTAAAGCAAAAGATGTGCAGGGATGTAAGTCCTCTATACTGACTTGCAGTTTCTTGTGTTTTACATAGAGAACAATGAGAGATTTTCTTTCTATGTAAAACAGTGTTTACTTTACTGAATACTTGACTAATCCTTTTTTACCACTTTGTTTCTATATCTGGCTGATTTCTTTTCCTTATTTATGTGACAGCAGCATTTGTATTAGCCTTTCAACAATGCAATCTTTCTATCATCATTTTTTATAATGTATTTTTAGGCCCTTTCACCTGACCATATAATAGTCTGCCAGCCTCCCAAAGAGGTTTATAATGGAAATAAGATGAGCAGAATAAAGCATCTGAATACATTTCTCTGTCACTCTTGTTTTGGCTTTTAGTGGGAATTTGAATTTATTGGCAGGGTACCCCTGGAGATGTAACATCTTATTTTAGAGGTGGTTCTATAGCTCTTTCTTCCTTTTTTTCCTAAACTAAGATCTATGGCACAGTAAAGTATGCAAAACCAAAGGTCACTGTGTCATTTGAGCTAAGATTGCCTCCTATCTGTAAAGGGTTTTGTTTTTGTGGTGGACTGCTACATTTGTAATTAGATTCAATGTTGAACTTTTGTGATGTTTTTCTATGCAAAACTAAGATCATACCGATCTCTGATACAGCCTGATAGAAAGAAAACAACACGTCTACCTCTTTGACAGAGTCTGCACCCCGATGTCTCCTTATGACTGATTTTCTTTTGTGCTAAAATGTAATAGAGAATGCACAAACGCAGCCTTGTTAGGATTGATGTTTTTTGAGGTTTCTTTTGTTTGTTTTTTCCATATGTAATGGCGTTTTTGAAACTACATGGCATTTGACGCCTTTAGGCATAAACAATGTTTTGCTCTGCACGTCACCAGTCGGCACTCACACTGTGAACAGAGAGGTTTTGAATCAAATAATGAAAGGAAAAATCCGTTCCAATTTGGATCAACTTTGACGAGAGAAACCGGGGATCTCTACTCCAAATAGGTTTTTCTCCTTTCCCTCTTTTATTGGTGTGATTTTGAAGAATGGGTGTCTCCCTTAAGATTATTCCCAAACGGATTTATCTTTCTAACCTGTTAAAGAAGGCTAATCTAATATAAGTCCTTTGTGTTGGGAAATGGTGCTTCATAATTCATAGCACTGTAAATCAAAAATACAAATGAGCCCATCCTCACCGACGACATTAGAGCGGAAGGCACAGACTTCAAGTCATTCATTCTTCTGTATAAAACATTGTTCTAATGTTATAAGTCTAGAAAACTTCAGAAATCATTGTACTTGCCGGCTTTTTTTGTTCAAGAAAGTCTGGAATGAATACTGCATAATTTATCCTGATCATCTGGGACTAATAAATGACACAGTTTAGAAGACCTTAGATGCTATGAACACGTGTAGGCTTGACCTGCACCATGTGACAGTCTATAAAAGTTTGGTGTGAGCCAGGTCTTGTAAAGTGTATTTTCAGAACAGGTAGAGACGTGACATTCACAGGTACTATAAGTTTCCATAGTAAATGTAGATCTAAATGTAGTAAATGTAGATCTAAAACCTGGAATTATGGGACAGGATGATGGTGATGGAAGTGGGGGAAAGGTATAGAGGTGTTAATGGACTGAATGTACAGATGGAACCAGATGAATCAAGTAGCTCTGGTGCTGGTGCAGAAACAAACATCTGTTCAAGTATGTTTTGAGTGTTGGAACAAAACTATCAAAGCATAACCAGTATGAAGACAATAACTGAAGATTAATGCATGTTGGGTCTTGGGTCTTGCTCACTTTATTGGCATATGAGGTGCAATCACAAGGCTTCTGGGAAAAAAACAAATTTGATTTAGATATGGCCAAACTGCAAGAAAAGTCCCAGTACAATTCCTGAACTGCTGCTATTTTAAAATTGCTCCAGGAAATTCCGTTATTCTTCACTTGCAAGCGCACATCTGCAATGCACTCTAGATCTACTGTGCCAAAAATGAAGAACCTCCAACTAATATTTGGGAAGAAGATGAAGTGAGGAGCAGATCAGCATCTGTTTCAAGTTTTAATAAGCAACATGCCTGCTCTTAAAGCCTACTGTACTTTAAAGGTTTGACCGTTTCTTTCAGTTTTCTTCCAGTCACTCACAGTAAGACTTTTCTACAGTTATAAATACACTTTTTGCATTCTCTACAATTCTATTTCTTGTTTGGATATAGGCGGTATACTGAATTAAACAATGTGGTGGCTTACTTTATTGCAGGTCAAAATAACTCACAGTAAGTATGTGAAATGTGCTTATGCATGCTTTGAAAAAATGTAACCCATACTGATTAGAGATTTGTCATTCATTTGACATCAGGTCATTTCATTTTCTTAATCCAATATTTTACTTAGGAAGGCTCTTAGTATTATTTAAATATATTCTCTCTGTGGACTCCACTGGGCCAGTGCTACTGTTTTAGCACTCTGGAGTAGTCTCTCTTATCTATAAGTGAATCTACATTTAACATTTACAAATACATCCACATACACAAACTTGTCTGAATTTAAGCTCCAAAGTCACTGTTCTTTTGATGACCCTGACCCTTGACCCTTGCCCATAAAGCAATTAGGAGAAGAATGATCTCCCTCCATGTGTCAATAATGCCTTCATTAATGCACATAAAAGACATGACAGCTTTTTTGTGCTTTGTATGTGTTGGCTCTGCTGTTTAATTAAGCGCTGTTTTTATAGAAAACACTCCAAACTGTAAATCATGACAGCATGGCGCTCTGGGAGACATTTGTTCACATTTCTAAGCATTGATTAAACTGTCCCAAAATGTGCTTCTTTCAACTTTACTCTTCCTCGTTTAACAGATGATAGAGCTACAACAGATACAGAGCACAAATGAGGAACAGCAGTGTAACACATGTGTGTCTCTCTTTATTTCCATCTCTGTATACACATGTGTAGAAGTGTTTCCGGGTGTGTTTATGTGCAAATGAGACTTTTGTGTAATTTGCTTAGTCAGTACTATCATTGCTACCTCTGTCCAAATTCCATAAACACACGTGCTTTGCACAGGGATACCCACAGCGTTGATGAAATAAACATCCTACACACTAACCATCACCTTTGGTTTCCACTGCAAACACACACATAAAAGATGTTTGACACTGTTGATGTGATGCTTCAGCAACATATGCATGAGTGGGGGCCAGTTCAAGTGGTTCGTGGTACATTTGCTCTCATAGATGTGACAAAGTAAAGCATCATATCTCACACACAGAGAGAGAAGCATAAAAATGGACTTACAAACACGTAGAGCTCCACTGACAGCCATGCTTTACAGTCAGCTAGAGAAAAGAGGGGTATGTCATTCTGGATGGTGTCCAGGTGTGCCTCTCCCTTTTCTGTCATTACAAGCCGGGCCTGTGGGGAGGACGGTTTACTGGGCTCCACTGAGTGATCTGACCCCATGATGAAACTGCTTCAGATCACTGCAAACAGCACACTGCTATAACTCAAATGCAGCCAGATACACCAAAAGTAAAGAACGCATTCATTATTCACATTGTGTTTCAATATAAGGTGTTACACTATGTCCACGTAACAGTGATGACATGTTTATTTCGTTTGCCAGCTTTCTTACTTTGATTGATGAACTCGTTCCTGAACTCTACTTTCCAAAGAGCTGAAGGGACTGGAGCTTGGAGATTGGCTGCATTTTACCCAAGTACTGGTCAATTATAGCTAATAGTTATATAGTTATATGAACCATATGGACCATGCAGACACTTTGGGGAGAGTTTATAGCCTGGGATTACTTGTACATTGCCGGATCAGTCATGTTTTCAGGCGGTCCCTCCTGGGAGACATTTGGTTTTCTTTTTTGACAAATGATGAAACTTGATTTTAAAAAACAAACTAGAGAGAGATGTGACTATTGGAGCAGCTGAACAGCATTTCTGATTATTTATTGGAAGATTAATGCTCCTTAAATGAAATACACATGAACAGTATATCACTGGGAAGTCAACAATAACAATAGCTGAAGACTTCTGATTGAGTTTACTCGTATCCGTGACTCCTTGCCCTCACTTACATGCAGATAGCTTTGCATAGTGCTTTCTGGTCAGACTATTTATCTTTAAACACTACCAGCACTTCAATCAGCCACACCTCAATAAATCTACGCGAGTGAATCTTGCACAGTTGTGACACTATCATGTTGACTAAATCTATGCTGCCATTCCCACTGAAAATCGGCACCTCCTCTTTGGATCACTGCAGCTTATCGCATGCTGTTTTGATTTTCCAGAATCAAGTTTCTTCAGTTCCCAACTACCCTTTCTGTAAATCAGTACAAAGATCCAGATGTAATTGTAGTAGTCCATGAAATTGTCAAGCTCAGTTTTCAAGCCCACATATTTGTGGGGTCCAAACAGCCTTTGAACATAAAAGAATTAAATTTCACAGCTGTATGATACTCACACTAAACCTACTGAAGAAGACAATATAATATAGTCATAGCTGTGATATAAGTGATCCCAGAATAAACCAAGTGGGAGCTTCTGGGGTGCTCTGGGCCACTTGGCACCAGCAAACAGCATCCAAAAAAACAAAAACGGCATCTTTAAATCTCTTTGTCTGCCCTTGTATTAAGGTTTGATTATGGCTTTGTCAAAAAGTAGGAGTCATAGTATTAGTATTTCTCTGGATATGCTCTGTCTGGCAGGTGATGGGTCAGAAAACCAAGCAAGGCTGAGAAACCATTAAGCAAGTTTAAGGCTGTAGGTGCCCCATCCCATGCCTATCAGACACGCTGGATGTATAATCCACTCTGATAGCCGGAGGTCCAGTCTAAATCGGTTTTCTCACTCCACCAGCAGACGGGTGAGGTTAGATTGCGTCTGGGTCCCAGGAAACAGTGTAATAACCCACAGACTGAGCAACAACGCCGCCCAGTAAACATAAACACTGCAGCAGGCTGGAGCTGGACATGTCGTCAGGCACTGCAATGAACTGTTGGGCTTTGACTGATAACCTATTGTGCAGTTTTAGAGATGAGTACAGTGTGTAAGCAACGCAACATGTGTTCAGCCTCATATCACTTGTAATTGATTTGCAATGGCTGTGTGAGCTTTCTAGCTTATTGACAGTGAAGGATTACTCCCCCCCCCCCCCCCCCCCACACACACACACACACACACACACACACACTCACACACACAACATATGGTTTGTGAAGCCATGCGGCAATACATGCAACTTTTCCCATTTCTAATAAGTCTCTAGTAAGCGACGAGATGTTTCATATGAAGTGCCTCACTTGTTATGTCATTTAAGTCGTTCTCTATTAAATGAGTTTTCTTGCTCTGGTTCACTGTTGAGGGATCTGAAGTTGTGTAAACACACCACAGCCGCGTCTTCTGACATGGGAGAAATTGGAGGGAAGCAGACACGGCTTATGGTAATGTTGAATTCCTGCTTTGGTGACAGCTACATGCATGGTTACCCCTCATCACTCAGAGGGCTGTTCCTGGGTGTGTTTGACAAGATGGCTGCCTCCATTATTCGAAGACTAAACAACAAATGAATTATAAAAAAGTTTCAATTAAAGTTAAATCAAACGAAAGTGAAAATTGAATCTTCAAGCCTCTTTATGCAGGCATCTTTTTTAAATGTGACCACTTTTTTGACAGGAAAAGGCCCTTGAAGTTGCAGTTTAGCTGTATTTAAAGTGTAATTTTTAGGAGACGGGAATGGCTTACTGCATGGGTCATCTCAGAGTATGAAAAGTAACTAGTGTTGTTTTAGTAGAACATGATAGCTCTAAGGCCCTTGCTTAATTTCCTTGGGGGCAGCAATACTTCAAAGCTGCTTATTTGTGTATCTGTGGCTTCATGATAGTTAATGTTTGTAGCCATGATCTCTACCTTTGGGCCTACACATCACTTTTAGCCCCTCTTACTCATCATTTTTCATTATTATCATTACTTGCGTATTTTAGTAGGTGCCATGGGAATAATACCAGTGATTGGTTTATTTTAAAACTAGTCTTTCCATATACGTCTTAAGGCTATGCCATGATTAGAAACAAGCTTTAGTGATGTTGACATATGGGAAGCATCAACTCTCCAAGTTTTCACTTCCTTCCTCTTTATTTTCTCTACCTTGATGAAGAACCACTGGCTATGTCTATTCTTCAACGTCCTCGCCCATTAAAAAGGTCACTAAGGTCATTACAGGGGCTGCTTGAGGGCCAGAGGCAGACACTGGACCAATGGTCACGTAACAGGATATGGCTTAGAAATGTAAAAAGGAGCTTTACCTGTATTTGTACTTCATCTCTACAAGGAAGCAAAGGCTCAGCGGTAATGGCTTGTTTACACTGTTTGTATAGCACTGATCCTTTGGGTCGTGTAATTGGCTTCCAACACAATCAATCAAGGAATCAATCAGAGCACTGTGGTTAAAGTAAACATATTAATTGTTAGAGATTTCTGCTGTTCTGATGCCCAAAGGGGAAAAAAATATCAGCTTTGAATGAAACAATATGATTTCTCTGGCTGAAGGTAACATTGCTGTCATTAAAGAAGAATTGATAAAGTTAATAAAACAAATAAACATCATTAAAGGCAATATTGCAATGCAGAGAACAATGATTGAGGTTTGTCCTTCATCCATGTAAGGAGGAAATGACAGAATATGATTACCTTGCTCCCAGGGGGACTTTCAGTAGTGAAGTATCTGTTTCAGTAAACTAGAAGGCCATTTCACATGCTCACGTCCTCATGTTTTGAATTTTTCATCCAGAGATTGCCTCTGTTCTTGGAAAAAGTTTATAAAAGTAGACTAAAATTTAGCTCACATTCTTGGCGAACATTTTGGGAGTTGAAAAGCAGAAGTATTTATTGATTGTAAATGAGAAAACATTGAAAAAAGCTCTTCCCTTCTCTTTGACATGTTCAGTTTCCTGTAGACAGACAGGTCATAGGATACAAACCAACAAATGTAAAGCCAAAAGAAGGAAATAGCTAGAAACTGGATTTTTTTGCCATATTTGTTGCTCATCCTTTGAAAAGCAATGCCGATCTATGAGCGATCCACTAGCTCTCCCTGTAAATATATCCATTTTCATTTGTGGTTTAAAGTGGCAGATCTTTACAAATTGGAGATGAATTACTGTGACATTTAGGCAAATGTCACAGCAATTCACTACAAAGGCCTAAATAACAGTAAACAGAGCAGTGTAAAAAGTTCTTTCTTAATCATGCATTGTTCTGTAAGCTATGTAATGACAGAATGATTGTTTGTTTGCAGTGTTATAACCACCATCCTGTCTCCTTCTCTCCATCCACTGAGGTTTAACTCAGCCAACTCGAACTCCAGAGTGGCCACATAAAAATATTTGTATGCCTCAAATTGCAATCTACCTCTCAATCCTTGTCACAGTTTTTTGTTTTTAAACGAGTGACAGCTGAGAGTTGAGACTGCAGCTGCCCTGGTGGTCTTTAATCCTCTAATTGTACCTTACCTCGCCGTACTGTGCCATTCCTCCAATTGTTAGTGTATTTGCAGCCCAATCACTGTTGCCATAGATGATAACATGTTGTGCAGCAATAAAACAAGCACTTTTCATAATGGAGACACAAGCAGTTTGACCTTACAAGCTGAGCTGAATGTTGCATGGCAGCTCTGCTCAGTCAAAATGCTGTACTTTATAAGGGTTTTTTCTCTCAAGGGTTACACTTATCCCAGCTCCATTGGAGTTGAAAGGACACCTTATAAAGTCAGGCTAAAGATTAAGTAGCTCTTGCTTCATTACAGTGCAGAGACAGACCACTTCAGTCATTAGACAGAGTCCTGCACTACTGTAACCGCACACTGGCTCCGCTCACACACACCTCCTAATGGGTTTCCCAGAGTGGCCCCTGGCTGGCCCAAAATCTTGTAATAAGAGGTTTGGATTTTAAAATAAAACAGACATGCCATACCTGCAGGTGGGCGTATTGTTGTACAGTGCAGCAGAACAACAATACGAATCTCTTAGTAAAGCTATAATGAAGTCCAGTGACACTGAACGTGCATGCATGGGAGTATCAGGATGTTTCTCAAATGTTGCCTGTGAGAACTTATTCCTGGTGTCTCTCCAGCAAACCTCTCCTGTTTTTTCACCCCCACATGCATTTTGTTTCACTCCCTTCTTCTTGGATTTCTATATCTCAAACATGTTCAGTTGCAAGGCTAAGAGTTCGATCTGATCTATCCTTTTTTTTAAACCACAGGGGTAGTGACATGGACAACAGGCCTGTGCCACAGAGAGGGATTAAACCCTGTCATCGCCCTCTCCTCCCCCTTAGTTTAACATACTCTATCACATTGACAGCAGGTCCCAGTCTTCCCAAACTAAAGCCAAACACATGGCAAACTGCAGAGAGACAGACAGGTAACCCCTTTTTGAAATGCAGCACATGTTATTTTGGTTACAAGCTGCAGTGTTCAGCTGTCTGCATCCCTACCTAAATATATTGGATTTTTCTTTATTGGACTCTTTTCTGTGTCTGTGCATGGAAAGCATTGACCTCTCATCAAACTACCTCATAAATTAAAGTGTTCCCTTCAAGATCACAAGCAAACTTGAAGGCCATACCACTGTTCAACAAAGGAATTTATTAAAATCACTTCTATAAAAAAGGCTTAATCAAAATGTACCACAACAATGCCAAAGGTCTTTTCATGTGACCCATGGCTGCAAACTTTTGAGTCCTGTCCTGAAACTTAGGGTGCCATACTTTCAGATCTCTCATGTGCCACAAGTTTTGTCTGTAATTCTTTCTTTTAATATGTTTTCATAAGGTTCAGTATTAGAGTACAGTAACTGCACCATGGCACCAAGACACTGACATTTACCATGTGTGCACATATATTGATGTGGATCAAAGAGATCTGACGGTACCAAAGAGCTGCATAGAGACTGACTTCCATCTAAAATAATTAAAAGCACAATGAATTTTAAAGGTTTAATTCTTTGGCAATAGATGTTAACATAGCTACAGCTCAGTCCACATCAAAAGTTTACTCTCAAAATAGTTCCTAGTGTTATTTTAGCTAACAAAAAGGATGTTTTTGGAAAGTGTTTTAGTGCTGGCGTCCATTATGGGAAGTTCTCTCTAACAGCTGATTTCTCAATCCCTCTCTTACTTCACCTCAACATTTGGATCGTAAAATTGTTCAGTGATGTTGACCTTGTCTCAGATACAAATTTTCCCAAACTAAATCCAAGAAATACTTGCATTCAAAGAGGCTAAATGACGAAAAAGATGCAGTCAAGTCAAAAAGCTTTGGATCTTAACTGTTGTAACTTTAAATCCTGAGGGAGTAAAGAAAGAAAGAAAGAAAGAAAGAAAGAAAGAAAGAAAGAAAGAAAGAAAGAAAGAAAGAAAGAAAGAATGGAAGGTTTATTTTGGATAGAGATCCAGCATTATAATGAGCGCAATGTGTTCAATCAGTATTTGAGGCATCATGTCAATAGTTTCAGGATGGAGGGGGGGGGGGGATGAGGGGGAGAACAGAGAGAAATATTAATGTGGGAAAGAGTAGAGAGGAAAATAAAAACCAGTGCTACTCATTCATGTCTCCAGCTCTCACCCTACTGTTTAAATGCCACATTGCCTTCAAAAAGCATCCACCCACCGCCTGAGCAAAGGCAATATCAGCTGTAGCCGAGCATAAATGATTATCATGAGAAACTTCTTGGATAAAACATTCCACTGCGAAGCGAGGCAACAACCCCATCCTGTGAAACAGTTTTTAATGAAAGCAAAAGGCCACAAATTTATTCCCCAACCCTTACAATCTGATTCTGCAGGCCAGCGAGCATCTCATACCACCTTTTAAACACTTTTCAGGGTCACAAGAAAAATCGGATCCTGAAGTGAAGGGTCTCCTCTGTGGGGGTGAAGGTATGAATTTGACATGAAGCAGGTTTGGTCCTTAGCTGAGGTTTAACACAGTTGTAACCACTGGCTGCATGTTGGTCTGTCTGCCACGTTTTATAAGGCAATTATATAAACTTAGCATTAAAAGGGAAAACAGTACGCTTTCTGCTCCATGTTGGCTGTCTGGAAATTTCTGTGGCTTTCATAAAGTGGCTAAATGCTGAAATATTTCTCAGAAGAGAGATGCTTCTGACATCATAAAATCCACTACAACATGCATTTTTCATTATTCATGTTGCAGAATAGTTTTTAATATATGTATAACATTTGGTAACACTTTCCCTGATGTATATTTTGTGCTTTGGGCTAAAAACATTTTACCAATCAGCTTTTCTTATCCTCTAATCACATTGCTGACTTTTCAATTATATGTAAATATTTACTCCTAAAAAATGCTTTATACTGTAAATATAGCATTTATAGCCCACCCACCCCCCAACTCCACCCATGAATGAATGAGATAAGCAGAAGAAAATGGACTAATTGATGCATTTTTATCATCTGCTTCTCATTCTCTTCGCTTTTCTATTTACTTCAAATTGTCTGAAAAAAGAATAAATGTTTTTTAAAAAAACAGATAAAAATCAATCATTGTAGTTTTACCAAAAAATGTCTAAACTTAACTTTCATCTTAACATAGAAAAAGCTACACCAAATATCAACATGGATGTCTCAACAAAGGACAAAAAAGAAACAGACAGAGAAAACCTAATAGAATAAAAATACAAACATACTCACGATTAATTTATTAAGACAAACACATTTCAAAATAAAGTCGTGCTTAATCCAGAAATTAAAAAACAAACTGTACCCCAACCTACAAGTTTCATAACTTTTAATGAGTATATCCAAGCTCTGAGAGAACAGCTTTACTGAATTAATTAGAATTGGTGTCTTTACCTAATTTTTACCAAAGTGCTTTTAACTCAGGACCTACAGTGTCAAATTTCTGTGCTTTTCCTGTCAGGTCTACCATGACCATGCCGTCCAACTTGTGTGGTATACCAACTACATATTTCCTTTGAAAAACAACCAGTGAATATATTCAGTATTACAGATCCAAAGCTGGGCAAAATGTCAAAACCAATTAGCGGTGCATAAATGCATCTGCTGAGAAATAATTGTGATTCAAACCATAAGTCGAAGTAAATGCAAGCTTTAATTGTCTCTATAAATAATACTGCAAAAATACAGCAAAGTGACTGAATATCAAGAGTGCGTGTACATTTTCTTTATGAGAAAGATCAAGCCTGTTAGGAGGCAACAGGTAGCATATATTGACTTTCCTCTCTGACTGCTCTCCTGCTATTGCTGAATTGTAACCGATTCTTGCTTGCTGATACTGACTCTGTTAGGGCAGCGTGCTCCGCTTCTCCTCCCTGCTGGAAGCACTCCTCCTATTGATCTCATTCTTTAAGTGTTACCATAAATTCCCTCCACATTAGTTTAAACTGGATAGCCTTTCGTCCACCCCATGATTCATCCAGACAGTTATCAACAAAGAAAGAAGCATCCTTTATATGCCATCTTCTGAAACTGCTGTTCATCCCTACACTCTTGTGTTCCCCCTCCTCTTACATTACCCTCCATCAGCCACCTCTACTCCTCTCACTTTCCTCTGCTTAAGTGTTATCTTTCCTGGATTCGTGCAATACAAAGAGCAGACGATATTGAATTTACCCCTAATATGCTTTTGATCCATTTTATCTGCGTCACTTGCTTGTTAGATGTGTGGCCACTATCTATGTTGTTGATATCTGAGATGCATTCAGTGTACTTAAATTTTTTTTATAATTCTTCAAGAAAAACAGCAGATTTATAGAAAACAAGCTCTGACAGATAAGTTTCCCATGAAACCAAAGTACCCCTCTTGGACAGGCTGTTTAATGGACTACAGATGAGCTTCAGTAATGCACACACATACACAAGCTGGGTGACATTGCAGATACATTTTGCAGTTTACGACCCAGCTTGGATGCCGATGCCTCATATGTGTGGAACAAAAGTCAGTTAAGTTTTTTTCCTGCTTATCAATTTGCCTTATTGGCCCAAAATCCATGCTATTTAAACAAATACAAAACATAGTTTTAAATTTCTGTTTGACCAACACGAAGAGAAGCAGAGTCAGCAACAAACACCAACGAAACAGAGCAATCCAAATGGTGTCAGATATCATTACTTGCTCCTGTTACATATCCGACAATTACCTAGTCCTTTGCCAGTTCTACAGCTTCTCAGATGTCGTTGAATCACAGAGCCCTGGTTTTAATTCCCCAGATCTGCATTTCTGAAAATCTCCTTGAATTATTTGCCCTGAGTGTTCAGCGTTCCTGAAGTGTGAACCACTGGATTCACAAATCATTCCTGGGTGAAGCCATATGTGAGGGTTTAAATGTAAAGACGGCAATAATAATGCTGGTCTGGAGCCAGGTTCTGCAACAGAGGAGCTGTTAAAGGGATTTCTACACTAGGTACCTGAGTGAGGGTTTCAGTAAGTGTTATTCCCAGCAGGTATTTCAGTGCCAAACTCTTGGAAGAAAAATCCTTTTGGTCCACTTTATAAAAAAAATAAAATAATCCGAGGTAATTTTAAGGTCTTCATACAGATGTCATTCTGAGATAACATGCTAGCATGCATCTTATAGATATGTTTGTTATGCATGTGCACTAAAACGCTAAACTTCAGAGCACTAAATTGGATTTGAGAGATCAAAGTAGTAATTTAATCTTAGCTTTTCAAGCACGCTGCAATTTGTGCAGGAAGTTTTGATTAAAAAGCATGCACATCAGTGTGAGGAGTGTTGCCCACCTCCATGGCAGACAGTTAGCTGATTAATACCCCAGAGAAGCCAATAACATTGGCCAGCCCATTAGGCCTTCTGCACTGCTTTTGAAGAAGACAAGTAGTGAGTGGGTTAGAAAGAAAAAGGGGACAGTGTGCTACAATATATCAGCCCCATCCAACACACACATAACAATACAATTAACTCCAATGGTCTCTTGTACATGAATGGTAGTAATGGACTGAAACACTAGTGGGCCTTTTGTATTCTTTCACACCACATAAACCTCATCACCAGTTAAAAAAAGTAAAACAAATACATCTCCAATCCACTTGTATTATATTATATGGAATCTGTTTGCTTTTCGTTCTTTGCTTTGTTTTATGTTATTGGATTTTCAGCTGCTCCCTTTAGGGGTCGCCACTGCCAATCACCTGCCTCCTTCTCACCCTATCAATAACATCCTCTTCTGTCACACCAACGCTCTGCATGTCCCCCTTCACTATATCCATGAATCTTCTCTGTGGTCTTCCCCTTTTCCTCTTGCTTGGCAGCTCTATATTCAGTATCTTTTGTCAAGTATATTCACTATTTCTCCTCTGCACATGTCCAAAGCATCTCAGCCTCTTTAACTTTGTCTCCAAACCGCTTAACCTATTTTCATTATTTCAACTAACATATTATATACAATAACAGAAATACCAGCAGTAAATCCTCACATTAAAGGTGCTAATATTTATCACTTGACCGGCTAAACTATTAATTTGCTTTTTAGCTTTTATTTTAGCTTGGTTTACGTCAGTCACTGCGATGGTAAATTCTTTTTTTTTTTATTTGAGCTTAAGGTTAAATGGCATTTAAGTTCGTGATTATCATAATTTCACTTTTATTTTTAACTGAGTGCTTCCATTGCATTTTTTTAAACTACATTTTAAATACTTGCATTAAAACAGATCACTAAATTGGTAAGGATTACCTTTAAATGTATTAATGTGGGAAGTTTTAAGTAAAATGATATGTGTCTGGAGCTTAATGTTCATTTAAATGATGCTCATTAGAATTTTTGCAGTCTCAAAGATATCCAACAGAGACCTCAAAGACTTTGTTGGTTTTAAGCATTGGCACTGCAAACTAGCCCATTAAACCCCAGGAGGATTCAACCCTGTAATCTCCTAGTCTGGATCCCAAGCCTAGATGACTGGGGAGGGTTGGTTCAGTAAGGGCACAAAATCTTGGCTGAATCAAACAGATGTTTGAATGAGATTTCTACACTGGCTCAGTTGGGACCAGGGTCAACAATGAAAGCCTCCAGTGCAGTTGTCCAGCAGTGTGCCAGTGGAAATTTGTGGAAAGGGTGGGAGGAAGCAAGACAAAAGGAAAGGCAGGAGTTTGGTGGTAAGAGTACGGATTTTAAATATATCCATGGATACAACAAAAGGGATAGAGTTGGCTTATTTAATGGAGAGAAGTGTGATGTGTGCAGAAGACCAGTTGGATGGTTTGAGCATGTGCAGAAGAGGGACAGGGGCTGTATTGGACAAAGGGTTTTTAACATAGAGCTGCCAGGCCCCAGGAGAGAAGAGAAGGACCACAGAGAAGAGTCACTGATGTAGGGAAGGAGGACATGCAGAGGATTTATGTGACAGAGAGGATGCTAGAGGTAGGATGACACGGGGAGGAGATGAGCCACTGTGACGACTCCTGAAGGCAGCAGCCAAAAAAAGAAGACTGCAAACTAATCCATTTCATTAAACTGTTTTTTTTCCTGAAAACATATTTTTCTGGTAGCCTGAAAAATAGAACAAACTACCTCCAAATAAACATTTAACTGTTGGTTCCTGTTTAAAATACCAACATGACAATCATACAGTTTATTAACATGAAGTGTGTAAGAAAGGAGCGTGCCACATGCCAAATGACCTCATGTCTCAAAGCTCCAAGCAGCCACCAGCCCAGTGCTGCTGTGCGACATATCCACCTCATTTGCTACATTAATCCAGTCTTCTGCTGGTGCCTCTGCGTATATGCATCTTTTCCATTATCCGGATGATTTACTTTTCAGGATCAGTGTGCTCGAGATCCACTTGAATATCCTCTGAGGTGGAAGAAAGAGTTTGAGTCGCAATTCCCAAGTGTTGCATGTGAGGGTTTGACATCTACAGTACGGAGTATAAAGAGGAAGCAGATTGACTCATGCTGCACTAATCGAGGGTCACCAGCTTCCTATGATGTGATCCAGGAATTAAATGTCAATGAGTTTTTAATCTATGTGATTCTGCATTGAGGTGTTGCTGGTTAAGGTCGCACTGAGTGTAATGATGTGTTAAGTTCAGCGTAATGAGTTTTTCGTGTGCTGTTCTTGCACTGTTTGTCTTAGAACTGCATTTATTATTGGAAACATTATTTCTGTCTTTATTAATAACGCTGGAATAACTGCTTAATTTGTTAGCTGCCATTCTTGGCATCATGCAAGAGGTCAAGATATAATCACTTCACTTGTTCCATCGAGTAGACTAAACACGCCACCATTTTTATGAGCTTAATCAAGAATATGCGGCACAGAGCCACTCCAACCCCCGTTATGTCTCCGTCAAATGAATTCTTTATATTGACATGATAACACATCTAAGGAGAAGGTTTTTTATAGTATTTTATACACTTAGACTAAATCAAGTTCTTGGTCTTCGTCTGTAAATTGTAGGCTGTTTTATTGAGAAAGACAAGGTTGGTGGTCCATTTGAAACATAAAAGAAAGGTCTGACAGCTACCTCAATCCACCCTGCACGCACACACACACACACACACACACACACACACACACACACACACACACACACACACACACACACACACACACACACAAGCCCACTTAGAGTCCAGCGTCTGACCCCGTTCACCAGCATCTCCATTAACCAGAACAGTGTGATTTCATTACATGGGGTTTAATTGTGTTCCCTGCATCTCAACATGCTCCAGTAGAAACAGTGGCGTGAGGGCGGCTGGTGGAAACAGAAGAAGAGAATGGCTGTAGGGATACAGGGCAGGGAGGATGTCAAAGCTTTTATTCACAAGCTTTTAAAAAGCTCTCTATTCCACACCGCTGCATTTCCCCCTCTGCAGGGCAGAGAGCACATCTGCACTGAGAAAATAACCTCCAGCCTCCGTGCCGCCTCGCAAACAAGCCACAATAACAAGATGCGGATGGGTTTCTGCACTGCAGCCCCAATGAGACACGCTGCATTTTCCAATTTTGTGACAAAGGAGAAAGAGGTGACTGTGTTCATCAACTCATGCCGCTTTGTGCTTTTTATTCTGATGGAGTGAAATTAAAGATAGCTCTATGAATGCGGAAACACTTACCAGGACCACACAAGTACAAGGTTTGAGAAACCGAACGAGTGAAAGTACTTCAAAATAAAGATAAGAAGAGCAAAGGTTCTACAAACTAATTTAAAAAAAATAGCTATGGGCTTTATCAGCCTTTCACACAACTTCCTCTAAAACGCTTCATTGTGTCCTGTTTTCTCCTGACAGCTGGTGCCTATTTACAACTACCGTGTAATCACTTTTGGCAGTTTCAAAATAAAAGCAGTGGGAGCAAGACATGGGAGAGACCTCGCGTTTTGCTAGAGAAGGAACAGGCCCCACTGGGAATAAAATTAAGGGATTTCTGGGCTGGTTTGTGGTTGACACCTGACATGGTTCACTTTCTTTTTCCTCCAACTGGAGTTGAAACACCTGCTGTGGCTTTCTGCCGTTTCGTTCCCATGTCAATTCATCCAGATGCCTACCGCTGATTCAGCTATCACAACACAGCACACAGACGGTCAGGTTGTGTCTGCTAATTTAATGTCATATAAGTTTCACAGGGCAAGACCTTACATCTGTGCGTGCTCACATCTTTGATACCACATATTTACCCAGTGTGGGACTGCTTGTGTGCAGCAGCATGTCTTAAAGCTGAAATACTTCGTCTTGAACTAGTTTTGTGTTTCAACCGCCTTTTTTTTTGACATACCAACATTACTAAGAATATGCACGTAGTATAGACCATGGCTAACTTAAACATTCAAACGGTACCTCGCTAACTTTACCATTTTGCTCCTAGTGGCCAACTGTCATGTTCTTTCTAACCTTTGCAAACATATATAAAAATTGTAGCATTGCTCCAGGTCCCTGTTAAACTCCCTACCTTTGGCACGCTAATTGGTGGCACCTGGAAGCCACTTTGAGACAATGCAGAACTACCACACAAGTTAAATGATCCACCCCTGTAGGAGGAAGAACAAGATGAGAAACAGGTGTGACCAATAAAAAAGCGAGAAGATTTTAAAACAACGGTGTAGGAGACAATATAGAAATAATCAAAGACTTCTTTGCGAAGTGGCAGCAAATAAAGATAATATCTGTATATCCTAACAGAATAACAGAAACTGTTCTTTCAATTAGGCTGCTACAGTAAATACTTCTCCATGCAGCTGTTTGTGGTATCACAAACTGTTCCCTGATCTGCGGTAACAGACGAATCTACCTCCAAACCAGTTGAAAGGCTTGTGGTTAGCCGATGGCTTTGAGTGCACCTAATGCCAACCTAATGCCGTAAATGTTTTCAACCAGATTTTATGATTCGGAAACTATTCCTGTGAAATTACATCCATGCAAGTTCAAAGTCTTTTACCTTTAAAGAGAGACGGCATGGGCTTTTATTGCACCTAATATGGTGTTAAACTAAGGCAATAATGAAACCATTACAGATGACCATCTATTTTCACATTTCTTTTAAACATCTTATTGCTTGTAACCGTAGATGCATTAAAGACCTCCATGAGTGGAAGGAATCTATCAAACCTTTCCAAAAAATTAAGACATTTGTGGAGAGTTCAGTTTTTGTCAGATGAAAATTATATTTGGTTTTAAAGATAGACAGATCAAAGAGTTTGCTTTCACTTTGTTTCTACAGTAGAGATGTAGTTAAATGAGGAGTAAAGCCCAGTTGCAACATCACAGTGAGAAAAGCTTCTATTCATTTTTCACCTATCCATCTAACTTTTTTATTGAAAATAAAATGTTTCTACTAAAGATCGACACTATTTATGGAAACTGTATCACATCATCACCACTCATATAACAAAGCTGCTGCCCCATTATATAATTCTCACTGTTTAATTTACAAGTGGCTGTGACTTGATGAAAAGTGTCAGCGGATGGATGAAGGTGAAGACGAGCCTGCCAAAGGCTCCATGCAGAGGAGAGCATCTGCTGTCTGTAAGCTGCAAACTCCATCAGCCATAATGACAGCAGTGGACACAGAAACCTTTGAACCGACAATGCTGCACATGATCATAGCGACCACTACATGGAGAAAACTGGTCATAGCATAAATAACATACAACCAACGAGTGACAACAGCGACAGCCGAGATCCTTGACTATGTTTTAATTGAACTGTTTGTTCTGACGTTGGATTTAAATGGATTTAGACTTTGGTTTTAGACAGTTAAAATTTACTGCTTCAAATCCTCAGTGACCTTTTACTGTTTTAAATCGTATGCCTGAAGAATTCTAATTATAGGACCACAGTAATGCAAACAACTAAATGATGCCAAATAGAAAGTGCAGTTTATATAAGTAACATTCTTAACTTTGCTATCACCAAGCTCATTACAGACAGAAATAGAGAACTCTATGGTCTACAGAGGCTTTCATCCAAACCCATTAATGCACTGTTTGCATTTATATGTAATCTCACAACAGAGAAGGCGAGCTATCTAACATCGTGATCTATCTGACTGATGTCTTTAGGCCGGCGTTCATAATGAACATGTCCACTCTCCAGGATGGCCCTGCGGGCAGGAACTCAGGTCTTTGTTTTTGATCTTCCCCAGGCTGTCTGTTGCATTAACTTACTTCTTTCACCAGATGCACTCATAGATGAGTCGCATCATTTTTCATGTTGAGCAGTGGCTCTGTGAGGCTTATTGTCAAATCTGGCCCTCCAGCCCTTGCTGTCCAATGTAATTCTTTAGTACATTAAGCCACCCATCTCCACACAGACACATTTAAAGCCAGACAGTAACATATTGCTGTTATCATGATGTTGTGCATTAGTGGGGCATTATTTTGCCCTTAGCACATAATGTTGCTGTAGTTGGTGTTGAATATATATTAAGTTTAAATGGTTGGCAATATGAGGTGGACGGCTTTTTTAGGATGCTGTTGGAACAAACAAACCCCATGATTAAAATGCTCCTTGTTCCAGTAAGAGTGATCTTCCAGTTTCAAACCATGTCACAGTCTGCAAGTTGGAACCAATACGATCTATGTCAGGCTATATGTCACTGGTTTAATGCATGTCAGAATGTGTGAGCAGCCTTCAAATCAAATAACAGGCTCTGGCAGTAGTGGCACTTCTTTGTTTCTGTGTGCATAAATGCATAAAATGCAGTTGTATTGTGAGAATTTGATTTTTTACCTCTGCCATTTCAGCCTAAATTAAATGTGTTCATGAATGTGTTAACTTTTGCTTGACTTTAATACTATTCTTACCTACATACCATCCAGATTTTAAACTGAATACTCTGCTGATACTGATGTTTGTTGAACCTTACACAGAATTAGTTCATTGTCACCTTGATGACCTTCTTTGAAGTAAATTTCTGTGGCCCACAAAACCTATATTGTTGCAGGTTTGAGAATGTGTGCCAATACCACTAGTGCTATAAAGCTAACAAGTGCTCATTTAGTTACTCTCCTCGTAGCACTTAGTGCAATAATTCTGTTTTAATGACTCTCACTAAGCACAATTTACAGTTTTTCTCAAATGCTAAAACACATGTCACAAACGTTACCACCAGGTCCCCCAATGTCCAAACACAACACCCTTCTCTAAAGCTACATAAACACAACCACACCTTCCCACTGCAAAACTCAAACTCCCACACCAAGAGAGCAGCTCGAAGCTGTCAAAACTGTAAACACTATACACAGCATTACACACTACAGCAAAACAATTGAAAACACAATGCTCAATTTGTGAGAAGGTTCTTTGTTTCATAACTGCCAATGCATATTTTAGAAACTATACAGTAACGGATCGTCGTAGATCTCTGCAGAGGATTAGGCATTTAGATTTGTGAGTTTCATATGAGTAGTATAAATCTATAAAAACATCCTGCATGTACGTACACTACTGTAACACAACTCAATGCAAAAACAGAATCTATCGCACACAACAGTACTCTCGGAAACATGATCAGGGTGTGAAGTCTTTTTTATTGTCTATACGGTCATTTTACAGTATTACACACAGTCACTGTGCGGCATCATGTCGCCGAGCTGCATTGGGCCACATCACCTCATCCACATCACAGGCTATATTGTCCCTTGCTAGGCACCGCGGGAAAAATGCCCTGGAATGGCGAATCCATCCCTGGAAGGCCTCCACTGGGATGTCAGCACAGGCCAGCTCCATTGCCCGTACGAGGTTCTCTCTTGTGTATGGCTGTCTGTCATACACCTTCCATCTCCATGATGAGAAGAACTCCTCTATAGGGTTCAGGAAAGGGGAGTAGGGTGGCAGACAGACGTTTAAAAAGTGGTCACTGTTTGTGGTGAACCACTCTCTGATTTGGTGTGTCTTGTGGAAGCGGACGTTGTCCCAAATGATCACATACATGTGATGTGCTAGCCTAGGATGGTGTTGTTGACGGTCCAGGAGGATGTTTTTTAGCTCCTCTAGGAAGGTGAGGAGACGTTGGGTGTTGTAAGACCCAAGGACAGCATGCCGGTGGACAAGCCCCTCCGTACCCATAGCTGCACAAAGAGTAATATTACCCCCCCGTTGGCCAGGAACCTCAGTGATGGCTCTCTGGCCAATGATGTTACGGCCTCTTCGCCTTCGTTTCTGGAGGTTGAAGCCAGCCTCATTCAGGAAGAGGTACTCATGGGGTCTGGCCATCGCGTCCAACTGCATTATCCTCTGTGAACATGGGAAAGCGTACAGGTGTTCAGAACGGTCAATCAGGTAGCACAGGTAGTCCAGAAGTAATGTAGGCCACTAAGCAACACAGTATGTCCACTAACTGTACTGTGGACATGGATGTATACGTACTTGCACATACTCGTAACGTTGTCCTATGTGTCGCGCAGAGTTGCGCTCAAAGGGAACCCTGTAGACCTGTTTCATCCTCATCTGTTGGCGCCGGAGAACTCGGTCTATTGTGGACACGCTGACAGCATCAATGTTCTCAAAGTTTACATTATCTGCAATGACTTTGTCTCTGATCTCTCGGAGTCTAATGCAGTTGTTCTCACGGACCATATCTGCAATGAGGGTTTCTTGTGCCGCTGTGAATATGGCAACCCTCCCACCTCTATGTGGCATTCTTTCAGCTCTAAAGAAAGAAACATGTGTTGTCAATTGACTGATTTATATGTAAAACTACATGTAAGGTAACAGACCACTTTCACAGGCCTGTAAAACTGTAGTGTGACAAAGAAAGCAATAGCGTACTATACCTGTTGTGTTGTCTAAATGCCTTGATAATGGTGGCCACGGTGGACCTACTCAGGTTTGGATGTACTCTTCGTCCCGCTTCAGCCATTGTCATGCTATGGACAATGACATGATCAATTACTGTTGCTCGCATATCATCTGTTATGATGGTGCGAGGTTGTCTTCTTCTCCCACCTGGACCTTCTCCTCTCTCTTGTTGGCCTCCTTGTCTTCCTCCTCTACTCCGAACTCCTCTTCTTCTTAGGCCTTCACCTCTTCCTCCTCTGATCTCAACCCCTCTTCCTCTTTGGCCTGCAGCTCTTCTCCTTCCGCACGCTCGAATGCCTTCATCCATTGTGATTGTTTGGCATCTTCACCAAACTATGCTTTCATAGGTGGGGTCACATCATTAGCAACAGGTGTCTTCAATTTTGAGTCGTTGTGTGTAGTGACTGACGCCAAGTGTGTTCCCTGTGTTCACAGATTGGTGACTGTGGCAAGCATTTTGCATCACATGAGCTTTCATTTGAGAATATGTGCAGAGTTGTTTTGCAACATGTGTTTTGGCAAGGAAAAATGTGTTTAGATTTATGAGTACAGAGGGTTGTGTTTTGTGAATTGTGTCTTCATGTGACATGTGTTTATGGTACTGGTATATGGTGGCTACATTTAGTAAATGTGTTTAGACTACTGGTCATTTGGGTTACAGGACTGGCTTTTGTGTTTTAACATTTGAGAAAAACTGTAACTGTACATCCCATGTACTGTGAACAGGACCTCTGGGTATTTTAGCGCTGCACAAGGTAGAGCATCCATTTTCTCCCCACAAAGCCTCAAAACCATTAGTTAGACACAGAAACTCAGTCAGTCCAATAGCTCTGCTTGCCTGCCATCGCTACAAGCATGTCCTGAAAAAGCTCACCAATGAAACAGTTGCTCTGCTCTGTTGTTCTGTATCTGACAGTTCACTATTTGACTAATGCTGCTTGGAGAGAATGTGGAGAGAAGCATGTGAGACCAGTGAAGTAGGCAGGGGAGCAACACTGAAGTCTAATTTAATAAAAATTTAGTAGGAGCATTTCCATAAAGAGAACAAGTGGATCCACGTGGGCTGGCTAATGACAAGCACAGTTGGATCTGCAAATGTACCCAGACCCTCAGCTCTATAGAAAATGATTGTCTGGCCATCTGTTAGTGCTGCTTAGGTTTGAGTTTGCTGGATACGCCTGGATTTGTGTTTTTCCTTTAAGATAGAAAAACACTGGGTCTATTTATAGTGAGTTTGAGGTGACATTTGGTATCAGCATATCTAAGTAATATATTCATCTAGGGCATGGTGTGAGGAATGGAACTGCCCAGGAAAACACATGTCAAACACATCTGTGTTTCTGATATCATTTACTGATAAGTTCACTGACACAAAAGTTTACCAGTTCAGCTCTAAAGTAGATCATGTGATGGCGTCATTCCATTTGGAAACCATTAGCTTTCCATCTGTTACATGGAGTTTATGTGTAAGAGGTCCCACAAAGAGCGACAAACTTTAACAGGGGATTTTAGCCTAACAGATGTTCACCAACTTTATTTATAGATCAACCTGTTCGTGCAAAGTCAGTTATGCTACAGTGGAATGCATTGCACCATGCCGCTTCTTCATTAGCTCTCGTACTGTAACAGCACAAGGCTTGTCTGATCAGACCAGTTAGGGGGTCAGTGACTCTCTGCAGGTTAATATTAGGCAGCGGTTAGTCAGAGGTCTTTAGTTTCACACAGTTTTTCTCAAAAGTGCCCGGAGGGAAACTGAGAATGAGCGGAGCTGTTTGGGGATCTAGTGACGCTTTAGGAAAACATGGTGTAAAAATGAATGGGAGCGCTAACTTCTCCAGACAGATGTGTTGATAAGACCTCGAAAGGAAAGCCCATGACAGGAAAGAGACATCAACAGGGGAAAGAGCAGATGAGACACGTGGTATAATGCTAGGGGAAAAAAACAGTTATTAAAAATATTCTTTATTCTAACTTCTGCTAAGTTGTAGTTGCAGCTCAGTCATATTCTTTTTCAGACTATGCCTTCATCCATCCCTTTAAACTAGCAGCTGTCAGCCCCCCTTGCACTACAGCTCTGATTGATGAACTCTTTTGGGAGTTAACGTGACACACTTTGTGTCCGCTTTCCAGACTGCAGCACTCACACTCTTTATTGTCCTTTTTACCCAATACCTTGAACCATTTTTAACCTTTTTGCCAAATACTGCTTATTGTTACCTGATCTGCCAAAGCCTCGACCTTCTGCCACACAGCAGGTGGTGAGCAGATAAAGATACTTAATTCTTTTGGCCAACGGGTTATAAATATCGCCAATTGTAGAGAAGAAATTCTTTCCATGTCTTGGCAGGCTTGGTAAAGGAGGGGCTGGGACTGTGAGTCCCATTGCCTCTCAACACACCCACATCCTTATGGTGTTGATGAAACTGCAGAGCTCTGATTGATGACTGCACCTTTACTTTAGTGGTCTGGGGTTCATTTACAGTATGTGGGTGTCCTCTCAGTGGAACCTCCAAAGACAAAAGTGTGGGTTTTTTATATGGTGATTTTTTTTCCACCCATCATCTTTATTTTTTCCCCAGTAATGGATCATGTAGCCTCCCTTTGTTTTAATCACCACTTTACCTCTCACTAAGAAGAGTCAGCAATCAGCGGTTGGGTGGCAGAGGATTTTTGTGGGAAGCTAAAGCTTTTCTTTATGGCATTATGTGGACATGCGGAGTGAGTTGTGAAATCCAGCATTGTGCCAGTATGGCTTTTCGGAACAATAAAAGCCACTGTGGTTTTTGTGTGGATTTTTTTTCTTTTACAGGAGAAGCAGAAGAGGATGGATGGATGGATGGATGGATGGATGGATGGATGGATGGATGGATGGATGGATGAAACTATGACAGTTAGCACTTTGGCCTACATAAGTGACAAAGTAACAAACTTACTATTAACTGATTTTCAGAGCAATTAAGTATACACACCACTGGCTCATGCCCTACAGAATTTGATATATTTGTATTGCGTATATACTTCATTTGATCTACTTTAATAAAAATAACTATATTTTGAAAGCTCAAGCTATTGTGATTTTTATTTCCATTTGTGCGTTTGATGTATTGCATTCTGCAATCATTTAATGTTTACTGCTGTATTAAACGTTCTGTCATACATTCTTGGTAAGCAGCAGGAGGGGCTGTTTTATTCACCAGCTAATCAAAAAGCCACAAATATTGGTAACATGCAGTTTAATTCTTCACATGTGGAGTTGGTCACATGTCATTTATAGCCAACAGAACTGTGTAAATTTTACAACAATTTCAGAAAAAAAAAAAGAAAATTCATTACATAAATCTGTGAGACCAAAGAAGCAGATGTTTAAAACTGTGACTGAAAAACATGGGAAAGAAAGGGCATTAGTGATCAGTCACTTTAATGAGCACACTTGTTATGAAAGCTGTGCAAACAGTGAGATTTATATTGGGTTTTATTCTGAAAAATATGTATGTTGCTTTAGATTTGATTCAAAGTCAGAGAAAGTGGTCAGAGAGGGGCCACGTACGCAAAAGCTAATCAATCAATATAGACAAACGATTTTACGTGATTAAAGTTAATAGGAAAAACTTTACTGATACGTAAGAATTCGTTTAAGCTTTCTATGCAAATCAGAAAACATCTCTTCTGTGGATCGTTATCTTGTCATGATAAAGGCGTGGCCCATTGTCCTGTGCGATTCACCACAGGTCTCACAAAGCAAGCAGATCCAGGGTGAGGGGTCAGACTATGAGCAAATTAGAATTCCCTGATGATGATGATGATGATGATGATGATGATGATGATGATGAACAAAGGATCAAGTTACTCTACCAGGAACCTAAAATACCAGGCACTCTGATTTAGTGTGATTTAAAGTGTGATATACGGATCCCTGAGTCCCTGAGCGACTGTGCTGTTGTTCACAGTGAAGGGGTCACTGAGGTCAACTAAGTTCTCTATTATTGCCAACAGTGGGACAAACTGAATAAAAAAAAACACTGCTCTGATGTAAACTGAATGTATGACATATATCCAAACTAACGCCAATGTCAGGGCAGCACAGCGATCAGTGTATTTATGTTGGATAGCTAGTTAGGTAGCACCGTTAGCACCAATGACTGTAGAAAACAGTCATTGGTTAGCACTGTTACCGTTACCTAAATTAGAAGTGGCTACTCCTAATGCGGGATTTCTGGGTCTGTGTTGATTTCCTTATTAATCACAGTGCAAATGTGCTAAACAAAGCTTTAAAGGAAACTTACCCTGGCTACATGTGCTCGGCACTTGTGAATCCAGCAAGGCAGATGGAGGAGAGCGAGGAATGAGACCTCTTCATCTTCTGTTTTCTGATTGGCTGTCCTCCACTCCTGTGCCTTCCACCTCCAAACTCCAAACCCAAGTTCACAAGCAAAAATTTCAAAATATAAGTTCACATTTTTTTCAAATTATTAACTTTTTATTCTGCAACTCTCACATTTTGCAACATATACGATCATAGTGTACATCCTCTGTAGGTTGTCCTGAAGGTTAAAGATTGAAAGACGGTAGCTGAGGCAGTTTGGGAATATAACTAGGGTACCTGATTGGTGCCTTCTCGGTTTGGTGTTTCGGCTATGTCCTCCCAGAAGAAGGCCCAGGGTAGACCCAGGACATGCTGGGGAGCTTACATCTACTGGGCTGGTTTAGGACTGCCTCATTGTCATCCTGGACGAGCTGGAGGTGGTGGCTGGGGAGAGGGAGATCTAAGTGTCTCTACTCAGACTATTGCCTCTGCAACTCGAACATAGCAGAAAATGGATAGATGGAAATCACAAAGGCAGCAATTTACTCAAAGCAAATGTCAGCATTGTTATTGTCAAATACATGCTATGAATATCCAATATATCTGTAAAGCTTTATGAGACTGTGAATCATCAGACTTTTATTCTCTGCATTACACTTTCGTTTTTCTCCTCATACTTGGGAAACAAGGAGCAGGTGCTGTTGGGCTCTTTATTATTTCATTTGTATGGTAATGATCTTCTTTTTGTTGCGCCTGATACTTCCTGTTATGTTCAGAATGCCAATGATTTTGTCATTTTCCTTCCTTATGTTGGTATTTATTAGTTGATTAAAAACCTTTTCATCATTCTTTTTACAAGTGGCTGCAGCTTTTCATCCGCAGTAGTCATAACTTTTGTTTGTTAATGTTAAATGTATTTCTTCCACTAGAATATTCGCACACATTCCTGGCTAATAATGTGACTGCTCATGATATTTTACCCATCCAAACAACTAAGTAATGACACATACTTATCAATATAAGAGACATGTTCTAAAAAAAAAACTACTAAACATTTCAGCATGAGTGGTTCTTTTACATTTTTTACTTCTATATTCTTCTATTTATGATATTGATCTTGTCATTAATTGACTGTAGCACTGTAAGTTCTCTTTATTTTTTAATTAATGACACATAGACAAAGTAAAAATAGTTTCTATGCAGTGTTGTAGAACTTGATTTAGTATGAGGTATAATTTTAGCTTTTTTGTGTTCTCTTTTAATCAACAGGTACATGTGGTGGCATGTCTGTATTTAACTGCTCTCTCCATTCTTCTCTGTGTCAGTTATATGTACCTACTGGGTCCTGCTCTATCAATAAATGAAGTATAAAATTGGATTATTGTTCACACCTCAAAGGCCGCTGAGGACCCTGCTGTTTTTATACCTGCATGAGTTTATTCCCACAGGCCAAATATATGCAGTTTGGATGAACCGAAAGCTCAGAAGGTTTGATTGTCAAAATGTTTGCCTGTGTGTGTCAGCCCTGTGCACAGCACATATTAATCAATGCATGCTGGGATAGGCTCCATAGCACCCCACAACTCTGAAAAGGAGGGATAGAAATAATAAAATGAGAGCCTACAGCCATGTGAGAGGCTGCCCGGTGCTGGTTTTATTTCTAATCTGAGCTCTAAATTATATGTAAGGCTGATGGGAACATGTTTTGTTCTTATCCCAGGGCATTAATACAGCCGGACAATATCCTCATTTGGATGCTAAGTGGTCCCAGTCATTTGTTCTCATCCAAGAGACATTTTATATCCCATCTGGGACATCTATGACTTTGTTTTGCATTGATTTCACTCACTGATTTTTATGTTCACTTTTTCTCACTGCTTGTTTAGGCTAAAGCACCAAAAACTTCTTGGTTAGCTTTAGAAAAAGGTCTGAGATGTCACTGAGGCCAAAAAGGCACCCTGTCCATATCTTCTACATATCAGTAGTTTGGGCAAAGTGGAAATGTTTGATAAAAACGTGCTTAGTAGTAAGTGTTAAATCACACTACTGACCTTTTTATTTATTGATTTATTTATTTATTTAAATTTTTACCAGATGGGGGAAAAGATTAAATGTAAAAAGGCCACCAGCTTGGTTACAAATAATCTTGATGGGGACATAAATGTGCACACCAAATGGCCGGATAATCCATCTAATAGCTCTTGAGACATTTTATTCAGGGTCATAAATATCAGGCTCTTGGTAGCATTAGGATGGAAAAAGAATAGGATTACCAAAGGTTTAAAAATATGCTACTACTCCGTCATGTGGCGGGCTAGTAGGCTCAAAACTCAGGGTCGCTGGTTCAACCCCCCAGCTCACCTGGCTCTGTATGTTCACCTGCTGAGGGGAGGTCCAGGCAAGGGGAACTTGGAATGTAAATTTCGAGGTCCATGGCTTCCCCTGCTTCTGTTTCTTTCTAACTGAATTTCCCAGAGGAACCCAACCGAGAGATAAATAAAGTTTCATCTAATCTAAAAATGCCCTAGCAATACGACACTGCCATCACCAGAGACACAAGTATTTATGAGAGAGAAAATATAATATATATGTAATATCTTTAATTTCCATCAGTTGAATACAGTGTATTTTACAGTGTTCACTAGATTGATGAATGTGGGTTAAATGCGGTCGAATGAGAAAAAAATATGCAATTAAATGGACAATAAGAACCAGAAAACCCCAAGTTCTTGCTGATGAATCAGCTTCCTCTCTGTGGTTCCTTTACTGCAAAACAGAAGGAGGCCAAAGGAAGGACTTGATGAGGAAACATGACACAATAAGTGATCAGAAAATATAGGAGTTAGACTCCCATGTTACCATCTGCACAGGAAATTAAATGAGAATGAGGCGTGCCCTTTGGTCCTACCCCATAACTACATTAGACTTCCTTTGATTAACCACCAATGTCATGTTTTACAGAAATTAATCTTTTGAAAAGCAAGATTTGTCATTATTGCTCGTTTGTATGTTTGGGGTTTGTTTGGTTTTTTTTGGAAAAGGGGGGGGGGGGGGGGGAGGTTGGGCTGGATACTTGGCTTTTCAACTACTATATATTTTATTCAGAGAAAAGCAGAGCAGAGAGAAATGGAAATTCTTTTCACCATGACACAGCGGTGGTTTACTGTGATAGTCTCAGTCCTAACACATGCAGAAGATAATACGTTATCATAAATTTGATTTCCAGGTCCAGTTGCTGTACTGAGGTGTGCTGTGGAGCAGAGCAAGCTGTCTGTTCACTGTCACCTGCACATATTGCCCTGTGCAGATGCAGCAAGATGTGCTGTGAGAACCCAGCATCTCCGACCCTGAGGAGAAATACACCACAGCAGCCCAATCCTTCTTGGCTGCCATCTATCTTTTCTATCTCGCAAAACACCCTTTCCCCCCCTCTCTTATCACGCATTCCTGTATCCTTACAGCTACATAGTCATCACTATGTAGCAGTACAGTTGCTGACTAGCCCGCACAGTTTCTTAGCACACCTACTGTGAAAACACTCGGGGGATCCCAAACATTCATTTTTACGTAGGCACTAGATACTCAGTATTCAAGTGGCATAGTGCTGAAAGCGTCTGAGCACTGCATCTGCAGCCAGAGCTGGGGAAAAAACAACTCTGTGTGCATTGTTGTTGACAGAAATAGAGTCCATTAGAAGGTGTGAATGGAAGAGTAATGAGAAAAACCTGATTGCTGGATTTGGTTAACTTCAATGCCATGTCCTGTAGTCAGTGCTTGTTTTGTTGAGGGAAGTTTTGAAAGCAAAACGTGCATCTTGCAGCATTTCACTGCATGTAATGGATATCAACAGTGTTCTGTAAAGCAGAGTTCAGTGTAATGATCTAAGATTGCTTTACCTCGCCCCTTTTTCTAGGTATCACTGAGAATGGCAAAAGGATGCTGTAATGCCTCTGA
This sequence comes from Diplotaxodon limnothrissa, assembly GCF_057381915.1. Taxonomy (NCBI): domain Eukaryota; kingdom Metazoa; phylum Chordata; class Actinopteri; order Cichliformes; family Cichlidae; genus Diplotaxodon; species Diplotaxodon limnothrissa. The sequence continues at coordinate 29,292,020 of NC_140599.1, read as the reverse complement.
TCAGCCTCAGTGCCCGGAGGAAGTTTACTCATCAGTGCGGTCGATTGAAGTGTTTGTTTGTTGAAGAGAAACTTCATTTGTACAATGAAATGCTTAAATACATGTTTGTATATATATGAACTGTTTATCCTTTTGTCATACACGGAGTCAAGGACGAAAAGCCAAGATGATTAGAGTGGAAAAATCACTTCTTGTCTTGCAATCAAAGTGAGGAGAAGGTGTGTCACAAAAATTAACCCAGTCTGTGTTTTCCGTCTGCTGGCTATTAGAATTTAAGCCAGAGAATATGAGACCAGGTGTCCCATGCAAGCACAGTCTAGGTCTTCGTGGTATCGGAGAACAGTGGGAAAAACAAACCGTGTCCAAATTTTACCCTAGGCACTTAGAGTTTCATAAATATTTATAAATGTTGTGGTTTTACAGTATGTTCCATTTCGGGGTGTGCCACCTGTGGGTGTCCAGATAAACATATGGTACAGTAATGTTCTGGTGAAGGTAAATACTTTTTAGGAAAAAGACTTTTAGTGCAGATGCATCTGTTGTCAAGTCAAGTTTATTTGTTTTTCTCAGTATCGTATAGAGCATGTCAGTGAATTTTACAAGCTCAGCAATGGCAAAGAAACCCAACCCAACTCAGAATCCTGAAACATTAGAGAGAAAAAATAAACACAGTGTTGTAAATATTGATAGAATTACAAACCCCCCAAAATAACTCATTAAAATGGTGATTCAAGTAGCAGTGGCAAACGTAGAAAGATAAAATAAAATTAAAAAAAATCATATCCAAGTAATATTTAAATGAGTTATTTTAGATAATGTTTTAAAATAGTTACCAAAATAAGAGCCCAAAGGTGTTGCCAAGGGATTTGCTTCTAGGAAGGACTTTGGTATAACGTGTTTCATGCCCCTGAAGACAACATGGTAAATAATCAGTGACAAATCCAGTTCTAAGAAAGCTGCATGAGGTGTAAAATGTAAATTACAACAGAACACAAATGAAACACAGATTTACAATAGAAAATGAAAAATACTAAATGCTTTAACGGAGGCATTTTACTATTTAATTAAAAAAAAGGCACAAACACATCTCATAGTCGGGACAGGCAAACAAAATGCTGGAAAAAAAAGTTCTTCGAGAAACATCTAGTGGAAAATTTTGCAGCTACTAAGGTCAGTAGTATAATAAGAGCATCTTAGAAAGGCAGACTTTCTCAGAAGCAAATATAGCCACAGTTCAATAATCTGTCTTCACAATGTGGAACAATTCCACAATAATTTTCTTCATTGTAAAATTGCCAAGAATAGCTCATCTTTATATGTTTGAATATCTCATCATCTACACTGCGTAATACAATAAAAGATGCAGAGAATCTGGAGAAATCACTGTGCACAGGGGAAAGGCTGAAAATCAATACCGGATGCCCTTGATATTCAGGGCTTCAGGCGACACACAGAAATAGGAATGATTCTGTAACGGAAATCATTGCATGGGCTCAAAGATACATCCAGAAATGTGTCTGTGAACACAGTTCACCGTGCCATCCAGAAATGCAGGTTAAAGGTCTATCAGGTAAAGAGGAAGCTATAAGTGAATATAATCTACAAACCTCCTCTGGACTACAGATTGTTTAAAATGGACCAAGGCAAAGTGGAAAACTGTTCCACTAAACTTTGAAATTCCTTATAGAATAAAATGCACACACCGTCCTCAGGACTAAAGAGGAGAGGGACCGTCCAACTTGAAATTAGCAATCTGTTCAAAAGCATGCATCTCTGATGGTATGAGGGTGCATTAGTGCAAATGCATAACTGGAAAGCAACCATCTAGAAAGCAGCCATTCAGAGCCGCATGTGTAGAGCAGCTAGAATCGTATATTAAACCAAAATGCAACAACATTTCTGTCCCAAAAACCCAACAACTGGTCTCCTCGAGTCCTGGATGTTTAAAAACTTCTCACTGAAAGAAGAGAGGATTTTTTTACAGTGGTAAACATGCCCCTTCACCATTTTTTTCTATCAGTTTAAACATTTGATATGTTATATTGTTATTTCCTGTTTTATATGTTCTATTGTGAAAAATATGGGTTTATGAGGTTTGCATATCATTTCATCTCTTTTTTATTTACATTTTCCTCAGTGTTTGAGGAAGCTTTTTTTTCTGTTATAATAAATAGTTTCTGATCTAAGTGTTGACTGGATCACAAATGGCACCCGCTGTACTTGGAAAAAATACATTGTGAAATATATACATTCTTTTTTCTTTTTTTTTTTGCCTGTCCCGTTTGGCTCTTTTGCCATCAGAATTATTGTCTAAAGGCGAAGAAAGATGCCCAACGGATTTACTTTACCAAATGGACCATCCCAGCCTTGCCGTAATGGTCTATTTGATTCACCTTTTATTGTTTATTTTATTTTATTTTCACTTGCTAAATACAGGACAGATTTGACTGGGGAAAAGAAAGGGGAGAAAGAAAGAGGGAAAGAAAAACAGTGGGGAAGAGGGACGGGGATAAAGGGCAAAAAATAAAAACCAACAAAACAAGCAGACAAAAAATACATATTTCAATCACCTGTTGAGAAAGAAAAAAGAGAAAACAAGCAGAAGAAAAAAGAGCAACATAATAAACAACATCACGATGATCTATGGGAATATAACAGTAAATACTAAATATTAAACATTATTGTGCAGCACGTAAGATCGACAGCGCAGAGTGTGCTTTGAGGTAGGAGCCAAAAAGGGTGTCGTTTGTGTGTGTGTGAGCACCCGTGTGTACACCTGTGAGCATGGACGCGCTTGTATTTAAAAGGTTCCTTCATGTAATGATCTGCTAGAGGGTGTGGGGGGGCCACAGCCCCGTCCACCAGGGCATGAAGCAGGTATGGAGGAGATCAAAACTCCAGACATCCAGAGGCCCCCAGAACACAAGAGACCAAGGAAGACCAACAGAGGGGCAGCCGCGCCACTGTCCCAGAAAGAGCTGAGGAGAGTCCCAGATGAGGGCTCACTCAGCAGCCGCGGAGCAGAAGCCAGGGGGGTTGCAGTGACGTGCCCGTGAGCTCCGCCGGCAGCCAGCTGTGCCAGAGTGACCGAGCCCCAGGCCGAGAGGCCGAGGGCACCCCACCCCCGAAGTGGCCTGAGCGAGCCCCAGGCTCCAGGCCCTGACAAGCAGCCACCAAGGAGTGAGCCGGTGTGTACCTGGACGCCCATCCCCGGACACACGGGGGTGGGCGCAGGTATATTACAAGTTTGAAATATATTCTTTAAATGTAAAATTTGTTAGCATTCAAAGGAGAGGTTGCCTTTATTATTTACCTGTCTCCTATAAATGTACAACAATAATAATATAATAATAATTGTATTACTTTCATAATTAATGTATTAGTTAATGATGTACGTAATACATTTGAAAGGGAAACAGGTTGTATGAAAGTCATTAGAGGGCATGAAAGGTACACAAATTGAAAGACTTAAGCCAAGGATGTTATGGCAATAAAACATCTTTGAATGTCAATTAATGCAGCATGCACATTGTGTTTCATGCAATTTTTTTTAAACCAGAAAAAACATGAAAAACATATGAAACATGCTTCATTGATTTAATCAGATATGAAGAGCTCACCGAGGCCTATTGTTTTTTGTTTGTGCTGCTAGAATCACCCAATATCTTTCTCACTTTCTGCCCAGTTAACTGTGTGTAACAAAGTATTCTTCCATATCCGACAAGATGAATTGCACCAGGCGTTGAAGGTGCACGCATTACAATGGTGGTCACACACTTTCATTTTTCTCACTCTGAGGCTCAACTTAGGGAAGAAAAATCAAATCTAACTCTGCCCTAAAATTATTCATCTCTATCTTGATATGAAGTGACAGTCAAGTTATGGATGTGGGCAAACTGAATCCCAGTGAGTCTCGCTCTAACGTTCCATTAGTCAACTTTGTTGTCCATGCTACTTTGTAGCAGAGCAGGATTTAAGCAAACCGCATTCGTGCGTGAAAATCCAATGAGCTGCTGCATCAGAAATGAGAAAAGACATACTTTAGATTCCTTAGTCACTCCATAAATAAAGTTAACTCTGCGAGCAGCATCATAGATAATCACTTAAGAAGTCATTCATTTGGGTATTACCTATCAATAAACGAGGACAACTTTACCTTTTCTGTTGTAAAGGTGTAAACAGTAGGGGTCCATACACATATGGAATTGGTTTAAGGATCTGTACGAGGCACACAGTCGTTTAATTTCTGAACAAAGGCAAAAAGTTTTCTTATTTCATCTTTCTTCTTTCCAGATGACATGCATTAGAAACCCCACAGCAACAAGTGCAATGCCATAAATTGAAATAATTCTGACTGCTGAGGGTCTAAAGTGGGGAGTGTTTAACTTTGGGATCCACTAGAGTGAGGTGTTACAGGATGGCGCTCCTACAGCTGGTTGTCATCAAGTCTATTCATTCCCGATTTTCCACCTCCAAGTCAGTCATTTCCAACATTTTCTCTTTTAATTCTTCTGTCTTTATAGTTAAGTGAGTTGGAACAGGGCGGTCTGCTAATTTCTATGTAGGATGCAAGCAAATGGGAGAGGCTGGGTTGGATTGATTTGTTTATTTGTTAACTGTTGCTTGGCTGGATGGTTTCCTTATGTGCCCTACACATGACGCAGAGCTGGTATTCAGGCCTGAAGCCAGCTCTCCCACATAGATTTCACACCCTACAGAGACATATATTAAAACACTGATAAAGCAGAAACAGTAACAGTAACGTAACACAAAAATCTGGTAAAAATGGCCCCATGTTTCCTTTTCTCTGAAGCTATGCATGCATGCTGTTTGCTCTTATGTCTTGTATGTTTATCTGTCAGGTGTTTTAGCATAGGAGTGCAGAGTTCAACCTCTGGGATCCTGTTGGAAGACCTTCACAGATTTACTCCTTCCTCCACTTTGTGAAAAAAAAACCACTGCTCTCTAAAAATATCCTCCTTCATAATGTCAGCTCACATTGTTTGCAGATGTAGATTGACCGACTGAAGCAACAGTCCAAAACGTTTCCAAGCAGATGTGTTTCAGTGTTTGATGAATTTTGATTTCACTCCAACCTGCTCTGCTGTAGTGAGGAACTGAGTCAGAGGTGTGACATGTAGCAGTCAATGTTTAAAAAACATGAAAGCCACATTTTGGCTTGAATCGTGTTTTTTCTCTCTCAGAGGAAGTGGCGATTGTTGCCACTAGTGTTGAGCCATTTTCAAATGAGAAAGGAAAAACAAGAACTGAAGGTGAAATGGAATAAAATTGAATCTCTGTCATTATCCATCCATCCATTTTCATCATTTCATCAAATGTGTTAACCTCTTTAAGTGACACTTTATCCATAACACAGCCATGACTGTGTCTCACTGTATAGACCACAGTCCTCTGTCCAAAGTGAGAGGCAAATTTTACCACTCAGGAGCCATGTTGGAAATTCCTCCAGGTGTACAATGCCAAGACATTTCTCACATCCTTTTTAACATAAATCAGAGTGCAACAAAAACATGGCCATCTTGTCCCCTACTCACAATTAAGGACTAGCTCCATGGTGAAATTTGTAGTCCAAGCCAGATATTTTGGATAGAGCATGCCATGGTGGGCACGACCAAAACAATAGAAAAAAAAAATCTTACCTTCCACCATAGAGATAAAAAGAAAAACTCACAGACATAAACATTAGAGAAGGTTGCTAAAACAACCTCACAGCTACCAGCACTACATTTTAAACATGTAAGTAGATGGTAATCTAGCTCTTCTAGCCTCAACGACACTACAATGACAGACAGCATAGGCTGGTGTGGAGTCTGGAAACAGACAGAGCTAATCCAGTCGTATCAGGTCCTAATTTAAAGCTGGCACCTCCGGTCACCAACCTATGGTCATCTGCCACATAGAGCTTACATAACTGAAAGCATAGAACAAAATGAACACCACTCCTCAGGCAGGGAGGAGGGAAAACAATAACACAGAATACAAAATCATGTCTGGGTCATAACACTTTTATTTCAGTGGTCACCTGAACATTAAACACCTCATGAGTCGAATCATCAGTCAAATCTCATTAAGTTCTCTTTACAAGTTTGATATTGGCCCAAAAGCTTTTTTGTGCAACAGGTTCTTCTTCTAAAAAACACACTCACAGTCTCACAAAAGGATGGATTTATTTAGCGCCTAATTCCAAGTATTGACATGATCGGTGTGACTGGTTCTTTTTATGCTTGCCTGCTGCAGCACATGTGAAAGTATTGTGAACCTCAACTTTGCACTCATGTCAGTCCAATAGTGCGACTGGTTCATAATATCAGGGTTTGGCTGAAATTCCCCGAAGTTTCAGACAACCACATTTTCAGACGTTAAGAAAGTCTCATGTCTTTTGGCTTTATTAAGAAATTTCCTGCATATTTATTGAAATGCCCACATTAAATTTTTGCCTTTGGTCATCATTAAATCTTTTAGATAATGACAAAGATCTGTTTTATATATGTTCCTTATGACTGGACTTTTCTATTTTTAACACATGACATATTTAAAATAACTATATTATTATATTTCTTTCGGTTTCTTTGAGAAAAAAATCAATTTTTCTTTCTCATCTGTTTTTGTGCCATGAATCCATCAGATATGATTAATCGCCATGCACATTTTAGCCCATTAAGTGCTGATGGAGTGTGTAAGCCCTGTTAGCAAAAATCTGATGAATTTATCTAAGTGTATAAATAAGTGTCTATGTGAATGAATAAAGCTATAACCTGCTGATTTAAATTTACAAATAAAGCATTCATCAACAAACGAGAGCCAAGCTGAGACATTCTTCTTGTAGGTGCTTGTTTCTTTTTTAAATTAGTCACACAGACAAGTTTCAGTTGTATCGCCTCGAGCATGTTCGCACATTTGCTTCAAGTTGGCGTATCTCTTTCATTTCATCTCTTTATGGGCTTTTTTGTCATTTCAGCTGAGTTGGAGTCCTGATTAATCTTGATAGAAGGAAAAACTTCTGTTGATTAGTGTTTCCATGTAAATGTTCCCAGCTGATCAAATTAAAATTTATCTGTCAACCCCATCTTGCTCTGCTTTGTTGCATTCAGTAGAAACTAGTGAAGGGGGGAGCTGTACAAAAACATTTCATCACTTTCCTGTTGTATTCCTTTAGTTCATTTTTTTAACTGTTGTGCTATTTCACAAAAATTGAACCAGAACAGACGTTAGTACCGTTCTTGATCATTTTCTTGCTATTATGTCATTTCGTTGTTGATGAAGGATTTATCGCTGAGGATTCGTCTCTGACACGTAGCAGGAACAAAAATTCCATCTGGAATCCAAAACGTTTAAGTGGTGATAAGACTGTAGAGAACCGCACTCTGGGTCCAGTAGACCTTCACATATGGTCTTGTTTTAAACTGTGGTTTGGCTGTGAGTCCAGCACGCCATTCTTTCTGGTTTAAGCATTTTATTTTCATTTGCTTGAGGTCATTTTCACAATGTTTTTGGGTGTTTTTGAAAAGGGGGGAAAAAACAACAAAAATTGCCTATCATCAAAACTAGGAGGGTGGGAAATGTTAAAATGTTGATAGCTCTGTGAGATTATGACACCTGTGTGTTCCGTTTTGGAAATATTTTAAATAATCTTTTATGATTTTCCCAATGACAAAAAGCTTGCTGAGATTTTTCCCACCCTCTTTAGATTATGTGTCAAGCTGCATTAAAGGTGTCGATTTTGGAGGTGGGGCTTCTCTCTTGGTTGGCACCCTCTTGACCCAAAGCAATGTAAAACTGGCTTCACTGTGGACAGTGATGCTGGTGCTCCAGCAGTTTCCAGTTCACGAGAGCTTTGAGTCTCCGTGGCTCCTGGCTTGGTCCAGAACATCCTAACTGATTTCCTCCCATCTGAGCATGACAGTTGGGTCTTCTTCCAGGCTTTAGCACAGGGGTAGGCAACTCCAGGCCTCGATTGCCGGTGTCCTGCAGGTTTTAGATCGCACCCTGGGTTAACACACCTGAATCAAATGATTAGTTCATTACCAGGCCTCTGGAGAACTTCAAGAAATGCTGAGGAGTCATTTAGCCCTTTAAATCAGCTGTGATGGATCATGGACACATCTAAAACCTCCAGGACACCGGCACTCGAGGCTTGGAGTTGCCTACCCCTGCTTTAGCAAATACTTGCAAAGACACATGCAAATACTTAACATTGTTTGAATTAATGAAATTGGAATCTTCAGTTGTTTAAAAAGTCTTCCCAGCTTAAGTAAATCTACAATTCTCCTTCAGTTCTTTGGACCCATTGGTCTGAGTATTGGTCCTGAGTATTCTTTTCATGCCAGCAAACTTTTGACCCCCTTGTGAATTAGAGAAAACTCTAAATAAATTTAAACTTGTGCATCCGGTTCTTATTGGATTTTAAATTAAATATGTCTCCTCTAAAATCATTACCCTCTGACAAAGAACAGTTCAAAGAAATCATTAAAAGCCCCAAATTACCATGACGGTCATGCCCATGATGACTGTTTGTAAACTTCTAACCACAATTGTGTTTTCTCCTCATGCTGACCACAAGTATACAGTAGCTGGCCTGGCTGTGTCTGCAGCTAACAAATCAGTCTACGAGTGCTTCTAAATTTAATCGATTACAGCATGATGTTGTATGGACTGAAAATATACGAACATTTATACTGTACTGCTCTTCTAGTCTTACTTAGCTCAATAAGTCCCTTGGGCTACAAATCACATACATTCATGCAGCACATTATAATATGCAGTTTAAGTGATTTTTTTTAACCCTTTATTAATCTAACCAGCAAGTTTGGACTGTGGGGGGATGGAAACCCACATAGACACATCTAAACTTCGCACAGAAGTACCCCAACGTAGCATCACTCAAAACCTTCTTGCCATCAAGGAACAGTGCTAACCACTACACTGCTATTCCACGTACTCCTGGTTTTCACGGATTTTGATATGAAACCAAGAAAATACAAGCCATGCATAAAAAAAACACTTTAAATGGGCAAAGGAAAGAGGAAATCATTTCAGGATATTAAAGTAAATGATGTACATGTCATGCAGTCAGTTATGAAACTTAAACTGAAGGATGATTTCAGAGAGTGGATTCATTAGCATAAATCCTTAATGAACTGCTTCAAGTTTATTAAAAACCTGCAAGCTGCAGAGTTTTTGGGGGGGTGGACCTCAAAGTCTACCGATTCAAACGTCACTGGAAATGGAAATGTACAACGAAAACAGCCTAAAAATATCTCCGAGCCTGAAATGATCTGCAATTCATAAACTATTAAGACGCAGCGTTCTACCAGACAATAAAAGCATTTGCAAGCAGGCAATAATATATGCCAAACCGGATTATTAAGTCCATACTTTCACCCATCTACAACTGTTGCATAATTTTTCATGTTTTTAAGGTGATGACAAAAAGTTATTACACTGAAATTAAATGTGGCAATTGTTCATTTTATTTTAATATCTTAATGCTTAAACACTGAAGCTTTATTAGTTTTCCTCCTTGTATTCTTTGAGCTACTCTAAGCTAATCAACAGCTGGCACAGGTTTCATATTTGCAAAACACATCGCTTTTTAGCAAGCAGGTTTGCCAAGATCTCAAGCTCTTCCTTTAACCAATAATATTAACACCATATTTATCAATTCGTGTGAATATAATCAATCTCAGTGTAGCTACAAAGACAGAGTAGACAAATAATGCAATGACATCTGTTTATTTTAATATGGATGTCCATTACACTTGCACATATTTTTGTTTTTATACATTTTCTAGGGTATTTTTCTGTATTGTATCAACGCTAAGAAATTCACATTTACATAATGCATTTTACATTAGTAGGTTACTGCAGATGACATTCAGCTTTACTGGGACCAAGTCCTGATCTATCTGTATCAAGTAATAATATCACAGAGTATCACAGTGAACCTCCCCATAGACTTCATTTTACTGTAGATTACATATCTTGTTGCCTCTGTGATGGAGGTTTGTGATAAAACTTACTGTACATGCAAAAAATCAGTACCGTAGAGCTGATTTCTATTGACAAATAGTATGTGTGAGCTTAAGAGTAGAAGTCCTGGGTGGCATGTTTATGCAATGCTACATGACCCTGTTAGTTGCCAGTATTTATAGCATGTTAACATATAGTATGTGTTCACTGGCAACCTATTTGTACTGTAAGTCTCTTTACACTGGTGCCAAGTTTATACAGTTTGCTTGCGTCTCCAAGGTTCATCTATAGTGCTGACTTCGATTTACTAGAAACCTTCATTAGCTCTGAAAATATTTTTAAAAATACACAAAAAACACAAAATAAGTGGAAAACTGCAAAAGAAAACTAGCCATACATCTGAACTCAAAGATACTGGACACTGTACACAGGCACTTGAACTGTGGTACACTCTTTGAGTGCATTCATATTATGTCTAATAAGTGCTACAAAATAACATCAGTTAGAAAAAATACGGATTCCAAAAGTGTAATATTGTTCATTCATACAAACAAACAGGAAAATGTAAAGACAAAAAAGAAAAATCAATTTACAACAAAAACTTAGGGCTACTCAAACCTTATCCTTGAATTGGTCTTGCATATATTTCTGTTTATATTCAGGTTGTAGATTCCTACAGTGTGTCTCACTTTACAAGCTGTTAGAGTAACACAGAATAAGTCAGTTCAGGGTATATGAGTTCAATGGTGGAGGGCTGATTGGGCCTCAGGGGGATGCAGTCGTGGAGTAAGGGCTTTTTTTTTACTTTCCTGTTAAGTCAACACTCTGGTCGCTCATGCTGTAGCAGAGTCTGCTTTAATGTCACTGCCAGAGCTAGGATCGGGATGACTCATACCGGCTCTTACAATAGAGGAGTGAATCATACACTGTCTGTATGTGTGTGTGGTCACATGTCCGCACCGCATCAGCTGAGGAGGTGTGAGCAAAGGACAGCAGAGTTTTATTTGCTTCCATTCATTATGCTGCAGTGATTCATGGATCACAAGTGAAGAGAAAGTTTAATTGTCTTGAGCTGTTGGTGACCAGGTGATTGATGCATGTGGGATATAATGACTCACTTTCTCTGTCTTCTTCTCACTGTGTGACATTTCCTATCTGGTGGTCATTAAATTCGACAAGTTCTGCTAACAAGTAAACACATCCACTTGTCCATAGGTAATGGTATAACAAATAATCCCCGTTTAAAAGCCATGTGTCATCTCTTACATGTGAGGTTTCGTATGAAGCTAGGTGAAGTGATGTGTTTATTAGGGAACTTGGTACAGGTAGGTGAATTTTGTACCTTTGACCAGAGCTAACCATTTCCCCCGTTTTGTAGTATTAATTCTAAGCTAAGCTAACCGGCCTCAGAGAGCATCATATTGAATGTTCAGATCTGACATTAGCAACAATCTTCTCATCAAAATATTCGTGAAAAAAGCAATCAAACTATTCTTTTAAATGATTCTGTTTCTAGATCCTGAATCTATATCAACCCGTGTCTTTCTAGCTACTTTACTTGTCTACTTAGCAGGTCTATTACACAACTTACAGATGATTCACACTAATTTTCTGAAGATCTCTTTATCATTTTATCCACACCACATTAAGAGGGACCCTGAGATGATACGTGCCCCTGAAGGAATGAATGCTAAAGCAATGCAGGTGAGCTCAGCTACAATCTTTTGCAAGGTATCTATGTCAATTGCTTTTACAGCTACGTTAGGCAACAGGAGGGGGGCAGCATAAAAGTGGTCCTCCATGATAAAAGGTGTCACCCAGCTTTAGATGTGAGCCTGGACTAAGTGCTTTTATATCACCAGCCAATGTAGTAAATGTCAGCAGCCTCAGAGTGGGATAAAGGATTTGTAATGTGGCGTTGAGGCTTCAGCGAGGGCGTAGTCACCCCTCTGTTGTCCACAGCATTAATCCCAATGAGAGTGGAGCAGAGGGTAAATGAAGCTGAAACCCTGAGGTAATTACTACCTGCCTGTCAGGATGTCTCTCTAATGGGTCCCGTGTTGATGTGAGTGCCAGCGGCAAAGCATTAGCACCTCCACACTGTTTATCAGACTCAGACAAAGCTGCATGAAAGACTGCAAGAGTGAGAATGTGAAGATGTAGTTGCTTGTGCAGATTATGAAATGAAAGTGTGCCTCTGAGGGTTGTCCCAATTTTCCACTCAGTAAGCGTAAATTGTTATAGATGGGATTCCTTGTTGCTGATTTTGTGTCCCAGATTCATTTAAACATCAGTTTAATGAGCACTGATGACGTAGTTTGTTGCTCATTAGACGGCTTCCCCTTCCCATCAGGCATGTTAACTCATTGCAATGAGTCAGCAGAGCTCCACAATGCAGAGACGTTCCCTCTCATGTTGCACATCCAGGCTCCACGGAGGAGTGTGGAGGACCACTGCTGAATCAGCCATGTAGCTCAAGCCACAAAATTAAAGTACCGCACCATAAACAGAAGATATACATTTGCGTATGTTGAATTAAAAGCGTGAAATTACCGAAACACAATCCTTTTTAGGTGCCGTAACGGAGGTTAGTTTGTGAGAGAAAGTCAGGAAGAAGCATCTCACTGAGGCAAAAACAAAACAAAACAGTTAACCTCTTTTTCCAAATATGAGTCACTCGCATCAGTCGGCGTAGCCAATCTCAAACAATGACGCAGACTTTTTATAAGACAACATGACATGAAACGCATCTGTGGTTAAATGATACAAGAGAAAGAAATTTCAGAAGAAGTTGGGAGTGACTCACGGCTCCCCTGTTGCTTTTCGTATCGCTGATGACAGTGGGGGTCTAATAGAGTGAATCTCGTGGAGAGAGGCAGAGGATTATCCAAGAGTGGGACGCCACAGAGCAAGATGTGAGACGGACAAGCTCCCTTTGTCTCTTCGATGCTCATGAAAAAAGAGGGAATATAATGAAGTGTCTTTCTACCTATTTACCTATCAGGCATAGATGTTTCATTGCAAGTCATCATAAAATTTAAAGGTAAATGAAAAGCTTTGAGATGGATAGGAGGTTCTAAACTGGCAGCTAGTGAGAATTATGTCATGTCATACTGGAATAGTCAGGTAATACAAGATGCACTGGCAAATATCTACCTATCTGTGTAACACGGGTTCAGATTTTGGTTGATATTGCCAAAGAGATTGTGTCCAGGCACACTGTATGTGCATGGAGGAAGAGTCAGCGTGTGGCCCAAAGGTGCTGGGAGGTCCTTATCAGTCGAAATGTCGCTCTGTGGCAGCTTCAGATATAAATCAGAGTCAGTTTTTACATTCTGTGGCCGCCTGTCTTCCTTTTGGTCCACTGTTTAAGTCCCCACTGTCTTCTCCTTGTCTTGGGCCTCCGTCTCCTCAGACTTCAGGGTGAGGCGAGTCAGGCTGGGGACCCCCATCCACCCTAACCACTGCAGAAAAAGATAAGATATATGTCAGGCTGTGAAAAGAAGACACTGGTGGGGGTTTTTTAGTTGTAGAGCTCTTCTTTTATTATCTTGAAATTTCACTCATACCAACACTGTTTCTTGTGTCTCGCACTGGAAAGATCCTTGTTCTATTTTCTTCAAAAAGTTTCTTAATCACGAGGAAATGTTTCTAATCACCCGAATGTTATAACTATCCATTCACCAAAAAATAAACTACTTACTATAAGTCATGTAAAACCTCTAAAACTCTGGATAATCACACACTACCCTGTAGAGGGCCCTATGGTGTCATCCACTCATTCAAGCTTGTTAAACTGGATCATTAGCTCCATGAGGATGGGAAACAAAGCTGATTGAGGGAAACCATGGAAACACCTTGGGAATGAAGACTTGTGAAAGTGAACTACAGTACAACACAGTTTGAAGAAGGGACTACCTATAGTGTCACTCTCCTCCTACAAAATCCTTTTCCAAACATCATACTGCACTAAGAGCACTAAGATCGCTACACCCAGTTTTTCTGCTTCCTTTCTCCATCTACTCTGATTATGTCCAGCGGCAGTCCAAAGCACTCGTCTCTTCCTTCTGCTTAAACAGACACTCTACAGGCATCCTCAGTGACACAGAGCAGAAAGACTCTGACACTGGCCAGTGCCCAGCCATCTGTATCACGCACAAGTTCATGCACACAGACACACAGTGGCTTGCACCTGCACTTCTGCTTCAGTCCAACTGTTTCTGAACTGGCAATGCACCTCATTTCAGAGGCAGCATTGATAATAATAGCCACATGGCTGTTTTATAAAGTCCGACCTCATTCCGAGAATCAATACAAACTGTCTTTCACTGAACCAGTTCAATCAGGTCTACTCTGAAACGTGAACTCCCCATCAGAGCGAAGCCTTGTTACAGACTCTTTTTTTTCCTAATCAGAACATTCAGGGAATCCTGATTGGATCCAAAGCCACTGTTAAGCTTTGAAATTTGCCAATTGTGATTGTGATTTGTGGTTTCATGATTGTCACAAGAACTCAAAGGAAAAGTTTAAGAGTCAGTGTTTTACTATGTTCACATATATATCTGTTTTTCTTTTGATAGTTTACTATCAAATAGCACTACTTATATTCATTTCAGAACTCATTTTATTCCATTTAAATCCATTTTCATTTTTAGGGCACTTAAAAGGATACTACATATTTTTGTGTTTACTTGATTAACTAAACCCTGCATGAACACAGTCTTTTCTTCCTAAATTATAAACCTATTTGCTAAATTTGCCTGGTCCCTCTTTTTTGTATTTTTATTTGTCATCAGGCATTTGTGATAGCATGTACCAAGCTGATGAATCTCCATAGTCTTTTTTTTTATATCAATTATCTGCTTATGCACTTGTGTCATGGGGCAAGATATTTGTACCCCAATTGTGCATTTGCACAATGCCAACAACAGCACATGGTGGGAGCAATAGAGTGAACTCGTTTGCCAAAATACAACCTTGAACCTTAAGCTAGGCTCTGATCATAATTTAGATTTTTATAGTTTTTTTTTTTTTTTATGTATCTGACTTTGTAAAGAATCACTGGTTTACAGAGCAGCAAGTCTTGCACCAGATGCCTGTTCTCTACACTGGAAGCCCCAGCTGGTGGTTGTCCCCAGAGGCTAATTCAAAAAACTAGTCACCAGGTTCCCAGCACTTCAGAAATTTGCTTCTACATCCTGGGATAAAAAGGGAAGCTGAATATTAGTCAGGACATTAGAGGGTGAATATTTAATTTAGTTGTGAACTTATTTCCGAGACCTAATTGCTCCTTGATTGTGGATTTGACAAAAACAGATGAAATAATAAGACTCTGGCTTTGGGGGAAAAAACAGCCTAAATCCTTGTTGATACCATCAAGTGTGTTGATTTGTTAAACCAACATCTTCAGGGTAATCAAACCACTTAACCAATTATTAAAGTAGTTTAGAATAATTTAATCAGTTAGTCGACTCATTGCAGCTCTACTGTGCACCAAATACATACTTATTTCACGCGGGGTGTCTGCTGCCTACTTCTATGCTCATTATTCAGATAACAACAGCAGTGAGAATACTTCCACCCAGAGAAGTTTTTGCAAACTTGCTAATGTGGGAGGATGACAACCAGTTATGAGTCATCCCTCTTGTACTGCAGAAATTGCATTAGTGATTTGTAACATGACTCAGCTGCATTATTACTGTAACTTTCAGCTGTATAATGTTACAGAGTAAAGAATGTACTGCTGAGATTCTGCAGGTACCGTGGGCTCTCAAACGCAATCCCACATGTAAACCCCATGATGGAGGTGGACTGTAGTGATGCAATAAAGACTGTCCCTCTGCGTTTTCAGCAAACCTTCTGTCAGTGGCTTTCATAGGAAGATTAAGCAGCATAAATCTGGGACTGTACATTTGCTACAGTGTTATTTTAGGTCAGTTTTGACATTAAAATTTCTAACCTTTCATCATCAGGTCTTTTGTTTTTTCCAATGACTCTGACAATCCTTTAAATATTTTTTGACTGACACCTGCTTTGACTCAGTTTGTTGGGCAATGAGGTCTCGTTTAAATTTTAAACACATACAATCTGCACAATTCATAGGGGGAAGCAGGCAGTAAGCGAGGGAGAGTTCAGGGAGGGGTGCTGCACAGATGAGATGGTTCTTTTCAATTCAGATGAGCAGACAGAAATGAGGCTGAGGACCCTTCATCTTGGAGGTCTCACCCCTCACCAGTGAATCATGCAGGGAATACCCTCATTGAGTGTGTCAGTCAAAGCGAGGGGACATTTTCAGTGCTCGGTTTCTGGTTTTAAAAGCCTCTTTGACTTGTTTTGACTGAAGCTGTTCCCATTACTTTAGCTACCAGTTAACTATGGTTCAGTGGAAACAGGAAACCCCCTGCGATTATCATGGATTTATGGCGCATATTCTCACTCCTTTGCTTTTTTTACAGTCCCAGTTGGTTGTGTAAGAGCACACAACCCCCTGCACAAGCACATTTGCTGCCTTTTTAATGGCTTCCGCACCGACAGACGGTGGTAATGCCAATTAGCACGTGCTAAACACTGATACTACATCAGATTTGGAGCCCAGGCCTGGATCCCATCTCGTAACACCTGCTAATGAGCCAGTCCGTTAAAGAGGTGACAGTGTTAAGCAGGCAGTCATCCTCTCAATGAACCAATGCCAAACTTTGCCTCCAAAAGAAATTCCTTTCTTTTCTTTGACATACAGCGGGCTTCACATTTGTTGAGTGGAAGAATGAAAAGAGGTACTCAAACAAAACACAAGAACAAAATGAGCTTTTTCCAGGCCTCATTAGAATGTAATGGGTATCCTAGACCAGACACAGTGGTTCGGATTGTAGAAGCAAGGATTTGTCAGTTGTTTGTCTTCGCATACTATTATCCTTATTATAACAATTTCTTAATCTTTACACAATATGCTTTGGAAGGGAAAAATAAAACCCTGAGAAAGAACAGGACAAGCGAGAACAACTGAAAACAAGATCACGAGTGAACTTAAGACCTCTTCAGTAGAGGAAAAAACTGAGTCTTATATGTATAAATCAAATAAAAAAGCTGGTTTCATTTTGTAAGTGCTATTTGAGAATTGAAGGACGATGGATGGCTCAGTGTTGTGCAGAGGCCACTTCACATTCCTGGAGCACTTACTTTTATCCTCCAAGGCTCTTTTTTTCCAGACATTCAGTGACAATTCTCACCGAGCCTCATTCTTCGCGTTTATATATTCAGTGCTATGCAGCGAATGAAATCACCTGATCTTATATTGATTTAAAAGGAGAATTAGATGGTCATAAAAGACTGGTATAATTTGAGATAACTGGGCTCAAATATAGTAATAATTCAATGTTTGCATTTATATTTCTTGTACTGGTTAAGGGATGATACTGGCATTTTGGGGGGGGGGTAGCTAATGTGATCAAATCCCTCTAACATATTGATCCTGTAAAACATTGTCTTTACATCCAAAGCTTGATAATGAATTTGCTAAAAAGTACTGCTGTTCCCAACAATCCAAAACACATTTCAACATACACATTAATGCTGCTTTAACATATATAAATCTGCAAGTTAGTCCCCAAAATGCACAGATTTTTCCTGATCCAGTAACATTCCCTACAATCTAAAGTTCCCAGCTAATTTTGAAAATGTCACAGCTCTTTATTTAAAACAAACAAAAAATTTTAACAATATTTATGCCTTTAGTAGGAAGCACAGAAATTCTGGCTTGCAGACAAAAATGGCAAAGCACTAGAAAAAAAATGTATACTCGGAGTTATCTTAATATATCTATATTAACAGTAATGGCAGATATCTCAGACAAACAAAAACACACACACAAAAAAGTTCATCTCTGCGTTTCTCCATCTTAATGCACTGCATTACAAGAAGTAAATTAAGGACATGGTAAATTGCTTTATAATAGATTAGTAAAGTGCATAATGTTGGTTCTAAGCCAGACATCATTTATTGAGTTCATCTTCCAAACAAACCTTTTAGATGTTGTCTGGCTTTCATGTCTGCATTGCACAATCTGTCCTAAAGACTTACACCAGAAACACTTCCCAAGTCCCCAGAGACAAATATATGGAGGAGTAGTGGTAAAGTCAAATACAGATCATACATATACAGTTACATACCCAGTCTATACATTCCTCCAATGTACTGACTGAGATGGAATCTGTGTCAAAATTCTGTCAACACTGAAATTTTTCACCTTGTTTTGACGGCAGGTTTCCTACAGAGCCGTAGTCTGTGCATTCCTTGAGTCTAATGCATCGTGAATACCTGTAAGACTTGGCCTCACCTACCTGCCTTTGGCAGCTAAATGTAGATTTTAGTCCCGCTGTTAGGTGATATACTGCTTTTGATCTCAATCCCGCAGAAATGTGTCTTCCCTCTGAGAGAAAAGCTTGCACAATGCTCAAAAAACACCACTACACACATTGATAAAATCTCAGTAGAATATCTTGATTTAATCGAGGTAGACTTTCCTTGGCACCGAAAGTAATACCACGTGAAGGAAAAATGTATTTAGTCTGGGATGAGTCTAAGTTTCTGTGATGAGAGGCCAGGTTTTCATGGAGCGAAGCACCTTAGCTCCCATCAGGCTTATCATTTTATTAGAACACGGTCACGCAATTTCCACTTTATGCTTTCATGGAACTGGGAAATTGATTTGCAATAAGCAAGAGAGGACAGAAAGATGAAAGATAAAGCATTTTGGATATTTAAATACCCATTTATCAAACGGAAAGACTGAAAAGCTGGGATTAGGGTTTGAGCCTACCTATCTGTTCCTGTGTATGAGAGTGCGAAGGCTGAGGCTGGACTTCAGCCTGGGCCTGCTGCTGTTGCTGCTGCTGCTGCTGCTCCTGCAGACTCTGACTGTCCACTGAGATCCCGCTGTCACTGTGCAACTTCTCTCCTTCCGGCGTCACCATCTGGTTGTTTGTAGCTCCACGGTTATTAGCTGCCTGTTTGTTCTGTTTGCAGCTATTCCACCTGTGGAAAAGTAGCACATCAGATAAGATCCAGTGCGATAAAGATACAGTCATGGTTTTAAACTAAAACAAATCTTCTTTCATTAAAGTATTACTTTTCTTTGGCTTTTTTTAAGCATTTCTAAAACCAGAAACACAAAAACAAAACTATTGAATGTACAAAATTATAAGTGATGATTCAGTTGCAATGATGAAAGTTGCAACAACATTACTTATTATGCTGAAAGAACTACGACAATGCTAGAACCCTAAAAATATCACCCGAAGATCCCAGCTGCTCTGCCCACTTTACTGGATATATTAGCTAAACACATTTAGTATTTAAGATCATTCTAAATCAAAAACCTTAAAATGACAAATTAGTAAACTATATTTCATATTTTACATCATCCTCAGAATTAATGGACTAACTAGCTCCACAGTCCTATACAAAAAGAATATTTCCATTTCCATCTATTTCTGTTTCTTATTTGTGAATTACACAAAGATTTTGCCACAAACATTTAGTGTGATCGACATTATAAAGTCCAGATGGAGACAGCATTTTAAATCAGTTCGTTGCAATGCATTAGTTAGCTAACTAGCTACAGCTTCTAACACCTTATAGATATCCATTCACAGCTGTCGCTTCCACTTTCAAATTCAACAGCCAGCTGCTAGAATGGAGTAACTTTCACTTGTATTTCTTCAGAAAATGCTATGCACTGAAAAAAAGGGACTGGCCATCTCTTGGATTTATGTAAGCATCTTGCATGTATTTAACACAATTGCCTCATGTTTTAAAGTTAAATGTAACTATATAGTGTAAAAACTACATGATATGCAGAAAGGGTGTATTAAATTGTTCATATCATGTTCAGGTGAAGTAAGTCAATAAGGTAGCAACGTTAAATCTCGTGAAACCACGCGTGATTTCATCTCGCGGGCTTTGGATCGTGGTTTAAAAAAGGCATCCATCTCAGTCAAGTCGAGCAGCCAACTCTACGTTTTTGGTATGTCTTGATTTTTTGAATTAATATTTACCATATTTCAGCCAAATGTAGTTAAACGTCTAGAGTGTCGCCATGTAACATGCTAAAAAAGAGCCGTTAGCTTATTTGCTGTTTTATCTGTTGTCAAAGAATTGGCGCTTTTTCATTTGAATTTGTCTTTGGCACAAGAGCCGTAATATCACATTAAACCTAATTACGAGGCACTCATAACATAATTTGGTTTTCTGTGTGAATAGATTTGCCAACTGACTCTTCAGTTACATTGTGTATTTACTGCACCATGGTGTTAGTGAGATTTTGGACATTGAACAGCTTTAGCTAATATCATCAGCGGCATTATGCTAGCTTACATCCCTACCCCTCCTGGCCTCACCTGCTGTCCTTTTGTTTTTGTTTTTGTTTTTTTTGCTGCACATTGAGAGACGACCTCTATTCTGCATTTCACCAGGAGTCAGCTGATGGATTGTGGGTTCAAGGTGTTATGGTAAGAAAGTATATTCTATTTTCGTTTCTGTAACTTAATTATAATGGGTTTTTTATAATTATTAGGTGCATGCATACTCACCCTATTAATACAACTGAGAAATCCAAAATCTGCCATAGGTTTAACTTATACCTGTATGTATTGCCAGAAAGGTGATTACTGGACTCGCATTAATGCACACTTGAACTGAAATGAGGTTGTAACTTGTGGGTTGTTGGGTTGCAAATCAGAAACAAACATCTTTGGATTTTTTTTAATCCCATAAGATCTGGAAACACAGTTTTTATTCAACAAAACATTACTGATTAACCAAGCACAGTGCCTGCTGTTATTTCAAAATAATTATGTCATTTCAGATAAAATGCAGCATTCCAGTGCATCCCAACCATGCCTTTACAGTCAAGGTTTCTGACGGAGCTGAGTTTCTCTCTGACAGTCTGCTGAAAGTGTTTGCAAAGTGATCGGGGGAACAGGGCACAAAGCTAAAGGATGTAGCTGCCATAATGACAGTAAGAACTTTAAAATTCTTTAACTACAAAGTGTATATGTATTGCATTAGGTCAGTAAAAGATTTTTATGCTACATCCATTGAAACAGTCAACTATTACCTGTGAGTAATGATTCCACTAAAAGGATGCCATAATTTTCGTCATGCATTTACTGGCCCACTGAGAAAAATTTATCTTTTTTTAAAAATAAATGTTCTGGAAACTATATATCCATAAAGTTGATGTCAAACAGGAACTTTTGATATTGCTTTGTAGATGCTGGTGTTGCATGTTGACTGGTTTAAAAAGTCAAGAGTTTTTGTCTGGGATCATTTTCTTCTGTGCTACTGAAAAGTTCACAAATCTCTGTTTTCTTTGTTATAATAGTCAAGGATGACATTAATGCTCGGAGTCCCTCATCAAAGTGCTCCGCATCTGTGTGAAAGACAATTGCAACATCTTGGTGCAGGAGTTCATGGTGAGTGTTTTATGAGTAGATTGTGGATTTGCAACCTTTAAAAATGCATTTAGTTATCCACTTGATCCTCATTGGACTGGTTAGGACCAGTAGTCCTCTTTAATAATTTGAAGTTCACATGAGGCCTGGTAGTGAACTCGGCCGCCGGCCCTTGAGGCCCCACCCCCACCCCTGTATTAGGGGTCACATCAGTGTGAAAAAACTTTAAATTTGTCATTCTAATGACCAAAGGAAAATCCCACCAATATTTACATTAGCTTTTGTTTGAAAAAAAAAAAAAAAAAAAGACCAACTGACCAACAGCTAACCAAATTGTGGGGCTGAAAGTCTAAATTCTAACATCTTCTGAGTGACATAGCCTGGATTTCTGATGGGCCGGTGTCTTTCTAACAAAAACTAATGTAAAGCATTTGAAATTATTATGTTTTTCACCCTCTCTTAGAAACTCTGTTAGACCATGAATGGCAGCATGGCAGGCCACTCTTTGGCTATAGCTATTTACTATGTTGCTTGCATTGGTTTAAATTACTCTAACATTAGAACTGGTAGATTCAAAAGAGATGAGTTTAAAAAGGAATCTTAAAGAAATGTTTTGTGTTTAACCAGGACTTGACTGAGGCCACTGCACAGATTGAGAAAACCACAATGAACATCTGTCTCCAGAGATGCGCCAGGCAATGACTTTTCTGATGTTGTTCTTCAAGATCTGGATAACGTGACCTTTGCAGTAGCCATGCTGTTTGGACCTTTTTTATTCCTTCAACATGAGTTACCCATCACAACTCTGCTACACTTTTGAGGTGATTCAATGGGTGGTAATGGAGTTGGATGCAACTCAGCTCTCAAGAAAAGCTCACAACTAAGACAAAACTGCTCCTGCAACGAAGCTCACTGTTATGCATGTGAGGTGACCAGCTCTAGGTGAGAGGACATTTAAATCTCACACTTGTTCTGCTGCATTTTTGAAGCTCAATTCCAGGAACGGATCGCAGGGTTCATTTTTATATACTCTGCAACTGCCATGAGGACGAGCTGTTTTTTGTTGTTGTTTGTTTTTCCTTTTGCTCTGTACAAGTTCTGTTTGTCTGTTTGGCAGCATTTTTAAATTTCTCTTTGTATTTTTTCTTTCTTTTACTAGTGAAGAGATGTAGCGTGAACAGTTATACAGTCTAAATATCCCATATGGGTCGTGTGAAATGGTATTTTCAGTTTCATTCAGTTGAAGTAAAGAACGTTGAATATTTCTAAGTGTGCTGTTTTGAACCAAGATGTCACAGTATGATCAGTGCTGTAATTTTTGACAGTCACTGTATCAATGTTATTTTTGCGTCTCTTGAATAAAGTTTTTGACCTGCAAGTGCTAATTTCTTTAGTTATTGGGGTAAAATGGGTAGTGTTAATAGGAAGGTGTTTGCCAATTCAGTAACCTAATTTAATGTTAATGGAAACTAACATTACCTCAAATTGTTTAGTTATAATTGTTGTTTAACTGAATCTTGATGTCAGAGGCCTTAAATAGAATGTTTTGTATTGTTCTTTCCCAACATTTTTCAAAAGAAACAGTCTAATTTCTTTGCTGCGATTGATTCCAGAGAACACGGAAGAACTGACATTATTTAACTGTTGATTTATATAGATTCAGTAGAGGAGTAATGTCAGTTTAATTCTTTACCTACTGCAGTGAAATTAGACATGTTGTTTTGAAAGGTTACTGGTGGATGCCAGCAACCATCTTGGAAGAGAACAATACAATCTGTTATAAGGCCTCCATTTGAAAATTGTGTATTTGATACTAGAATATAATAGCAAAATGTAATTTGAAGATAACATGTAGTATTTAAGTGACCAAGTAGTATTGGGTAAAAGTTATTGAATCGTGTTGGGATAACGTGAGAAAATTGTGAAGGATTAAAATATTCCAAGAGCTCAAATTACTTCATCAAAACATGTTTAAGTCACATTTTATCAACACAAATTGCACAGGTTTATTGAACATGAATAAATTGTGTTAATTTAACTCAATTGTTTAAGTTGCTGCCAAAGCAAAACATCTGTGTGCAACAAATGTCCACCATTGAATTAAGTAAATCCAACAACATATTTTTTTCAGTGTGGGTCATCATTATCACTGTAAACTGCATAGTTATATTTTGTACTAGAATCTTAGAAAGCAGAATTATAATTAGTGTTATGAATACAACTACAAGAAAAAGAAACACTAAATAAAATAAATATACAAACTACTATAAAAAAGAAATACAACAAAGTGTTCTTCTTGTAGAAGATAAAGTAATGTGAATCAGTAATTTAAATATTCATGAGGTATTTAGTGGTACAGTACAGTAAACACCTCTTCTTATAAAATACTGGGTGTTAAAGAAATTCATGTAATTTACAGTCTGTCTATGCATGTCAATAAGTACATGAGGTTATTAACCAGATGTGTGCGTGACTGTGCTGATAAATCTGGCACTCAAATTTCCTCTGGTCGGCACTTTTCAAACAATCAATGCCCTTAATGAGCTTGTTTACTTGCTTCAAATGTGTTATAGCCTGGGTTTGTATCTGTCTGTCTGAGTGCTTGCATGTTGCACGTCCTAACTAACGTGTGTGTGTGCGTGTGTGTGTGTGTGTGTGTGTGCGCGCGTGTGTGTGTGTGTGAGAGAGAGAGAGCAAAAGAGAGACAGCTCTCTGAAGTATTAAGAACTGAGTTTGGGGTTTTTTTGTTATGGTGTGTTTTAGCACAAATGGCTTAAAGCCTCTTCAACCACAACTGGAATTAATATTCGACCAGCCACCTTACTACTACTTTTCAACCAGATGTTGCCTGGGGCAGATGTCGCTCCAAGCAACATCCAGACCACCATCATTGTTCACTCATTCTACACCAGGCAATATTTTTGAATAAGTTGTAAAACCCAAATGAGCCAATATCCTTGACCATAGAGTTGCTTTTAATTATTTCTCTTCACAAACTGACCTCCTAAAGATGAGATAAGCGGCAAGACCCACCACCATGGCAGCCAGGATAGAGCAGTAGATAGGTATGAGGTTTTCATTGAGGCCGTGACCGAGGAAGCGAGGAGAACCAGCGCTGGACGTAGTCGTTTCTCCTCCTGGCAGTGGGCTGTAGGAGGCATCAGGAAGGAAGGGATCAGGGAGGGAGGATGAAGATATATCCAAATCGGAGGTAGGAATGACATCGGTAGGTAAACTAGGATCTATAAGGAAGAAAACAGAGAGACAGGAGCATTTATGAGACAGGAAACATGTTATTTAAACTGCTTATATACAGCTATAGAAATAGAGCACAATTAAATTCTGTCCACATTGCAGGCGAAAAAAATATTTATTTCTGTCTCTGACTGTGTACTGCATGGAAGCTCCAAATTACCATGGCATTCATGTCCGTGATGAATGTAGGTAAACTTTTCACTAGAACTGCCCTTTTGTTTTAAGTTGGTTCCACTGCATCATTGCTGACAGGATTTTCAGAAGTTAACATGATGCACTCTGAGCTCAATATTTTGAGGAGGCTGTGCCAGTGCCAGCATGGAGACTTTTACCAGCTTTCTGTACAGCGTTCACCATTTTAGTTTCACAGCAACACCACTTGTTGTTGCTATATATAGTTTATCATAAACCAAAGCACTGGAAAATTTTGCCCTGCTTGTAATGTTAAGGGGAGTACTGTATGAAAACTTCTGGGAAAATCTTTTTATTCATCCATTACTGTCTAAAAAAGGAAAAATCCAAACATTACAAAAATAGAGATAAGTTCTCTGAGAACCAAGAAGTCATAGAAGTATATAGTATAATATACATATAAACTTTATTCACTTCCTGTGTATAAATCAACACCTTAATGTATTAATTTCATTGTATATTCCCGTGCATATACCATAATCAAACAAGTCACCAAGTCCCCAAGCAGATGTCTGGCGTGCTGCACTCATGTAGCAGCTGTTTCTGATAGACAGATGGGTTCTTCCTGAGTTGCTCTGTGCAGAAAGAAGGAATGCTCTTTAACTAAGGGGGTAAATATCCACCACCCACTACACACTCAGCTTTCCCCACACCAAGTTTGGGCCTTACATGCCAGGTCTCCCCTCGCCACATCTCCATCTGTGTGATCTTTGCGCACTGCACAACATTGAGGCCATATGGTTTCTAGCTGAACAAAGTCTGGGGTTTTAGCGAGGTCATCATATTGAGTTTAGCCTTTGTTGAGGCCAGAGAAGCGAGAAGAGCACTGTGCTACTGGACGGGTCTGGTTTCTATCATAGCTATGTCTGTAAAGAAGTAATTTTCATAAATTGTCCTATTTCCTCTTTCGTTGTGAGCTCCATTAATTATTTCAATGTAATTTTCCATTTTGCAGCAGCTCCATGGCATTGCTTCTTCTGAAAAAACAATGCATCCATCATATCTCTCCAACACTCCTGTCATATTATGCATTTGTTTTGAAAAGTTCTGCAAGTTACAAAGCAGCGATTCTGTTAGATGACAGAAAAGCTCTGCAGAGAAGGTTACAGATTATGCCTTCTGTCAAAGTGTGGTCGAGCAGGCCAAGTAAGAGGTCTGTCCAGGCAAATCTAAGACCCCTCTGAGCACAACAGCAGAGTGGGGACGGAGTTGTGCAGCCTGGTTCAGATCTGAGCCAGTAATTCCCACCAGAACCTCAGGCTGCGCCTCATTAGCTTTGTCTTGCACTTGCAGGATTAACCCTGTGGAGACTCCTGGGGTTTCCTTCATGGCCAAACACCGGGACACTCAATCCGAAATACTTTCGGTGTCCCCTCTTTACAGATGTTATGATTTTTTTAGGGCTGCTATCTGGTTTCCACGTATTATATTTCTGTGTTCTAAGCTTTTATCAATAAGTACAATATAACCTTTAAACATGGTGTATTTAAAATCAGATATAACATCCTTTTTAAATAATAATTATATATAAAGAATTCAATTAAAATTTAAATAGAATTTATTCTGAAACTCGGTTAGCGGGAGCCTTCAGAAACACGTCCTACTCCATTGCTGGCTCGCTAGCGCCCCCTAAATAGAATTTATTCTAATGGCATAGTTATATTTAACCTAAAAAGAAAAAAAAACTCCAACAGGTGACCGTCAGTCAGCTGGTACTCTGTTTCACACGTCTTTGGCAAATCACTCATTTGAAGGCTCCACCAAAAAACTAGGGTCAACTTTCCTGCTAACACATCTACAAGCTACTTTGCAGCCCACCTCCCCTCTAGCTCGTACTTTAAATGCATGGTTCGAATGTATCAGTGTCATGTCATTTATATTCTGTATTATATGAATGTTGGATATTGAGTAAGGGAACAATCTTCCAGACAAGACTAGTAATGGAAGGAAAACCACACCACATGATTGCTGTGACCGCTGATGTTAACAACACGAAAAAGATATTCAGTGGACCATGACAGCCAATAGCTGTCCTATTTCTTCTGATATAGCAAATACTCAGGTTTCTTCATGGTGATTTGTTGCATATATTACATACAGATGATTCTTTTAATAGTTCATTTGCATCTTGATGGGCAATTTGTCTGGACTTTTTTTCTGTTTGTCATTAAGAGTCCACGTTGGTCTGTCTTTCTGCATGACTGTGGCGGGGCAGTTCTGTCGTAAGGGTATTGGGTTGCTGAAAAAGCAGAAAAAATATTTCGTGGGACAGAAAAACAGAGCACAACAGAGCCATACTTAGAAACAGAAATAATGCGGAGACCTATTTAAAGCGGCACTATTGATTGGGATCTGTCTAAAAGGAGGGAGTGGAACATAGGTGTTTGTATTACATGCATTTCTTGACCTTTCCTGGGATGTAGTCAGGTTTCCTAAGCTCTGCCATACATCATCCGGCTAATGCAGGGATGGCTAATGGTATTAGCAATGCAACCTGAGCTCACAAATAGAGCACATTTTGAATGGAAGGTGTGAAAGTGTGCAGATGGTCTAGGCTTATATACAGTTTGTCAAATAAGTTGCAATCCCTACACGTTTGTCTTCACACTGGCTTTTAAATCATGTCACTCTTCTGTAAGTACGCTTTGGTGCAATCAGTGCTCCCTATATGCAGATGTATGCTTACAGTACGAGTCTCACCTAGGATTTGCTGTAAATCGTTTATCTCTTTCCGAGCCAAGACGACAGCTCTCCTGGGAGCATCCTTTGCATAACTCTGACTCAACACATAAAGTACAGTGTGCTACATCTTTATTGTGACTCCTTCATGCTCTCATTTCTATAGGTTGAAGAAAAAAAAACTCTGGCTGTAGACCAAAGGACAAATATAAGCCTGCAGAGGCTGCATACACTAACTGGAACAGAGCAGGAGCTTAAAGGCAGCAGTGGAACTTTAACAATTGAATTTTCGGAGCAGAGGGTTTAAAACAATCGTGACGCTAAATAAAACTAACCCTGGATTTTATGAGCGTGGGCCTGTGTGTTCAGGGAGATGTGTTTATTAGTGGGGTGTGGACCAAAAGGGGAGAAAAAAAAAGATTGAATTTTTATGAGCCATTGAGGTCTTTATGGTGAAGTTAACCCCAGGGTCTTGAGCAGTGGTTGATGTCTTGACTGCTGCCAGTTCAGGGTGGAGATGAGCAACTATCAGGCGCAGAACACGCACAATGACCTCTTTATCAGCCACCAAACACTCTCCCTCTGTCTCAGCTCAGCTTCTATCTCAATTGCCTGCCGTGCACACATCTATCATACGCACACGTACTACGAACTATTCAAGTGAGCGCTCTGTCTTCTGTGAGGGGGGGTTAATAGGAAGAGTAGAGGGGAGGATAGACAGAGAGGCAGAGTGTTAGGAGAGACGGAGGAGGGGGTACAGATGAACAGAGGAGCTGCTGTAAAGTGCTCTGATTAGCAGGAGTAATTATACTGCAGCAGTGGAGGCACTGAATGCACACTGGCCAACTTCCACCACTCCGCTTACCGAGCCACTTGAGGGCCACTGTGGGAAGAGATAGAAAGAGGGGGAGGAGAGAAGGTGATGAGCGTGGGGTAAAAAAGAGCAAAGAAGTCTGCTTTATCTGTGTTTTTAATCTTTCACTCCGCTTCTCTTGGAAAAGCTGTCAAACAGATGCTCAGCATTTCACGTTTAATGCAAACCTGCTCAACTGGAGGCCGGACAACACCTTTTGGAAAAGCTATCTCAAGGCCAACAGGATCAAAGATCTTCGATAAAAATGTGGCGGAGGTGTTTACTAGGGCTGGGTATCGTCACTGATTTCTAGAATCGATTCAATTCCGATTCACAAGGTCCCAAATCGATTCGATCCACGATTCGATTTAATTCGATTCGATTCGATTTAAATCTGGGAAATTTTGACAGTCAGAAGTATAATTCAGATCAGAACATTTACATATTTTTGTATCTATAAAAAGGAAGCTGACACTCGCAAGACTTTATCCAAGGTGTGAGCATCACAGCAGATGCCTTTGTGTCAAAGTAGCTGAAGATAAAACACAGAAAAACATGAAGGTGATTTTCCTGGCCTGGGATTTTATAAAAATATTCTGCAGTACATCAAAAACGAAAGAAAACCATTAATTAATGAACATTACCTCTGACGTTACAGCGGTTTTATTAGACACACGGCTAAGCATTTTGCATTTTGAATAATATTAAAAAGTTAAAATTTGTTCAGTATTGAACAGCAGAAATGAGGTTTTCTTTTCGGAAGAATGTAAAAGGGAAAAAAACAGCGGCCGACAGCGCTGTAAACAACAGTAGACTTGTGCATAACAAGCAAGCGAATAATGAAGAAAGCGAAACTGTTCGAGAGAGAGAGAGAGGGTGGGAGGGAGAGAGGGGGAGGGAGAGAGGGAGAGAGAGAGAGAGAGCTGCGCATCGCAATGGAAGCAAAACAGTAAAAGAGTGAATTCATGACGATGTTTATGTGAAGCGTTTGGATCTTCTTTTGCTGCTGGTTCGGTCAATATTGTTTGGAGAGAGATCAAACTAACAGCTTTAGAATCAGCGCATAAAGGGCGTGAACACAAAGCGCGGACCCGGATCAGCGAGCTGTCGGCTTTCAGCCCCGACTGTGAGAAAGGCGACATCTAACTGATTCTGATCCGCGGGTCAGAATCAGTACCTGCTCTCATTTACTGTTTGGTGGTTCTTGAAATTTTGTGAGATGTCACCAGAGATTCTGGCATTTCGGACAAAATAAATTTATATTAAAAAATCGATTCAGGATTTTAATGAATCGATTTTACGTTATCCAAGCCAGAATCGATTTTAATCGATGAATCGATTATAAAAACCCACCCCTGGTGTTTACAGCTTCAGATCAAAAAGGTTCACGCATGTGCAGCGTCTTTAATGAAAAACGTAGGAATAAAATCACACTTGGCAGGGGAAGAGTGTGCGCGCGTCATGTTAGCCTGCTATCAGTTGTATTGATTCGGGATGCTCATATAAAACATTTGTGTGTCTGAAGTTGGAGACGACTAAGCTTGCATGTGTGTGTGTGTGTGTGTGTGTGTGTGTGTGTGTGTGTGTGTGTGTGTGTGTGTGTGTGTGTGTGTGTGTGCATACTGTAGTCAAGTGTGGGTGCTCATAGAGGTCACTCAGCGAAACCTGAGCACAAGTAGAAGAAATCCCTGGACTGATATCGACCCCTCTGCATAGAATACCAGCACAGCACATATGCGGCAGCCCTCTCTTTCTCTTTCTGACTCTGTCATTGTATCATGTAATTGACACTTGGTGACAGCTGGATATGAAGATCTGGGAACTTTAAAATGCTTTAATCACATCTTATTTACTGTATAAAAATAAGGCAGCGGGATAAGAATAAAATATAAAAATTCCTCCTGTAAAAATTGCCAGTAAGGCACTTTCTCCTTTGTCATACCAAGCTTACTGTATGCACAGTATCAAAGACCACCATGTAAGGTCAGCAAGCATCATCATGACCGCATGTGACTGCAGCCATTACCCGCAGGCCCACTGGTGCTATTATTTTTCAAACAGTCACATATCATGCCATCTCCAGTCCCCACCGTTACTGCTGCTGCAGTACCATCACTCAGGACAAGGCGGGTCACAGTTGATCTGCTTGGGTGGGCGCTAAATGGGCAGCAAAAGGCTGCATTGTGGCCTACGGGACAGCAGATATTTTTGGACAGGCCAGGCTAATGGTAGGCATTACTTTGAAATTCCAAGTGGAAGTAGATTATATGCCTGGACCATATATATTTTTGAGATGAGCCAATGCATTATTCAGGCAACTAAAACTAAAGTCTAAATTTTAATTTTTTAAAAATTTTAGTTTTTAGCTAATTAATTAGTTTTGAAAATAGCAATTAATCTGTCTGATTTCTTTATCATTTTATCATGGTGGCAAACAATATAAAAAATAGACCATAATTTGAATGGTGTAAAAAATTATCTTACTGATCAATTAATAATAAAATGCTAAATGTGGCGCTCATATAAAAGTTGTTATGTATGTTTAGAGTCATTATTCCTGCTTTTTTTCCCTCCAGTTCATTTCTCCACTGTCTTTTTTGCCATTAGAATCTATTATAAGAAGCTTCAAGTCATCCTCTCTACTACAACATGGGCTTGACAAATTTCTGAGGCTCATTAACTTGGTATATCCACCTGCCACCACCAGTGTTTGAGGCCATGAAATCTCAACCCTCTCAACGTTTAAAAGGGGATTATTACAGCTCCTTGCTGAATACCAAAATTTATACATAAACATTTTTCAATACATTGATAATGTGCACAAGAGATTAGTAGGCCTTTAGCCAGTGTTCCATCTATTATGATCATTCTTTGAAGCATTTATTCAAAATTGCCTCACTGGTTCAAGCATGCTTTCCCATAAGATAATGCAGAAGAACATTTTTTCATACAGGAAATCGAGAGCAATACCAGCGAAGACATTTTACCCCATAGATTTGAACTTTGCGGCCCCCTGATGAGGTCAATTTCACGCCTTGTCTAACCCAAGCGAATTTATAGCTTCCTTTGGTACAAGGAGCTTGACTTAGCTCTGACATTCTGAGCTTCTGTTTTGTGGTCGAGACGATTATTCATTGTCCCTTTGTTGACACTGCAGCAAACTTTGACCTTTTAATGCTAAAACTTTGAGCATCCTGCTGTTTAAAAATCAGACCAGGGATGACCTCTGACCACGTTTGTTCCCACACATGTGGAAGTTACCCCTGCTGATTTGTGCAAAATGTGACTGAGACATATATGATGCTGTTTTAAAATTACTTGTAGCTACTGTGCAGTTTTAGTGTGGAGCTTCTAACTTTTTAAACGGACTTTTACCCCTGATATGTTTGGCATAGAAACCATCTTGGTTCGTTTTTACCTTGGTTTCGTTCAAAGGTGAAAAAATATCCTTTAAAAAAAATTCAACTATATGAAACCAACGTGAGTGTGCAGAGCGTGCAGTGCAGACTTACTGTAGCAGACAGTGTCACTGGTTGGCGTGCAATTAGCTTGTTGTGTTTCGTTTTCATCACAGATGGTGCAGGGCAGGCAGGGTTCGAGGGAGTTTTCCTCGTCAGAGAAGGTTTCGTCGACACATTCCTCACACACCGTATCGTGATCGTGATCACAGTGGGAGTACACGCCCTGTCCCAAAGGGCATACCGTACACTGCTCACAACGGCCAGTTACAGTGTTGAAGAAATAGTTATAGTTACAAATGCATTTGGCATCGTTGGAGTCGGTGCATGGCGTCTCCATCCGCATCAACCCGGTGCACTGAGTGCATGTCTTGCACTCCTCTGTATGACTGTAGTTCTCAGAGAAGGTCTCGCCTACACATTAGAGGAAAGGTTTGAAAGGAATGGAGATGAGTAAAAAAATAAAAGAGATTAGAAGATGAAGAGTGAAGGAAATGTGAGGAGATAAACAGGGAGAAAAACAGTGAGTAATATGACATTAATCATGTTTACTGCACATTCATTAAAAGGAAGGACACATTGATCCACTGGGCTCTTTAGTGATTTGTGCTTCGGGACAAGAAAGGTGCTCTTGTTGGGGAGCGAGTCAAAAGCCTGCTGTGCTCATTATGATATTGATCCCAGAGTGTTTGTGCTGCGCTGAGTAAACTGCTTTAATCTCAGTCATACACGGGGAGTGAAATGCAGGTGCATCCACATCCTTCCACTGAAAGCCTGTCTTTAAAAGTCATCATCACTGACTTAAGTAAATTAAGATACTTTTGTTACCTGGTCATGATATAAACTGATCTAAAAGCACAAATAGAATTTTTAATTGCCATATCATAATTGAATATATCATAACATAATGTAAGGCTGCAGTCGTATGTTTAAAACTTGACCTCCTGTTTCTTTTCCTTGCTGATCTTCCTTGATTTCAAGGATAACACCATGAGGTGAGGGAGAAATACAGATATGGAATTTGAATTGCGCTACAGTCAAAAACTGTTCTATTTGAACTACCCAGTAATGTATCGCAAAAGGCGCATTGAGTTCTTACCAAGTTGCTTCAGACAGATAAAGACAACCCAGAGAAAATAACACTTTATTACCAAGGTTGGATTTTTTTAATGTAAATTGGCAAACACTTCCAGGAGTTACATTAATGATCCAATGTAACTCCCGCCTTTATTTAAGCTTTTTGTAACTGAAGTAAGACTAAATAATAACCATCATCACAAATGCTGATAATAGGCATAAACGTCTAACTGCATGGTACCAAACAACATAAGAAGCAGATACTGTTCAGTAGGATAGCTTGATCTGCCTGAAGTAAGAGTGTGTAAACTGGCGGACTGAGTAGTAGCATCATCTATATAAAACACATGTTATTTCTGGTTTGTGTCATATGTTTGCTAAACCTTCACAGGGTATGTGTGTGTGTGCAAAAAACCTTGAGTTTAAGGCACATTTCACTGTATAAGTTTTTGTTGTGAGTTGTGTGCAAAGGGAGAAAAAAACATATCAGACCACAGTAGTGTTATCAGAGAAATGAGGTAAAAGCTGTGGTGACTTATTACTGGCTGCCTTTGAATTACTCCAAGCTCTTCAGATTTGTTCTTCTGTGCTATTTGGAGTCAGGAGGATTTGGGAGAGTTCATGACTGAGGAAATGATGACCTCAAATTAGCTTATTCTTACACTGAGAGTTCCTCGGGGCACAAAGTAATCTATTAATATTGCATTTTCATATAGACTTATTTTCAGATATAATTGGATGCCTGCTGAATTATGCATACAATGTGAAAGCGAGAGTGTTTGTGTGCCCTATGAGTGTGCTTTAGCAGTTGAATGAGTTGAGAGTATAGTAGAAAGGCCGACAGGGGTGGGGGGCGACACTAAAGCTCACATTCATTACAGAGGCAGTGTCACTGTTTTTCAAATACCTTTTTGTGTGTGTGTGTGTGTGTGTGTGTGTGTGTGTGTGTGTGTGTGTGTGTGTGTGTGTGTGTGTGTGTATAATATAAGAGCGGTCACCTTGAGAGAGCTGCAAAAACACCACAAAGACTGTTGTGTTGTACACAACATTCAATGGGTACAAAGCTGTTTGGAATAAAGGTTTCACAACATGAGATTTTGCGACAAGAATGCAGCTTTATAAACTGCTTAATTAACACCAGACATTGCTCGTTTTACTATGAATTTCACAAAAATGGAGCACGTAGCAAGTTTACACTCTTCAAAATCTCCTCGCCATCTCCGTGCTGTTTGTCTTGAAGGGAAATAAATCATTGGGAATGGCAGAACTATAAATAAAGCCACATGCCTGTGTGGATGTCTGGGACTTGCAGAGCTCTTATCTGCATATCCATATGCTTCGGAATATGTGTTTTTCACAGGAATTGCTTAGCGGGTGTCGTGTTGAGAAACAACATATTGTCAGTGTGAAAAACCCTGCAGCAATGTCCCAGCGCTTGCTTTTACGTTGTAAGCGGCTCCGGCAAGTAAACACTGGCACCAATTGAAGCTCTAAACACCTTGTAAACAGCAGCGCTGCTAAGAGGCCGACTATGAGACCTGTCACATTATACAAGCAGACTGAGCGGAGCAGATGGAAGTAATGATATAGACACAGGTAGAATGATCAACAAGCTCTGCGCGAGCAGTCGCTTGATTCTCTCGAATGATTCTCTAGATTGTTTGACGCAGCACAACTATAAGCAGTCTGTGAGGGTGGTCCCAAACCCCCCCAAAAAGAACATATTCTAGTGTTGAGGAAGGGCTGGTGTACAAGTAGGAGGAGAAAGGGTCACGGGAAATGAGGCAAGCAGGGATGTATGTGCGTTCAGTTTCCTTTTAGACAGCATCAAATCCTGTGCTTTTTCTTTAAGGGTGAGTCTGTCATCACCCTTTGCTCTTATTACTGTTTGCAGGCAGAAGTGATACAGGAGGGTGACACTAACTGAATGATCCAGACACAGACAAACACCAGACCTCCAAAGTAAATAATCATTTGAATTTGTGAGGTTGAAACCTTTGTTTTGATTTCAGTCAGGCTCAACCAGTAAACCTCCCCTCCTCATTCATTTCAATTATCCCGCTGCGAACAGGCTTCCTCGCTAATTTTAACTCGCATGCATGAGTCCCCTTTGCAGTTCTTGTGCGTAAACATGCCTAAATGTGACCATATGCAGCGAGTGTTCAGCAGGAACTGTCAGAAGAGATGTGTGTGGGCGTGTGTCTGCGGTGCATGCGTCAGCGCTTTCATGTGGAAAGAAGAAAGGAAGAAAGTTAAAGGCCATCAGGTGAGAGTGCATTCTTTAATCAAATATGGCCTTCTTTCTAATTGTCCCCAGCTGAGATCTGATGAGCACACATCAGCGTTTAGTGTCACCGTGTTTGGCTATAAAGGTGGTTGCGGGTAAAGGGAAATGTGGTCGTGAATGGGGGCGCGATGCACTTAAATTGTGCCACTTCAGCCCAGGAGGACCACCCCCCTCATCTAACGCTGATGTGTTTCAGCCCCATTAGTGTCATCAATAATGTAGTTCTCGATGGCATTGAGGCTATTTGATGATGTTCACAATCAGCACTTTAGGTGTGACCATGAGCAATGCTGGACATTTCCTACCCTTCACAGAAAGTACCGTGTTTCTGCTTAGACGCTACCCAAAACGCTGACCCTCTGCTGACTGAGGATAAATTATCAACATTTGGAAAGTTGCGTGACGGCTTTATTTGGCTTTTTGAACACAAATCGTTTCTGTCTGTAATTATCACCCTGCTTCTTTGGACCACTTCCGCTTCCCCGAGATTTAAAACAGGTGTTTCAAACATAGAGGGAATATTATTAACCAGAGCTATTAAAAGGAAGACCAAATTAGGCAAAATATAATTTAGCAATCAATGTCCGCTCTTGCATCCCGTACTAATGTCACTTTTTTTAGGGTGTTATGTAGGGAACTATCTTCATCTGATACATCTGCTACAGCCAGAGAAGACCTGCCAGGAGAAAATCTCCATTTTCCCTTTCTTTATCCAAAGTTAAAAGAAACTTGATGCTCTGCTTCAGCCGTCCCCAGACATTCCATGATTTGAATTTTCCTTTAATTTCCAGTGAGTCCCAGTCCAGTTGGCCAGCAGGGCTCTTCCACATTGACTCCTGGGGTTTTGCCCCACATATTGCATTCAAGCACCTTTGAATGGCTTACTAAGTGAGGCAAGTCTGGTTGTCTTATCTCCCATGACAGCAGTGAAAGTGAAGGAGACTGATAAATATTTTATTGCTGCTGATGCTGGCACTCGTCCCGAGCTGGGACCGGGGAGACCATTGGTAGGTGGAGGAGTAGAAGTGGGATACAGGAAGTGGGATATTAAAGGGGGTCGAGGTGAATACAGATTTGCCCTTATTTACCGTGAAACAGGAAATGGATGTGTTGGATTTTACTTCTCAATTATTCATATCTGCACTTTAGAAAATGTATTTATAGCATTCATTTTTCGAGTAAGGTCGCTGTTTTAGCCTCTAACCTTTGCTTGTATATAAACGCCACTCAGCCTTATTTTAGCGACTGTGCTCCTGGGGGGTTTCAGGTGCATTAATATTTAAATTGCTGAAACAAAAACAATGCAGAAAAGTATAAAAATGCATTTGCACCGGAAATTGAATTTAACCTCCTGGGTATTTGAGGTTAATTGTTGAGTGTTTATCAGTGGTGAATACTGTTCCTGTATTGCAAAGCAAGATAATTGTTCGCTGTTAGAGGCACAATAGGCTTTTCAATATGGTTTAATTAGCTGGATCAAATTGGTAAAGATGCACTGATGTAACAGTATGCATGATAAATGAGCAGATCGTGCCCTTTGGTGCCTGGCTCTCTAATACCATTTTATCCGCTAATACAGACGATGAGTCATAGCAACAGGAAGGGGGAGGGGGGCGGCATGCTGGCTGAGAAAAGTGAGAACAGGAGATGAAGGGAGACACGACAAGAATTGGTGTAGAGGAGTTGGGGATGAGGGAGAGAATGAAACAACGTCTATTCAGAAATACAGTCAAGAGAGCCAGCCCACATTATAGGAAAGTAGAGCTGTGGTTTAGCATCTGCACATCATCTGCCACTGTTTGCTGTAGCAATATGAAAAGGAATATGGTGTGCAAGACGACGTCAAAGCAGTGATAAAGTCCAGACGCCCATGAAATAGCAGCGCGCTTATCCTCAGACTCCAGACACCACTTAGTCATTCCAAGTTATCAGATGCGTTTTTCAATGTTAACTAATATTTATAATATTAATTCTTAATCTGGATTTTCAACAGCGCTGATGGAAAATCATAAAAATTTTCACTTTTACTTTTGCACATCAGCCCATTTTTGTCAAATTCATGCCTCTTCCTTTGCTTTGACACAGTAGGTTTATATGAAATTGACTCATTGTATCTTACCCGGGGTTTTTTCAGCCTGTGGCACTGTTTTGCTCTACATGTAGAAAACTGGCTCCCTGTTCTTGCACCAACAACTGCAGCTCTTGAGATACCCAAGGCAAAAAACTTCAAAGGATTGAAATTAGACCGACTTGAGATGCTTAAATAACATAATGTGGCTCAGAGATTTGCAATTTGTTATGCAAACAAATTCACAAGTCCAAGACTTGAATTCTCTGTGGATAAAAAGTATTCCTGCCAGTCCGTAATCATTCCTCCACAATTTAATCATCTCCCTCGTAATGGCATCCAGTTGATATTTTGGAGGGTTCTGTTTAGCACATGGGAAGATTTTGATGTTAAAAGACTTTTGCTCAGCACTTCTTGTTTATGAAAGGATTTTTCAGCACATGTTGCCATAATGGATTCACGCCACAAGTCAGTGTTAAACAGTTCTGCAGCTTTTGTTGAACTACGCAGTGACACTCGAGACCTTTACTTTGCATGCTGACAGAGCTACAGAACAAGAGAACTGCTACGACAAAATGCAAAAATCTTATTTTCTTCTTTGTGTTGTTGCGAAGTTGGAACCATTCCCAACTCTGGGAAAGCATAGAGCAAGTCCCTAATGGTTTACAGCCTCAGCTGAGCTTTAAATGAACACATTTGGACCCACTTACAAGCATCAAACTGATGAACTCCTGCATTATTTGGGGGTAACTTGATAGAGACAGATCATACAGTTTATACAAATTGGTCAATAACAGTATTTCTGGCTTTGAAAATCTTTGTTTTTAGTTTGGATCTTGAGACCCCCAAATATGAATGGCATGTGTAAATAAAGATGATGCAATTGTTAAAAGTTTTTGTTGATCACATGTGTCTATGTTGGTAATCACATTCAGTTTTGCAGCTGTGCGTGAGTTTATATGTGTATATACTGTGTTTGATTTGTTTCTGGATTTATTTTAATCCTCTTACATTGGCCTTACAAGAAGTAGAGTCAGGTTTTTTGCATCCTAAAGTTCTATAATGCAAAGATTTAAGAGTTGGTTGCTTAATGCCCGTGATAAAAAAAAAAAAACATGTTCGACCTGCTTTATTAGAACCACTCTGCACTTATATGAAAACTCTTTGTGTGGTTTGTGGTTGTATTTTGGTTGCGGTAAGACTCATTGTTGTTGAGCTTTGTTTAGGCGGAAAGTTTCAGGGCCACAAATAGGAAAGGCAACACAAAATTCCGTAAATATCACAAAATGGTTTCAAAAGTGTTATCTTTTAATACAATATTTTGAAATTTGCTTGGTTTATGCATTGTTGCCTATTGATCAGTAAAAAAAAATGTGTTTTCCTAGTGGAAATGAAAAAAATCTATTTTTACAGTTAGGAAAAAAAATGCTTTTGGCTCATGTAAATGAGAAAAAAAATCCCCTTGGCTCTTGTGTGTTTTGCAGCCATAAATAATAGCAAGCCATTGGTAGAGCGTTTGCACAGTATTTAATCAAGTTGAAAGCTGTAAATGTTAACAAAGTGTTAATTAGTGGATATGCAGCCTCACTCTCCACACATCTATTCTAGGATTTAACCTAAAGCAAAAAACAAACATTTCACCAAATAATGATATATTAACCAACATCAGAGAAACTTGCTTTGTAACTTTGATTTGATTACTCTATTCATTTTTAATTGCATGCACAATAATAACAGTAATACAATACTCACTGTCCAAACACTGAGTGCAGACGGTCTGAGTAACGCCGCATTTCTTCAACACTCCCTCTCCAGGTGGACACTCAATGCAGCATTCTCCATTCCTGGTGAACTGGCGAGATTCGCAGGAGAGAAGCACAGCCCGCTCCGTCTTGGAGGCCAGCACCGCTGCCACCTGGCACACCGGGACACCGGCACAGTAAATCGGAGAGCAAACTTTCACACATAGACAAACGTGCTGCGCAGGACCGCTGTGGCGTGCAAGGCAAAGCAAATTGATGAAAATTACTGCCAGGTGTCCAACCTGTTCCTTAACTCTAACTGCCATTGGGATTCATCATAAATCATGTTGTCTCCGCCTACATTAGACACACTTTAAACAAGGCAGTCGTCTAAACTGTCCTAATAGCTCCCCTAAAGGCACATCAGCTCTAATAGTAAACTTATGACATGCTCCAGCCAGGGCAGTAAGCATAAAATCATGGGTGCACGACATTATACACATGCCTGTCCTAATTACTGTCTAAAGGTGAAAGTTGTTGTGAATGTCAGCCTCTGCTTCCGATCTCCTCTGGCACATGCGCACAAGCACTTGTATTTCTACACTTGTGAGGACTTTATAAATTGTAAAAGTGCATTTCCTCTCACTAACCTCCCTCAACCATAACATGAATGTGTAAATCCATCCTTTACTCAAATTGGTCTACATGATGGAGGTTCATTTTTTTATTAAGTTTGAAGGTGAAAGTTTACATTGTGGAGACTTTTAACAATAAATGGGAGATAGGCCCCAGATTAAAAAAAAAAAAAGTTCACTCGTGTGAGTCAGCAGCTGAGGTCATGAATTAATTCTAAAGTCTTGTTTCTTTGCATATTTAAGCACCACATTTAATCATGTGGTCTCTGCACTCTAAATGCTTTTTATGGTGTTTCTTTCATGAATGCACAAATTTTTTGTCACTAATATCCTGTCTGGTAATGCCCCATCCTCCCCCATTATCACCTCCTCTGTGTTTCATTTCCCTCAGTCCTCTCTGATATAAATTCCATGCAGCTTTACTCGCAAAAGAACTGAGGCTTGTTCCGCTGGCGTGTGTACAACAATGCAAAATGAAAAGAATTCATACCCAGACGTTGGAGAACAAAGAAAAGCGTTATACTGAGTCACTTTCATGTCCTGTGGCTTTTATTATGTAACGAGCAAAAGCTCATTTCCACTTAATTCACATTTGCTGAGACATCAATTCAGTCTTTTTTCTGTCTTTCTCTCTGTCATCCTTCCTTGCCCCCCCCCCCCCCCCCCTCCTTCTCTACTGTCCCTGCTTTCATTCAGAAACAGATGTACTGAGCAGCTAGCACCGCTCTCTCTCTTTCTCTCATTCCGACTTCTCTTGCTCAATATTTCCCCCTATCTGTCACTCCACTTTTTGCTCTCAAGGTGCATTCCTCTTCCTAATCATTTTTCCTGACTTTACAGCCTGTTATCTCAACGTTTTTGCACAAATTTCTGCATCTGTGAGAGTAAATTATCAGACTTTGAGTCTGCAAAAATGAAACTTGGGTGGATCCCAAAACCATAAAAGACATTCCTTCTTACAGGGGATGGATTCATGTCTCTAACTGCTCTCCCCTTCCTTTTACGTCTCACAGGAATTTCACTCAGCTAAAACACAGATTAATGACAAATACAGTGAAATGGGCAGCAGGAATATGCATACACATATTAATAAAAATGTACAGTGACGCAGCTATGATATGCTTGGTTTGCTCCCACTTCAATTTCATGGTCAATTTGAGAGTTTATTTCTAAATTTAATTCTACCAAAGTGCATCCGACCGTCACCACTCTTTAAACCAGCTGTCATAACAGAGTGTCCACTCACATCCAGGGCTGTTCACATGATGACTGAGCCACACAGCCCAATAAGACCAGCTGCTGTGCACTTAACAGAGTGCTGGGAGGATGTGACCTCTGCTTCTGGCTTTATTACCACCATCTCCTATAATCAACCTTTTTCCTATAATCAGTACTTTAATTTTAAGAATGATATGATTTTAAGCAAAAACAAAAAAATCCACATTTTTGCATGAACATTCAAGCATCTTTCTCTGGTTTTCATTTAACACCCCAAATATGGCCAAAATACCCTAAAGAGTAAACATTTTGACAAAACATTATTATAAACTCATTAAACTCTAGGTCAAAGCATCCACCAGAAGCTTCTGGTGGATGCATGTGACCCAGGGTGAAGAAGATATCGAAGATATTTTCCATAAACATAATTCCAGCAGTGCTTCTGAACTTTTTCTCCCATGCGTGAAAACCAAAAGGGAGGTACAAGTGCGCATTTAGGGGAACGTGTGTGCGTGCTTCCGTGCGTGCGTGCGTGCGTGTGTGGGTGGGTGGGTTGGTGGGTGCGCGCACAGCTGAACATCAACTGGTCTGTCCACAAAGTCATAATCAAATGAGTTGACATGTAGCTACATGCAGCACCCGCGTGTCACGTTTAACCAGATAAACGACTTACTGCTTGCCTCACAACAGCAATAAAATACATATTTACAAAGATATGACAGAAATTTCTCAAAACGGATTATAAATGCCATACAATGGTCAAGAAAAAGTCACCACGAAAGTCCCAACAGGAGCAGCAACAGCACAGATTTGCAAAGTGGGAAACAATTTCAGCTTCAGATGGCATGTTACTGAGGGAATCATTATTGAGACGTCACAGTGAAAGGAAATCCCTGAAAAAATGAAAAAGTGAAATGAAAAAGTCCATCGGGTCACTGAAACTCCATTTAAAGAATGACAGCATTAAAGAAGCAGGGTACTGCTGCAGTCACTTACTGCACAGACTACTTACCAAAGAGCATGAAATGACCAGCGATAAGGTAGAAGTCATCCTGATTCGTCAGCCGGAGTCACATAAAAGAGGTGTTGTGCAGAGAAAGCAGAGCTATGTGTATGAGGAGAGCCGCTCAGCAGAAGTGCTCATTTTAATTCCAGCGGCACGGATTTTATCAATGAGTCCGCACCATCGCGCGTCTGTCCGGGACCTCTGGACCGGAGTCAGTTGCAAGTGTAGGTGCACCTCCTCAGCAGCGCCACTACTTACACACTAACGCACCAGCACACAGAGTGAAGACGAGGCGGAGGAGGAGGTGCAGGAGACCGTCCTGTCCGGAGTACTGCAAGTGCACTGCGGAGGAGGCAGGCGAAAAGAGGAGAGGGCCACGTCCACCCTCCACTTTATTACTCCTGATGCTCCTGCAGTGCAACCTGCTCCTCTCCCTCTCTCTCTCACACACACGCACTCTCTCTCTCTTTCGCTCTCTCTCTCTCTCGTTTTAGTCTCACGTGAGGTCTCACTAGCTGAAAAATATCAAATAATGAAAATGATTCATATTTATTATTAAAGACCGACATGAATGTTTTGCACATTCAGTAATAATCCCCACACACGTCTTTGTTGTTATTGCTATATACTCAAAAGTATGTGGACACATCTGTCTACATTCTTTTGGCCCCACAGTAACACTTTCATGCCACTTTTATCCTGCCTTTGATCTAATATCATCGCGCACGTTACTAAAATTAATGATACTGTATCTTTATATCTTATACGAAAGAGTCACGTGAGAGGTTTGGGGAAACCCTCTTTCTAACACCTGGGCTAAGTCGATCACCGAGTATCAGCCAGTTTACGAGTAATGACAATTATTCGTGAGTGTCTGCATATTTATGCTAATGTAGCGTTTGGTTCTTCAATTAATCGTGTTTTTTGTGGTGGAGTAGCTGCTGGTGTGCCAAAGACTTCGCTGTAGCTTATGGCATTGTTGAGCTGGATTGCATTATGCTAAAGTGTGCTTCTAATGTTTCTAAAGGTGAAGGAAGGAGGCACGATATTGGAAACAGAAAGAAAGAGCACCACGGATTCCAGTAGTCTCCAAACTTACCTCTAAAATTAGGTCAACAGAAAAACAAGTCCACAAAATCACTGCAGCTATTCCTTCTTTTATATTTAATAGTGGTTTTAGTTTACTACTTTATCTTTTTATTGTCATTATTATTTTGAATGTGTTGTGAATCTTTTGCAAAAAAAAAAAAAAGTATAGTCCTATGATGGACTTCAAGGTGCATTGTCGCCATGCACCACAAGAGGGCGACTCAGCTGAGCCACAGATCAGCAGCAGCTCAGTCTTGTGTGATGATCTTGAGCTTAAGACTGAAAGATGAGGTTTTTCTTCCTCCCACTTCACAGCGAGAAGTGCACTGTGAAAAGGATTGATTTTCACTGAATTCTGGTTTTGTGTGTTGCTGATGCTACGGCACAATTTAGTGCTGTGCGTACTTGAAGAGGAGCCTCCTGAAAGGGGTTTAGACTATAAATGTGTT
This sequence comes from Diplotaxodon limnothrissa, assembly GCF_057381915.1. Classification (NCBI taxonomy): domain Eukaryota; kingdom Metazoa; phylum Chordata; class Actinopteri; order Cichliformes; family Cichlidae; genus Diplotaxodon; species Diplotaxodon limnothrissa. Next base: position 29,248,572 of record NC_140599.1, on the reverse strand, counting down.
TTTGATGTCTAGTCCTGAATTTTATCTACCAAGCTGAAAAGTCTCTTTAAATCATGACTCATTTTCTAGTGCAGTATTTGGCAGTTTCACACTTTGACTGCATTTTGAAATAGTGCATTTTGAAACACTTGTTTGGAAACCTGCCAGACACGTTGAGGTTTATTGAAGTTTAGATCACATTAGTCCCATTAAGTGCCATCTGCTTCATCTTTTTTTTTTTTGTCAAGATCATACTAAATTTGGCGAGACCACTCCAAAACCACTAATGCACGTCTAAGGATTGTAATTGTGTTTGATGCCCATTGAGGTACTTAGCCTTTACATTTAAGGAAAACCAGTGTTGATGGATATTGATCCAAGAAAACGTGGCAACGAACCAGTTGGAGTCACCAAAAATTGGACAGCTTTATCTGCTTCAAACCTCTCCCAACCTTTTCTTCTACAATCTCCCTGACACTAGCATTTCTACATTTTTCACACTGATCATCAGCTCAGGGGACACAGAGGCTGATGTCCCTGAAACAGCAGCAGCAGCCACAAGGCGATTCAGTTACACTGTTGAGATCCGAATGCTCTTCGTTATTGATCTCGGGACACATCAATTTTCCCACTTCCTATATCCTCCTTTAAGATCACCCCTGTATCATCTCTATCTAACCCCCTTCTCACGACTTTGACAGCGCTCTTCTCCATCAATACTAGCGTCTTTGATATTGCATTCCTATGATGATCGTGCTTGAGCCAGGATTTACAACCTATAATCACTACAGTGTCAGTAGAGCCACTATAGAAGTGCAAGTAATTACCACGGGTCCTGCCATTCCTGCACATGTTAAATAAATGTTAATAATTAGCTTGTTTCAACCTTGTTGTTGATGCTGTCATCACTGTTCTAACAGTGTAACATAGATGTTCTACAACACGCAGAGGAAACAGCCATAAATAGAAAAATGCCCTCTGAATGTGAACTCTATTAGTGCTGTAACTGATATATGTTTACAAGGCCTTTGGTAGGATACATTCTTTTTGCATGTATCACGTTTCAGTCTTATTGCTGGTCGGCAAAAGGAAACATTATGTCAGCCGGCAAGGTCACAATTATAATATAATCTTGATGAAGAGGGCTTGCTGCATGGTAAAAGGCGTTAGTTGAGGGCAGCAACACTTGACATTCCTGGCAACACAGTGTTATTTATTTATGTATCTAATTGTATGTAATTTATTTATCTCTTCTTCTTTTAGTCAAAACCAGACCAAGGGAAACTTAATTTAACTGCACAATAAGCACAAATTATACTACAGTGAGCATTTAAACATCGCAAATAGCAGTTTAAGACTCCCTTCATCCTCGCACCAAATGACCTATTTACTACAAATTGGAAGAGCAGATAGTATCTGCATCTGGTGATCAAAAATGACTCATCTCAATTTTTGACCATATAATTTTGATGTTTTTGTAACCCAGCTGGAGGCCAAATTAACCATGTTTTATCAAAACAAATCCAGTTATTAAGACAATAATGAGCAAAGTGTATGTCCTTCCTCTTATGCACGTTCATACCTTCCTATTGGTTTTTACCTATGTGAGAAAAACTTTGGCTTGTCGCAACCAGTCTTGATACCTTTTAGAGTATCTTTTAGTGCATTGAGAATTAATGCTGCTTAAATATGTGAGTAGTAGTAAAGTTCATTTGTACTGAAGAGGAAAACTGGACAAAAGCAGAGGGGGGGGGGGGGAGAGAGAGAGAGAGAGAGAGAGAGAGAGAGAGATTGTAGGATAGAAAATTTTCAATTTCAGTGGACCCAGCAAGCACCAAGTTACGAGTCAAAGAACAGAATTTTCTGTCTTTCACAGACAAAGGATGTCACTTGGTCTTCAAGTAGTGACTATAAAAACATTCCAATGATGACACTGTGCTCACATATAATCATGAAGTCCACCCACGCTTTACATATTTTCCGTTTTATGCAATTTAAAAGAGTGCAGTGGTTGGGTGTAGTTTTGGCCTCAGCCACAAGAGAGGTGGAGCACTCATCCTGTATTGCTGACACACAAGTGGACAAGCGAAGCTGGTCCTGGACTGTGAACTGTGCTGGAAAGAAACTTTGAGTTAATGAGCAGAAGCTTTATGATGTGCAGTGTGTGCAAATAAAGTCAGGTGTTTGCGTAGCATTGACAAAAGCCACAAACGCATAACCAAGTTTGGGTTTTTTGGACAATTCTTTTCACTGCGAGCTGTGCAAAGTGATTTATTAAGTTAGCTCCTCTCCTAATTGGGTTAGTGATTAATGACTTCCACTACTGAACAGGATGAACCTCATTTTCTCCATCTCGTATTTTCATAGGGTTTCATCTTGTCTGAATCCCTGTGTGAAAGAAAACGGCGGAGTTCGCTGAGCATTACTATAACTGAATGCTGAACAAGACAAAACCGTACCCAACTCTCACTGAAAGCACCAACCGTCACAGTCACACCCTTAACTGTGAATAACTTTTGGCCGTTCTACGACTTACAGTTTTTTCTGATTGCTTAAGCACATTTTTTGTAACTATTGGCTAATTTTGCAAAACTCTTCACACAAATAAGAAAACCTGTCACCCAATCATCAAAACATTGTAGTTCTCTTGCAAAAGCAAACACAGCTGGATTAACTCTTCACACCTTCGTAAAAATGGTGTTTCCGTATCAAACAGTACACACAAGCCATCATCTACTAAGCACACAATGCGCCAACTGCACACTGATGGTATGAATACAAAACACATCTGGCTTTTGCTTTCTCTGTGCACAAGGTAGGCTATGTCAGTTTGAGCTCATACTTCTGTCATAGATCCATAAGCATAGAGGGATCCAAACTTCAAGTACTGGTGTTTATTCAAACACATCAAAACAAACACAAGTGTTTATTTCCAAGTATAGGATTATTTGCAGTCGCCATAATGACTCTATGGGTTACTTGGTCTGCAGTGAACATGCTTCCTCTGCCCCCAGCATCTGGTCATCTAGCAATTCTGTAAAGTAACAATTTCAGTATTTTTACATCAATGGTATTGGTGTGTTTCTCATTGGCATATGGCAGTGCTACAAATCTTTGTGCGAAGTGACTGTACTAACCGATTCTCATTTCAAGATGTCCTTATGGTGCTTGCTACAGTGTAGCGGCTCGAGTTAGGCTGGACCCGTTGGCCAGCTACCCTCAGGGTCATTCCACGGTTGATTACATGGTCCACTATTGTAGCTCTGATGTCATCAGCAATTCCATTTCTTACTCTTCCTACCCTTCCTCTCCCCCCTCCTCATCTTCCTCTCCCCCTCCTCATCTTCCTCTCCCCCCTCCTCGTCTTCCTCTTGCTCCTCCTTGTCCTTGTCGTCCTCTTCATCCTACTTCTTCACCTCCACGTCCTCTTCCTCGGCCTCCTCTACTTCTCACTCTTTCTGCTCCCTCCATTGTACTCCGCACACACAGCTTACCTGGATTATAGTGCTTAGCCTGATTGCAAAGTGAACGAATTATCTAAAAAAGTTTTCACATGTGAAAGTGTGCCAGACAGTTGGCAAATTAGTGTTAATGATAGCCATACATGTGTATACTTTTGCTAGGAGTGTGTTGGAAATTTGGTAATTGAGTGTTGTGCAGTGAATTGTGCCTACAGTTTTGCAAAGTGTGTGTTACAAAATTGCAAACTGAGAGCAAAGCAGTTTTTGTGCTTTTAGTTTTGCAAACTCAGTGAGTGGTTTCGCTATAAGTCTGAATAGTTTTAGAGATTGTGCTACAGGAATCACAGTTAGGGTTTAAGCATTCAGACAAAACTGTAAATATTTTGATGCTTGATTATTAAATAGATTAGTTACATAAAAGATTAATTATACAGTTGTCTCGAAGGACCACTTTTTTTTCCTCCTCTACAGTTAGAAATTTTAACATATATATATATATATATATATATATATATATATATATATATATATATATATATATATATATATATATATATATATATATTCCAGATACAGACGGACAAAATGGTGGTGGCTAACCAACCGGACATAGTGGTGGTAGACAAACAGAAGAAGACGGCCGTAGTGATCGATGTAGCGGTTCCGAATGACAGCAATATCAGGAAGAAGGAACACGAGAAGCTGGAGAAATACCAAGGGCTCAGAGAAGAGCTCGAGAGGATGTGGAGGGTGAAGGTAACGGTGGTCCCCGTGGTAATCGGAGCACTAGGTGCGGTGACTCCCAAGATAGGCGAGTGGCTCCAGCAGATCCCGGGAACAACATCGGAGATCTCTGTCCAGAAGAGCGCAGTCCTGGGAACAGCTAAGATACTGCGCAGGACCCTCAAGCTCCCAGGCCTCTGGTAGAGGATCCGAGCTTGAAGGATAAACCGCCCGCAGGGGCGTGCTGGGTGTTTTATATATATATATATATATATATATATATATATATACAAGAAGGCATCGGTGGGCAAGAGACGAAAACAGGGCGTTGTTGGAATGCTACTACGCAAGTAACCCCGGCGGAAGGGGCTACATGAATAGGATGACGGACCTATGGATTCTTCGATACCCAACATCCACAATGACGGCGAAACAACTAGTAGCTCAGTGTTCCAACATTCGAAAGAAGGGACTGCTCTCACAGCTAGAGATTGACGAGGTACAACACAAATGCTACGGCAAGGAGGAGTTAGGACGCCAGGTCAGGGGGGAGATATCATCACCCCCACCCGAGATTGGGTACATAGCCCCAAGTGCGATAGGAGAAGGATCGTTGAGTGCGAGAGGAACTGACCTGAAAAATAGGATAATGGCCAAGCTTGAAACCTGGATACCCCGTAGCTGGTTACCAAGATTACGTGAAGTACCCTCAGAAGGTCTGCTAGATGATGTTAATGCAGCACTACGGACAATACCTACAACCACGATTACCGACACTAACAAGCTGATCTACAATACGGCAGCAGTGATCAGTGAGATGCTTGGCTACAAGTTGAACAGCCACAAGGGGCAGTACCCTCCATGGAGAAGGAGGCTAGAGGGCAAGATCAAAGTAGCACGGAGGGAGGTTAGCCAACTAACGGAGTTGCAGAAAGGTGCGACAAAGAAGGTGCATAAGAAATACAGCAAGCTGTCCATACCTGAGGCCTTGGAAACTGCCAAGCAAAGACTCACAGCCTTGGCCAGCCGCTTGAGGAGGTACACCAGAGAGATAGAAGGCAGGAGAATAAACCAGCTGTTCTCCACAGAACCAGCAAAGGTGTACTCTCAGTGGCAAGGGAACAATAATAAGAGAACAGCACCACCAAGGCTGGAGACAGAGCAATACTGGAAGAGCATATGGGAGAAGGACGCAACCCATAACGGCAATGCTCAGTGGCTAGTGGATCTGAGGGCAGACCACAGCGACCTCCCTGAACAGGGTCCAGTAACCATCACAGTGGCAGATATCCAAGAAAGGGTCTCCAGTATGAAGAGTTGGACAGCACCAGGGCCCGACATGGTTCACGCCTACTGGCTAAAGAAGCTGACTGCACTCCACGAGCGTCTGGCAGCACAAATGAACCAGCTGCTAGTTAACGAGAGACACCCGGAATGGCTAACCGAAGGTCGGACGGTCCTGATCCCCAAGGACCCCAAGAAGGGACCGGTCCTCTCCAACTACCGACCAATAACCTGCCTCAGTACTACATGGAAGCTCCTGTCAGGCATCATATCGGCTAAGATGAACAGGCACATGGGTCAATACATGAGTGGGACACAGAAAGGAATTGGCAAGAATACCAGAGGCGCAAAACACCAGCTACTGGTAGACAGAACAGTCAGCCGAGACTGCAAGACCAGACTGACCAACCTGTGCACTGCCTGGATTGATTACAAGAAGGCCTATGACTCAATGCCCCACAGCTGGATACTGGAATGCCTAGAATTGTACAAGATCAATGGGACCCTAAGAGCCTTCATCAGGAACTCAATGGGGATGTGGCGTACAACACTAGAGGCCAACTCCAAGCCCATAGCACAAGTCACCATCAAGTGCGGGATCTACCAAGGAGATGCTCTGTCCCCACTGCTGTTCTGCATAGGCCTGAACCCCCTCAGTGAGATCATTAACAAGACTGGCTACGGATACCGACTACGGAACGGAGCAGTTGTCAGCCACCTCCTGTACATGGATGACATCAAGCTGTATGCCAAGAGTGAACGAGACATCGATTCACTGATCCACACTACCAGGCTATACAGCAATGACATTGGAATGTCGTTCGGACTGGAGAAGTGTAGTCGGATGGTAACAAAGAGAGGGAAGGTAGTCAGAACTGAGGGAATGAACTACCAGAAGGCAACATTGCAGACATAGAGGACAGTTACAAGTACCTGGGGATCCCGCAGGCAAATGGGAACCATGAAGAGGCCGCTAGAAAGGCTGCAACCACCAAGTACCTGCAGAGGGTCAGGCAAGTCCTGAGGAGTCAGCTGAATGGTAAGAACAAGATCCGGGCCATCAACACGTACGCCCTGCCCGTGATCAGGTACCCTGCTGGGGTAATAGGCTGGCCAAAGGAGGAGATAGAAGCTACTGACATAAAGACAAGAAAGCTCCTTACCATGCATGGAGGGTTTCACCCCAAGTCCAGCACCCTGAGGCTGTACGCTAAGCGGAAGGAAGGGGGCCGGGGACTGGTGAGTGTCAGCACCACAGTCCAGGATGAGACAACGAACATCCAAGAATACATTGGGAAGATGGCCCCAACTGACCGAGCGCTCAGTGAATACCTCAGGCAGCAGAAACCCAAGAAAGAGGAGGGAGACGAGGAACCATCATGGAAGAACAGGCCCCTGCACAGTATGTACCACCGGCAGATAGAGGAGGTGGCTGATATCCAGAAATCCTACCAGTGGCTGGACAAAGCTGGACTGAAAGACAGCACAGAGGCACTAATCATGGCAGCACAAGAACAAGCTCTGAGTACAAGATCCATAGAGGCTGGGGTCTATCACACCAGGCAAGACCCCAGGTGCAGGCTGTGTAAAGATGCCCCAGAGACAATCCAGCACATAACAGCAGGGTGCAAGATGCTAGCAGGCAAGGCATACATGGAACGCCATAACCAAGTGGCCGGCATAGTGTACAGGAACATCTGTGCCGAGTATAACCTGGAAGTCCCGAGGTCAAAATGGGAGATGCCCCCAAGGGTGGTGGAGAATGACCGAGCTAAGATCCTGTGGGACTTCCAGATACAGACGGACAAAATGGTGGTGGCTAACCAACCGGACATAGTGGTGGTAGACAAACAGAAGAAGACGGCCGTAGTGATCGATGTAGCGGTTCCGAATGACAGCAGTATCAGGAAGAAGGAACACGAGAAGCTGGAGAAATACCAAGGGCTCAGAGAAGAGCTCGAGAGGATGTGGAGGGTGAAGGTAATGGTGGCTAAGATACTGCGCAGGACCCTCAAGCTCCCAGGCCTCTGGTAGAGGACCCGAGCTTGAAGGATAAACCGCCCGCAGGGGCGTGCTGGGTGTTTTTTATATATATATATATATATATATATATATATATATATATATATATATATATATATATATATATATATATATATATATACAGAGAGACAGAGAGAGAGAGAGAGAGAGAGAGAGAGAGACAGCAGAAAAAGAGAGAGAGAGAGCGAGTTTTGAGATGTGAGAGATTTGTGACGTTTAGCATGTTTGGGGTGTGTAGTTAATGTGTTTTCTTGTGTAGTTAGTGTGTAGAGTTGTGGATAGTTTTGTGTTGTGTGTCAGAACGATGAGGCGACTGCTGTCTCCAGGTAGAAACAGGAGTGATACACCTGCTGTCAGACCTGCAGGTATCAGGCTGTGATGTTCTCCTTTATAGTGGACAGAAATTATTTTTTTGGAGTGGCACAAATAATTTGTGTGGCATCTTATTGAATGCAGAACAACTGATTGTTCTGTAAATAGTTTGAAATGGTTATTAAAAAAAATCAAGGTAAAAGGTAAATGGCTGCAAATAACTTTGTTGTTTGCCAAACTTGTGCATAGGATTTTAAAATTGACAAGTTATATTTGCATTTAAAGTTATGAAATATGATTCATTAAACATGTTTGTGGTTGTTACAGTAAAAAAAAAATACTTTTTCTACTCTGATTTTATGTTTTTTTGTCTGATTTTTTTTTTTCAAAGTCACTTGCCCAACACTGCTCATGACTGAGGGTCCTCGTCTATGTGGACAGGGTTTTTCAAAGAGCCAATGCTCTCCCAGGAGAATAGCATCAGTCTTTTGGACCATCCTGCATGTTCCCCTGATCTAAATCCAATTGAGAACCATTGGGGAAAGATGGCAAGGAAAGTTTACAAAAATGGGCAACAGTTCCAGACAATAGATGCCCTTCGAGGCATGCCAAGCATGCCACAACAAATTTTTGAAGTGATCAACAATAAGGGTGGAACTACTCATTACTGAGTTCATGTTTGGACCTTTGATTTCTCTTTTGGGGGGGTTTACGGGGGGTTTTGGAGGTGTGGTCCTAAACTTTTGATCAGCTGTAAAACAGCCTCTTTCAGTTTAAGCATTGTTTTCAATAAATTGCATGCTCACAGAAATATTTTGTCTCACTCCCATTTCTTCTTGTTGTATGTTGAATCTCGACTTAGAACCTTGTTAAGATCCAACCATGCAAAATATGATTTTTGCCATTTTTCAAGTGGTCTTAAACTTTTGATTGGGACTGTATATGTGGATTGACTTTCTTTTCCAAGAAATGAGATTTGTTGGCAATTTTGTGCCCTAGATGCTACTGTTTGGTCTTCACCCAATCATAGAAAAACACATCTGTGGGTGTAATCACCATTTTTGTACACTTGTAGCCACAGTGGCTAACCTTTATTTATGAATGTATTCTTAAACAATCCCCTTTTATTTTTGAAATGATCTCCAATGATGAAATGGTCTCAGATTCACTCAGTCTTGTTTTTTCCTATATACTTACTCTCTGCATTCATTCACTGAAGCAGCGTGTAGGGACGGTACCTTGCTCAGGGGTTTGAGCTTTCCCCTCCCAAAACAGCTTGTGGCCCGTACGGGGATCGAACCCACAACCTTGGCGTTATTAGCACCACGCTCTAACCAACTGAGCTAACTGGCCTACCTTGTGTACCACCTCTCTGCCGGATATTGATATGTGCTTAACTTATTCTATTTAAATGTGAACATAATGGAAATGGGGGTTTTTTGCCTTCCATGAATAGAATAAAAAATATTCACATATTCAATACTTGCCTTTTGTTCACAACCTGACTGCAGAAATGTGGGGAAAGCAGTGTTAAGGTTAATACTGCTTTGTCAAAAACATGGCATAAGATCTGAAAGAACGATGTAAACTGAGGGAATGGATTTGATTTCTTGGATACTGGTGTGGATATAAAATACAGATGTTGTGGTGTTTAGACAAAGATAAGTCTAGTCGAGACAAGAGCCTCTCCTGTTGAGTCTAAAGACGGGATGACCCCTGTGTGATGTTTAACCACACTGATTTCTTATCTGTTTGCCGTTGAGGTGACACATTGTGCCTGATGTAACAGTTGGAGGCCCACTGTATACAGTTATGTCTCAGCATGCATTGGGAAACATGCCGGGGGAGCCATACGGAGTCGGGAGAGTGGACGCCACATGTTTTTAACTGGCTGCCAAGTAGGGGATAGTACATCACCTGTGACTGGTTACAGATCTAAAAACAAGAATTATAGATGAGATTCAACACAGAGGAGGAGGTGCTTTCACCCTTCACAAATCGTTTGCAAATATAAAACCACAAAAAGTACACGTTGAAGACTGGAGCTGAGCCAGAGCTGGAAGAGAGCATACACTTTCCTCCTGACAGGCTATCTTTAGGCTGTCATATAGATGGTGTGTGTGTGTGTGTGTGTGTGTGTGTGTGTATTTCTTTCTCCCTAGTTAACTTAATATCAAAGGTTCAAAGCAAAGAATAAAAACGGATCCTTTAGCGTTTAACGCACCATGCTGTGGTATTATTTCATGAAATAGAGAGGTTTTCTTACAAAAGTGTTCCCATATTTCAAATATATTTATGTAAAACAGATACTGTAAATTTCAACTGGATATTTCATCTCAGAATTTGTGGTCTGTTACAAGCAGAAATAAATGTTTTAAATATAAGGGTTCTTCTTCCCAGTAGCTTAGTAAAAAGGCAGTATGCCCATGTCGCTTCTGAGGTTTTACACATCAAGTAACAACCATAACACCCTCACTCCTTCCATAGGAATTATTAGGGTAAGTAGCAGCCAGCTGTTTATAATCAAACGCAATTAATTAACTGATAATGAGCAAGTGAGACCACTTCTATAAAAGTGGACGTTTTCACAGTTTGCTGGTCTGGAGCATTCAGATGTTTCTTAATACAATGGCAAAGTGGAGGGACATTAACGATTGTAGGGTTGTAACATAATTTCCAACCAATTTAAAGTCTATTATTCTGCAGTAAGAAAGATTATTCACAAGTGGAAAACGTTCAAGACAGCTGCCAATCTTTGCAGGAGTGCACGCCCCAAAAAATTCACCCCAAGGTCAGACTGAGTCAATCTTCAGAGAAACTGCAAACATCCAAGAGCTACATCTTGGGCTCTACGGGCCTTTGTGAGGATGTCAAAGTTTACCACGGTACAATTAAAAAAAGACTGAACATGGGTGTCTTGTTTGTAAGGGTCTCTCTGAACAAATCACAAGACTTTTGGACAGTGTCCTTTAGTCCAAAGTGGAGATTTTTGGCCATAATACTCGGCACCAAATTTAGTGAGAGCCAAACAAAGCATATCAGCTCAAACAGCTCATACCAATTGTCAAGCATGGGGATAGAGGGGTGCTGATTTGGGCTTATTTTGCAGACACAGGACTCGGGCACATTGCAGACATTGATCACGAACTCCTCTGTATACTAAAATATCCTAGAGCCAAATGTGAGGCCACCTGTCCAACAGCTAAAGCTTGGCTTAAGTAATGCAACAGAACCGTGACCCAAAGCACAGCAGCAAATCTCCAACAGAGTGGCTGAAACAGAAAAGAATCAACCTTTTGCAATGACTCAGTCAAAGTCCAGACCTCAACCTGATTGAAATGCTGTGCCAGAACCTTAAGAGACCTGTGCATAAGCAAATGCCCTGAAAAACTTATTATGTCCTGATATTTAAAACCTTCAAACTGACAGAGGGTGTAATTTTTTTTTGCTGTGACTGTATGTATTTTGAAAAAAACAAAACAACAGCAGTACCAGATCTTGCACTCATTTACAGGCTGTTTTATGCATTTTAAGACACATGGCTGATGTTTTTAACAATTCTTTTTCCCTCTGAGCAGTGCTAAGTGATTTACTTAGGCATACATTTTCTCCTCTTCTAATTACAGTGAGTTTGTGATTAATGACTTCAGCTGCATTTTTATCCACAGAGCACGATGAATCCTATTTTCTCCTGTTGCTTCCTTTTTGTCTGAGTGTATGTTTGTGAAAGAAACTGTCCCCCTGGGAAATGTGCTTCAGTGACTCATGTTTACAGTGCATTTTTACAAAGCCAGATTTTTCTTTCTCATCTCAAGGCCAATTAATTGGAAACACACCAGTGTTGCCCAAAATCAAAGCAGAGAGTCAAAATTCAAGACTTTTCATCTTAGAGTTTCCTGCTCATCTGTCGTGCTTGGACGTTCAAAGCCGTGTTTTCAGCCATATACATTCCATAGTGAAGGAACAGGAAAGATGACCTGCCGCCAGCGACTCACACAGGATGCCAAGTTGGAGGCAGAAATGAAAAGAAAGCTGAACTTGATTTAGCAGCAAACAAGTTTACAATAAATTAGACAAATTCCTGAACAGTTTCCAAGGAACACATAAAAATAAAGCAGGACGTAAAGGCTCATTAACAAAGTAGCTCCTGATTAACTTGTTGATGATTAACTGTTAAATTGCACAAAGACAAATTACAAAACACTCTGAACAAGTATCAGCTGCAAATCTGAGCTAATCTTTTGTTCTCATAATGACTTATGCATATGAATGTAGTTGTGCATCCAACTAATTAGCCATGCAAGAGTTGGTATAAATGGACTGGCATAAAGTTTCATACAGGCATTGACTCGACAGTTCACCCTTCAGGATGAACTGTTGATCCCTTAACTTTTGATCTACAGCCAAAATGGCACTATGTGTAATTTGTACATGCTGGATTTGCGACCTGCAGATCATGTGAAGAGTTACATGTGAAATGTGAGCTTGTTTTGTCACCTGTGAATGGGGCAGAATAGGGCAAACAATGAAACGGATGGATTTAGCCCAAGCCAACCTTTTTATGATCACCCAAGTAGCTTTGTGCCTAAATGCAACCAAACAAAACATAAACTGTGGATAACAGAAAACCTGAAAAGCAACAACACATAAAGCTTTTCATATTAGAGAGGTTTCTGTATTGTAAGCCATGGGACAACATATCTCATAGCATATTTTCAGATAATACCTCTAAGAAAGAATTTATATTGTGCACAGGTCTGATTATAGAAACAGCCACATGACAAGTTAGAAAGGTAGCGAGAGAAGGTCAAAACCTTGCTTTTCCCTCACTTCCACACAGCTGTACAATCACACCATGAAGTGGGTGTAAATGTCAGATTGTAGTATACAGAAGGTTGCAGAAATGGTCAGATCCCCTAATGAGAGATTTGGAAGGTGCATGGTGAGGGCCGGGTTATGTCTTTTATTTTTATTTTTTTTAATCTATTTTAGCATTACAGTGTAACCCTGCTGTTTTTGTCCTGTGTCATAAATTGATAATAAAAAACACAAAAGTCTTCCTCATCCATTGCATGTGTGGACATTAAGACCGTGTCCTTTTTTCTAACTTTATACAATAAAACTGGTGTTGCAGGCCTGGTCTGCCTCATTAAAAAATCTCTTCTAATGAGAAACAGTATAGATCAATGTTTATGTGTTTTCTAAAGAATTGCTTTATTAGAAGTTTTTCTTTTTAAACCAGAATACTAATGTGGAAAAGATTGCATGGTGTATTTACCCCAAATACAACTGCACCCCAGGTCTCCAGAGGTTAACCCTTTTTCTGCGTGTGATAAGATGGTGTTCTGACGTGAGCAAAACAAGGGAAATGTATTGCCTGAACCAAAACAGAAGGAAATCCGGTGGTTACTGGATAAGCACTGTTCAATAAATCATCAGCATTAATTAGTTAGAATGAGTGACTACAACTTTTTGGCTGGATGTTGCTATTTTTAACATTTCCCAGAAAAAGTGCCCCAATGGTGCCCTCATTCTTATAAGTCTGATTCACATGTGCTGGATGACCATATCTTGCCAGAAAGCCTCTATTTCGTGACAGAGTGGATGGATTTCCAGGCAGCCGGAGGATGCCGCAGAGGTGTAGTAAAACATCTGAGTGAGTGTCATATTGCTTCTGAGATGGTTCACCATATTTACAGTGACCCAACACACACTCGGCCACCAAATACCAGTTGTTTCATACTTGATAAACCTCACCGAGACGAACTGTGTTATTGAGCAGGTGCGACGTTCCCGGGCGGTCGTATAAAACGTGGCCTGTCTGTGCCCTCTGTCTTGACATGGCTGGTGGTCGGGTTGTGTTCACATTCAGATTCACCTGCAGATCCCCTGCTGTCATTGCGTGGGGAGGCAGTAGCATGAAAGTACAAAGTTGTAAAACATGTGACCCCTAAGTACAAATGGTCCCAGTGTAACAGGAACCAGACGCTGCGAGCGCAGGATCACAGGCTCAGAAAACGAACACATCCGTGCAAAGACGGCCATCTTAACGAGTCATTTCCTCTCATTTAGTATGAATTTTTTAATCTTCGAGCCCTAGCAGTACAGTGGTGCAGTGTTTGCCTCACAGAGGGTCCTGGGTTTTAATCTGCTGACCAGTTGGGACCTGTGACAGACTAGAAAGCTCTTCTGGGTGTACAGTGCCTCTTGCCTCATGACAGCTGGGATAGGCTTCAGCCCAACTGTGACCCTGACTTGAAAAAGTGAAATTAAATGTATGGAAGGATGTATAGTTAGGAGCTATATACCTATAGCCATGCTCTTTTCATGCCCAGTGGCATTACTAATTAACCTAAATGTATAGTCACCCAGTTGTTTTGTCTCTTTTAATTAAAAACCATCTCTTGCTGTCTTTTTAAATCTGCCCTGCATTAATAAATGTGGCATAAATATTCAAACTAAGCTTACATAATTCAAAACATTTATTTCATTTTTAACATTTAATATCTTTACTGTCTTACAATAAAGATAGACTTTAAAAAAATCACAAATACAATCATTTTCTTTCATTAAATTTTTAGCCTGCATTCGTGTTTTTCTGGAAACTAGGTTGCATACTGAATATTTGCCCTTCTTCACCAACAATTCACTGTAATATCTAGCATGACGATTTTGTGTTTAGGGCTTTAACCACTGTAAAACTTGACTGCGAGAAAAAGAAGAGTGAGATGAATTTAGCCATGGATAAGAGGGGTAATGCTATTTTATTATACTCATCTCCTGCCTTTTATTACTCCACATGGGTACTTAAAATTTAATTGTCATGTTTTATTGTTTATGAGATGCTGCTTTGATCATTTTGCTAGTCCTGAAAATGACATGAAAGTCTAGTTTTCTTAAACACACCACTATTATCCTCCAAATGGATGAGCTGTTTCACTCAAGGTGATGGTGATGGAATATTGATGGCATTATTAAACCTGCTCTGCACCTTGAGATTGCATCGAGCACCGCCGTACGTAAGACTGCCGTTTCTTCTGAATCGAACAGAAATGTTATTATCATGGTGCACAAATTGATGTCTATGAATAAGGGAGGATGATGTCCTTTTTGTGTGCCTTTATGTGCAACCTGGGATCATAAAGGCCACCGATGGTCTTCTGATTTCTTAAGCATCTGGGAGAAAGTTGACGTCATATGAAATGAGACAGAAGCGGTCGAGAAATCTGAAAAAGAAAATCTGAAAAGAAGTGCTAGGAGCAAAGCGAAGGATAGATGTGTTAGCAAAAAGGGATTAGTTGACTGAGAGCAATCCAAGGACGTGCATTGACAGCAGGGCACCAAAAAGAGACTAATGTGATTAGCTGGGTGGAAGATATTGAATAGCAATAATACAAAACCTGATCCTCTTCCTCTACCTTCCTCCAATCCTTTACATCTAGAATGTGATCTTCCACAGCAGCTCAATACTATGAAAAAATATTGAGTAACGAAAGTTTTAATTACTTAATCCGTTTTTGTGCACGCGGATCTGGGTGTGCATTTTGTTTTTACGTCCTAATATGATTCAACCACTGCATGCAAGAACAGCAGCAAGGCTGATAGAGGCGTTTGTGTTTCTCTGCTTGTGTGTGTTAGGTGTGTGGTAGCCTTGCATTTCAGCCCCATCATGCTTTCTGTTTCACTGGCAGTGATCAAAGGCCTTGTGTTCTCAAGTCGTCTTCCTTCAAACGGCATACATGGCTGGTTGCTAATGTGCTGGAAATCCTCGGCACAGAGACAAAATAAACTCGTGTGTGCATGTGTGTGTGTGTGTGCGCGCGTGCATGCATGTGCGTCTGTAATGTATATGTCCATTTGTCATAATTCACAGCTCTGAACATTAAATCTGTATTCATTGGCGTGGTTTTCTTTCCTGTCCCTGTTTTTTCCATTATTTCATTTCCCTGTATCCCTCTTTTCACATTACACATTACAATAACCTCCTCACTTTCCTATATGTTTTTTTGTTATTCAAGCCATACACCTCAGGCTTTCTCCACTCAGCCAACCTTTTTATTGCCTAAAAAAAAGACCAATGGCTGAACTGTCAAATAGCTGCACATGATTAAATACTGTTTAAAAACCAGACTAAATTCATGGATCCTGCCATTTATAAAATAACCCCTATTAATGTGTTCATGTGTCACAGCAAATAAGCACATCAGTATATTTGTGCTCTTGATAAATGGTTTCTAAAAAATGTTTCTTGTGACGCCCAAAATGATGTAAATATGATGTAACTTATTATGACTCACAACCACACGCAGTCTGGATAGCTGCAGGCCAGGCTACACAAAACCAACCACAGCAGTTATTCTGAATGAAATACTTCCACATGGTTTCTTTCCAAGACCATAAAGAAAAGATTAAAGATCAGAAATCAACATCCAGTAAAAAATGATTGTTTTCACTCATGAAATCTGAAAAATATCAGGAGAATCTGGTCAAGAGGTTTTTCACAGCATGGACACAATGTGCTTCAGACACGTTGTCACTAATGAAAACTGCAGTGGAGAAAAGAAACTACACCCTCTTCTAGGTTTTACATATCAGGATTTTTTTTTAATCTTCTGTTAATTACCAAGTAAATACAACGGCATATGACATATTACACCGTGGTATTATTTATCTAACAAAAACCAAGCCCAAATGCTGAAGCTGTGGAGGGAAGACTAAGTGCTACTAGGAATTAAAAGGATACGTAGCAGCTAGGTACTAATAATCACATACACTTGATTAGTTGATTATCAGCAAGTGTGAATACCTCTGTATTCAGGTGTGTGTTAACACACTGCTAACGAAGAAACAATTCAGTATTGTCTTCCTCATCAATCTGGGAAGGGTTATAAGGCCACGTCCAAACAATTTGAAGTCAATTCTGGAGTCAAAAGTAAATAAACTGAATCAGTGTTGTAAAGAAAAGTGGACTAAAACTTCTCCATAAACATGAGAGAGATGGATAAACTCATACTGAGAATAATTTCCTCGACTTATTGCTGCAAAAGGAGGTTCTGCAAACTTTTGAATCATGGGGTTTCTTTAGCTGTTTACCCACCACTTTTGCATTTTGCCTTAGTTGTTGCTATATAAAAAATAATCTACATGTGTTAACAAGAGGGTGCTACCATCATGTCTTTGAAAGTAAAAATGAGCCTAAAATAGGTTAAAGTTGAGATTCATAATTTAAAGCTGTGACTTCTTGCACACCGTTTCTTGAAGTAGCAAGACAAAGAGAAAGATGTAGCTTATGGTTAGGTAAGCTTAAGCTAAATTGAATTTACACTACATGGTCTCCGCTCACTGCATTGGTGCCAGCCTCTTCCTGTATGTACATCCTTTTAGGCATGATGTACTTTGAGCTAAATTGCATTAACATGATCACGATGATAACAGTAATGTACTGGTGTTTGATGGGTAATGTTTACATTTTCAGCATCTTGAGTTGCTGATACTTAAAGATTGTGATGGGAATGGCACTGGTTAACATTTGGGTATAAATTAAAGAATTTGGGTAAACTGAAATTTTGACCCGGTGATGGCATCAGAAGAAAAAGTAAAATGATCACCCAAGTGTTATTAGAGTTCACAGTTCATGGATAGTTACAGCAGTGTGTTTTATCTGTGTTTTGTCTGTGAACTGTGAGTGTCTGTACAAAGTTTCATGGTAAATTACCATATCATCCAGTGGAGTCTCCAAGTTAAAAAACACTGGCCCAAAGACACACATGATGCTCAAAAGCTATTAAATAAAAAACGTTTTCATATGTATTTGGACTCCAAACTGCATTTCTATAGGAGTCAAGCTCCAGTGTTACACTGCAATCCTGCACACAGATAGTGGTTAAGTTATAAGAGATCCATGATATATATCTTATTTAAGTGCTACTGACATGTTCCAATAATAAAGTGCTGGGGAAGCATTTTGCCTGGCCAGAGTGGGAAGATAATGTCTAAAGGTGAAATCCACTTCAGGGTCAGACCACAAACCCAGTATGCCACCGCTGATTGATTTACGGGGAGCTATTCTCTCATTTCACTCTCCGTAATAGGTCCTGTAATAGTCACTTGCAAAGCAGTTCTAAATTTTTAACATACAATTGTGTTACTTTATTGGTCTCCAGTCACGGGGTTAATGATTTAACGAGTGAGACTTTGTGAGAAACAGACACAAATTCAAAATGGAATGGGAATTTACTCAACTGGCGTGCAGTTATTTTCCTTAATTGTTTCCTGAACTTTGCCCTTGAGGTTTTCCCTGACCCGGCATATCCTGATGGGGCAAAATGACAGACATGAATTTAGGAAGATGGAATGGGGAGGCCTGGGTGTGAGTGTGTAAATGCAGCTGTTCTGGTCTGGGCCAGGTGGCAGCAAAGCCAAAAGTACCTCATTTACTTCTGACACAAACTCCTCCATCATCTCCATGTTTGAAGCCTGGATATATTCATAGTACTCCTGAACATTTTTAGTGAAATTCCCACAAGCTAAATGACATTTTAAAGAGGACTTAATGAGCACAGGGGTTCCCACATTAATGTCCTGTGTTTCATTGGTTAAACTAGTTTTGAAACAGCTGAAGACTTTTGAGAAATGTTGCCCTGTGTCTGCAACAAAAACAAAGACAGTATTTGAT
Organism: Diplotaxodon limnothrissa; assembly: GCF_057381915.1. NCBI lineage: Eukaryota > Metazoa > Chordata > Actinopteri > Cichliformes > Cichlidae > Diplotaxodon > Diplotaxodon limnothrissa. The sequence goes on along the minus strand of NC_140599.1, from coordinate 29,230,095 downwards.
TATCATGCATCCCTTTATTCTCCATCCCAAGTCAACCCAATACTCCTCTCACTGCCTCTGTCACAACATTTTCATCAAAGCTCTTAGCATCTAAAGCATCCTGTATCAGGAAAGCAGTAAACAGTGATGCTATTTTAATGCATCATTGATTTTGACCAGAAGTATAACAGAATTACAACTAAAGGAGTGCTGTAAGTTAAAAATATGAATGTTATTTAGTATTTTTTTCTGCCTTTAAAAAACATTAAATTTTATATTTTGGCATTAAAATATCAATTACAGAGCTTGCATGTACTGGGGTATTAATGTTTTTATTATCGTGTTAATTTAGGGCAGGTCAATTGGGTGTTGGTCTAATAAATTTGTTAAGCTCTGTAATGAGAAAAAATAAAGAGGACAGTATTTATTTCCCTTATATATTCTACATGTATTGAGGATTCAGAGCCATGACACTACTTAGAATACGTATAGAGCAAACTGCATATTTAGATATAATAGTTCCTAGAGGTTTGATATGAAAGAGTTGTGCACTTGAGAGTTGAAGCCCTGTCAGACAAATCTAAAAACAGAGAATTTAAACTTTATCTATCCAACTTAATCAAGCACAGTGTCAAATGGACTATCCAAAGTCCAGTGTCTGTAGATGTTCTGAATGGTCATTCTTGAAGATGGTGTTATCATCCAATTCCATAACCCTGTCCATGAAAAACAGAAATCGTACCTTTAAGTTTGGTTGATCTTGCCTTCAAGGTCATTTCTGTGAGCTGCACTGCTTCCAGCACAGCTGCTATTATTTTTAGATGGTTCTACAAAAGTCACATTCTGACCGCATGTGCTGCTCTGATATGTACTGGATTTCTTCCAGTGGTAATACCCTACAGTGGCCCTGAGAGGCCAAACGGACTGCAACTTAAGAAAACACCAGCAATAAGAAAAACACTGCAAAAGCACACAAAACACAACGGAAATAGTTAAAAACGGAAATAGGAAAAAAACGATTTCCAAAAGTGCAAGGGAAGTGTTTCTGGGGAGACAATAACCCGACGGACCAGTTGGAGGAACCAAAACATGCTAGGTAAGTGTGTTTTAATCTCATTATTCATATAATACTGATGACGGATTTTTAGGCAAATAGTTAGGCTAACACACTTAACTCTCATCTTTTCTTTATTCACAAAACCGATAGACCCTTCACTTCTTTTAAGGGTCTCCTAGTGCGATTAAGTTATTGCAACTGGTCCGTCAGGTTATTGTCTCCCTAGAAACACTTCCCTTGTGCTTTTGGAAATCAGTTTTTTCCTATTTCTGTTTTCGTTTTTTCTATTTTTGTTTGCTTTTGCAGCGTTTTTCTTATTGCTGGTGTTTTCTTAAGTTGCAGTCCGTTTGGCCTCTCAAAAGACTCTTTACTACAGACACTTGATGCATGTGTATGACCATGCTGTTTATGCTTCCTTATGCCCAGGTTACTTTGACCTAAATTCTGATTCCAGGCACGATAATGCTACAGTCACACGAGGGGAAATGGGGGTTTGAGACCACACCAGAATTACTGCAATAAACAGTAAATTTGCAGTCTTGTTTGTCTTTGGAATAGTTGCTTTGAAGATTGGGACCAGGTTCAACTGCAGTACTGCTGAGAATAATGGGAATGTCATTTGTTTTGGCAGATTAGATTAACAATTTCACTTGATTCTGCCATTGCAGAAAAAGTAAAATGTTTCACGTTTACCAACAACAGGAACTCACTAACAAACAGGTAACATCACAGTGGCTACACCAGTCTTTTATACACAGTCTAGGATTTCTTGGTACTACAGTCAAAAGTTATAAAATCTTTCCGTTAAAAATTCCCAAAAGATTGGTGGCAAATGAAATCAATCACGAAAACGTGGATAGAATGTGCTTTCCCTCACAGCAAGTTCCACTCCACCATCTGGCCTTTCTGTGTTGAGTTTGCATCCTCTCTCTGGCTCCATCCAACAGTCCAAAAGAGTTAGTGGGTTAAGTCTATGCGCGGCCATAGGTGTTAATGTGTTAATGGTTGTCTGTCTCTCTGTGTTACTCTTGCAACAGATTGGCCATCTGTCCACAGTGTACCCTGCTTCTCGCCCTGTGGTAGCAGGGATACTCTAGCCTGATAAGGATAGGTGGTAGAGAACAGATGGATGGAATGTGGATTCACAGAAAGTTACTACTGCAAGTCTATGACTGTGCTGTGCTAGAAATCATGAGTCACAACCATTGCTGGTTAACACTAAAATCTAACATTAGCCAAAGTATTTTTTTAAATTGCCGTGAACAGCCCCAAAAGAAAAAAACCCATAATTTAGTGGCATAACTGTGGAATTTAAAGAGAAAAAACAAAAAGAGAAAGTTACTATTTAAAATAATCCCTTAAATACCCTGTATGTCTCTGTGGAAAAGCCTTTGTTAATCACAGCCTTGATAGAATTAAGTGTCATCCTGTCGGATTAATGCTAAACTCACCATTTAGCTGTAGCACGCACAAACATGACCTGGCCTAATAGCAGCTGTTTCTGTGCTGTACTAGCTATGTAAGCCTAAAGCACTTGTGAGATCATCATGCAGACTTTCTTTAAAAAGGTAGAAAGTTTCAGTACTCCCGCTGAGGTGCACTGGTGGACACTGCGTCATGTCCCAGACATTACCCCCAGGGGAAGTCAGTGTATCAGAGCATGAAAAGAAGTGGAGGACGGATGATTTCTTTACTCCAGGTCTAAATCATTCCTCTCTTCCTTCTTCTCTAGACCCGTTCCCAGCATCTACCCTGCCGTCCCTCTGCCCGGCTTTCTCTCTCCACCTGGAAAAATAGCAGGCAGTGAAACGTGACACGGGGCAGCGGCTGGGGGGGGGGGGGTCGTGCCGGTCGCTGTGCTGTCCCACTAATGGAGATGGATGTGGGCTCAGAATTGTCTCCTGAACAGCCTCCACAACGAAGAGAGAGAGGGGGGGGATCCATTTCTACTGCACTTCCTCCTGGGCTACAGAACTCCCTTAATGAGAGGGGAGGGCTGAACACTCACGACTTGATTTGAGAGAAGGAAGGGGAGACCATGAGATGGAGACCTGCAGAGCGAATGGGACGGCTGAGAGAAAAGACATGTGGAGAGATAGAAAAGGGAGAATAGGCTGAGAGAAAATGGGCAGCGGGAGAATAAAGTAGAGGAATGACATGTTGACAACAGAGGAAGATAGATGATAAGACAGGAGGGAGAGAGGATTGAAGGACTAATGATATAAAGGTATAATGCAAAGAGAGAAAATGGCAAGATGAAGACTGACAGAGATAAATAGACCATGATTGCCGACAAATCACTTCTTTGCTATTATGCCTCCCGTAACTCCATCCTCGAAAAGTCTCCATCCCTGTCCTGGGTCCCTACATTTAGATTTCTTTGTCTTTTTTCATAGCTATCATAATAAGTACAAGTTTGAGTGCAGAGCTGAGGCTGGCAGAGGAAAATCCATAACAAAATAAAATTGTGGATGATAGGAGAGTGAGTGATGCTGCAATCGGAGAACAAGCCCAGTAACAAGCACTGAAAAAACTTAATACACAGGAGTTCCACAACAATTGTGTGTCTTTATGCACAAAAATCTTTAGGTGAGTAAACGGCCATGACCATACACACAACTGTGCAGGTCATAGTGTGTTTAAAACCTTGCATCCAGAGGTTAATACCTGTCATCTTCCTGGAGACCAACATATATTCTGCATTGTCTCTCAAATCAATCTTTTTTCTCAAATGCAGTCATGATAAATATTCTGTAGTCTGGACCCCGTTGCTACACTGAATGCTCTGCATATGCCGACCATCCGTGGATCCATCAGGCATGAGAGCAACTCATAAGAGGTGTGCATGTGCCAAAAGTTCAAACAGACCTGTCTTCTCTTTTTCTTTTTTTTCACATAAGGTGTGTGCAGTCCTAATACAGAAAGTGTGCTGCAGGTGTAACCACTAAAGAGATACATTTTGCCCCACATTCAGCATAGCCACTGTGATATAAGGCTTGTTTTTCCCAGTATATATGTGCCACTTATACCCTGTTCTCAGTAGCCAGTTTCACTGATTACAGAGTTGGAGCATCTGTTGCCAAATCATGGGTGCACAGCTTCAGTCCATTTTAGCCTGGAGGCCAGCTGATAATTCCACTGCTTTCATCGTGACTGAGGTATCTCAATAACTGAAGACATTTTCCATCCCCAAAGGATGAATCCCAAATTCTTTGCTGATCCTGTAATTCTTCTTCTAGGGCCGCACTGGGGTCAGCATGTGCGGTTAGTGTGAAATGCCTCAAAAGTTATTGGATACTATCCCGTCCTGTAATTGAATTTGAACTTTGGTCCACATGATCACATCCCTACATATGGCTTATCATCTAGTTTCACATTCAAGTCAAAATGTTGGTTTGTTTCAACACTTTGCTAATTCATGATCAAATAGCAGCAAAACTAGGGCTCTTCCCACCAGCCTTAGGTTACTAATATGAACTCACAGACTAGCTGATATGGCTGTGGACTTTTTTTTTCTTGTCACTCAAAATAGGATAGTGAGTCACCATGATCACTTTTGTCCTTACTGATTTTTCATCACTTGTTTTTTATCCTTTTTACAATAGGTTCACACAAAGAGACCACAGGTAGGGGTTTAAATTTGTATCCCATGTCTCATCTAAATCCATGAATCCGTGCCCTGGCATCACATAGCTTTCTGCGCACTAGTAACATTGTAATAAGGCAATAAGTATAAAGCATTACCATGCCATGAAGGCAGCAGGTGTCTTATCTCTCACTACCATGTGGAGACACCTATTTCCAAAGTTGAATAATGCATGTTTAATAAAGAGAAACACAGTGATGTTGCTTGGGAAGAATGACCACACCAGACTTTTGAGGCCTCAGATGTCAGATGTATTTGTTTCATATTTGCATCTAGGTTCAGAATACACATCAGTAATTTTTACCTACATCAAAAATTGCTACCCGCCTCCTGGTGTTGGCATACATGTATATTTGGAAAGATCTGAGAGTTAGCCTTGAAAGCAGTGGACTTTCACAGCATTACTTTGCCAGAGCCCTATCAGCCTCTGCATTCTGTCTGTGTGTGACTCACTTGAAAGCCCTTGATAAACACTGGAGGGCGGAAAGACTTTAAATGTAAGCTTTGCAATTTCTCTATTTTCTCTGCAAAGAAAGTAAGCAGGATTGACTTCCTGTTTGTTAACCATTGTCAGATTCTTGGATTTTGGAGTGTTTGAATAAAAACTGGGTGAAGTAGACGTGGAGACACCTGCATAAGCAAACACAGCAAATCTAAATCTTTGAAGGCTTTAACGATTCTGCAAGAAGCTATATTCTTTATTTAGACGTACAATCTTCTCTGCTTTCATCTACAACGCTACAGAGATTCCTCCCTAAGTTGTGCTCTTATAGTATTATAATAAAAAGAGAAAGATATTTGGACAACATTAGGTTGTGATTATCAAGATCTTCAACTGTCTTTTTCCATATTTAAACAAGAATTTTCATAATTATTTATTTAAAATGCGCTCACTTGTGGCATTGTCTACTAGACACATTTTTAAAGATGCCTGTTGTAAATCTACAATCTAAACACTGTCACTTTATTATATAGAAGTTGGAATATTGTTTTAAGTATGCCATAGGTAAAGGTATACTTAAGAAACAGCATCTTCATTTTTCCTTGATTTTATGACAGTTTTAAATGTTTTTCTAACAATTTTTAACCTTTGATCTTTTTTTCTGGAGGTGTAGTCATCAGTGTGTTACATCAGATTTAATGAATGATGACAGAAACTATTTGTATAATCCATTTCTAATATTTTCCATGAAAAAAAGTTAAATGAGTGAGAGGAACATGGTTTACCCAACCTTCCCTTATACAATAGCGCCATCTTGTGGATAAAAACCATAAAATCTGCTTTAGTTTTTCTTGTTATTTACATAAACCTCCCAAAAACTGCTTCTGAATTTTTATTTCACTCGATAAAATACCAATTTCTCTCTTCCATTCTCTGCTTTTATTATTGATCTTTGTTTCTGTTATTACTGAGACCCCTTTATTAGCTTGTATTATTACGGCCCTGTTTGATTTCGTATGCAAGTTGCTGTATGATCCTCCAGATTTGCTCCACGCGCTTTCTCTGTTCTGCCAGATCCCTCTTTATCTCCTCAAGCAGCTCCAGCTTTGAAAGTTTCCTGTGAATGGATGTAAACACTTCCTCTCCAGCTTCCCCAACAGCATTATCCTGCTCGGGCACGGCGTGGCTCGGTTCAGGCGGCTGACATGATCTCATGGCTTCTTCCCACACAATCTCAAAGTGCAAGTCAACGAAGGCTTCCAGTTCCTCCAGGCTGCTGTTGCCCCACTGATCAATGAATGTCTGCAGGCCTCCAGACTCAGAGACCCTCCTAAGAGTCCGCTCTATCAGTGCAGGATGGCAGAGTGATTGCACACTGATCAAATCTTGTTCTACACATGCCTCGTTCTGTGTCTGAGATGAAACCAGATGCGTTGTTTCAAGTCTGCGTGGGATGGGATCCATGTGACCCTCCCTGTTCACTCTCAGGTGGTTGTGAGGAGCAGGAGATGGGACATGCTGAGTCACTTTTGGCAACCTCAGTACTTGTTTGCCAGAAAGCGGAGAGAATATATAGGACATGAAGTGATATTGGTCCACAATGATGCATCCAGCCAACTCTGTGGTTCTTCCTGCTGGTAACGCTACTAACTGAGAACAATCTTCTGAGAGCTTTGGTGATCGATAGGGGAGAGATTCAGGCACTGTGAAGGAAATAATGACACTTGATGTGATTTCCTGTGAGCAACAAAAAGTCTTCACTATTAAGACTAGGGATGGGTACCGGTGTCCGGTGCCTTGATGGCACCGGTTCTGACATAAACGGTAGTAACCAGACCGAAAAGCAGCGCACATTTCGGTGCTTTATTTCGGTGCTTTTTTTTCCTGAGCTGTGATACACTTTAGATTCTAGCCAATCATTTTACGTTTCCGAGGATAGTAGGCGGGGCCAGGTACGTACGTTCTGTTAGAGCAGAGCTACAGATTAAAAATGTCCAAGGCGAAGCGGTCAAAAGTCTGGCTGTACTTCACTGCAAACTATGCAAACTCAGCAGCCTGCAACAAGTGCTTTAAGCTGATACCTCCTTTGACAGTATCACAGTAACACCTCAAATCCGATGAAACACCTGGCGACGCATAGCGTTTTTTTTTTAAAGCCCAGAAATGCGCCGTATTTGATAGCTTGCTGCGAGACCTCACACCGAGCACATCTACTGCGGGTGGGTTGCCTGTTATGCAACATCCCCCAAAAACACGAAGAGGAGAGTCCTGGCCCCTAGCCCTGCCAGTGTAGCAGAAATGATGACGGATGATGGTGGCAGCAGCCGTTCTTCTCTGCGTGAGTAGCTAATTTACGTTGAGTAGGCTAACCACGTTATTACATTAATGCATGTAAGGTGAACTAGCAAACATCATCATAGCTACATGCGGCTGTCTTCTTGTTTGATGGCAGATACTCCCTTCACCCTGGCCAAAAAGGCTAAAATGACCAAAGAAAAAGTGGAAAACAGTTAAACATGAGAGGTTTAGGACAAAGTTTGTGTTTTTTCCATTGTTTAAGCACTGCTTCCAGCCAAGAGTGATACCATATATGCCCCATAGCTGCAGAAAAGGCTAACATTGTTATATTTTTACAAAAAACAGCTGAACATGAGAGGTTTTTGGACCAATTTTGTGTTCTCCATTCTTTAAGCACCGGTTTGAACACCGTTTGAGCACCGGCACCGTTTCAAAAGTACTGATTTGGCACCGGTATCGGATAAAACCTAAACGATACCCATCCCTAATTAAGACTATTATTTATTAACAGTATAAAACACATAGACCACATACTAAATGAGTCTTTCTTTGTGTTTTCCTCTGTGATGTTTATTATGTGCATTTTTTTTACTTTCTCTATTTAAATTAGCTCATAATGCTGTCTAATTTTCATTTTGTTAATAGTCTTTAAACCCATTGGCAAATTCAAAAGACATATAAAAGAAATAGTTTCATTAGGTTTACTCACAGTTATTGGACTGCTCAGGTCTGCTGCGCATGAAATCCTCTGGTCCCCTTTTGCACAGTGGCTCTGTGCCTATCTGCTGCTCTTGAGCTGAAGCAAAACTTTTCCACATGTGATCACCTCTGTGAAGAAGAGCCTGCCTCTCATCAACCAGCATCTCTTCCATCACATCAATTAGCTCTTTAACCTGAGCTCCATCTCCCCAGTTCTTATTGTCTAAAACATGATATCTGTTCCCACACTTCTCAACAAGCCATTGCAGTGGCTCTCCTTCGCTTTCAATGTGCTGCTCGATGCTTGTGTCACCCAGCATGTCACCATAGCTGAACAGGACCATACATCTGCTCCATAACTGATCTCCACCTGCCTCCAGGTCTTTTTGCAAGGTTTTCCTCCAGGTATCTTTGAACGACGAGCTAAGATTGACAACCAGAAGTATAGCACAGGATGCCTTCAAGAAGTCCGATGTCACAGAGAGGCAGCCTGGTGTGTCTACTACCACCACCATCTTGCCACAGATATTTCCCTTCCTTTCGGTGCAGGAAGTACTTTGAGCAGCCGTGTCAAAGCAGTCTCTGCTGAGGATGGTGTTTCCACAGGAGCTTTTGCCTATTTTTGGGCCACCAATGAGCACGACTCTCAGCTCTGTCAAAGGTTTGAGGTTCTCTGGCAAACAGAAGTGTTATATATTTATTTATTTCTAAAAATCTAAACAGAAAGCCACCATGCTGCTAAATTAAATATTGTTAAAATGAGTAAAACAAGATCTTGTTGACTTTGTTAATTATCCAACTCACCCAGCTGAGCTCTTGCCATCTGCCTTTGTTTCTTCTTCTTCATTAGCCTTTCTCTGGCTCTCTCTTTCTCTCTTCGCATCGTCCCCTCCAGCTGCTCCAACACTTTCCTCTCTAGTTTATAATAGCAGCCGTTGTCACTGCTAGTGATGATTTTCTCAATCTTTGCAATCAACTCCCTGACTTGAAATTCCTTATCTTTCATTTTACTGTTCAGAACATGATACTTGTTGTCACATCTTTCAACAATCCACCGCAGAGCTTCTCCCTCACTCTCAATGTACTGCTCAATAGGCGTGTCTCCGAGCCAGTCCCCAAAACTAAACAGCAGGATAACGTGACTCCAGATGTGTTCACCGATCATATCTAGATGCTCCTGTGCTGCTCTTCTGCAGGTCTCTGTGAATGCTCTGTCCACACGGATCACCAGCAGAAATACGTGAGGTCCCGGAGGACAAAAATAAGAACTCAGCGCCAATTCCCCCCGATCAAAGTTGGAGCTCTCATCACAGAAGTAGTTCATCCACCACCCTGGTGTGTCCACCACAGTTACCAGTCTCCCAAGCACCATTTCTTGTCCAGCCTGGCAACAGACTGTCCTAATGGGTTTAGGGTTGTTCTCTCTTGCCAGGATAGTGTTGAGTGCTGAAGTCTTCCCAGAACCCTTAGCTCCAAGGAGCACAATCCTGATGTTAGTAACTCCCTTTGACTTATCTGAGAGAAGTAAAGAAGAACAAGGGTTGGTTAAGTAGATTGTGTTTATATTGACACAATAAACACACCTACACAGACACAATTTTAAGTGTATGTTCCAGATGACATTTGGGGTGGCGATGGTCAGCAAAGAAGCAGTCAAAGTAAGTGGAAGTTTCTTGGACATATACTTTGTAGCCAACACTGTTTTCTGCTGTAAGCGGCTATGGATTGAGCTTTCTGAACTTTCTAGTTTCATCACAGAATATATAAAGGACCTCTTTCTTAAAGCTCTCAGCTGTTTTGGAAGATTACTGGTACTATTACAGTTTTTTTCCTAATTACTAAAACACTTACAAATTCTGTGTACACTAATAGCTCACTATGACACACTGGGCAAAGGGATTCACTCGTGATGCACAATGCATAATGTGAGGCAGAAGAGAAACACAACTAGCACTAAAATAAATGTTCACACTTGCTACTAATACAGCTTAACAGTTGAGTGTGAGTCCAGAAAAGGGAAGTTAAGGGTTGATGCCAACTATGGTTAGTAATGAACAGCAGGGTTATAGGTTTCAGGTGGTCAGCTGGAGCCTTTCTGTGTGGAGCTTGCACAGTCATCATGGCTTCCTCCCACAGACAAAAAATATGCTGCAAAGTTAACTCATGATTCTAAATTTGCCGTAGGGAAATTTTTATTTCGTGTGTTGTAACTTTTGTACAAGCGCAAGACAGCACACGAATTTGGAAAGACCTCGGTTACGGGTAGTGAACACTGTGTTCTGTTTTTTTAGTGTGTAATCAGTCCTCAGCACTTATGATTTTAGCTGGTTGTGTGATTTTAAGCACAGGCAAACAGTTTTGTTGAGAATGAGATTTTGAGGGTTATATAGGTTGTATCACAATTTAACAAACAAATAGAGGTAATTTGGAGTTGTTCAGTTGGAGAAATGACATCTGTGCATGGTGAGGTTTTGTTTTTTTGTTTTTTTGAAACTTCTGCTTCTTGTGGTTTTGAGTTTTGCAAAATGGTTACATGACATCTGCCAGTTGCGTCAGGGCAAAAACTGCCCGAAGGGTTTTCCAAAACACACAGTTTCAGTAAACTGGATTGCATGTTACTGTCAGGGTCTAGCTTTTGTGTTTTTGAGTTTTGTATTCTTGTTTAATATATTTAATTTTGTTTTTCTGTTTGGTCTTTATTTTTACTCTAGTGTTTAAAGATTATTTTTTTTGCACTTCTGTTTTATTATTCTTTGTCATTACCTAATGTTCTGTTACATGATGACTTTTAGTCTCAGAATTTAGTTCCCACTTTGACTTCATTGTTATTCCTTCTGCTACACCTGCAATGTTTCCCTTATTATCTGGTTTCAGTATTAATTACTTTTCTCTCCTGTCTTCCCTTTTCACTGTCATCTTGTTTAATGGGTCTTTTTGTCTCTGTGTTAGTACTTTGTCTTTTCATTACTTCCTCTTTCACTGAAGATTATTCTTACTTTCTGTTTTTCATCTTTTAAGATTTCAACAAATGTGTTAATAACTTTCACACATACATACGTACATACACATCAACTCACTTTGTATCAGAGATCTGTGTTTTTTCATTTTCTTTAACCTCAGCCGAGTCCTCTCCTCCATCTCTCTCTTTTCCTCTTCATTCACCCATAAAATTTTTGCCTCCATTTCAAACACACTGTTTCCATTTTCTGTGACAAGTTTCTGTATCTTTTCCAGCAGCACTGTGCGTTGAGAGTTATCACTCGGGACAACACTGTGACACCTCTGGCTGCACTTTTCACTGAGCCAGCAGAGGGCCTTTCCCCCACTTTCTACATACTCTTCTGAATTTGTGTCTTTGTACTTCTCAGCACAGGTGAAGACAACCATGCAGTGACTCCACACCGCGTCACCCAGCAGGGCCACGTGTTCCTCCAAAGCCTTCCGACGCTTTTCTGACAAGACAGAGGTTGCCTTAATTATTATAAGGAACACATGTGGGCCTGGCGAGCAGAGAGCAACGCTGGTTATGATCTCCATCTTCACCAGCTTAGGTGTGTTCTGAGCACTGGAGTCACACCACCAGCCAGGAGTGTTCACAACTGTGACCCGCAGTTCGGACACTTTCCCAATCCTCCTGGAGCATAAAGTCCTCTCTTCTGTGCCAAACTCTTCTTTACCCAGGATTAAGTTTCCTACAGCATTCTTTCCAGAGTCTCTGCCACCAAGAAGGACAATCTTTAACTGTGATGTACACCAACCATCCACTAAAGAAGAAAAATAGAAATACACATTAAGGAAAAGAGGCAAGAATGAAAAGCTAATCCCAAAATCTTCTTTTTTTACTTGTTGATGAATTCCCATCCATGACATAAAATATCAAAAAGACTGAAATCAGAAATGCATGTATCTCAAACAACAAGAACAAGGCAGACTAATTTAAAAGTATTTTTGTTTATATCAGATCCCAAAACATGTTTTCACCCTGATAAAGATAAATCATTTCACACTCTACAACTAATTAGCCCCTTCTTGATAACTGTGCGGGAGTAAATTGTGATATCACGCATCCATTTTCTCTGTGATAGGGCCTTAAAGCAATGCTTTATTATGGGTGCGGCCACTTTGAATCACAGATGGGTGCAGTTTCCCCTGATTCAGCATTGCACTAAAAGACGCTTTAAAGATACTTCTTCTAAACAAAGAAGAAAGAAATTAACCAAGGATAAATGAAACAGCTATTAGAACATGAGGCAAGTATAAAAATGAGTAAATATGAAGCATGAAAGATTTATTAAAGCTTATATACCTTATGGCTGACTATGGTTTTTTTCATCATGGATTAATAGAAACATTTCAACACTGTATTACATAACAGCATTAAACTCCATGCTACTTATCAATGAAACTATAGTGAACAAAAATGAACAAAACAATGTGGAAACATCACTAATCAATCCATTGTGACCAATTTCTTTGTTAATGAAACATTATGAAATCATTTCATGACACTAATAATACAAAGTCTTTGGGTTTCAGACATAATTGTGTACGTTTTGTGGTGAATAAGGAGAATCATATATTAACACTTACATGTTGACAGATTGCTAGTTGCCATCTCCAAATCTGTGCTGTCTATAAGCCTGTAATGTATAAAACAATCATCATTTTCTCACGTCTACTCCATGTTTCCAGCCTTTGTGTGAAAAATGCAGACACTGAAGGAGTCATGGTAGTGTGTAGAGTCTGAAGGTCATCTGCAGTCAGCAATGAGACACGCCTGCCATAAACACTAATAACCATTTATCATTTACTCCACACAAACAAAAACTGTATTTTTTTCATAATACTCAGAGAGGTTTGGGGGTTAAAACATTTAATAAGTAATTTTGCAATCACGGGACATTACATTTTAAAAATAAAATAAAAAACTAACACCATAATCACACTCAATTTTTGGGATCCTGTAGTGTCGCCATGTAACTAAATGCCTTTATTCAAATTAACTGCAAATTTTAGGTTTTCCTGTTTCCTGCTTCTATTTATTCTTTTATTCGCCTGATGAGTGAATAAAATCAAATAAAATGTGCCGCCAAACCATGAAACAATAGCTAAAACTCTAATTAGCTTTCAAATAATTAATGTGTAACACTAACGTTGCACTTTTTTTATTTTCTTTTTTTCTGCACTTTAACAATGATATTTACATGCAGTACTTCCGGTTAAGCCATTCAAAATAACCTAATTAGTTAAAGTTTAATGTTTTTAAAAATTAATTTAACATTTATTTCTTTTTAAAGAAAGAAATGTATTGTGTAGCTCTGTGCTCGGACTTCTCTCGACAGATCAGGTTTTTCTTGGTTTGTGGGGTAAATAAGCTCCGCCCCTCTTCCGGTTTGGTTTTACACAGTCGGTGGTTACCAAAGCAGACGTTCGGAGCTCTGTGGTCATTAGAGGATCAGCGACGATGGGGGTCAAAGTCAGAGTGGAATATTGGTATTTTTTTTCATATTACGTACTTTCTTTATATTTTCAGTTAACTTTTTGTCTGTTGTCAGTTTAAACACAGTTTCACTTTTGGCTAGCTCATAGCTAAGCTAGGTGCCTGCGCAGGCAGCAGCCTGAGCCAAGAGTAAGGAGCGCTGATTCTGCTTTTGCTTGTATGATTTTCTTACGCACCTGTGTTTTTATTTAATTTAGTGGTGGATGAGGTTACGAGCCCCGCTATCGTGAGCTCGCCCGTGTTGTCAAGGATGAGTTTAGCGATGCGGACGTGACAGGTTTCGTGGGAAGAACCGGTAAGTCATCGTTGATCGCTGCAGATAAAGCTGGAGCTGGAACTCATGGTTTGTTTCATATCAGATGAGACAAACCACGAGTTCATAGCTCCAGCCTTAAATTCCGCCCCTCCCTTTATTGTGAGCTTAGATCATCAAAGCGCCATTCTCACGTCCTATTTCTGCTGCCCTTGGTATTATAGGTAGCTTTGAGATTGAAATCAATGGGCAGCTGGTCTTCTCCAAGGTTGAAACTGGTGGATTCCCTTATGAGGATGACGTAAGTACTGTGCATACAATTTGCCTATCATATGTCAATTAGAAAAGAATAGCCCTTTATTGTCATTGTACACTTATACTGTGTATTTCTTGGCACAGGTCATGAACGCGATTCAAAATGCTTATGATGGCAAACCTTTGCAGAAGATCACCAAAAGCCGCGCTCCATGCGTCATCATGTAAACCTCCCTACTGCTACACAACCGTGCAGCTGTGGTTTACACACCCAGAAGAGAAGCACTAGCAGTAAACCAAACTCTGCTCTGCCTCATGGCTCCTCTCTCTGTTCCCATAGTGGTCCTCCGGGGTATTAATGATTACCGTTGCTTCAACTATTAAAGGTTATGGTATGATGTATCTGTCCCTGGAGTTCCCTCATCATAGGAGCAAAGACAGGGAGATGATGTTGCAGATGATATGGAGGGAATTCACCTTTTTGTCCTATTGCCTGTCATTTTCTACCCGACTAGTTGTGTTTTGTTTCTCACTGTAGGTTTGTTTGGTTTTTTTGTTGGAACAATACAAATGGAAATACATTATCTTTGCACCACACTATGCATAATAATTTGTCACTAAAGCATTTTTATGATATTTCATCATTTTCATAAAGTAGTAATTCACTCTGCTGGTTTTGAATAGATTTGCATTGTCATATTTGTGGCTTGGTGGATGCAAAGGGAATCTTGACTTTTTTTTTTTCTTTTTTTTTAATCCATATCAAATTTGAAAGGAGTACAACATTAAAACAATTGGACGTAATGATGCTATCGTCTGCAGCACCTGAGCTTAGCCAAGTTTCTGCTCTAATTTGTTTCGGTAAAGTACTTTCGCATGAAATGTGTGTTTCTAAGGGCCGTCACCAGCTGGTCTATGAAGCTCACATACTAGATGCTAGCTCATATTCCATAAATCCTTTTGCATTGTTTTCTGATATTAAAACTGGAGCAAGAAATAAAGGCAATTGTTCTTTAAGTACTGCGTGTGTCACTTTTTCACAATTAAAGGTGTCTTATCTTTAATAGGTTTCTTAAAATGCTTGCATGTGATTGTTGTCCTCATACGTATTTGGTTCTTGGAACTGGTAACCAGGTGTTTTTCATTGCATGCAAAACAGCTTTTCCTCTGTGGGCCGAGGCTGTCAACCTCTAGGGAGGATCGCACACAAACTGCCAACTATTTTACAGCCGAGTTCAGCAGGCTTTTCCTGTTTTGTCTCTGTCCTCTGACACAAATGGGTGTAGGGCCATACTAGTTAAGGGTACCTCACATAAATACTGACCCCGTTCTCTAGGTTTCTACTTCCTATTGTTATGCATGCTAATTGTTTTGGGGTTTTTTTTATTTTCTCTCACCTCAATAGGAAAATGAAATAATTACTTATTTAACACGAATGAACAGATCAGATAGAACCTGCCATTGGTGGGTTTCTTGGCACAACATTTAACACAGAAATGTGGCATAAAGATACTGAAGCAGGGCTAGAGACAAAAAATAAATAAAACTTGGTTCTAAAGTTGTTTGCCATACTTTTTGCACTAAGGGGCGCCAAACTCAACAAAGACTACCATCACAAGTATTTTGCCTCCAGCATACCCTCTGTCAAAGAGTGTCACGCTGAAGTCAAATGCGGAAAGAATTCAAATAAGGAAATTGCTTGTCTGAAAAAGTCTCGCAACCTTCGAGGTTTTGTTTTGTTTTTTAGCTATAAACTATGTTTTTATACATAAAAAGGCGATACTATTAACCAAGGCTCTGAATGCATTTTCAGGTTGTATGTATGCACTGAGGACACTGTCCATTCATAAGCTTATGAAGACCCACACAGTCTTAACAAATGTGCTGAAAGTTAATGTTGGGCCTCATTATTTGTGGATTGGTAGATTTAGCAAACTTTAGAAGGCAAATATTAAAAGGTCACTAATGTAATTATGAATTGAATCATAAATGTGATTAGGCTTTTATTTTGAAAAGAAATGCATTGAAATATTTTACTGCTTTTTAATAAGAAATGGTATTCTGTGTAATCAAGTGTTGCATAGTTTGTCTAGGTGTGTCTTTGGTGTTTGGCTCTGGCCTGCAATGATAACTCCCATCAGCCTGCTTGTTGTAATCCTGATAGAGCTCATCTCTGCTGCCTTAGTGCTCCAATAAGGGCACTGAAAATGTGCAGTGCCTCTAAAGAGTATTTAAGTGTCACCTTCCATATACTTTAGTCAGATGTCTTGACTCAGGTGACACCATTTAACCAATTACGTGACTACAAAAACCAGATGGCACGCTAGATGAATATTTTTCATATTTACTGTACACATAAATATGTTGTAAGACAGCTCACTCACACATAACTGCAAACAGGTTTTTCAACATTTTGTGATGTGTTTCAGCAAACGTTCCCCTTCTCTTTTTTCTTTCTCTTTTATCTTTCATTTTCAGATTAAGAAGTCTAAAAGTCTGCTTTGAGTTATAGATTTTCAAACTGCTATAATGAGGCTCTCCTCCAAGTCTGTACAATCTTTTATTTCACATATTTTTATGCCACCACAAATGGAAAGTTTTTCATGTTGCTGTCACATTTTCCTGAAGTTCCCTAAATGTTTATGAAAATGTGTTTTTGGACACACATTCATAATCAAATAGGCTATACGAAGCCTGGGAGTGTCTGTATACTGTATGCGTAGAAACATGGCCACCGCAGATAGCTTCTACAATTGCTGATAACAGTGCCACAGTGTCTTTGGCTGGGGCCCACTTCCCTCACTGTGGAGTATATTTATGTATTTACGCTGATAGACAATTATTATTCCTTCAATGCCAGGTCATCAACCAGGAGTTCACAACCCACTGGCCAAGAGCAGCTATAAAATCATAATCATGCATAATCATAGTTCCATATATAAGCATGAAGGCAATTTAAGCCCGTAAAACAAACACATTGTTGCTAGTAGTTCTGCCAGTGTTTCTAAACTCTGAAATCAGTCACTTCAAAAAATGTTCCAGCTACTGTTTACTGTCTGGCTAGCTAGCTGGTGGGTATGAAGACATATTTGACGAGCTCACACTGTCAGCTTAAGGGGAGTCCTTGAAAACTTGAAAAAAAACCTCTAATGTACACCACAAGTCTGATTTTTAAAAAATCAAAGTAGAGCAGATAGATACACTTATTAGACATATGATTATTTTGAGCCCCTGACTTTGATGCCTCCTCAGATGACTTTGACTTTAGTTCTAATTAGATTGTCTTGGTAGTTTCAGTATGTTAGCATTGCCACTGTGCCCCTGTTAGCACACTGACATGTGTCTATCTTAAAGGACTGCATCCAAGTACAGTCACAAATGACAAACACGGTTTTTCTGTTTCTACTGTTTAGATATGTTACAGTGATTTCTTTATGAGTGCATTTTACTATTTTCACATCTTTCTGACTTGGAGTCCTGTGCAGCTCAAATGGTGCTGCCATTGAAGCCAAAGGGAGCAGACCAATGCTAAGAGTTTTTTAAATTCACAGAATAAACTTTTCATTCAAATGTTTAAGCTGATTATTCTAATAAACATTTCCCTCCTGCCTGGCAGCTCCAAATTCATCATCCTTTGTCCAATATATCCCACCTCTTCACATGTCTAAACCATCTCAGTCTCCTGTCTTTTTATTAGTTCCATCATCTCCAAACTATTTGTCATAGAAGGTCTCACTACCATTGTGTAAACTCTCCCTTTTACTCTTGGTGCTATGCTTCATTCACAAATCACCCCGACACTCTTCTCCACCCACTCCACCCTGCATGAACTCTCTTCTTCTTTTGTCAACTGTACATTGTCTACGATTGTTGACCCCAAGCATTTAGACTCATCTAGTTTCACCAACTCTGCTCTTTGCATCTTCACTGTGATACCAGTGTCCCTCTCATTCACACACATTTTCTGTCTTGCTTTTACTGAATTTCATTCCTTTTCTTTCCAGACCATACCTCCAACTCTTCAGCCTCTCTTCCACCTGCTCCCAACTCTTACTACAGATCATAATGTTGTCTGCAACCATCACAGTGCACTGAGACTTGCCGGACCTCCTCTGTCAGCCTATTCATCACCAAAGAACAAGGGGCTCAGAGTTGATCACTGATTTAATCCCAGCCCATCCGTCACTCCCACTGCACACCTCACCACTATCTCTCTGTCCTCTTACATGTCCTGCGTAACCCTCACATACTTCTCTGCCACTCCTGACTTCCTCATGTATCTGTAAATTCATATATATACACGTATATATGAATTTACATATATTTTCAGCGGTAGTCTCAGAACTTCAGACCCCGCTATTGGTACAGGCTGTTTATTATTTATAGCTTTTTTGTATGTATACTACCAGTCAAAAGTTTGGACACATCGTCTCATTTAATGGTTTTTCTTTATTTTGACTACTTTTTACTATCTTATATTTTTACATTGTAAATGTACTGAAGACATCAAATATACGACGCAAGATATATGGAATTACGTAGCAAAGAAAAAAATTGCTAAATAACTCTAAACATGTTTTACATTTTATATTCCTGAAAGTCACCATCCCTTTACTTTGTTTACAGCGCTGCAAACCCTTGGCCTTCTTTCAATGAGCTTCGTGATGTAGTCACCTGAAATGGTTTTCACTTCACAGGTGGGCTTTGTCAGGGTTCGTTTGTGGAATTTCTTGCCTTCTTAATGGGGTTGGGACCATCAGTTGTGTCGTCAGGTTGGTACACAGCTGACAGCCTATTTAACAACTGTTAGAATTCATATTATGGCAAGAACCAATCAGCTAACTAAAGAGAAATGACAGTCCATCATTACTTTAAGAACCCAGATTAGAGCCCAGATAAATGCCTCACAGAGTTCCAGCAGCAGACACATCTCTACGTCAACTGTTCAGAGGAGACTGCGTGAATCAGGGCTTTATGGTCTAAGGAAAAGCAACAAGCAAAGAGATTTGTTTGGGCCAAGAAACAGAAGGAATGGACATTAGACCAGTAGAAATCTGTGCTTTGGTCTTATGAATCCAAATATGAGATCTTGGGTTCCACCTGCCCTGTCAGAAAAGGTGAACGGATGGTCTCTACATGCATGGTTCCCACCATGAAGCATGAAGGAGGTGATGTGATGATTTGGGGGTGTTTTGCTGGTGACACTGTTGGGGATTTATTGAAAATTGAAAACACACTTAAACATTATGGCTATCACAGCGTCCTCTGCCGACATGCCATCCCATCCGGTTTGCATTTAATTGGACCATCATTTATTTTTCAACAGGACAATGACCCCAAACACATCTTCAGGCTGCGTAAGGGCTATTTGACCAAGAAGGAGAGTCATGGAGCGCTGCGCCAGATGGTCTCGCCTCCATGGTCACCTGACCTAAACCCTGTTGAGATGGCAAAGGGAAAAAGAGTGCTCAACATCTCAGGGAACTCCTTCAAGACTGTCGGAAAACAATGACTACCTCATGAAGCTCATCGAGAGAATGCCAAGAGTGTGCAAAGCAGTACTCCAAGCAAAGAATGGCTACTTCTAAAATATAAAACATGTTTTGAATCATTTCACACTTTTTTATTTACTATTTAATTCCAAAAGTGTTCATTCATAGTTTCATAGTGATATCAATGGACACCACTATCGGCCAGATACCAGGCCGCCAGATAGTTAATATACAAGTATTTGTGAGTAATACAACATTTAAACAAAGCTACATAAAGCACATTATGTGTTATACATGTTTTCAGAATTTTTTTCATTTTTCATTTTTTTCATTTTACTTTACACAAGCTGGTAAATTTCTCTGAAACACACATTCACATTATTATTTTGATCAGAGGTCATACAAAAGGCCCGTCACCTCAAAAAGTTTGGAAATCTCTGGCTAACGGCATAACATCATACACCAACATCTGCAAGATTAGTCGCTAACAGCACATTCTCCACCAACCACAGTGTCAATGCCAAACTTTGCAGTTTTAAAGACTGTGATCTTGATCCAAGATCTGTCATATTTAAGGCTGTGTGATGGGCGGATGAATTTCAGACCCAAATATTGGACACAGGAGACAGGAATGACACCAAGGCTAGCTTTAATGCTAATAGTTCGGGCCATAAACAAAGTCCAGAACTCAGACGCTGTTGAATTTCAGACACACAGTCTTGAGTTAAGACTTGAGCTGTGCAGGACCCAATGAAAGACGCACAGGACACATGGGATGACTGGGGGCATGGCAGCTGGGATTCAGTGTCTTGGATGGCCCTTCATAAAGCAATCTCTGAGACTGTCTCCCTCAGATGCTAACGCAGCTTGTACAGACTGAAGAGCACAAAATAGCACAAGTCTTTCTTACACTACAGCATTCAGTCTCAATGCAGAAAAAGAACACATAGTTATATTGCTCTCCCTCTCAGAAACAGAACACCTAATTTGTAAATCTGCAGACTCAGAAAGAGAAAACACCACTTTATTATTGGCCTGCTAAGAAACTGGAAAGAGCCTTATGATTGGAATTTGCTGTCTCAGGGAAAACACACGGGATTAATCAGTTTTACTCACACTGAACGCAGGCTCAGGGGGGCTGGCGTTGGCAGATGCTGGCAGGGATGCTGGCTTGGGCCCAGGTCACATATCTTAATACAGAACTGATACTGAAGCCTTCAAAAATGCATTTAGTTTATCAGTGATGACAATCATGTGTTCTGTGGCTTTAAGTGAATGCCAACAGGAGTGCTTTTCAGATTGCCTGTATGGTTGGTTTTACCCCCAGAAGACTTGTGAACAGGAAAACGGTCAGTTTACTTTGTGTGTTGACTGATAACTGCACTTGTTTTTGGACTTGCACTGCAGTAAATTCTCATTAGCAGTGCTCTTCCACAAGCTGTTATCACATGTTTTGAAAAAAATTATGTTGCTCTTATTGTTTTTGTGTCTTTATTCATCTGTTTTACACTTTTTCTCAGTCTAGCCACATCCATGTGTGGCTTATCTATCACCAGCTACCAGCCTCCACCGCCAGGCAACTGCTGAGGATGTCTCACCCTGTTGATACCACATGACATGTTCGAGGGACAAACCAGGTGAGCTTGAAGGCTGTAACCGAAAAAAAAGTTGAGTTTAATGTGTTCCCATCACATCACTCACCCAACCCCTAATTTGAGGGAATCCCCAGTACGTAAACAAACTGACGTAGTAGGATGCTCTGCTCTTGATACTGTACATTGCCCCCTTCTTTACCCTCTTTGGCCCATGTGTGCTCCTTCGACAAGCTGAAGTACAGCTTGCTGTTTCATGCTGTCCCTGTCCAGACTTGGTTCATGCTGAGAGGGCGGATCGTCCAAATTAGGGTTGGGATATCCCTATGTCAAGGTGTCTAAGGCTGATAGCCATGTTTGTCTCTATCACCCCCCACCCATTCCTTGCCAGGTTGCCCCAACAGCCAACCAGAGGACCAGGAGGGTACTGCACCTCTTACGGTCGACGTAGTTTCATATGGGTGTTCCCGCTACTCTAGTTTTCTTGCTGTATTTGTCTTTTCGCTTGTTCTGGCTCATTTTGTCGCCGGGCTTGTTGAAGCTGACAGAACGGCTCGGCCTGTGATCGGCCTATTTCCTGTGCTGGAAACCTGGTAGGAGTACCTGTGTACAGGTAGGGGTGTTACCTCCTGTTGTAGGGTTCACACTTTTTAGCATTAATGATCCACAGGGAAGGGGTCAAACAGGATGGATATCGGAATGTACTCCAGTAGGAACATAGAGTCAAGCTTTTTATGTTTCTGACATGTTTGTAAGAAGTTTAGAGTGAAATTAATTCATTTGCTTGAGTAATTTTCTGGTAATCTTGTTAAAGAAAAAATTTGTTGTTTATATTTGTTGCTTTATTTTCCGCTTTTTGTTGTTAATTTGAATGCATGATAGAACATGCATGAAATGTTTAGATTTTTATTATTGTTTAAAATATATATTACTGCTTATTCTGACTATATGTTTAATAATCTGCATATTTTCAGTGCCGGGAAAAATATCTTTATCAGCAAATGACAATGCCTTCTTAAGACTTAAACTAACTAATGTCATTTGTTCCAAGAATTGCAAAAGCATTATTCGAATCTGGTATAGAGTAGATTTGCAATGTGAAACCTTTATTTTTCTACCTTTTAGGTGTCCAACAACAAATATTTTCGGTTGCCATTTATACCAAAAGTGCAAGACTTGTTCGTTTGTTTGAAAACTTGAAATACACTACACTCAAAAAAATTTCAGTTAGATTTATAATATTTTTCTATAACTTATGGTTCAATACCAAATAGTCCAAAATTTGAAAATTATTACTGTAGTGCTGTTGAGGATAAGAGATGTGTCTTGTTGAAGGGTGTAACCCAGAGATAAGACTGTAGGGCCTTTTTTTCAGCTGTAACGTAGTTCATATTCTTAACGGCTGGTTGATTATCTGCCCTCAGCTGCAACTCTGCTGACGAACGAGGATGATATATGATGGATTCCTCATTGAAACTCCCTAAAAAAGATCAAAGCAGGTTTTACTGTGATCATTTAGGGAATCAAAGTATGCCAGAAATCCCAACAGATAAAACACCTGTCTTGCACTTAGTCCATAGTGAGGTGTTGTTATTTCTTATTAGTTATCCCATGTGTTTTTAATTATATGTTCATTCATCCTCTGCCTTAGGGAATGCATGAAAGTATCTGAAAACTGGGAGGACAGATAAGCCAACATCCATGGAAAACAACTTAACTTTTGAGGAGGTTGTTTGTTTTGTGATTTTACATCCATCCATTCATCCATCTAAAATCTATGTCACTTTTTTTGATCCATTTTCATCCAGCTGTTTCAATGACTTCTTTTACAACTTTGCTCATATCTAGGGCAGTGACATGTCGTATGAAGACAATGGCTCAGCCTTCCCTTCTCCAGTGATGCTGTGAGTTCCTCCTGGCGTCGTTAAGCAAAACTGCAGTCCATGTTTATGTTGAAATTGTGGTGTCTCTGATAAGATAAGTGGGTCCTTCCCTGCCCTCAAATGAGAATGAGCATACTCTTGCCCCAACAACTTCCTCCATGACTGTATTTAGGTTAAGTTCTAATCAAACTATTTTGTCTGTTAAGTTTCCATCACAAAGTTAGGCTATGAGGCTTTTAGGCTCTTTTGGCTAATTGTTTAGGTTTTCAGATACAGCAATAGCAGTAGTCAGCTGCATTAAGTGAAAACATCCACATTTACTTGATCGCAGTTTAGCAACAGAATAGCACATAAACTTAATGATGCTTATCAGATGGTCAGAAAAATATCAAAAAGAGACATTTGTATATTGCGAGATACCTTCTGGGTGTAATACATGGGCAGCTGCTTACAATTATAGTGCCTGCCTAACAGCGTGTTGGGCTGCTCTCAATAGCCACAGCTTACAATTATGTTTGATTTAAGTCATGTAGGAAAGAGAGGTCTGGATGCCTCTTACAAAAGCTCGCACACTGACAAATGTTTAATTATCATGAATTCCGGGTAGCAGAGGTAGTTTAAGTTTATAGGTCAGCAATGAGATACACAGCCAATCATCGTTACGCTACAAAGCAGCTAACAAATTAGTTGAGCAAGCCTGCCATCTTGTGGCCATTTTCAGAATGACACTAATGACAGACTAACTGTGTGAGTGGTTTGACTGATTTAATCAAGGAAAGATATTTACTTTGCTAAATGCAATCACTGACTTCAAAGTTAATCTCTCTAAAAACACAGATAAGGCAATGTAATTTTTTTAATTTATATCTAATCACAGATCAACTGCTTGCTTGTCTTTACGACTTGCCTGTAAGACTTGATGTGATGTCAGAAGGTGTTTTTGAGCAGAATTCATGATGATCCCTGATCTTAAATAGTGTTTTCCTTTGGTGCTATCACTAGGACCATACCAGGTCAGAGTGATGACTTTGACCTTGAAAGGGGGAGGGAGGAGGTGGAAGAGGATGAGCCATCTCCGAAGCCCATCGTCATTCCCACCAATTCAGAGGGTAAAGTCTTCTTAAAGTCTGTGTTTTCTCTGTGTTGTGGTTTGATTTTATATACCTACGTACAAATCACACCTCTGTCTTTTTATTTCAGCGTTTCTGAACCTGAATACCAATGCCACAACAAGAGGGGATGCCCAAGTTAGTTTACAGTTTTTAGTGTTTCAAATCCATTATTAAAATTCACCAATGAAATGAACTAATCACACTGAATTATCATAGGCCTATGTGGAGCTGAATGAGCTCGAGGAAAACATCTGGCAGGAGACTGGCCGCTGGGTGGGCTACGAGGAAAACTTTAACCAGGCCACAGGAAAATGGGGTCCTTCTCATGTCTCCTATCTCACTTTTACCAGCCTGCTCCACGTCCGCAAGGCCATGAGTACAGGTGAGTATGGAGCTTAACGTGTACACAAATCACTGTTTATATCTGAATAAAATCAAACTTTAAAACCTGTGTTACATTTCCCCAGGTGCTATTATCCTTGACATGAATGCCAGCAATCTGTCTGCTGTGGTTGAGAAAATGGTTGATGAAATGCTGAACAAGGATGTGATCCGTTCCAGTGATCACAGTGACCTGATGAGAGTTCTCCTGATGAAACGCAGGTAACCCATACAACATATTTCTTTTGCAAGATGCCAAATTCTTAAACATGACTGCTCATTTGATTTGTCCTTCCAGTCAAACTGAGGGACCTGTGGTCACTCCCTTTGGTGATATTCAGATGCAGACCTTTTCTGTCACGAAAAAGGTACAAATTTGGGGGGAGGTTATGCAGATTATTATATGTGTATTTATTTATTTATTGTCAGTGAAGCAGAGTTTACATGTTTTACTACTTTACTTGTTCTCTCTGCAGAGAGACAGCTCTGACAATGTAGAGGCTTCAATTGTCCTCTCGGGTATGCCTAACTTTTCCTGATTTCCCATTCATTTATCTTCAGTTTTTGTACCTAGTTCTGGAACAGATATATCAAAATGTGCGTGTTTCTCACAGGTGAACTGGACTTCCTGCAGAAACCAGCGGTGGCCTTCGCCAGGCTGAGTGACTCTGTAGTGATGGAGTCTGTCCTGGAGTCTTCTATCCCTGTTCGCTTCATATTTCTGTTGGTGGGCCCCGGCCACAGTGGAATCAACTACAGTGAAAGCGGTCGTGCCATGGGTGCTCTGCTGGCCGACTGGGTGAGCAAGAAGAGGAAACATGCCTCTGTAGAAATTGCGCAGTTTAATCAAAATAAAGGACACCTCATTTGTTTGGTTTCAGGTGAATAAAAACTTATATCTGTCTCTATGTCAGGTGTTCTGCCTGGAAGCTCACTTGGCTCAGACTTCAAAAGAGATCACAGATGCCATCGCTGACTTCATGGACTGCAGCATTGTGATTCCACCCACTCAGATCCAAGATAAGGCAATGCTGGAGCCGGTGATTGACTTCCAGAAAAAACTCTTGAGTGACAGACTCCGTTCCACTGACCCCCGTCTTACCTTTGGGGAAAGGGTGAAAGGTACAACTAAAATAAGAAGCTCCTATTTGGCGTTTAAAAAGAGATATCTACAACACCTACAACAGCAAAATGAGCCAATGAGGTTTGGGGAGTAATAGATCCTTTAGATTAAATTTATTGTACACAGTAACAGAAAAAGAAAAAATGGACACAAAAAAACTAAAAGAATCTCGTGCATAAGGAAGAACTGAAGGATTTTGGCAGTAAATAAAATGTATTTGATTTGTTTGTTTCTCTAGCTCTGCAACCTCCACCGGGGCCGAAGGAGGATCCTCTGGCCCGAACGGGCTATCCTTTTGGTGGCATGGTGAAGGATATCAAGCGCCGTTACCGC
Source organism: Diplotaxodon limnothrissa (assembly GCF_057381915.1). Classification (NCBI taxonomy): domain Eukaryota; kingdom Metazoa; phylum Chordata; class Actinopteri; order Cichliformes; family Cichlidae; genus Diplotaxodon; species Diplotaxodon limnothrissa. The sequence continues at coordinate 29,204,050 of NC_140599.1, read as the reverse complement.
CACTACATCAGCGACTTCACAGATGCTGTGAACCCTCAGGTTCTTGCTGCCGTCATCTTTATTTACTTCGCTGCCCTTTCTCCAGCCATCACCTTCGGAGGGCTTCTAGGTAAAAGAGAGCGACATAGAGAGAAATGTGTGATTTTGCATTCTTAACTCGTTTTAGAAATTTGCTTTGTTTCATTAATATTCATCCTTATTGTGTGCACCCAGCTGACAAAACGGAAAAAATGATGGGCGTGTCAGAGCTTATGATCTCCACTGCCGCCCAGGGTGTCTTCTTCTGTTTAATTGCCGCCCAGCCAGTCCTTGTCGTCGGCTTTTCCGGACCATTGCTGGTGTTTGAGGAAGCTTTTTTCGTTGTATGTAAAAGTCGTTGCATGTTAGAACTCAAAAACTCAAGTTTCTTAAAGGCTACTTTTAAAACTTCCTTTCCTTTTTTCCTTTTTTAACAGTTCTGCAAGATGCAGGGTATTGAGTACATCGTAGGCCGCATATGGGTGGGTATGTGGCTGATAGTGATCGTGGTTCTCATCGTGGCAATGGAGGGCAGTTTCCTGGTCCGATACATTTCCCGCTTCACCCAAGAAATCTTCTCCATCCTCATCTCTCTCATCTTCATCTACGAGACCTTCAATAAGCTCTTCAAGGTTTAATTTGATTTCTCTAACTGTCTTATTTGCTTTATCTTCTTGTACTTTCTCATAATTTCGTTGTACATGTACAATGACTACAAAGGTCTATTCTATTCTATTCCTTCTCTTTTTCAGATCTTCAAAACCCATCCTTTGATCCTGAACTATGAATATCTGAATGATACACTGGACAATCCTTTCCACCCAGTCATGACGGAGCGTGTTGAGATTCATCCAGATGGAAATGTAACAGTTAAGAGTGTTGAAATTGAAAGGGCATACCCCAACACTGCCCTGCTCTCTATGTGCCTGATGTTTGGCTGCTTCTTCATTGCATACTTCTTCCGTCAATTTAAGAATGGCCATTTCTTTCCTGGCTGGGTAAGATCAAGTCTTGAACGGAGAAGTTTTCCAACTCAACACTTTATTTAGATGCTGAGAATCTGACCTTTTTGTGTCCTTTGCTCTCTTTCTTACTAGCTTCGTCGTTTGATTGGAGATTTCGGAGTCCCCATTGCTATTTTCTTCATGATTGCAGTAGATATCAGCATTGAAGATGCTTACACTCAGGTGAGTGTTGTGGAAATGAGCATATAAAAAATATTTATTTAAAAAGTATCCATGTCTTTGTGTGCAAATAATCACAAGCCAAATACATATCTGACACGCTCAGTGTTTCTAACCCAGTTACACCTATATGGTGATCAGGTGCAGAGCTTTTAAACATTCCCTAAATTAGATGGAAATGTGCCTTTCTTGAGATCAGTTAGAGCTGTGTCTACATTCAAAGACAAATCAAAACCCTTTCTAATGTCACATGTTTAGCATTCTTAAACTTATCTTTTTTAAACTAACCCTTAGAGAGAAAGCAAGATAACTTGCCCCCTCCACGTCTGTCCCATTAGCATGAATTTTATGAATCCAAACAGTTCTCAAAATGTATGATGGAAGTCCAAAGAATCTACCTTTAACTGTCTTTCTAATTAGCATCATCACTCTGTCTTCTCATAGAAACTGGTTGTGCCAAAAGGTATTGAAGTGACTAACCCCACGGTGAGGGGATGGTTTATCAATCCCATGGGAGAAAAGAAGCCTTTCCCCGGCTGGATGATAGGTGCCAGCTGTATACCTGCAGTGCTTGTCTTCATCCTCATCTTCCTTGAGTCCCAAATTACTACGTGAGTGACACTTTAAACGAATACAGTATTAGTTTTTGTGATTTCAACTACTTAAAAAGAAAATATTTAAGAAATCTCTGTTTTCAATGTTCTCTGGGAATCCCAGGCTGATTGTGAGCAAAGCGGAAAGGAAAATGATAAAAGGGTCGGGTTTCCACTGGGACCTTCTCATCCTGGTCACCATGGGAGGAATCGCATCTATCTTTGGAGTCCCTTGGCTGAGTGCTGCCACTGTGCGATCTGTCACCCACGCCAATGCTCTCACTGTCATGTCTAAGGGCCCCAAACCAGAGATAGAGAAAGTGATTGAGCAGAGGGTCAGCGGCATGATTGTGGCCATCATGATTGGTAGGTGCTGCCATCTACAGCAATGATGCAGGCACTTCAGAGTCAGAGTAAATAACCATTTTACCTCTCATGCCAATTTTCAGGAGTTTCTATTTACATGGAGCCTATTCTGAAGATGATTCCAATGACAGCCTTGTTTGGCATCTTCCTCTATATGGGTATCACTTCTCTAAATGGAATCCAGATGTGGGACAGGATCCTTCTGCTCATTACTCCCAAGAAATACCATCCCCCTGATGCCTATGCCACCAGGGTATCTATTCAGCACAATACAGTTTATTTTACACTAATCAGCTAATCATAAAAATTTGCATGCCGTACACCTTCATGTTTTGAAGCTAACTCACTGTGTTAGACAGTTTTCCTCAGAGCACAAAAAGTATTTAGTATTGTTTACAATTTTTAATCTATTTGCTATTTTTTGCATGTCTTTGTAGCTTTGTGCCTCACATTTGTGTCTTTTGTTGTATATCTTTGTGATCATTTTTTACCTTGCTTTCATTTTTACTCACTTTCCCAGACCTGTTAACGGTACTTTCAAAAACAGCCAATGGTTCACAGCTCCTTGCATTAGATTATGTATCCCATCCTGCTTTTTCTTATATATCCAAGTCTAATGGTGTAATAATTACCAAATAGCTTGTCAATTAGTGCATTTCTCACTCTTATTTTTGTCATTTGTACAGGTGAGTACCATGCGAATGCATCTGTTCACTCTGATCCAGCTCGTGTGCCTGGGTGTACTTTGGGCGGTGAAGATGAGCAGCTTCTCTCTGGCTCTGCCTTTTGTTCTCATTCTTACCGTTCCTCTGCGCATGCTCATGACTGGCAGGCTCTTCTCTGCCATGGAAATGAAATGTGTAAGTGCTTATCTATATTTTTCAGATGTAGCTCTTCGTGTCATTTCATATGTACATTTCTTTGTTGTAACCTGATCTGCATGTGTTGCAGCTGGACGCTGATGACGCCAAAGTGACATTTGAGGAGGATGAGTAGGATGGATCCATACTGCCACAAACATCACCATACCGTTCATAGTCACATTTTATTTAGTGATGCCACTTCTTTGCAGATTCAAACTGTTCCATTATTGTTTGTCTTTAAAGGGCATTACCTGACATTTATTAATATATGACTTCTGCATCTAAATTTGTGTTTGCAACCATAACAGACAACCAAAATGTATTCAATTTCATCATCGAGACCTATCAGGTATTACTAATTAATATTTTGAGGTTTTAGGATTTCAAAAATGTTTTTTAAGGTATAAGTGGCTGTTTATGTACTTAGATACAGAGTGGCATTTTCTCTCAGGGAAAAATGAATGAATGAATTTTGAAAATAAGAGATATTTTCCCCTGAGATGTTAGATAGATCCATTTATATATAATAGTGTTATTTTCTTTTAGTGCTCAATTACAGCATGGCTTTAATATTACAACAATGCAGTTAAATTGTAGTTCTGCCTATGTTATAATAATGTAATTTCACCTTACTTTAAGCTAAGGAAAGCTGATGTCAGCTCTTCAGATGAGCACAAAATAATTAATTTTGTGAGACTATAATGTGCCTTTTGTCCATAGTGTATCAGATTATTCAGAAAAGTGTGAAGTTGTTTCTGAAGTTTTCCCATTTACTTTGTGTATTCTTTATGCAACAGTTTAGACTTTTTTTGTTCAGTTGGCCTATATAGAATATAAATGCACTGCTTGTGTGTAAGTGTTTAAATGCTTTGTGATTTTAAATGAGATGTGCAGTGCAGGTAGATAGTTGAAGCTGAGATCTTATTGTTTGTATTGATTGTTATACTGATGACATAATCAGGTAAAACTCTGTATACATTTTCCTTGTCGTGCATTTTATGTTGCCCATCACATTTGTGTGCAAAACACTGTACATGCTTTGGATTTAATTTTATTAAAAAATAAAGACAACCTTAAAACGCATGTTTTCATTAACGCATTAAGTAACACAATATGTCACATCACATGTCAACAGTTTGTCATTATTTTTACCCTGCAAGAAAGAGGAGAGGGCGTGAGGAGCATGTCTGCCACTCAGCTTCATGCTGCCTTCAATGATATCAGGAAACTTCAAAGTCCTGCTGCTCTGGAAGACAAGGGGCCTATTCTTACTTATTATTAGCCTGAACTATGATAATAACACAGAGGGGATCATTAAACGGAATACTGTTTTCTTTCTCAGACTAGTAAAACATGTTTAGCTGAATGACATGTCACATAATATATAGATACACAACATACAAAACCGTGAAGTTGTAAAATATGCCCTTTGTTATGTATTTTTTATGTCATGATGTCACTTTTTAATAATGTTACTAATATTCAGTCAAGACAAACATAGTTGGATTTTCCTATTCCTTAAATAGTGCAACTGCTTTGAGGCAAACTGAACTGCGACACAAATAGTTAAAATCCTTTGGGGAAAATGATCACGGCAGGAAAGGGGTAAATTTCTTGTTCTGAGCAAGGGCGTAGATTTGGCATGGACGGAAGGGACATGTCCCCACCAATATCCAGCGATTATTCAATTGTCCCCACCAATAATTTGATCTCTTCGAGTAAAGAAAAACAAACTCGATTAAAAAAAAAAACGATCCGTCAACGTCTCATTCAGCCAGCGGTGCAGAAAGAGTTAAATTACGTTCTCTACTGGAGTCCTGCCTCATGTGACAAATATGGCCAATGTGATTGGCTGTGCCTTTCAGGGAGCTCTGTTTAGTTTTAGCAGCTGCAAGCCTGCGCTGCGAGGACCTGCAAGGAGGCGAGGAGGATGGCAGCAAAAAGGAAGAACCTGGATATAAAAAAGTATTTCGGAAACTAACTGCACAACAGGCAGCACTATTAGTTATCTCAGTCTCCCAGAGTAGCATTTCTAATTTTGATTGAAACTGTCAGAGAAAACGGCAGCCTCGAGCAAGCCAGGATACTAGTTTACAGAGGCTGTAAAAATTTTATGTGTAACATTAAAATGTTGGTGACACAATAATTTCTTCCTAATGGCACTGACATATTCATAGGGTTAATTTTTGAGACAAAATATCATGAGGTAGTCGTGATTTTGCAAATATTCCACCTTGGAGTGCAGTTTGCACAAAGTGTTTTAAAAATGCACTCACCCTACAAACATTACTGATGAGTCAAGATCTGCACAAATTGACAGAAACACTGAAGCAGCTCCCCATTTTATTCTTATTGTCATGTATGTCCTATTTGTCAGGTGATAGAGTAATGGTGATACAAGAATCACAGGTGAAATTGGATGATGACTTGGTGGTTCATTACTGTATTTGAAGCACGTGTGACTGCATGTATTTGGAATGTCTCACTGTTATTCATCAGGTGACAGAGGCAGCTCTGCCATGTTGTAGCTCGGACAGAGGTGAAGAGGCGAGGTCACAGGTGACTGACTGATGATTTGGTGCTATAGATTAACTAGTATTTATTATCATGATAGTTGTTAGGCTGCTGATGTAAATTGATTCATTAGTGTATATTTGACAAAGAATCTGAATTGACATGTCTCACTTTTTATATGGCACGAATCCATGTGTTATTTTATCAGGTAGCAATATGTCCTAGTGCAGTCAGAGGGGAAGAGCCAGGGCCAAAGGTGAGGCACATCAAGCACACAATAATAATTTTAATCTGAGGATAAAACACATGTACTGAGGCTGAAAGAAGCTTCAGTGCTCTCAGAAGACTAAAAAGATGGCTAAGGTCCACCAGGAGAGACTGGACAGTATAGATGTAAAACAAATATGCCAGCAGTTTATCTCAGTTAACGAGAGGAGAAGGCATGTGTTTGGCTCCTTCACGTAGTCCACATTGAGTTGTTGTGTGGGGCACCAGTAGTCCATGTCTGTTGCTGTAACAGTAGTTCATGTTTAGAATTAAAAAAAAATCCCAGCTCACTGATTTGATAGGGGCAATATTGTGCCTAAAATGTTGCATAATTTTGCTGAGAGATCTTTTGTGGTAATCTTAGATGAGTAGTTTTATGGACAAAAACCACCAGGTCATTCAGTGTTCCCTTAGTGCTAATGTGTTAGAGATGTTGGTGTACTACAACTGAACTAATGTTGTTAAGTTCTTAAAGTCATATTCTTTTATTGTCATGACTGTATTTGAAGCTATTTTTATGTTTGTATGATACCTGATTTATATGGAATATGGCTGAAGTAAACTAAAGCCTAAAATACTTAGTCATTTGTTTAATAGTAATTTAACATTATATAATTCACATATAAAACTATGAACTGTCATTTTAAATGGTTTAAAAGCATGCAGAATAGCATATGTAGGCAAGTATATTTCTCCTTTTTTTTAAATCAAGAAGCAAAGACAAAAAGGAAAAAAAGAAACAGGGCAGGGTTCAGTGGTTGAATCATCCGTCCCCACCAATGCCAAAACCAAATCTACGCCCTTGGTTCTGAGTCTTACATTTTAAAAACATTCATTACACACTGCTAAGTCCCCTGCCTCTTTACAATGAGTTTTGTTTGTTTTCTATAGGTAAATGTGACATTTCGTAAAGTTAAGATCAGCTCTATGTGAATTATTCATTCAAGCATGTCTTCATTTGTCTGAACATGCAAAGATACCCGTTTTTCCTACACCATGGGAACGCAACACGGTTTAACAAGGCCGAGGGCCTGAAAGTCATTTGTTTTCCCTGAATCGGACTGCCTGGATTGGATGGCCGGGGGTTCCGCCCACAAACACACAAGGTGGAGTTGAAAAGCAAAACATGCTGTACCAAAATGAAGCTGTCAAACAGCCGCTTACAATATACAAAAAAGAGGTTAGGAGCAGCGAGAAACAGCGCGGTTTCTGCTTTATAGACCACTTTAATATTTATATTTTAAGTGGAAATCTGGCGTTTCTAAGTAAAATTTGTGAAGTTCCGGTTTTAAGTTGATATAAAAAAAATCTGAGGGAAAAACGTGAGTTGATTGAGTTGCATGAATTTTACAATCACCTGTAAAACGTTGGCTTTCATTGCACTCTCGGTGACCCGATAAAGTATTCGGTGGGTTCAAACTTCGCTGCAGATGTGACGGGGTCGGCCTGCGGGAGTAAAAATAATCGCCCTCGGTTGTATTCAAACTGAGAGATCGGAAAAAATGTGGAGGTCTCGGCGTAGCGAAATGGTTGGATGGAGAGAGAAGAGCTGCTGCGCGCTGAGTGGAGGGAGACGGCGAGTGAGATGGAGGCGGGGGGGAAGGACCATCTCTGCGGGGACTGGAGCCCAGGACCGACGGCGCAGTGCTGGCTATCGTTCAACCCTCCCCTTCTTCCTCCACAGCGACACCGAGACTCACGCTGAGAGACAGGTAAGCCAACACAACAGCCGATCGGTTTCAATATACAATGCGCGTACGTGATAAACCGCGAAAAAGCCACCAAATATATATATACGCGATAAATATACATTTAATGCATGTTTTTGTTTTCTCGTAAAGCGCCTCGGTCGGCAGCTTCTTTGTAGTAGCGAAATAAACCGACGGTGGTAGGGTACAGACGACGGCGGCCATACCCGAATTTCTTGTCCCAAACAGCGGGGAAGGAACTGGACGTAAGACCCCGGGGTAAACGTGATAAATTTCTTTTCAAAATAACACGAAAAAGGACTATTTTGAGCTAACCCCTTCATCGAAACTCGCCTGCTCCTGCTATACAGGGAGTATTTGCGTAGGAGAATAAACGGTGGTTTCCGCGCCGAGACCTCCATGCGGCTGTTGGCGGAACAGCCAGCCGCCTCTCTCGGTTAGCCATCAGGGATCTCAGTTTAATATCTCACCGTGCAGAGACTCGCCCTCTCTCTCCCCCTCTCTCTCACTGGCTAGCCCAGAACCTCCGACGACCGAGCTCGGAGAACCCGCCTTCTTGCCCTCGCTTAAACGCTTTTGGATCGAGGGAAGGGAGTCTGCGACGCCCTGGCTTTAGTTTTAAGCTCCGTTTCTCTGTGTTTGCAGTGCGCCATTGGACCTTGTCACGGTAGGTTTCCTTGTAGAGCAGAGCTGAAGCATGGCGGACCTGGAGCTGTTTGTCGCGCCAGAGAAGCTACTCAGCCGCGGTTTGTTAACATGTTTCCTCGGAGCTTTAGCTAACCATTTTAGATGCCGTTTAATGCTACAATACTGCAACCGGAACTGTAAGCAGCTACGGTTAAAACTGAATCGTGGTTTAAAAAAAAATAAAATCAGTTTGACGCGATAACATTTGCCCGTTAAAAACATTTTCCGTTTTCTTCTTTCTTCCTGCGCCTCCGCAAGACTTTCCAGCCACCACGATATTTACGGGCATTTCTACAATTTGTTACTAATCCATCTACGCTGTCCACCATTTAAATTAGTTGCTTTTTATTAAAGGCAGCTAAATAAAAACCGTTACGTGATTTAGATGATTGGTTGTAAACAGCAGCTAATGTCAATGTGGTCCAGGTCTACTCTGCAGGACACGAAATTGTTCTTAGATGCCAAAAAGCCTAAAGCCTTGTATTAAATAACCTTTAAAAAGGCATAGCTAATAATATTTAAAAGAAAATGTCCCAATTTTAGCCGCATTCGGTGTGTCAAATCGTCCTTGCTCGTGTAATGCCTCAACACTCAAATTTATATCACGCATATTGTCATAATAATTAAATTTAAGGTAGATTTTATGTTTCAAGAGTTTCTTATATACAACGTGGAGGTTATTTAGTTACATAAATGGTGAAATCGATCGTTTAAATGTAGCTAGGTCACACGGTTGACACCACATTGAGCTGGGGCCATCAAGGACAAGATGAACAACGAGCAGCCGCCATCATTGGAACACAGCTCGGTTACGCCTCGCTGAAGAATGCTCTGGATTTTGCTAGCAAATCCCACTCTGAAACGCCTATAACTTGAATAAAAACGGCCTGCAGATAGCCTTAAAACACATTTCTTTACTGTAAACGAATGTTATTTTCGATTTCATCGCTCCGGTCTCAGTTAACACTACGAGGAGAAGATTATAGGTTTTGCGTGGCGGAGCTAGATCAGCGCCCAACGGTGATGAGGCGCCTCTGTCGAGTGGCGCATTTGGCTGCAGTGCTTCCAAGCTACCATTCCCCTTTCTCGGAGACCGAAAGCAGATCCCTCGTCCGTGGTCAGCTGGTCGCCTACAGCTGCCCGTCCGTCCACGTCCATTCGCTTCCTCCTTCCGTGGATCCTCCCCAACCTCAGCTCCGACAGAAAATCCTCCATTACTGAGCGGACCAGGCGAGAAAATGGTCGCTCCTGTGTGTCCACGATACTTTTGTTGTGGAATAAGGACAGTACTAATACGCCAAATTCCGGTTGGCAAAATTTGCTCGACGGAGACTCCTGTTGTCGTAGCTAGATGTGCTAGTTGAAGCCCTCCGCAGTGTTATTTGAGATTTGAAGCCGTCACAAGCAATAGCCTATGTCTCACCATGTAGCGTAAACGTTTAAGGGGCGGTGTAATGAACATAAACCATTATGTCGAGCCAAATTTAAATTTAACGACTTTGACTCGTCATTATTACTTTTATATGAAGAATTAGCCACATTAATTGGTAATTAAGCCCATTTATACAAATAAAACAAAATAACATTAATTACTATTTTTAAAGATCACGAACTGGTTAAAGGTAATATACACGAATATGTATATTATAAACTGCTGATTGGTTCTTGATTGAAGTCGATATATAAAAGATATGCTTTTAAATAATCTTATGGGATTTTTTTTTTTCGCAGATCCAAGACAGAATATCCGCAAATGAATGGAGAAATGGAGGCAACGACACAAGACCAAGGTGGGTTTTTTGCTAAATCAAGTTTTTCTGAACAGAGTTGATATGTAGATTAATCATGGCAAGGCAGCACTTTACATAACCTTGTATATTAAGACCTTAGTATTAAACTTGATTAATGTACTAGTTCTTCTAAGAATTACAGCAATTAAAACTGAATGTTTGATTCCGATTAGATTAGAATATATGGTTTACCAATAGTAAGCCAATAGTAAGAATAGAATAGTAATTAAAAAATTTTCTTGTCAGAATACACAAAAGGATGTATAATTTGAAAGACATTTTGGGCAGATCTGTTTATTTCCTTTGTGATTTTTATGTCTTTCTTCTCTCTCTCTCTTTTAACATTTTCACAGTATGGGCGCAGGATGACCTTTTAAGACTGCTGGAGGCCATGAAAGTGGCTCTTCCACAGAAAGACCTGACTAAATACAAAACATCAGAGTCCCACCTGGACTGGCAGAAAGTTGCTTTCAATTCCTACACAGCTGAGATGTGCAAGCAGAAATGGCAGGTGGTGTCGAAAGAGGTGAGTTGATTTGTATCGATTTTTCTCCAAGTCAGATTGTTCTGTTAAGTCAAGTCTTCTGAGTTTCTCCGTTTTGTTTTCCTGCCAAACACAGATTCGTAAATTCAGGACCCTGACAGAATTGATAGTTGATGCTCAAGACTACATAAAGAACCCATACAAGGGCAAGAAAATAAAGGTGAATTCAAGTCAACATTCACATGATTTTATGGCCTGCCAGTTGTGTTAGTGGAGTTCAAGGCTTAAGTAATTCCGTCCCCTTTCCCTCCCACAAATGCAGAAACACCCAGATTTCCCCAAGAAGCCTTTGACTCCATACTTCCGTTTCTTTATGGAGAAGAGGGCCAAGTATGCAAAGCTGCACCCTGAGATGAGCAACCTGGACCTCACTAAAATCCTATCTAAGAAGTATCGGGAGCTGCCTGATAAAAAGAAGGTCAGTCAAAGACGAACACCACTGTTTTGACCATCATGTTTTTTGTTTTTTTTCCTAAAAAAATATCCTTGGAAAAATAACGTTTCTTTTCATAACTACAGAAAAAATATGTTGACGACTTCTTACGAGATAAGGAAACATTTGTTCAAAGTATGATGAAGTTCAGGTGAGATGATTTACTACTTTATTTTTTTAAACTAGTCATAACACATAAGCCTAAAATGCATAATACCTGTTTAATACGTTTTTTATGATGCCTAAACAGGGAAGAGCATCCAGACCTGGTGGAGAGCATGGCCAAAAAAGGCTCAAATGTACCAGAAAAGCCCAAGACGCCCCAACAGTTGTGGTACAACCACGAAAAGAAGGCCTTCCTCAAGCTGCACCCTGATGTGAGTTTAGCTGCGCAACAAACAGAATGCAACTTTTAGCCGCTTTCAGAGATTTTAACTTTTTCTGTGTCTCACCCAGGCGACCACCAAAGACATTAAAGATAGTCTTGGCAAACAGTGGACGCAGCTTTCTGACAAAAAGAGGCTCAAATGGATCACCAAGTCGCTGGAACAGCAGAAGCAGTATGAGGTGAGACAAGAATCAGTGTGTGGTTGCCTTAGATGACAAAAGATGACAAAAGAAAATAATTTTTAACTGAGGATTTTTTGCGATCTTCCAGGAGACGATGCGTGAATACATCCAACAGCATCCGGAGTTAAATATGACTCAGGAAGACATCGTAAAGTCCACCCTGACCAAGGCAGAGAGGCACCTGAAGGACAAATCTGACGGACGTCCTGACAAACCACCTCCGTGAGTCACGGCTACAAATACTCTCCTGACACATCTGAGGGAGGGAGTCACTGCCCTTGCGAGATATTTGGTTTTAACATGTGGTGTTTGAATGCTTTCAGAAACGGTTACTCGATGTTCTGTGCGGAGCTAATGTCGAGCATGAAGGACGTTCCCAGCACAGAGCGTATGGTGATGTGTAGTCAGCGGTGGAAGCTGCTAAAGCAGGGTGAAAAGGACGCCTACCAAAAACGCTGCGAACAGGTGACTTGAGAATCATGAATAACCGAGAGGAAAAAGTCAATAAATAAAGCAAGTTTATCTAAATTGTCACTTTTTTTTTGTCTTTTTTTTCTTTCAGAGGAAAAAAGAGTATGAAATTGAGATGAACAGATTTCTCAGTGTAAGTCTCAAACATTGTTTACATGTTTTGTTTTTACTGGAAGTGTTTCTTATGTGTGGTTTATTTGCTGTGCATCTGTAGAGTATATCAGAGGAGGAGCAGCAGCGGGTCTTGGGTGAGGCGAAGACTGGTTTTAAGAAAAGCACTGGAGCCAATAGTCCCGCATCTAAAAAGAAAAACTCTAAAGCAAACGTATGTCCCAGAATACAGCAACTTTTTATGTTTTTGATAATGATGCAGTCATTTAAGAAAAACACAACTTGTCAGTGTAGCAATGCAATATGTCCTCGAGTCAGATTTTGTTCCGTGTTATTTTCTGATATATAGTGTAGCTGTTTACATGTTCACCTAACACGGAAAGGTATGAAGCCAAGGAAAATATATTTGTGCGAAACTGTTCAGAGAGCCAATCGGTCTGTTTTTCAGAGGTACAGAAAGAGAAAACTGCAGCATAATGCAATAACATTTTAATAAGAATTTTAAATTCAGGTGTGCTTTACAGTTAGATTTGTATTTACATAGATGCTTTCATGTATTATTCTGATATTCTCACGTGGAACTTGCAGGCAAATCCAGAAAAACCCAAAAGACCCATTTCAGCCATGTTCATATTTGCTGAGGAGAAACGTCCCAAACTGCAGCAGGAGCGGCCAGACCTCGCTGACAGTGAGATCACAAGACTTCTTGCTCGCATGTGGAACGAGCTGCCAGATAAGAAGAAGGTAACGTGTTAGTTTATGGAACAGAAATGCCGCATCGGTAGGCTTTCAAGTTCAAAGGTTATTCTGAAAGTGGGATTTTTCAATTATTTTGTGATGTGCTGGATTTCTCTAATGATTTAGGAGAAGTTTAAGCGCTTAGAATCGGTGTTGAAGGCAGAATCGGAGAAGAAGGAAAAAGAGGACCGCAGTCGACTCCCAGATCCGCCCAAAAATGCACAAGACATCTGGCAGCAGAGTGTTATAGGCGACTACCTGGCCAGATTTAAGGTATCCACAAACTAGCTGTTGTATTTTAGCCCACATTATTCAGTATAATAGCAAATCGTTAAAATATTTGGATGTTTTTGTGAATAGAAATTTACTTAATAATCATGCTGATGTTAACAATGAGCTACAGATGTGTAATGCTGTTGATGACAGAGTGCTGGAAACACAGATAACATACCCGGGAATGGATTTAATGCCTGTATGTGGTTTGCAGAACGACCGGCCAAAGGCACAGAAAGCAATGGAAGGAACCTGGAGCACCATGGAGAAAAAAGAGAAGATTATGTGGATCAAAAAGGCAGCAGAAGACCAGAAAAGATATGAGGTTAGGACACAGTCTCAATAAAATCTCCTGTTTCTCTATATGAAACCAGTGAGAGCTAAATGTTGATTTACCTGTCCTCAACAGAGAGAAGTAAGTGAGATGCGCTCGCCTGCTGCTGCCATTGCCTCAGGGAAGAAGATGAAATTTGAGGGTGAACCCAAGAAACCGCCATCGTAAGTTTGCGACATTCAGCTCATCTGTGCTGCCTGATTTAGCCGATTCGAAGGCCTGACTTTTTTTTTTTTTCTCCTTTTACTTTGACTCTAGAAATGGATATCAGAAGTTCTCTCAGGAGATGCTGTCCAATGGAGAGCTGAATCATCTCCCAATGAAAGAGCGGATGGCTGAGATTGGCAGCCGCTGGCAGAGGTTACCACTGAAGGACAAGGACCGCTACAAGAAGATTGCTGAGGAGAAGCAAAGGCAGTACAAAGTCCAACTGGAACAGTGGCTCGCTGTAAGAAGAATTTAATGGATGGGGGGGGGGGGGGAGGCAAGATGTTTTTGAGACATTTGGAAAAATCTATTTCCGTCTTTCCACAGAGTTTGTCTTCGCAAGAGAGAAACACTTACAAAGAATATAATTCACAAGTGAGGAATGTTTTTGATTTGTAACAGCTAGCATTTACAAACAGCTGAAATTGCAATATCTGTTTTTGATATATTTTAATGATCTATTATTTCGCAAATCATTCAGAAAAGAAGAACTACAGCAAAACCAGGAGGCCCCAAGGCAAAGGCCAAGAAATCTGTGAGTACAGACTTATTTCTTTGTTTACTGTCTTGGAGCTGAGTTGAGCAGAAACTTAAATTTTTTATAGTCATGTTATTAGCATTATCTGAAAGGGGGGGATCACTTGTTGCAGGATACGGAGGAGGACGAGGATGATGACGACGATGAGGAGGATGACGACGACGATGAGCAGGAGAAAGCTTCCAGTGAAGGCGACTCTTCCAGTGAGGACGATGAGGATGATGATGACGTGAGTGTTTTCTCTGCTCAGATACATGAGATAGTTGCAACCAGTGGTTTTGAGTTTTTGCTGAAAATGCGTGTATATATTTCTTTTTGTTTAAAGAAGGAGGACGACGACGATGAAGACGACGAAGAGGACGACGAAGCAGACGACAAGGAGAACAAGTCGGAGGACAGCAGCAGTGAGTCGAACTCACAGGGGTCGTCAGACTCTGATTCAGACTGAAACGCGCCATCACTGACAAACTGAGCAGCGCTGAGCTGAGCCAAGAGTCCAGGGAGCTCTGCCACTGTGCCAACCCTGCTCTCCTCCCACCACCAGAGGGAGCCTCTGCATTGCCTCATCCATTTCACACTCACCCACTTTATGTTGCTGTACTGGCGATCTGTACAGAAGGAGAGACCCTGCCCCTATCTGGAAATCAGTTCAATTCCATCCCCAGCGTAGTAGTCATCTCACAGCACGGGCCACTGACAGTATGCCAAAAACAGCATCCCACTGGTTTGGTGATGTCATGAACATTTCTGCACTGGTTTCAATCTTGACTTGCAGCTTCAGTGGTTTAAGGTTAGAGTTTTAATGTGTTGGGTAATTGATTACCCGTTCAGTCTTTTATTTTTGTTATTCCGATGATTAGTTAAGGACAGGTGGCTTGAGTTGTGAACAGGCTGAGCCAAAGAACACAGTACGGTGGATCACCTGAAGGTGGGCAGGGGGGAGGGTATGCGGGGTACTGGAAAATTGCACTCTACAAAAGATTTTCATTTAATCTTTTTTTTTCTTTTTTTTTTTTCACAACATTGTTGTGTTGTCCTCGACTTACGATGTAGATTTTATGATTTGGTTCTTAAAGAGGTGGTATTTTTTTCAGGAAAAACAAAAAAAAAATCAAGCCATTATGAATGTCTTTTTTTTTTTTTGTCGCTGGAAAATTTGAGAGTTTGTTACATACCCATGTTTTTTCATTTGAAATTTACACTGCCTATAAAGTATTCAATCCTTGGATTTTTCATGTTTTATTGCTTTTCAACAAAGATTCAATTGGACCTTTTCACACACATCGGGATGTAAGGAGGCATAGCAACATTTATTGGAAGTTAACAGACTGCATCTTTTGGGGTGTGTTGTAAAGCTTTTCAACACAGAACTGACATCGACTTCATCTAAGCCTTGGCGTGATGGAATATTCCCTCAGCTAGATTCTGTCTAGATTAAACACGAATCTAAAACACAAGACTGCGATTGCATGCTGGTGCTTTTCATGTCTACCTAGCTGTTTGGGCTTCCAGATTTAGAACGTAGTGTCAAACTGTGTAAACAGTTTAGTTTTATATTGGGACTTAATTTAGGTTGGTTTACAGGGATTGTTTTAACTTGGCCGTAAAAGAGTTATAAAGCCGGATTAGCCGTTATGGTTCCAGTATAAAACATAAAGGTCCAATGGGGGTTGAATACTTTTCAGGACATTGCACATTGCCATGTGTCTGTCACTGAAAAATCTCATTTATCCAAACTGACGTGTTGTTGTCGATCAGTCTTAACAGTTCTTACTCAGTTCATTGAGCAGGTTGTAATTATTAATTGCAACACTTGTCCATATTTAAAGCTCAGTCTGACTCTGTTTTTAAAAGCAACGTTAAATATGCTTTTCTTTTTCTTCAGAACTGTTGCTTTCCATTTCATTTACAGTTCAATTGCGATTTGCTACCAGGTTTGTTTTTAATTGTGAGCAGTTGTGTTTTGATCTATCTGGACTCGTCGTGGGTGTTGAGCTGAATGGACTCGTCCATTTTTATTTCCGAGTTTTAATAGTATTGACTGTAATCCACATGGGTTCTGTTCTGATGCTTATCCCAAAAAAAGCGTGCACTTATTGTAAATCTGTCCCTCTGTGTGAGTTTGTGTGCATGCATGCACAGAACTTTGTATATATGAGGGCGTTTGCGTGTTTCTTTGCTTTAATGTGTGTTGTTTTTGCCGTTTAGTTGCATACCATGACGTGACAGCAGTGTGCATGTATGTGCCTGTGCGGGGACATCATACCAACACCATGAATGTAGATATTGTTAAATCTTTTATTTTATTTTTTTTCTCCAAAGGTCTTTGCGGTCATGTCATTGAAAACCTAAAAATGGGCTTATGTGACTGTGTTTTTGGGTCTCCAGACAGATTAAGTACATGGCAACTATTAATAATCTGTTAATAATGGGTTTATTTTGACCATTTTGAATCTCATCACAGACTGAAATAAAACCAGCGTGGACTATTTAAATAACTGGGGGAGGGAAAAGCAAAGCATTTCCTTTTTGAATGATGAAAGTTTGTAAAAGGGAATTAGGAAACTGAGTTGCCAGTGGACTTGGGGTTAAAAAAGACAAAAAAAAAAAAAGCAACTGTAATTTTCTGTAAATACTGTTTTTGTATCGAGTGCTTATTGTTTTGTTAGTACTTTTATTTTGGCAAGCCCTCATCTGTGGTTTCAAAGGCCAGTGAGTCTTTCACTCACGGGGGAGAATTTTTGGTTAAATTCGCCTGTTTTAGTTGTTTCTTCTCTCCCTTATGTTGGTTTATAGAGATATCTAAAACAGCAAAGCTTTACAAGTTTGTACTGCTGACAAATTGACAGAATTTGATGTTTTATATAGCTGAGGGTGTTCTTATGTCCTTGTAGTTCAAGTATTTGGGCAAATAAATGACCTTTAACAGTTAAAAGTGTGGATTTATTTAATATGTTGACAGCACACAAATCACTACTTGGTTACAGTTTTAAGAATTGTTATATATGGTCCTGAATACATTTTAACCAAACAGGATCCAGGGCATGGATCACATGAAGCAAAAAATGCTGAAGAAAAGTTTTTGTTGCACTAAATTTTTTTACCTGTAGCAGTTTTGATTAGGAGGAATGGATACAGCATAGCGTCATGATATTTTGCATGCCAGTATATCAACATTCTGGAAACTGCAGACAAGAGGGCTTATCTCTCTTGCATGAAATCGACTCAACCGAAAAAACATCCAAGAGCGGACGCTTAGACTTGACAAAGCTACCTCCTACTTCAAGGAAAGCTAATGGCTCAGTCGCATAAGTAAAATAGGACATCTACAAGAAAAAAGTGTGGCTGCCTTTTGATTGTATTGAATTTTTTTCATATTCTGCAACTGATTGCAATTTGTTCAGATGTCAGAGTGTTGCACACTTACAAACATTGCACAGGTCATCTGACAGGTGGCAACATTTCTGCAAACAGTTACAATCTGACTTGTAAAAAGGTGAAAAATTGCAAAATGGCAAAAATGGCAAAAAATATTGGATGTAGAGTGACGTATTGTGATAATTTCATATCATGGGGTGTCCAGTGATTCCCAAATGTAGTTCTGCTACACATGACTAAACTGAAGCAATACTCAAACCTTGATGTGATGTTGTAAAGCAGGATCCCCCACAAGGAACTCATGTCAGATGTTGCTCTGGTGGTGTATATCAAGTTCCACAAAATGGAAAAATGGCCTCTAGTGAATCCCTGACTTTAACCAAATCCAACACATAAAAGATAAACTGGAGGGCCAACTCTTCACCTAGCATAGCTGGGATGGAGAAAATCCAAAATCTTGTGGGTTTTAAAAGTAGCTGGAGCTAGAATCCAATAATCCTATGCTGGTGTAATGTTAAGGTGTCCACATACTTTCTGTCATTTAACAAAGTTAAAGTGATGACCTCATTCAGCCCGCCCAGGCTCTACAAACAGATTGTAGATAAAGAGCGAAAATCTAGCGTTCATTTATGGATGTCTGAGCTGAAAGAAACCTCACTGTGAAAGCGGAAACACCCGAACTGTACCTTCAAAGTAAAAGTATAAACGCGCTCTTCAATACCTCACTAATCTCCCCACAGTTTTTTCTGTTTTGTTTTGTTTTGTGTTTTTTGTATTTTTCTTTTATGCAGGGTGCCATATAACCAGAAGGTCACTAAGTTTCTTCTGTACTAAATTTTTAAACACAGTTTTAAACATAATTTTATGTAATTTATTAGGACCTTAGATTTTTTGTTTGTTTTCTTAGATCCGTTTAAGGCGTTTAAGTGTAGCTGGTCTAGGTGGCGCTAATTTTGTCTGCTGCTGGCCCAGGGGCCAGAATCGGCCCTACGAAAATTACAGTCTGGCCCACTGGACTGCTTTGGAATATGTGATAGAGGGCATAAATTTCAGACTGTACATTGTATTTTCATAGCTTTTACCGTTTTCCCCACTTATAAAGCTGTCCCTTAAGACAAAATAATTAAATAATAGATGAACAATAAAGTTTTTCTTCACAATTTATTGTCAATTTCTAGTTCAAATTGGCTGTTCGTGCCCTGTGATGTTAAATGAGCTCGACAGCTCATAAAGTAAATATGAAAATTCTGGCAAGTAGCTAGCTGTTAAAGATATGTGGCTAAACAAAAATGTTAACAATTGTTTTTAAAATGTTGTTCTTCTTTCAGTTAGAAATTAAAAGATTAGATTTTAAAAAAAATTAAGATACATTTCCTCATCTTGCTTGTTAATATAAAAATGCACATTAATATAGCAAATAGTGACAGAAAAATTAAATGAGTCATGATGTGTATTGGTATTTTTGAATTTAGCAACATTACTTTACATTACATTACCTTACATTACACTATTTTATATATTTTATAAGCATTTGAATGATTAAATTAGCTTAATCTCTATCCTTTTTAACGATTTCAACATGGACTGTATTCTTGATTTTTTTTTTTTTTTTTTTTTTCTTTTTTGTTTTTGTCGAGTTCCAGCAACTCGCTTCACGTTTGCAGGTTAAGCTTTTATTTTTATTGCTACAACCGGAAGTTAGCTGGTTTATATGCTTTGTCGGCCTCCTCGCTCGTACCGTCAGTTTTGCTAACCGACACCTGCGACAGCAAACACTTTTATCGAGCTTTTTGTTTTGCCCGTGTTATTAGAATGGCTGTAGCTGAAGACCGGGCCTCCTGCTAACGCGTTTTATTTGGATGGACTCGGTCATGTTGCCTCCTTCAGAGAAACTGCCCGGTTCAGGCTGAGTTTTCGGCATGACAGGGTAAGAGGAAACAGTTTGAAATTAAAACACACCTAACGTCGCTACACTGTTTCTTAGTATTTGAATGCCACAAAGGCCTTTCCTTCAGCTCATATTAGTAGAGCAGTGGGGCCAGCAGATATAAACCATGAAAGGTGATATTAGCCGGAGTTAATTTGCTAAGGAACTGTCACTACCTGCGTTTAGGTTCTACTAACGTTAGCTAGTCGTTCGTGAGGTAGTTTAAATGAATGTGTTTTTGTAAAATGTAGCTATTTTTGAGCTTTCGTGTTGGATACATAGGTATCTTGTTTATCTCAATCAAACACATGTAATGTTAAAGCTGGTTAGAGCACATAGTTAAAACCACATTTCTCTCTGTGTGTGTGATGTCCAGTAATGTGAAAATCAGGATGTTGCTGTAGCTGATATGTGCTGATATGTTCAGTTCAGGCTTGGGGTTACAGTGGTCAGATTGTACCGCTAATTATCATATGTTTACATGAAACTTCTGTGGTGATCTTGGACATGACCAGCGATTATTTCTTCTTTTCAACAGGATGAAGATAGACCTGGAACAAGTGCTAATACATATTTTTAAAGTATGTTATTTGCGACTGGTATCTTGAATATGTGTGCCTTACATCTGTTGCCTTTCAAGCATGCTGTGATTTCACTTTTATCCTATCTCTTTTAAGTCCTCAGATATCAATCTTATTACCTTGCTGTCAAGACTTCCAATAGAGATTTTCAAATGAAAATGGAGGATATGCCCCTCTCAGGCCCAGACAACACCAGGCTGGAGGTGAGGTATTACCTGTGCATACAGGTACCCATGCATTTACCTAACATTGGGTTTGTCTTTGGTGTTACACTATGTTTTTGTTGTTGTAGGCCCTGGCCCATGACATCTACTCTGAGCTGGTGGAAGATGCCTGTTTGGGCCTGTGTTTTGAGGTGCATCGAGCTGTTAAACAGGGCTATTTCTTCCTGGATGAAACGGACCAAGAGAGCATGAAGGAGTTTGGTTGGTGCCATTGGATCTGGTTTCTATTCTGTCTGTCTTCAATGTGTTTGCTTACTGTTTTTTTTTTTTTTTGTTTGTTTTTCCCCTCCAGAAATTGTGGATCAACCAGGAGTGGACATATTTGGGCAGGTGTACAATCAGTGGAAGAACAAAGAGTGTGAGTGTCCCAACTGTAAAAGATTAATAGCAGCTTCTCGCTTTGCTCCACATTTGGAGAAATGCCTTGGCATGGGACGCAACAGCAGCCGCATCGCCAACCGCAGGTCGGTCAGTGAAGGTCATAAAGCAGAAATTCCTGCAGTGATCCAAAGTTATACATGAAATTCTAATTTAATTATTTGATCTTCTTTTAACAGGCTAGCCAGCAGTAATAATATGAGCAAATCAGAGAGTGATCAGGAAGACAATGATGACCTTAATGATAATGACTGGTCGTATGGGGCTGAAAAAAAAAGTGAGCACTTGAGTGATTGCATTGTACTGAGAGATGAAAGAAATCTCCAGGTGGTTACTTAAAATAAACATTTCTTATTTCCTTTTTACAGCCAAGAAGAGAAAGTCAGATAAGGTATGTTTTTGTTTTGTTTGTTTTTTAAATTACACATTGTTAGTATAAATGAATTTTTCATGTGTATCATAACATTATTTTAATCTTAACATTTTTGTTTGTGCAGAGTCAAAATTCCCCAAGAAGATCCAAATCCCTGAAACATAAAAACGGTGAGTCTATCTGGGTTTTTTGTTGTTTTGTTTTTTCAAGTTCATAGCTCAAAGTTGTAGGAAACAATTCAAAGTGAAATGCAAATATTTTTCTTTTAGATGCAGATGGAATTTATAGTTCAATTTTGATTTGCTTTTAGTGGTCTCAATCTGTTACATGAACAGTGTGCTTGTGCATATGCATTCCAGGTGAGCTTGGAAGTGGCGTCGGTGCCGAATCTTACAAGGTGACAAATCCTCCTGTGATCAAATTGATTGCTAGGCTATAGAGTGTTGTAAATTCTATACTCATAAAGGTTTTGTTTTTAAATTCAGTACAACTATAATACTGGCATCAGTTATGAAACCTTGGGCCCCGATGAAGTCAGATCCCTTCTAACGACGGTGAGCAATTTTCATGAATCTGCCCAAGCATGTCATTTTTTTATTGTTCCAACTACTGATTTAATTATATAAGTGTGAATCATTAAAGTATTGTGTGTTTCTACAGCAATGTGGGGTGATATCTGAGCACACAAAGAAGATGTGTACCAGGTAATTACTGCCTAAGCCTCTGACACAAAGATTAACTTGTAATTAAACCTTTTCTGTTTTGAGAAAACAGCCAGCTGCTTTTGTGTAGCTCCCTGCAGCACAGTTTCTGGTAACATAACACCTGGATTCATGTTGGTTTAACCATCTAATTGAATCTAAATTCTGAGGTCAGCGTCCTCATAGCTTGAAATCTTAATTGCTTAGAACTGTTGTCTGAAACTGAAAGTCACAGCTGAAAATGAAATACATAAATATAAGGAAGTTGTTTTTTTTAAATTAAATAAGAAAATTGTGTATGATCAAACTAACTCAAGGGAACACAAGTGGCAACTCAAAATTGATCTCTTTTAGACCTGTTCTTTTTCTCCAAGGTGAAGAGCCAAATCTTTAAAGGTCTTAACAACAGACTTATAATAATGAGGAACCCATCAGTGACTAACCTCTAATAGTTTGTAACTCATAACTGCCCATTATCAGTTGGTCTCTGACTGTGTCCCATCAGTCCGCCCCACCTTCCCTGCTGGCTTGCAGGCAGGGAGATGTGTAAAACTATGTGGTGGGTATGGGCGGGCCATCAGTCAGGGATGTATAATGCCACCTTGTGTCCCACCAGGTCTCAGCGATGTCCCCAACACACGGACGAACAGAGGAGGGCCGTCAGGTTGTTCCTCCTGGGGCCGTCCGCGTGAGTGTACCCTGACCCGTTCCTCACCAAAACCACTAACTAGAGTGCACTTGACAAAAGTCATGTTTGAGTTGGTGTTGTTACCCTCATCGTGCAGGTGTTTGCTCAAACAGTTCACTGTTTGCTGATATGGTTGCCTTGGCTGGAGACAGTGACAGAGCGATGCTGCTGGTCGGTGTTGTGAATACTCTGGCAGGAACGACTTTTATGCAAAAGCACTGTTGTAAATGACTTGTAAAGCCATTGTTAACAGAACTGAACGCTGCATGAGTTTTAAACACTGGGAAAGATCGATAGACTACCACAGGAAGTTTTTCTGGTCCTGTGAACCGGAACATGACACCAAAATCTGTGGTTGTAGCACCCTCACTTGTAACTATTTGTTATCATAAACACCACAGCCTATTGGCCTTACTAAAAATAATAATAAACCCACTCCATACATCTTAGTCTGAAGGTATGGTTTAACAGCTGAGATGAGTAGACTGCGCTTAAAGAGAAATATCATCTTAGTTCATGTATAAAATATTTCATCTACAAAGTGACAGAAATGGTGAAAATGGTTGAGTATAATTTTCCAGGCCTTGTCTTTATGCACACGGTTCAGAAAATGAAGCTATTTATCTTGTTATTGATAGAGGCAATAATAAGCAGTTTTTGATGTTATTGTTTTTGCTTGAAATTTGATTCTTTTGATTCTCGAGACATTTCCTTTTTTCCCCAAGAATTCACCTAAAATCAAAAACCCAGTGAGAGGAAGTCATGTATAAAAAAACCAGTGTGGGTCAGAAAGAAGGACATGTGTTAATAAGCACACAAAGATACATTTGTCCAACAACTATAAGCAAAATTTTGGGCAAATGTGCATTTGTGTTGTAGAGTTATTATTAAAAGTAATAGTGGTGTTGTTAGTTGTGGTGTTGTTATTGGTATCATAGAGATGGAAAAGAAACTTAAACTGAAAAGTGCAATTACATGACAGATATATAGACATTTTGTTTGTGTGTATATCTGTGTGTGGCTTTGTCTAAAACTGTGTTACTGTGTCTGTTTTTTATGTCACAGGCCAACGCTGCCTGATGCAGATGCTGTGGAGACTGACAGCTTTGACATTCCAGATGCACAACCCTTAATGAGCCGCCTGCAGTGGGAGGACTCTGATATTTCACCTACTGATTCTGCTTCATCTAAAGCCAGTAAGGAAGGGACACTCATTTAGTAATTATGACATGTAGGTTTTATCAGTAAAATACATTCCTGTTCTTGTTGCAGGCACCAACCATTCAGATTCTCGGAAGCCCAAGAAAAAGAAGAAGCCATCTCTTCCATTGAACAGTGGAGGAGGAGGAAGTGGGAGTGGAAGCCTGGCTGGAGGCGGCGGCGGCAGCAGCTCTCAGAGTAATATCAGTATATCGACCAAAAAAAAGAGGCCCAAACTCTCAGCACCTCCTATTTCAAGTATCTATGATGATTTAGCATAAGCCAATTTGTCAGACCAGCCCTCGCCTCCTCTTATTAAGTCCCTTCTTTCACACCAAGCTTTAAAAGTCTGAGCTGAATGGGATGAAACTTGACTTAGAAGTTCCTTAGTAATCATTTGGCCTTGATAACTGAGGCATCTACATTTAAAGATTTGTCCTTCCTAAATTATGAACACAGAGTTTAAGAATTGCGGTCCGAGTCCAGTCAGAGTATCTGCAATAACGGATTGGCTCACTTCCAGTGTAAAACAGAATTTACTTCCGCTATACACGTAATTTACGACGTATATTTGTCTTCAGCTGATATCGAGGAGGACTTGATGCATTCGGTTGACGCTTTGTGTGGCTGTTTCAATGAGGAGCTTCCACACAACACTGCAGAAAACTTTGCAGCCAATTAAAGAAAATTGTAAAGTAGTGAAAGTAGATTATTTGAACCAAAACATAATTTTATGCAGATATAGAAATAAAGAACATGCTACCCATGTTGCATGTCATCCTCGCTCTTGCAGCCGATCCTTTGCAATAAAGGCAAAAAAAGCTTAGAAATAAATCTTTGGAAAAAAAAATGAGCCACTTGTGTGTAAATGATATCTCCTGTGCTCTAAATTTTATTTTACGGAGGGCCTTGAAGTTACAAAAGACATCAATAATAAGACCACCTGGATTCATACAAAGCACTGCAATGTCCTGGAACTGAAAAAAAACTTTTCAGACCACAAGCTGGTAGTGAAAGTTGAGGTTTTTTTCTTCTTTAAGTTCTACTTAAATTGAAAGGCCTTAAATTCTAAAACCTTCAGATACTCTGTCATTGGTGAGCCTGTGACCGGCCCCTCTTCTTGGACTTTGCGTTCAGACTCGGTCGTAAGGACACGTTCAACACTTGACACACATATACTGGAGTACTCATCGGTGGCTTTTTAATTCTAGCATTGTATTGCACAGTCGTGCGTGTGTGTGTGTTTGTGTGTCTGTATGATGATTTGCATTTAGCGTGACTGTCAATTTTGTGTGCGTGCGTGCCTGTGGGTAAGTGTACGTGCGGTTGATGTGTGTGTAATCATTCTTTTCACAAAACTATGCATCCTAGAATGTGACTCTTGTGAAAGTATGTGTGTCATTTGGAATATTTAACTCGTTTACATTAACGGTATATTTAAGTTTGTATTTGTCACTGCCTTTGTGGTGATGTGCATATTACTTGTGTGTAAATGCAGAATTTTGATATTTGATGAGCCAGTAGGCTTTTGGGGCACATGTACAGTACATGTATGTTTGACATAAATCATGAATTCAACGTTTATTTGTTTCCTTCTTAGAAAGCCTTGTCCTGTGTGCTTTCACTCACTTTGCTTGTAGATTACATTGTAAAAGTAGATCAGCCCAGCAGTTCAGCTTGTTGTTAATGACCATGAGCGATAAGGTTGCATTTTGTAAGCTTGTAACCAACAGTGTCTGATGTAAATTATGAGGTTTATTACATATTGTAGATGCCAAAGTCCTGTACTTTTCAGGTCTTGGAGAAGAATTAGTTTTTCTTCTAAATTGGAAATTGCTCACCCAAAGACTCTATGCAGTTTTTATAGTGGAATCTGAAGTGCAAATCCAGGATGCTTTATTTTAATCAGGATTTCATAAAGAGGGAAGGTAAAGTTGACCTATTCTGTTTATTCTTATTTTATTTCATGTATATTGAATGTTCATATTAAACATGGGGAAAGTTGCCAATGTGCCAGGCATAAGCACCTGCGATTCATCAAGAGGGGATATCCTTAGTAAGGTCATCTCAAGCACACAGCTGTCCCACCCACCTATAGTTAGAACCTTCTGTTTGCAGGAGGCAACCAACCAGAAATCAAAGGAGCTAAATATACTTATTTCAGATGGATGAAATGTGGGGCTTTAACTGTCAACTGTTAATCATACGAAGAATAAGAATGTGGAGTTTGAAATGAGGCCAACCTATTGATTTACTTAATAGTTTAAGTAACCCCTGTTTTAAACCAGTCATTTTAATTTATCTTTCATTATTTGCACTTTTTTGTTGCATTTTCATATATACCTTTCATGAGGTTGGACATTTTTGTGACTTTCTGTCTCACTAAAAGGCCTTCGGAGAGAGAATTTTGGCACTTTTGTCCAAACTCATTTGTTACATTTTTTAACATCAGCGTAATTGGCAGTTTTGAAGATACAATCATGTCTCTTTGTGAAGGCATTCTTGATGCTTTTGGACCAGCTATTTCCAAGAAATAGAACAGAAAGCGATCTCGACATCTGCAACCGCAGAGGTGCTGCATGTACCAGACTGTTTGGTGGATTAAGGGTTCACATTCACCAGGTTCTCTATTTTTAAGCATTTGTTCAAGTTTTGAGGGTCATGTAATACAATCCTTAAAGTCAAGTGCTTTCAATTTTCTCTCACAATCGTGACAATCTGCCAAAGCCCGATTTTGTCCCTATATTTCTGACTGTGCCCGGTTGAATCTGTCCAGTAAAATCTTGCTATGTGCACTAATGTTAAATGAACTGTTTTAGATAATTTGGTAACTATGATCCAATGGTCATGGCACTGTTTGTGAATAAGGGTAACTGCTTGTGGTTTATTTGTGGCTCTTTGTGTATTTCTGTGCTGTAGAAGTGCAATGACAAAAGAAAGCAATGTTGTGACTTTCCTTTTTTTTCCATGCACAAGCACAAATAAGTGCATGTGTGCACAACTTGTATCTGAACACAATGTGATACATAAATTATTTTTCTTTTTTTTCCACTGCCATGCATACTGATGTTTGTATATAAATAAACACCAATACCATGAGACTGACTTCTTTAAACCACAAAGAGCTAGTAGAAGGGGTTTGTTTTGAAATGCTTTAATAAGAGATGCAACTGAAACCAGAGCAGTCTGACAGCAAGTGCCAGATGCACATTGATTCATTGTATAATTTTATTTACACAAAATACACAATATATTTACAGTATCTTTTCATAATGTTTAAATTAAACTACTCTTACGTAGCATAAAAGAAACAGTCTTGCACTGAGGCAGTTGTACAATTTATATTTGCATACAGAGAGCTCGAGTCATTCAAATAATACAATGATGGCAAAGACTCAAACTGGCACACGCAGCACAACAGTGAGTGGTTCCAAATGATTTTAAGCCATTTTTTGGTTGGTTTTCTTAAAAGGTACAGTATGTAAAATCTTACCACTAGATGTCAACTGAATTCTATTTTGCTACCCCTCCCAATTCAAGTGCATAATGCTAATTAAGGTGGCTGCCGTTCACCTGTAGTAAGTGTAGACTGTATTTACTGTACATTTAAAACACAAAGTCATCTCAAAGAATAGCGCACAGGAAAGCATAATGAGTATTTTACAGCAATAAAGAGCCATGAGATGAAGCCAGTATTACAACATGGTCTGAACCACTACATCTTTGAATAGGAACTAAATTAGGTTTTAGTTAAAGCAAATGCTCACTCACTGCTGTTTTTTTGTTTTGTTTTTTTAAACTGCACTTACACTCCTCAGTCACTCATGTTTTTAATCTTTGTACATGCACAAACAGGCTCACTTAACCACCCACACGCTCGCACAAATGCACGCTCTCAAACCAGCTGCAGAATCTGCACCGAGGCCCTTTATGGTCAGTACATCTCTCCAGACACTCACCCACTGCTGTAGTTATTTTTGTTTCACCTCACAACATTCAACTATAAGTGTGTGCCCTTTCTTTGCCGTTTCAGCGGCTGTGCATCCCAAATATCAAAAAGCTAAAGAACACAGTGACTCCCACAAGGGAGATGGTCGCAGGGGCGGTGAAGAACTGCCTGTAGTTGAGGCGGAAATACCACACGACAGCAAGAATCACCACAAAGACAGGCACCACCAGGCTGCCGGTGCTTATGGCTACACCTGCCGCCCTGAATCCACTGGAGACTCCGGACCCGGCTCCTGCTCCTGCTCCGGACTGAGCCCCCTCCTCTGGACTGGAATCATGCAGGGTCTGAGAGATGTGGCAGTGGATCACGCTGTTGTCTGTGATGTTTAGGGATAACAGAGTCCTCTTGGGATCCTGCAGCAGCTGGCCTTGGAAGATTAATTTAATTTGATGCTCCCGCCCTGAGAAACATTTGCTGGAAAAGAAGGGAGATGAGAAATTAAAGCAGTTATAAGGCGCTTTCTTTCCAAGAGTTAGACAAGAAGATCAATACCACTCCTGTACAATCAATCCAAGGTTTCAGACATAAGCCAATTAACTTACTTAGCAGAAAGACAATAAAAGAAACTTTTGGCTCTGTCTAAAGGTAATAAAATATGCCTTAAATGAACATTTATAAGCTGACTGAGTAATATGTGGCATCTTGTTTAAGCTTTGCAAAAAACAAAAAACATGAAAAGCAACAGTAAGGTAAAGCCTTCCAGTGTAAGCCAGCAAACTAAGTATAAGCTCTTGATAAATTAACATTGCAAGGTGGCACAATCTTTATGCTAAGCTAACTGCCTAATGGGTGTATCATCTGTGAATTATTCTGATATTCTTGAAGTTTGGTGGATTTTCACAGTTATTTTACCAACCTTTTTAGTATCCCAACTGTATCTTGTGGCTCTACAACAGCCACCTCCTCTGTGTCATTCAAAAACTTCAGACGGACAGAGATGGAAGTGGTACTACTGGTGATGGTAGGAGAAGAGGTGGTGCTGGTCAAAATTGGAATAGGCTTTGTAGCCTTTTTCACTTCCTCCTCCAACTCCTCCTCCTCATCCTCCTCATCAGCCTCATCATCCTCTCCATCAGAAGTGACAAGCAGTCTTCCAGCCTGTGGTTGTTTGCTCTGTATGTCCAGCAACAAATCTGTCCAAACCCCCTCGGCTCCCTCTACAGTCCCCTCACCCTCTCCTCTGTCAGCTGCCGGCTCTCCTTCGTCCGGCTTGTTCTCCTGAGAAGGTGGAGGCGTCTGCTGCTCAGGGGTGTCGGCACTAGCTGACCCTCCACCGTAGTTGTCATGGCCTCCCAGTCCAATCAGAGAGGCATGAGCACCCACAGTGAGGATCGTGCCCAATATGTGGTCTCCCCGATCAGCCACATGGGTTGAGAGCCAAGCCAAGATGAGAGCCAAGAACAGAAGCAATACACCACCTGCTGCTGTCACCTCATCCTCCATCCCATCCAACATGGTCAGTGCACACACTGCCATCTCTGTCCTCTAATCCTGAAGAAAACACAGGTTTAAGACATTTCGTAGCATACAATTTCAAATGTGGCTCCAAGTGCTGTAGAGCCTGCTCAACAGTTTGCCTCATACTGCATGTGATAGTATGATCTAAACAAACTGATCTAAACTTTCTAAGATAACCTTGTCGATGTACACAGAACTTCCTACATGAAAACATGGTTTTTCTCCTGCAAATATGTGATTTGTTGTTATCCCCAGACAAGTTTACTTTTTTTCCCCCTCAAATAAAAATCATCATAATAACAAAACTACTTTTTTAAACCACTGTTAATCAGGGTTCTATATACTCAAGCATAAAATAGGGGATCTCAAAGATCCATTTTGAGTTAGGAATAAGTTTGGGAATTTTCCTGTTATTTCTGGTCATTGACAATTTCTATTATAATCTGGTGTTTATTCTTTGAAGGAAAACCAAAATTAGCACAGCAAAGACACTGAATGAGGTGGCAGGCATGACATTATCCAAAGGAAGCCAGCTGTAATACTGTTGCGTTTGTTTTTTTTCCCCTTGCACAAACCTTTTGGCACTCTACAGAAAGGTTTTAGCCTAAGCCAAAAACAATGTGCGCATTGTAAAGGTTTTTTTTGCCAATTTTTCTTCTATTTATGAACTGATAAATAACAAAGCAAGAGGGGGGTTATTATATAATGTATCAGAGACTCATTATCCTTACTTAATGGAAACTTAGACTATAGTCACACATCCATAGTTGAAGCCATGAAATACTCTAGCATATTAATTTGTTTTTTATTCGTTTTTGGGTTTTTTTTGTTGAAACAAGCAAGAGGGCTCCTCTACATCTATTCAGTTACAGCTAAACAACGTCAATTGCACTCTGAGATCTCTACAGGTCTTACAGTACACTGAACAAGACAGCCATATGGTAGCACTGGGTTTACTTAACTGTGACAAACTAGCAATTTCTCACTCCAGGTTTACTGCATCAAACAATTAATTTATTACTGACATATCTATGAAACACTAGAAAAGCAGATAAACAAGGGAACTGGGCAAAGGAGAGGTTTGGGTTATTCAACTGTCAAAATATTTACTGATCAATTTTCTAATTTCAGCCCATTTGAAAACATATGAAAACGACATGACACAGGATTTGATTCACATGTTCCACCCATAGGCTGTATGATGACGGGGGAAAACATAAGTGTAATATCTTTTTTCCTCCTTCTTGAAGTGTAAGTTTACTTCTTTGTGTAGGACACTCATTCATGCTTACAACCCGTTTTTCTGTGCATTTACTCTTCTATTCTTGTAGACACAAACTCTAGTGAAAGCACTTCAAAGCTCAGTAGCTGCATGCAGTTGCATATTTACATTTGTACTTTTTAATTTTTTTTTAAGAAGAATTGTAGTAGGGGGGAGATAAACCTTTCAAGGTGTATTTACAAATTCAGAAATCAAGGCCTGGTTTCATCGGCGTCAGAATTACTTTACAGAAATACACGTAGCATTTACCAAGGTTGGTCAACAGCTGTTTCGTGTAGCAGGGAAGTCTCAGCCAGCCATCCGGCTAATTCAGGGCCGTGTCATTATTGTTTTCCCCTCTTTTTCTTCCTGTCATGATTTTTCCACACGATGTACAGCCTTAACCTAGACGCTAGCCACAACGAAAGCTATTCTGCTGCACTTACAACACTGTAGTTTACGCTGCTGTCTACGACCCAACTTAGCTTCCCACCTAGCTTAAGTAGCTAACTGAAAAAAAAAACACGACCTTCCGTTGTTTACGGCTCTCATAGTTCGATTTATTTTGTCGCATAATAGTTGTCCGACAGAGCAACTGCTTCGGCCAGACATATAAAAGTCTTTATCGTATGTACCGATATGCATAAACATCAAATGATCTCACCTGCCAGCTGTAAAATCAGCGCATGGTTGAAGGCGAGGCTTAATGCTAGCTAGCAGCTGCTGCTGCTTAAAAACCACATAATAAACATAGCGGCGGCGTGACGTCATCACGGGCCAGCGGGGTGGGCGCGTGTTTTGGAAACTGTTTGCGCGCCCATTGCTCCACTTCTATGATACAACGTAAATAAATACATAACTGTAGTTTTTTTGAAAACAGTTTTATTGTTACATCGTTGTTAGTTGTTTATTTGAAAATATTTAAATATTTTATTAATTTATATATAACAGCACCTAAGAAAAAAACTAATCCTATGATTTGTATGGCCCAAAGTTGTTCGTAGGTTCAGTATTCACAAAGGATTCAAAACGAAATCAATTAATTAAATGAAAAAATATGTGAACTCTGTGTTAGCCCTGTAATAGCCTGGCGACTGGTGGGTCCAGTGTGTACCCAGTCTCTGCCCCATGAGAGCTGAGAGAGGCGACAACGAGCATTTCAAACTTCCTCTGACATTAACATCAGGAGAAAAACTGCACCAGGAGCTTCTTTTCATTGACTTCTCTGTCTGCAGCTCCTTCTTCATTACTTCCATGAACATTTCGTATACACATATAGCACCAACTAATCCAAATCAACAGTAAATAGCCCGAAACTTCTTAGAACTTCATCTGAACGTTTTCTTGGTTATTCTCTTCCCCATGAACAAATAAAACCATTAAATGTGTCTGAATTTCACAAACAACAATTGTTAGTTTAAAATAGTATCACAAACATGTCATTTAAATCTAATTTACATACATTTGTGTTCTTCAGTGCAACTATTTTTGTAAGGTCAAGTAACACGCTCATTTCTATCATATGTATCTCAGGGTCACCACCTGAAAACCCCTGAAATCTAAAATAATATAAGTTTCCAATGAGGCAAGATACACAATATGTACAGTCAGAAGAGCGTGCCATCATTACAGAGCAACAAATAATCCCTTACACAGCTGGGAATGTCCAGTTTGCTGACAACTGAGTGACACTGGGCTCCTAAATGCTGACGTAAAGCACACCGACAGAGATGCTGCAGAGAGCGAGGCTGAGCACTTCGCTGACGCACCAACTGGAAGAAAGACCGATGCTCCTGAGGCAGGGAGGTAGAAACAGAAACACTACAGTGCTGAAGGTAAACAAGCAGAGGAGAGTAGATTTAACACTGCGGAGAGCTCACCTCATATATCTCAGCAGACACAGCATCCATCCATTCACAGGGCGGGAGGTGGGGGTACGAGTTCAGCAGCACCTCGACAGTGGCCAGGGAGAGCACACACTGCTTCAGCATCTGCAAATAAAACACTGCTTGTAAAATTTGACAGTAACTAATTAATCATTCAATAGCTTATTACATTTAAGTGATGTTATTTTGGTAATAAAACATGTTACTTTATGAATTTTATGTCATATGGTACCAATAACTATTACATGCTGATGACACTGGTGTCACAGTCCATGTTTTTTGCTGTGTATTTGTTAAGTTTTTGTTTCCTGTTTTGATTTAAATGACGTTTTTCTCATTCTGCACATTTTTCCAGAGTCTCCTGTGTTTCTTTGACTTCCTCTGTTTTGTCTGTGCTTTAGTTTCCTTGTCTTCCTAATCTGTTCCAGCCCTGGGCCATGCCCGGCCTCGCATCCTATGACAGCTGAGAGACACTCTATTAAAGATTCACCTCTTCTCTATTTCACCTGCTTCTGCTGAGCACATTTAGGTCCCATCTACAACTGACACATAAGGGCCCCACCCACTTTATTAGGTACACTTTGCTTCTCATGTGTTGAACTCCGTTTTGCCTTCAGAAGTGCCTTAATTCTTCATCTCACAGATTCAACAAAGCACTGAATACATTCAGTGGAGAATTTGGTCCATGTAGAAATGATGACACGATGCAGTTGCTGCAGATATGTCACCTTCACATCCACCACGTCCCAGAAGTTCTCTATTGGATTGAGATCTGGTGACTTTAAAGGCCATTTGAGTACAGTAACATCACTGTCACGTTTAAGGAGTTGATGAGTGGCAACCGGCGTGGTTTCTGCTGCTGGAGCCCATGGGTGTCCAACTCCAGGCCTCAAGGGCCAGTCTCCTGCAGGTTTTAGATGTGTCCTTGATCCAACACAGCTGATTTAAATGGCTAAATTGCCTCCTCAACATGTCTTGAAGTTGTCCAGAGGGCTGGTAATGAACTAATCATTTGATTCAGGTGTGTTGACTTAGGGTAATATTTAAAACCAGGACCTTGAGCCTGGAGCTGGACACCCCTACTCGAGCCCATCTGCTTCATGGTTTGATCTGTTATGCATTTACAGATACTCGTCTGCACACCTTGGTTGTAACAGGTGGTTATTTGAGTTTCTCGATTACCTGGTTTCCATCAGCTCTTCTGAGCTATGACATAAATGAGATATTTTCTCCCACAAAACTGATGCTCACTGGATATTTTCTCTTTTTCAGATCATTTTCTGTAAACACTAGAAATGGTTGTGTGAGATGAACGGTTTTGGAAGCATCAGACCACACTGGCACCAACAATCACGCCACCTTCAAAGTAATTTAAATCACCTCTCTTCCCCATTCTGTTTGAACTCTAGCATTTTTACCATGTCTTCATGCGTAAATGCACTAAGTTGCTGATGATTAGACATTTGCATTCTTAAACAGGTATACCTAATAAAGTGGCAGGTGTATTTATATAATTGTTCACACTATATCAAATATTTGATCTTGTGAAGGTTTCATCACTAATCACTGAGTCTATTCTCAGCTCAGGCATGTCAAACATAATGAAAGTCAGAGATGTGCATAACTTTCTTTAGCAGCAATAGAGAGCCTGGTTTCACTCCTGACTTCTCATATTTGAACATAAACCATGATCTTTCCCTAAATGAAAGAGGTAGTAAAAACGAAACTAAAGAAAGGCCGAAACAGGAAGCAAACTGCAGACTACAGCGTCTCAGCCGTCTTCTTTCAGCCAGCACACTAGCTTACTTATATGCTGTTTAAAACAAGTATTATAAACCCAACTTGCAGCTTTATAAAAGTCAGGATTTCTTGAAATGGAGAGAAAGACTTAATTTGAATAAAAAGGACATATTGACATTATTCCTTTTTTCCATGTTCACTTTTTGCTTTTTACGTTCTCACTAACTTTGTTGGTTTTGTCTAATTTTAAAGTGTTTACATTTTTTTATTTACATATTTTGTTGCAGATTTACAAAAATGTAGATAGACACCCCCCCCCCATCTAATATTTCATAATGTTTTTTTCTTGTTTGTTTCTACTCTTCAGACTTTGACATGTATTAATATTTCATTTAAAGATTGTTTTGTTTTTTACAATCCCTGATGTAGTATTTATCTAAGCCTTACGTATTTTGAAATTGTTGCCTCATGAAGTTTCATCACCACACTGACAGCACTGGCATGGAGTCAGTGTTGTCAGTGTGCGCGCATTAGATAACACTACAATTTACATGCAGCAGTTCTCACATTCCCTCACAGCGTGGCTGTTTGATCAAACCTTTGGTGAAACAGGCTTAGCTCCGTGGTTCAGAAGTGATCGTGCAATTGCTTCAGGTTGCTGGTCCGGGAAATCTTCTACCACCTTAAAAACCAAACAGAAAAGTTCTTATCCGAATGCTCAAACTTAAAAATGTGTTTCTGTGTTTGCAATGCTAAATAGTACTTTGTTGCTCTTATACATAGCATCTGCTACCTGCAGCAAACAGTCCATGGCTGTGTATCCTGCACAGTTGGTGACATCAGCCTTGGCCCCATGCTGCAGGAGGAGGTCTACAATCCTGGGGCAGCAGTTTGCACAGGCGTTGTGCAGTGGAGTGTGCTGCTTCCTGCCTGCAGTTCGAGCATCGGCTCCTGCGTCCAGAAGCTTCTGAACCACACGAAGATAGCGTCCGGCCTCAGATGGTCTCTCGGCTCCGGAGCATGCAGCGTTCAGAGGGGTCTCGCCCTCTCGATTTGTGGCTAACACATCAGCTCCGTGGCTAAGAAAGAGCTGGACGTGCTCTTCGAGGCCTCGCCGAGCAGCCACATGCAGAGGTGTGAGTCTCGACTCCCTGGTCCTCACATTGACCTCTGCACCTCCTTCTAAAAGCAGCTCAGCGCAGCTTTAAAGAATAGTACATTTACTGGTCACGACATGCACAATATCTACATTCAGTCCATAAGAAATCCATCTCCCTCAGATATTTTTCATAATATCTCAGAAATGTTTTTTTTCCTGGCTCACTAGATTTGTATTATTACATTACATTCTATTAAACTACGTTGGTTTTTTTTGTTGTTGTTTTTTTACCGCAGTTGAGAAAATAGCCTTTAAAGGACATTTTTCATATAAGACAAGATTAATATAAAGCTTTGCTTCAGCTACTCCTTGGCAACAATACCCTCTGCTGAATATTTCTGCTTAAGCACAATAAGAATAAAGTCGTCAGCTTTTTTAGCACTTACTGGAATGACTGGGCAGAGGTACAGAGGTGAAGAGGGGCACTGCCATCTGCAACCAACAGATCAGGCTCTGCTCCATGAGAGAGCAGCAGCTGGACACAAATAGAATGGCCACCTATGCAGGCATCGTGGAGGGCTGTGTTGCCTCCAGGGTCAGCGTTCACCTCCGCCTCACGAAACAGCAGCTCCTCCACACATGCTGTGTGTCCTCTGCTGGCAGCCAGACGTAAGGCTGAGGTCTGTTTCACTGTGGAGCTCATGGTCCACATGCCTGGCGGAAGAAGGAAAAGGGAGTTCATTCAATTAAAGCGTTTATAGAAGATTAAAAGATAGAGATCTGTAAAGTCATACCCATCTCTGGAGCCCACACCATCTCCTCATGCACCGTCTCCATCAAGGCATTGACCATAGCAGGGTCCTTCAGCACTGCATACACTCCTTTCATGTCCCCGCACATGAAGGTGTTGTGGACGGCAGTGTCTCTGCACTTCACCTGGGGCGGAGGGGCCCTGACTTCCTGGAGCCGCTGCTGACGGGGAGGAGGCCTTGGGGCCCGAGGCAAAGGCGCTCTAGTCATGGCTCTCCTGTGAGCCAGTGCCCGCCGTGCATCCTCCCATTCCTGAAACGCCTGCTCCAGTCTCAGAGAGCGCAGTGAAGTAGAGGTAAATGGGAATGTGTCCTTTGACATGGGGCCTTAAAGTCAAAACACAGGTTTAAAAGTACTGATTTCATGCCATTTTCCAGTTTTATCACAGCAGAACATTAACACATTCACCCCGCTAAAGCCAGCCTCTGAAGCACTGGGAAGTACTGTTTACTGAAAATAGCAACATGCAGCGTTTACTCACCCTTTAATGGAACAGCTGTGAGTGACAGGAGTCCAAGCAGAGGTCAACTAAATACTTTCACAGCTAGAATCAGGTTCATTTCCCTTTGAAATTAACTATTATGAAGCGATTTCCAAATTAAATGCCCTTCCGTGGTGGCTACAGTCACAAGATTGTTGCACAAGTTCAGCACTGAATATTAATAGATCAGAACGTAAGCTGATACTAAGTGTTTCCACAGCGACCACTAGATGACAGTATCGACCCAGCATTTAGCTCTATTGCGGTCATGAACGCCAAAGAGCATAGAAGTATCAAGATAATCTATAGAAATCAACGAGGAAGGCCACGTGATCACAACTTTAAAAAGTGAGTAAATTCATAGCGTCCCGAAATTCACGTAAGGGAAAGGTGGTAAGAAGAAAAGCCAATTTGGAGTTTATTACGAATAAACTTGATAGCTTTCACAACTACGACAGCTGTCTACCTGAACATCTACTGCTCACGAGTAAAAAAAAAGAAAATGTTTTGCTCTCTCAGAGATGATACTAGCTCGTCTGGGAGACATTACAAAATTGCTAAAGAATTTTGTCTTTTAAGAAAAAAGAGTATTTGCGTGAATCGGTTATTTTTATTAGTAAGATAGGTTTGTTATTAACCACGCCGTGGCGTCGCTAAACTTGGAACAAAAACGGAGCTACATCTAATGGGAATGGGGATTGAATCATCTCGCTTCACTTCAACCTCCTTTGTAAAAACATTCCTTACGTCATCACGTCGTGTTTGAACGTGGCGGCGCGATACGAAGCAGTACAGCCCAGATAAACTTTACCTGTAGCTAGCAAGCTAGTCTCACTTAACTGTAGTTAAAAAGGAAAAGAAATAGCAGAGATCATATTTGTAAGCCGGCATTAAATGGCAATTAATGTCTTACAAAGTCTGGTATATTTGTTCAAAGTGATCAACAACGGTTTTTTATCGCGATAGCCCATGACTGCAATGGTAAGTCCAGCAAACTGAACGCAGCTGAGGCTAACTAAGCTAATACACGTTAAGTAGCTCAAATGTGTGGCATGTTTTCGAGTTTACCAGGACATATTATTACTATTATTATTATTATTGACATTTATTGGTACTCGTGCTGTGTTTTATTGTTGTTTTTGTGTTACAGACCTGTAAATTAAGTGGCCTTTTCAGCATTGGCGAGGACTTTGAAGATGAGGTAATAATCAGTAAATATAATAACACCTGATTTTATTTAACTGTCGTTTCAGGCTGCTTTCTGTCACATAATGGTCCTCCTGTTCCCTCGTAATCCCACTGTGTGTGTGTGTGTGTGTGTGTGTGTGTGTGTGTGCGCGCGCGCGCGCGTGTGTTTCCCAGGACCTGCTCGAGACAGACTGGGCTTCCTGCTCCGTGTCTGGACCAGCCAATGTGGCAGCTGCTGTGTCATCCTGTGCTCTGCGTGCCTCCTCTGTTACTCACAGAGAGCCGGAGAAAATTTGCCTCCAGCAAACTGGAGAGAAATCAGCTGCCCCGTGCAATGGCACAGCATCAGAGAGCAGCACGCACACTACTGCTACGGGACAAACTGTTGCTTTGGGGTTGAGACGGCTCTCATCTTCCTCTCATTCCCGCTCTCCTCTCCCTACTCCTTCTCCCACGTTGAATAACTCTGAGCCAAATCGGGCAACACAACAGAGTCACGCTCACGCTAAGGGGCTGCCGAAGCCCTGTGTGGCTCAGGATGACTTTGATGACTGGGATGTTGACCTAGCAGACCTGGAGGAATGTGATGGCCAAATGGGACGGATGCCTGAACCTCCTGCTCCACGTGCACCCACAGTAGAGCCTCCAGCCAAAATGCTGCGACCCTCGACCTGTGGACAGACTCAGACACTACCTGTTCGGACAGTGAGGGAGCTTAGCGCCGCATCCAAGACTTCTAGCTCCACTGGTCACAATTTGGCTCCTTTTCCACCTGTCCAACATCCAAATCCATGTCCTGCTTTCCCATTAGCCCCTCCACAGAAGTCTGACGTTTTCCGTGGCTTCACTGCAACTTCTCCAGCCCTGAGCTCTTTTTCCAGGACGGTTAACAAACCTCAGCAGCCACAGAAAACATGTACAACTCCAAGACCCTCCTCTCAGCCCCGCAACCTCTTTGATACAGTCTCCCCGGCACCTCCTTCCTCCCCCTCTCCCTCTGTGAACTCTCATCCTCTTCACACGCCAGTACTCACCAATCGCCTGGTCCAGCTAGTCTCTGCCTCCAATAAGCTTCCCAAGAAGAGGCCTCGCTCAGAGCCACGCCAGCCCAGGACCCGGCGCTTCCCTGGTCCAGCTGGGCTTCTGCCACAGCAGGTTGGTCTCATGTGATGCTGATGCACTCTCTCCTAATCTGGCTTTCTGCAAATGAAAGCACAAGCACGGTCAAGCCAAGGCAAAGATGCCTGAGTAGAACTCAGAAAGAAAATGAATTAGTTATGTGTTCTGTTTTGGGGTTTTTTTGTTTTTATTTCCCACCTTGCTGGCATATAGTGATTTAAATTTCCTCTCTCAGCCTCAGGGTCAGAACCTGGATGAGATTGTGGTTTCTGTTCCTCAGACTCCTGCCCATGGGGCTGTGGCTCGACTACCAAGTCAGGTAAATAAAGCAGGTTTTTTTTTTCCCATCTTTTCTATCACTGTTGCACCTTCAAAAGCAGACGAGATTACAGAAAAGGCTTGAAAATGCCAGGTGTCCACACGGTGTGAGGCCAGTAAATCATGAACAGATTTTGTATTGGCCACATGGAGGCAGCGGAAATGAATGACTAAAACAGCACTGACACCACCTTATGAGCTGACATGGAAAAGAGCTGCCTATTTACACATCCAGCTTGTTAATAGTCCCCTGATGTCAAGTGCAGTATTCTCTTACTTTTGCTCTCCTGAAGGAAACATCTGGCACATCAGCTGCTTAATGCTCCACTCTGTTCAACAGCTAGTCTACGTAGGACGAGTAGCTGCCTGCCAATTTGTGCATTGTTTGTACAGGATGCAGTACTCTACATAACACTATTTACAGTTATTTGTGTGAAATATTAATTAGAGCCACTTGGAAGAACCAGCAAAGGTTAAGAATTCCATTTATAGTGTCGCTGTATGTTTGTGGGTGTAAAAACTTTATGTTAAAGGCTTCCAGCTCCCAGACTGAGGAAGAAGAGTTCAGTGGCGGTGCCTGGGCAGCGATGAAGATGGAGATGGGATTGGATGAGAGGCATCCATCATGTTTCCTGCACTCCTACAGTGTGGTCATGGTGCTTCGCAAGGTGAGCTGACAACGTCGTTACACAAATGGAGAAGAAGTCCCACTCGTACTGTTTATTCAAGCGCTGTCTAATATTTAGGTCAAGCCTCTTTACAAGTTATGTGTCTTCACACCACAACGGCCCGTTTGCCGCCGTTGGAGGTCTATTGGCATAATCAGGACAAATGACGGCGCTGTCCTGGAGGTGTTGTGTAATTATAAACAGTACGATCGCTTATCAGTCACACTAATGGGGACTCTGCTGTCGCTCTCCTGTAGCTGTGTGTGAAGGGCCGCCAGTGTGAAGTAGCTTTGAGTGGCAGTCATTTTGAAACCTTACACGGTGGTTTCTGCTGTGTTTGCTTGTCACTGGCTCCATTTAACAGGAGCAGAGTCGGTGGCAGGACGCTGGATAAGCTCGCTCAGGTTAAGCCGTTGACGTGAATGTCAGCTTCCCCAAATCCTTGTTTTTCGTGAATAAACAAATGACCACACTGCCTCAATGTGTTCTAACAAATGCAGTGTAAAGAAAGGTTGATCTCAAGAGGAAATCCTGCTCACTGCTGTGTATTTACTTCCATCAGTATATCTTCGTAACACCAGATTTGTGTCGAGGGTTAATTTAAAAACTGAGGTTAATCAGTAGGTTGGTACACTGGAGAAGATTTGATATCATTTGTAAAGTTTCTTTCAAAGCATCAGGTTATCATAGATTATCGGAATGACTGAACACTTACAGTTTATCTAAAGTAAATAAGGCTGGGTTTTTAATCCCGTGCAAACACTTGCAGACAGCTGTGGACATCACAGATTGTTCCTATTCCACTTGAGGGACGCTTGCACAGCTGGCGACCTTGCAGTTTTGGCACATTGGAGGGCACATGGATGTCCACATGAAGAGATTCAAACAGACCCTCGCATTCTAGTTGATGTCAAAAGTATTACACCCACATGAGGCACTTTTAAGCAACTCCAAACCCTGTACCTTCAGCACTTGCGTAAAAGACAACATGTGGCTTTGCACAGAAGTCAAACCCCTCCTGGACAATATGATGCCATATTTTCACCCAGTCACAGTGCACTTTGCACTCTCTTTACGGCAGTGCTGTGAATTAAAGCGAATGTGGTTTAAATTCAACACCACGCTGCATCAGCAACACTGAAGTTTTTAAACTGGCCGTCACTGAGAGAAGGAAGGCTGCAAATATACTCGGGCTTTCTCTTGCTTTGTGCTCACAGCCACCAAAACATCAGAGGCCACACTCAAACAAGGTAAAAAGCAATAATTCTGTCCATTTGCGAGGCATCCTGGCTGGCCGTTTACGGTGCCAAGTCCCCAGCCGCCTCCCAGAAACCAACCTTCATGTTTATGTCCCTGTAAATTTTAAATTGCACATCCTACAGCTGCAGGTAGTCCACTGCCAAAATAAAATTTCCTCCATGCTGTTATATTGCAGAAGCATTTTGTTGGATAAACAAGCGTAATTCTGCCCCAGAACCTCAAAAGATGATTTTTTTTTTTTATTCATTTATGGGTTTTTTTTATCTTTGTGGGAGACGAGCGTGTTCTTGATTTGTGTGCACAGCCAGCAGTTGTCTGGGCTTGCACTTGCCCACTGTACTACCAGCCAATCAGCCCAGCTAGACCTCCGGTCCTCCGACTCTTCCCATCGAAAATGTAATAAATAGTGCAGGTGGTAGGCTCTTATGTGAAAAGCCCATTATCCCTGATGTGCTGATAGATTTAGAGCTTAAATTTGAAGATTTAGAAAAAGAATCTGAAATTGCACACAAGAGTTCTTAAAATTCAGTATCCAATTGGAGCACAGAACATGTGTTTACACAATTAAAAACAAGCAAACAGTTGATTCGGTTATTTTCTTATAATACTAACATTAAATATATATGTGAGTAAAATGTGTGCCATGAAATCAGACTGTCATCACACAATCCTCAGCTGAATTATTTAGCTTCCATGTTTTTCTTAACACTTAATTGTGTTCTGTTTTCTACTGTATTCAACATAGAAATGCTTCAGACCCATTTTATAAGAAAGAATTAGATATTTTTGCTTGAACCATTACTAAAAAGATGAATGATCAACTTTTTATATTTAATCTGTTAATCCATTAATTATTTAGCAATATTGTTAGCAAAAGTTATCGTGTGTGTGTGTCTGTGTGTGTATTTTCCCTCTTCTTGTTAGGCTGCACTGAAACAGCTGGTCAGAAATAAAGTTCCAAACATGGCTGTGCTTCTGAAGAGCATCGTCCACACGCATACTGATGCCAAGGCAGTGTTTAAGGACCCGACAGGTAACAGACAAACCCAGACACACTCAGTCTTAAAATAAATACAGGGAGTGCAGAATTATTAGGCAAATGAGTATTTTGTCCACATCATCCTCTTCATGCATGTTGTCTTACTCCAAGCTGTATAGGCCCGAAAGCCTACTACCAATTAAGCATATTAGGTGATGTGCATCTCTGTAATGAGAAGGGGTGTGGTCTAATGACATCAACACCCTATATCAGGTGTGCATAATTATTAGGCAATGTCCTTTCCTTTGGCAAAATGGGTCAAAAGAAGGACTTGACAGGCTCAGAAAAGTCAAAAATAGTGAGATATCTTGCAGAGGGATGCAGCAGTCTCAAAATTGCAAAGCTTCTGAAGCGTGATCATCGAACAATCAAGCGTTTCATTCAAAATAGTCAACAGGGTCGCAAGAAGCGTGTGGAAAAACCAAGTTGCAAAATAACTGCCCATGAACTGAGAAAAGTCAAGCGTGCAGCTGCCAAGATGCCACTTGCCACCAGTTTGGCCATATTTCAGAGCTGCAACATCACTGGAGTGCCCAAAAGCACAAGGTGTGCAATACTCAGAGACATGGCCAAGGTAAGAAAGGCTGAAAGACGACCACCACTGAACAAGACACAAGCTGAAACGTCAAGACTGGGCCAAGAAATATCTCAAGACTGGTTTTTCTAAGGTTTTATGGACTGATGAAATGAGAGTGAGTCTTGATGGGCCAGATGGATGGGCCCGTGGCTGGATTGGTAAAGGGCAGAGAGCTCCAGTCCGACTCAGACGCCAGCAAGGTGGAGGTGGAGTACTGGTTTGGGCTGGTATCATCAAAGATGAGCTTGTGGGGCCTTTTCGGGTTGAGGATGGAGTCAAGCTCAACTCCCAGTCCTACTGCCAGTTTCTGGAAGACACCTTCTTCAAGCAGTGGTACAGGAAGAAGTCTGCATCCTTCAAGAAAAACATGATTTTCATGCAGGACAATGCTCCATCACACGCATCCAAGTACTCCACAGCGTGGCTGGCAAGAAAGGGTATAAAAGAAGGAAAAACTAATGACATGGCCACCTTGTTCACCTGATCTGAACCCCATTGAGAACCTGTGGTCCATCATCAAATGTGAGATTTACAAGGAGGGAAAACAGTACACCTCTCTGAACAGTGTCTGGGAGGCTGTGGTTGCTGCTGCACGCAATGTTGATGGTGAACAGATCAAAACACTGACAGAATCCATGGATGGCAGGCTTTTGAGTGTCCTTGCAAAGAAAGGTGGCTATATTGGTCGCTGATTTGTTTTTGTTTTGTTTTTGAATGTCAGAAATGTATATTTGTGAATGTGGAGATGTTATATTGGTGTCACTGGTAAAAAAAAAAATAATAATAATAATTGAAATGGGTATATATTTGTTTTTTGTTAAGTTGCCTAATAATTATGCACAGTAATAGTCACCTGCACACACAGATATCCCCCTAAAATGGCTAAAACTAAAAACTACTTCCAAAAACATTCAGCTTTGATATTAATGAGTTTTTTGGGTTCATTGAGAACATGGTTGTTGTTCAATAATAAAATTATTCCTCAAAAATACAACTTGCCTAATAATCCTGCACTCCCTGTATGATGATTCATTGTGAATCAATTACAATGCTCGACTCTAGTAGAGCACTTGAGCCTCAAAGCAAACTTCGGTAGGGAAAAGAAACAGGAAAGCGTGTTAACTAGTGCTGAACCATGGGAGCAGAGGAGCTGCGAGCTTTTTCCTGCACATTTGACATTTGCTCACTGGGAGCTCGCCTGATTGAGCTCCACGAGGTACGAGAGCAGAGTTCAGCTATTGTAACACGCTTGATTGCGTGCACACATACACACATGTACACACACCCCGTCTTGCCCAAACAGCAGGACGCCTCTTTCTTCCCACCGCTCGTTTCCTCTCCCGCTCTTTCTTAAACCTTTCCCCCCACTTTTGTCTGCTGCACCTCTAAGCTGAGTCGGTTGCCATGGCCCCCAGAGAGCAGCCACATGAGGTGAACTGATTATCATCACTCAGGAGTGGATGTTGCTCTCAACACCGGACTTAAGTGCTTATTAGTGATTCAATTGCCACAGATTGGCATCAGTAGTGGGCAGGTATTAAGTGCTTCTGACACCACAAGAAACTGTTTGCTTAGTCATGTGACCCTGACCTGCTGGAAGGTTCTTTGCTTTTTACCCAGCAGACAGTGTTATCTGAGAAGCTGCTAACAGCGCACGCTTAACATCCACTAGTGCTGGGGGAAAAAAAACAAGCTGAGGAGAAATTAATCAACATATTAGTATCTTAATCATTTATCATTAACAAAAAATATTGGGCTTTCATCATAATGTGTGTGTATGTATAAGTATGAAAAATGGGGATTCAAACACTTGCTTCTGGTGAGTGATGAACTCTTTCATGTCGCTGCCGATCCCTCGAGCCTCCATTTGTGGACTTTTTGCAGTTTAAAATGGGTAAAATATTCCTAATGTGTACATAAACACGACTCGGTGCGTATGACAGCAGTCTGGTGGTGGAAAAAAACGGAAACACGGATCTTTAGATCACGTTCTTGACAGCAGAGTCTGCTGTGGATTTAGGTGTCATTCTGAGCTTCAGGAAAGTTTTTCACTATTTTCTGATATTTTTATATTTGTATGAAAACAGAAGAACCATATCTGGGAGA
Source organism: Diplotaxodon limnothrissa (assembly GCF_057381915.1). Classification (NCBI taxonomy): domain Eukaryota; kingdom Metazoa; phylum Chordata; class Actinopteri; order Cichliformes; family Cichlidae; genus Diplotaxodon; species Diplotaxodon limnothrissa. The sequence goes on along the minus strand of NC_140599.1, from coordinate 29,159,371 downwards.
TGCTGATGAGGATCTTTAGATGCAGCTTAGCTGTCTAATAAACATGCAGTTTTATTCTTATGAGTTTGAAGAAGGAAGCTGTGGTGTTAAAAGGTTTTTATTCCAGGCTTGTTCTGAAGCTCTCAATACAATCTCGGATTTATTCAGAGTGACACACTGTTCATATTCTTTTTTTCTTTCTTTTTTTTTGGCTTTCCTGTTGTGTTTTTGATTTTGTTTTTTTGCCCAAACCGTTACACTAAATATGTCAGAAAGTTTATGGAAATGTGTGCAAAATGCTGCTGTCTCTGGTTTCTTTTGGAAATTTCCGTCAAACGTGAATATTTGAATCCTCTTGGGTTTGAATATTTACCCGGAATAATCACATCACAAAGTGTGGAAAAAGCTTTCCTACATTGTTAGAAATGTGGATTGGCTTGCAAAACTTTGGGTTACTGTGAATAGCTAGGCATGTAAAATGTGACCTGATTCTTCCATTTATTTATTTACATTTATTTTTTTAAATTTCACACTCAGTTTCCTGTTTTAGTTTCAAAATGGCCAAAAAAAGGCCCAAAGCAAATTATGGGGCATCCTAGATGGTCGACTCTTAATAATGTCCTTTGGTGTGCATCACGGCATGGAGAGACTTTTGGTAGAGACCTTTCTCTCTGTTGCTACTGCAGAAGGCATCTGTGCTTATGATTGTCTGTTTTTGTCCTGAGTTTTGTTTGTTTTTTACAGAGATTATGATATTTTTTGTCTTCAGATTTTGCTGGTAATGAGTATAATCCAGTCTTGCTTTTGCTAAGGAAACTTTTCCAAGTGCTACTCGCTGCTGCACCCACCCTTTCTACGCCTCGTTTCAACTTCATTAGTCAAATTTTTGGTTCCTAAATGAACCAAATGAACATCTAAAATGCTTTTATTTCAACTATTTTTCAGACAAAGGAGTCTGCTGTGTCTTCCCCAAGGTCTTTTGGTGTCACATGGTGATTTTGATATGAATTTCTTGTAATTAACATCAACTTGACCTTGATCTATTAACTGCTGGCTCTTTATGAACTGAAGAAACGGCTAAATGAATACACTTTGCTGTCATTTTGGAGCCTTCTCCTGCTTTGTCGGCATGAATTATTTTAACTTTCAGTGCTAGGCAGCTGGAGCTCGTAGCTAATGATTGCTGGGTCAAGGTTTCAGAGTTGGCAGAGCTGGTCGAGTTGGCAAGCAGAGTATTCATAAATCCTGCAAATTTGGATCACTTGAGGGGTTTACGGAGTTTCCTGTGGCTCAAGATACTTTTTACCTGTCTGAATTACTGCTGAACACACAAACTGCTCAGGAGGCGGTTATGTTCCAAGTTTCACTTTAAAATTGAGTACAAGTGCAGTGTTTTCACTGATTGTTTTATTTACAGCCTGTTTTAAGCGCATTATAGATTCTCTGCTTTCCAAAGATGTTTTATATGTGCACATTGTTAAGTTGCACCTTAGTAAAACCATTGAATGAAACGCTAATTGTGCATTAAATTCTCACAAGACTGTATTCGTTAATCTGCTGTCGAGTTTCTTTAACACTGCTGGAACGGCCACTATTAGAATTATATTTATTTTTACCTGGTGCTAAATCTCTGGTCTTCAGTATCATCTTAACTGCAACAGTGTTGCATTTTACTGTTATTTTTTTTTAATGTTCTTTATCTATTTATCATCACCTGATAAGCTCTCTGATTGTAGTAGGGACGCTCATAGGGATCGTTTTGTGGATAAGAGTCGTGATGTATGTAATGCCCGGTTTTATGAGAGCGTCACACAGGGCGGGAAGCAGAAAGCCTGGCGTAACAGTGAAAGGTTTTAGGTTTTGTTGAGCCAGCTACAGCAAAGAAAGCCTGGCTGTGTTGAACTTCCCTTGGAGTAATACTCCTTTGGGTATTATATAATCTGGTAGCAGCAGAGTAAAAGGAATCTTTCATCTTTACCTTTATGCTGTTTGGGGGTCAGTTTGTCTTCTACTCAAATGTGAATAGAAGGAAAAGAAATTCTGACTGGTATCTTTTTGTGAATTCTCCATGTTTTCTTCTTATCTTGTGCAAATGTGCACACTCACATGCACATTAAAGTGAGAGCTTTCATGCCATTTCATTGAATTATCAGACTTTTTGGTGGTTGCCTGTCCAGAAAATAAAAAAAATTATTGCTAGATTAATAAAAAAAGAAGGTAAATAATGAAGCGTTTCATACATTTTGATCATAAAATGCAGATTATGGATAAAAACATTTGTATTCAAGAAGGAAAGTGAAAAAGTGAGGATGTGTTTATGCAGCTAAAATGTATCTTTTGTGAGAAGTTATGAGTAGCTGTGTGTGTTTAAATGTTTTTTGTACTTCTTTATAATGCTTTGGACTGAAGGGGAGATTCAGGGAACTATTCATCGGCGTCTTTTAGAGGACAGAGCAGAGGAGCTTAAGGTCGGGGCTGTGCTGCTGCTCAAACAAGTAAGGCATACCGCCCACAATCGTATAACTATAGTGTTGTATCTGAGTTATACAGTGGTTACAAATCAGTTTCTTACTTCTGTGAACAGGTGGGTGTGTTTTCCCCCTCCCATCGTAACCATTACCTGAATGTAACTTCCAATAACCTGCTGAGGATCTACGCTGCTGATGGAGTCAGTCTGACCTCCACTCAGCTTCCCCCTCTGGTCCTGGTGAGCAGGATGGCTGCTGCTGAAAATAAGATTAGCACGTCTACATTCCAAGAAATACAAAAACATATTTACTTTTTTTCTTTTTAGATATATGTCCTGTCAACCTGTCATCAGTCCCTTTGAAACATATTCATTCTTTTCTAGGAGCCGATGTTGCTGTCACCCACTCAGTCTCCCGGTGTCCTTCAGGAGCCAGTTTCCTGCATGCAGCTGATGTTTGATGAAGAGGATGACGAGGGAAAAGATTGGGAAAGACACACAGAGCGAGAGGGAGACCCTCGAGCCCCTGTAGACAGTGGCAGAGGCTCCCTGGAGCGTGGTGGGAGCACAGCACCACAGGAGCCAAGCTGGGGTGCAGGTGGGGCACATGCAGTAACACTTGCAGACAGGGAGAAAAGAGCTTAGTACAAACAACACTTGTAGAGAAGCAGAAGAGAGATTAATTCTTCTCACATCGTGAGCTCGCCTGCTGTCGCTCTGAAATATAAGGAGTTATTTTCCGAATAAAACATTAATGATGTTTGGTCATTGGCATTTGACTGCAATTCTGAAACCCTATCAGTCATAGCCTGATTTGTTTTTAAACTGTTTTTGTTTGTTTTTTTGTCTGATGAGCAAATATTTATCTCATATCTAAAAATGATATGATGCAAAAAGGCAAGCCATGTTTAGGATTCTTAGTCCCAGAATTTTACCTCAATTTGCCTAAATGACAAACACAGTGACTGTCTTTGGAGGACAAATCCTAAGAAATCCACAGCTGAGAATTTCCATGCAGAAATGTGAAATGTTAGCATCTTAGGCTGATCAACATCTAGCTATGGTCTAAAATTCTGGAGCGCAGTCTAAAAACCAATAATAGCAATGACATCCAGTGGTCACAGGGGGTGCTGTTTGAGCTCCAGCTCCTCCCGCCCACGTGTTGAAAGAACAAACTGAATTGCTTCCAGTGGTCACAGCAGCTCACTGCCTCGATGCATGCGAGCAGGAAAACTGGATTAAAATGCTATATTCAAACTGTTTATTCTACAAATCCGTTATGATGCCGTCATGGCCTTTGATCTGGCATCACCATCAAATCACTCTTTGCATTTTGCATTTGCAGCAGCACCTAATAAAAAATGCATTGCTTTGTTTTTCATCCAACTGAGTATTAGAGCATTACAAGATGAAACCAGTACCATGTGTGTTTTTTACTTAATAACTAACCCCTGATGATTGTAGTTGAAAAATTGCAATCATTGCTGTTTTGTTTTTGTTTAATCAAATGTCTGAGGCATTAAAATACTGTCTCATGTGCTGACCTGTGTGTTTGTTGCACAGATGATGACCTGGATGAACTGCTGGGAGAATTGCCCGAGGATGCCTGCAGCCTATGATGGAAACTTCACATGAAACTTTACAGACTGTCTCCCAGGACTTGCATTATGACTGACTCACCTTGCACTTCTACCCTCATTTTCCTTTTGAGTCACCTTCTAAACACCGAAATACTGGTGAAACGATGTACATGTTGTTTACTCAAAACTGTTTCAGATCTGTTTATAAATACAAACAGAGAATAGTCTTGAATTAATTTGTTGTAAGTGTGCCGATGCTTTGTATCACCGATAATTGATAAGTTGCTCGTTAGTTCCAAAAATCTGCCTCTTTTGATTTCATCTACACATCCTGTGTTCTTGTAGCGACTTTGAGCCTCTTCTATGTGCGTATTAGAGATGTTTCCCTTTTTGTTTCATTCTTATTCATTGTACCTGCTCCACTGACCTTGAAATGGAAGACTAATCTACACAGCATTGATTTACTAATTATGCAAAATGAAACCAAGGTGAGGCTGCGGCTGTTTTCCAGTTAGTTTTCAGTTTCGAAGTGGACTGGATGATTTTTTTTACGCTGCTTGTTTACGGTGCATTAAGAGGTGTATCAGAGGTTTTTGGCTTGGGATTGCGAGAGGTAGTCTGAGTCCCATGTGGTTTCCTGACCTAAGCAGTGTTTACCCAACTGTGCAGTGCATCAGGGTGGAGTCGTACTGTGACTAACAGGCTAATATGGTGGCTTTCCCGACATCTCCTCCTCAGATCCAGACTTCTTCAGCACTCCTGCCTGAGTATAACAGATTCAGGTTAATCCTCATCCTCGTTCTCATTTTGAGTATGATGCAGCTGCTCAAATTGCCTGGTTTAAGTTGAAAAGCGAGAGGGAGAGAGAACAGGGATGATGAAATGGGTTGTATTTGCAGTTTTTCAACTTAGCCGTGTGGCTTAAATAAGTACATTTACAGTGCAGTCTAAGTATTTGGACAGTTACACATGATCTGTTTGCACTCTGTTTCTGCACGTTGGATTTGTAATGGGCCAGTAAATGAGAGGAGAGAGTAATGATTTTCAGTGTAAATGTAAGGCTGATTACATTGTAGCCTGTCACTGCCCTTATGGATTAACTGATGTTTCTATCCAGACGTGATGTCCTCCTTCGATTCATTTATACTAACTTTATAAGGCAGGTTTGAGAGTGTGATCAGCGGCTCATCCAGAATAAACAGTGTCCTTTCTAGAAAGTAATCATACTGTTCAGCTTTTTGCTTTTAAATTGTTATATTGCCATTGCTGAGTATTGATCTAAAACCCTTAAACTCAGTTTGAAAACTCAGTCACCACTAAAAATATAAAACCCATTGATTAATTTAAATGTAAATAAGCATATTTGAGTAAGTCAAATTTCATTTAGGGTCTTTAAGATCAGCAGCACAAAGCGCTTCATGACAAAAATGCTAGAAAGTTCTGCAAAAGCACGTTTAAAAAGATGAGGTTTTAGCTGATATCTAAGAGATCAGTCCACAGAGCTCGGGGCTCTGTGGGGGAGAGAGTTGCAGAGTCTGGGCCACTGTTGCAAAACTCTTTGCTTTAGTTCTCAGGCTTATATGATGCATAGCCAGCAGCCCCTGATTACATGGCCTCTGGGATGATCTGGAGATGTATGCATGTAAGAGTTCACTCGTGTATGCTGGTGCTTCTCCATGCAGAGCTCTGAAAGTCAAAATCAGAATCTTAAAGTGAAATCTGAAGTTAATGGGGAGCCAGCGCAACTGAATTAGTAACAGTGTGACATGTGAGTACTAAGACTTCACCTTCGCAGTGATATTCTCTACAACCTGCATACTATTACTGTAAGGCAGTTTATACACTGTACTGTGTGTTTATGCTACCCATTCAAAGAACTATAGCTGCCAGGCTACTTTTTGAGAACCAGTCCACTGCACGTGGGTTTAATAGGACCGAATGTGTGGGTTGCAAATTTGTGAATCTGGTACACTAGCCTTTTCTACAGCCACCATCAGTGCTTTCAACTTAGGTCCTAGCAATGATATGGCACTTTCCCAGGGTCAGTTTTTTGGTACTACCAATGTTTTGTAGTGGAAATGCACAAATCTGCTTTTAAATTACGCACTGGTAGAGGGATGTGAGGGCCTTGTGTATTTCGAGTGGTTTCTTGTAGAGCTAACTGAGTGGGCTTAACGAAGAGAAACGTAACTGTTTTTGTCATTTAAATCTACAAGAAATTAAACTGGTAAACTCGAAGTACAATTATTAATTTACATTAAGGAAACATTCAGTTTTTTCAGACAACAATAGATGCATATATAGTGTACAGAGCAGGAGCGGCTGTGTGGCTTCCACGTTAGTTTCGAGCAGGGCAAACTCAGCATAAGATCAGTGGAATAAGTAACATAACAGATTGGACTAAAGCAAGGCACATCAGGTTGTTCTCAGCTAGTGAACTCTAGCGATGGCGACAGCACAGAGTAGGTGCAAAAAGGAAAATGGCACCATAGTGAAATGCAAGGTCTGCTACTACAGCAGATGAATCACGAGCTATCCATGCGAGTCCGTGAGAAAACAGGCGTATGGACACATAATGTGGAGGTGTAAAAGACTGAATAAGTCTGTCCTTTAACTCTATATGCTAAGACCACAGGAGTGCAGTCTGGTTAAAAAAAAAAAAAAAAAAAGCAAACAAATGCTGGCATTGAAATAGTTGACCTGCCATTATAATCTAGCCTCAAGCTTGCTGAAAAGGGATTTTAGATTAGCCTTACTTTATCCTTTAAGGTTTATTATCTTTTCTCGTTTTGGTCCAGCTTCTATAGACATTGATCACACAAATGGATTTTGAAAAGTCACATGTACTCTAAGAATCACAGGTGGGTTTAGTCCATCTGACATGATCTGTGATCCTCTGAAAGTGTACCCGGCAAATCTCTGGTATAATAAAACAACATGTAACGTATTCAGCCAGTTTCCCAGACACTGATTACCCCTGTAGACTGGAGACTTCTTCAAGAAGGTTTTTTTCCTCCTTACCATAAATCTGAGGGACACGATACCTATGGCAAAAGACTGAAGGGACTAGAAGTCCTTCTTTTGTATTATTTTAAAACCTTAATAATTCTTTGTAGCAGAAGTAGCTTTTTCTTCTTCTTGTAGAGACCAATCTGGTTAAACGTAATGGATGCCTGTCTATGAATAGGTCCTTGCTGTGGTTAACTTAAAAAAAAAAAAAAGTTTCCTTTTTTTCCCCTGTAAAATTATAGCTTCTCGGAAAGCACTTAAAATGAACCAATCCAGGGATGTAAATACTCTTCTTACATATTCAGGGATAAGTCGTCACAAGTGAAAAGCAATCCAAGAAAAAATAAATAAATAAATTTTGAGGTCCACTGCAGTAGCTCCATATATATTGCATATGATATAAAGTATCTGCACAGATAGCAGCAAGGATTGCATTGCACTGCCTCCTTGGCAGGTCCTAGTGGATGTCATTAACCCAGTTCATGTGCTTATGAGAACAAACAAGCATCCAACACCCAGTTAAGAGCCTTGATGATAAAACTCCTGTTTGGAGGGGAACTTTGAAACTGTCGGTCTTTCTGTGTATGTGCAGGAGGAGCTGCACTTTTCCTAATCTGCACATCTACCAATTAAGATCTTCACAAACGGGGAACAGGGAGGGGGTTTATGGTTTGAGCCAGACTGCCGCTATTGCTCAGATACTGGAATAATTTGCCCTTCTACTTCAATCGCCTCTCGCCAGAGGTAATAATCAGCTGTGCCCAGTCTCGCCAAGTCTGGTACTTACTGTACACATCCTAATTATCTCCTGGTAAGAGCTTATTATTTTTCATAATCCATTAAGATAGTCAAAGTGTAATTACTCTTTCAGTCTCATCATTCATAGAGTACACGAACTGCCTAGTGACGCAAAAAATTAAAAAAATATTTTTCTTTCTTTTCTGTCTGTGATTTGCTCTGATTTGGTATCCCAGCAGAAAAGAAAATTTTCTCATGTCTGATGTAAAGTAGTGTTAACTCTGTGAGAAAATCTGGAAAAATCCCACTGTCTTTTTTTGAAATATAATTTTCCATCTTTCATGCCGCACGATATTTGAAATGATGGGAAAATAGCCCATGAGTATCCTGTTCACTACTGTTATAGAGGTCCTCAAAGAAAGGCCATTAGATTGAAGACTAATAATAATAATAATAACAAAAGTTCAATCCAGTCAAACAGATACATGGAGCATAGGGAACCACTGATTTGATAATAAGAATCATATGTGTTTTATGGCGATAGACATTATGAAAATAGCAAAAAATCTTATGCATGTGTAGTGTAGTTGATAAATCAATGACAAGATAGCAGCTGCACCAAGACTAATTTTTGCCCTTTCCATTTATTTATCACTCATATGCAGGTGCATCTTTTCCCTGGCACTTCTAAATGTGTGACTGATCACCGGCTGTCGGTGTTACAGTTTTTCTCAAATGTTAAAACACAAAAGCCAATCCTGTAACCCAAATGACCAGTAGTCTAAACACATTTACTAAATGTAGCCACCATATTCCAGTACCATAAACACATGTCACATGAAGACACAATTCACAAAACACAACCCTCTGTACTCATAAATCTAAACACATTTTTCCTTGCTAAAACACATGTTGCAAAACAACTCTGCTCATATCCTCAAATGAAAGCCCATGTGATGCAAAATGCTTGCCACAGTCACCAATCTTTGAACACAGGGAACACACCTGGCGTCATTCACTACACACAATGACTCAAAATTGAAGACACTTGTTGCTAATGCTGTACCCACATGTAAAAGCAAGTTCAGAGTGCACAGTATGCTGAAGGTTCCAAACAAACACAATGGATGAAGGCAGAGTCAGGGGAAGAGGAATTTGATGCAGAGGAGGGAGAAGAGCTGGCCCTGGAAGAAGAGGAGCAGGCCAATGAGGAAGAGGAGTTCAAATGAGAGGAGGAAGAGGAGCGACCAACAAGGAAGAGGAGAAGGCCAACATGGGAGAGGAGAAGGTCCAGGAGGGAGAGCAAGACAACCTCGCACCATCATTACGGACGAGATGCGAGCAACAGCTCAGCGACATGATGCCGCACAGTGATTGTGGTGTGTGTGGTGTGAATAACGTAAATAAAAAAACTTCACACCCTGTTCATGTTTTCAAGATTACTGTTGTGTGCAATAGATTCTGTTTTTGCATTGAGTTGTGTTACAGTAGTGTACGTACATGCAGGATTTTCTATAGATTTATACTACTCATATGAAACTCACAAATCTAAATGCCTAATCCTCTGCAGAGATCTACGACGATCCGTTACTGTATAGTTTCTAAAATATGCATTGGCAGTTATGAAACAAAGAACCTTCTCACAAATTGAGCATTGTGTTTTCAATTGTTTTGCTGTAGTGTGTAATGCTGTGTATAGTGTTTACAGTTTTGACAGCTTCGAGCTGCTCTCTTGGTGTGGGAGTTTGAGTTTTGCAATGGGAAGGTGTGGTTGTGTTTATGTAGCTTTAGAGAAGGGTGTTGTGTTTGGACATTGGGGGACCTGGTGGTAACGTTTGTGACATGTGTTTTAGCATTTGAGAAAAACTGTAATCCAAGTCAAGTAGCATATTATGCCTTTTCCCAATGACAGAAAAAATATTAATAAACAGACTCATTTCAGAATGTTGCACTAAGCTTTTTAGCATTAATGCCACGCAAATTAAAAAAAAAAGAGAAATTTATGGCAATGCTAACAATCCTCCTGCCTTCACTAATCCTGTGCATGGAAAGTTGGCTGGATGGATAAAGGAAGATAAGATTGCTAACACATAAAGCCTTATTTTCAACCCTGGAGACTGTTTAATCCCTGTAAAACCATGCTCATTACCTCAGTGAAAAAAGGGGAGATTTGCTTAATTTAGTTGTTAAGAAACCAGCAAACCCTGCAGCTGTCTGAGACCACATTTCGGAGAAAGACTGTGATCAACTGACAGTGTGTGTGGGTGTAGGCTTTGAGTGCGCTTCGGAGTGTGTGCTTGTCAGAAAGATAACACTAAAATAACCTAATCTTTCAACTTCTGTGGGATTAGGATTTGTGTGTTGTTGCTAATTGCTGAAATAAGTGTGAAAGGGCAAAGTGATGGCATAGGTACAGGACAATATCAAACATGTTTTCTTAAATGGCAAATAAAAAGTAGAAAGAGTAAAAAAACAACAACATTGTGTTGTGACTTTCTTTGTAGATCAAATAACTGCTGGAGATACAAACCCACTTTGTGCCTTAGGCACAACTTAAATTTTTATATTAGATAGTACTGGAGTCTGTTTTTTTCCCCTTGGTTATACAATAAGCTACTGACTTATTATATCCCTGTGAAGTAGAAGCTAAACAAGCAACCATTCCCCCAAAATTTCTCTCTGGTTTGGTTAAACAAAGAAATAAAAGATATTACATTGTTTGTCCTTACAGGAGCTAGGTTGGTTTTGTTGGTATAATAGGTTATCTATACATGGGTTTTTTTTAAGTGGTCATCAACTTATTTTGTTGTGAAATCCGGGCAGAAGTAGTTAATTTCCGGTCGCCATCTTTGTTTTAAAGGTGAAAGTGTACAGTCGGTCCAGAAGACAACACAAGCTGCTGAGCTGGTCTGTATTCTTTAATATTGTGGTTAGAAAAATAAATATAATCTTAATATTAGAACATTCTCTATATCCTATAAACAAACAGAAGGAGCCCTGGCTAAAATGATGAACTTGTTTAAAAGAGTACGAAGGGGGAGGAGTTAAAACCTCATCTGTTGCATGAGCTGAGATTAGCCGCGGGCTAGCCAATGCACCAAATTTTTAATAGGGTATTAATGTCTTGAGAAATGTTCAACTGAAATAAAAGTGTAATACATTTAATAAAAATTAATCATTTGTTAAATAGGTTGAACAGGATGTGCAGCACCATATCAACCTGTTGATGTGCCTTAGAAAACAAGCATACAGGTAGGAAGTTAGGCTAATTATAATGGCAGGAGTTTAAAAATGCATGAATTATCATTAGTAACTTCACATGGTTAAAAATGTTTGGCACTTGATGTACCTTTGATTAAATATCAAACCGTATCTTTAGAAATAGTGAAGAGGTTTGTGCTCCAGGCACCGACACATAGTTTTATGAGTGGCTGTTTCATTTGGGCTGCTCATTACTTTTTAATCACTTGATTAGGGGTATGCTGTAATTGCCCGGTAATTTTAGAAAATGAGCTTCTCAGCTGACAGCATGTTGGGATTTCACCAAGAGGGATCCTAAAGTTTTAAAGTTTGTCACTGACTTCACCTAAATCACTCCTTAGTTCTCATTCTGTACTATTCTGGAATTGTCAAATCAAGTATCAGCTGTGTCTGCTTGTTGGTGTTTATTAGTGAGTCTAAGTTTGATGAGATGGAGGTTGTCTAGTATACATTTTTCTTTATTGTTGTGTGTGCATGTTTTAAGAAACTTGAAGTGCTTGGGAGCTGGCATACAGACACGAGGACCAGAATAAGGACTAAAAGAATAAGAGTATTAGTGTACTGTCAGATTCAGCAGGTGTAATGCATCCAGTATCAGTTGCTCTGTGTGTTATGTTGATGTCCCAGCTAATCTTTTCAATAACATGGTAAATGTAACATGTTTGTGCAAGATGGCCTACTGTGTAATTCAGCCTGCCAACCTGTCAGAATCCTGATAACCTCTGATTAACATGTTAGGTAAAATTGTAACAATATTTTCCATTTCTTTCTTCTTGTAGTTTTAACATATTTAGGGCCCGAGCACCGAGAGTGCGAAGGCCCTATTGTATCTGCTCCGTTTCTTATTATTATTATTATTAGGGCCCGAGCACCGAGAGTGCGAAGGCCCTATTGTATCTGCTCCGTTTCTTATTATTATTAGGGCCCGAGCACTGACAGTGCGAAGGCCCTATTGTAATTGCTCTGTTTATTATTATTATTATTATTATTATTATTCCGGCAAATGAATTGGCCGTTTGAGGGCCTAAACATGCTCGAAAACTCATGAAATTTTGCACACGCGTCAGGTCTGGTGAAAATTTACGTATTTTAATGTTCCCAGACATGGCCAGGGAAAATTAGCTCAGTAGCGCCACCTAGAAAAATGAAAAACGCGAGCCCCCGGTATGGGTATGACCTACACGTTTGAAAGTCGGTACACCTATATAACGTTCAGAGTCGAACAAAAAAGTCTATTATGGCAATGTCCTAAACCCAACAGGAAGTCCGCCATTTTGGATTGAAGGTGACATTTTGGGTCTGATTTTACCGTTTCCATGCCTTGTACTTTAACGAACTCCTCCTTGGGATTTGGTCCTATAAACTTCAAATTTGGACAGTGTCAACTACACCCTTGTGCCATGTTAAATTGCGGAGCTTTTGAGTTTTCACAATACTATGAGGCCGTGGCGCCATGGCGAATTTCGATGACTCGCCATGAAAATCTTATTGCCTCTCATTCTGTCATACATGTTCCGATCTGGACCAAAGAGCACACATATGATAAGGCTCCACCCCTGAACATATTTCAACTGCCATATTTGACATCAAGGACAGCGCCACCTAGTGGAAACAGGAAATGTCATGTTTTACACTTTGGGGTACAGTATAGTGATGGGTGACATCTGCAGCCTCAAATTTCTCCAGGAAAGCCTTAAGGAGTTGGTCTTGGGTTACAGTGAAAACTGTGACTTTTTGCAAAAGGGTGTGACCCCAGCAGCATGGCGAACTTTGATGTCACGCCATGAAGAAACAAATTAGTATAACTCAATGAAATCCAGTCTGATCAGTACCAGACTTTACAGGCATGATGTCACACCCGCCCTGAACAGATTGATGTGCCCATTGTCGGAAATACGGACAGCGCCACCTAGTGGCAACAGGAAATGTCATGGCTTTAATTTTGTTGTACTGATTTTCACAGGTTCATCTTGGCCACCTCAAAAGCGGTGAATATCACCATCAGTCCCTCGTGATGCTTCAGTGCAAAAATTGTGACTTTAAACTGAACGGCGCACCCTGGTGGCAACGCTGTTCACCATGAAAGATGAAGTGGCTTTTAAGGGGCTTGGAAAGTTTAAAAAGTCTTGAAATTTGGCGCACACCTCCAATGTGCATAAGGCTTTGTTGTTATGTGATCATTTTCATTGAATAGCGCGAAATGGCTCCACAGCGCCCCCTACAAAATTTCAAAACATCAGCCCCAGCTCTGTGTTTTATGTATGAGTCTGAAACCTGGTAAGCTTATAGGAGATATCAAGATGTACAAAAAAGTCTCTTGGAGCAATATCCCAAATCCAACAGGAAGTCAGCCATTTTAAAATTAATGTGCAATTTTGGCGACATTTTCCCCGCTTTCCAGGCATTGTTCTTTGACGAACTCCTCCAAGGGATTTCATCATATTGAACCAATCTCCAGTGTGTGGAATCTAAAGACCTTTGTGATGTTAAATTGCGAAGCTTTTTAAGTCCAGGGAAACAGGGTGGTTATGGCGGCACTTAGAGTTTGAATCACTCGCCAAAAAGCAGTAATCTGCTGTCACTCAAAAACACAATATCCAATCTCTCCCAAACGTCTCAGGTGTGATGAGACTCGAGCTCGGAAGTGTTTGTTATGCCATTTGTACATAATGGTTAGAGCGCCACCTAGTGGAACGACTAACTAATCATGAATGAATGAGTTGAAATGTTAGCTGGTGGTTAAATGCATGAATTCCATCAATGTGACATCAGATCGGAGGTGCTGGTTTTAGGTGTTGGGCGTGGCTCGACGCGCCGGGGGTGCGAGGGCCCTCATAACGCTGCTTGCAGCTTTAATTATTATTATTATTATTATTATTATTCAGGCGAAACAAGGGCCTTTTTGAGGGCCTAAACATGCTCAAAAACTCATGAAATTTTGCACACATGCCAGGTCTGGTGAAAAATTTTGTATTTTAATGGTTTTACATATGAGCACTGGGAAATGGCTCTAGAGCGCCACCTATGCCTTGTTAAATGCAGCCCTACGACCACATCGTTTGAGCTACATGTATGAAATTTGGCACACATATGTATCATGCCAAGACGAACAAAAAAGTCTGTGGGCCCATTGACGCAAACCCAACAGGAAGTCCGCCATTTGGAAGAGAAGGTGACATTTTGGCTCTAATTTTGCCATTTCCATGCCTCGAACTTTTGCGAACTCCTCCTTGGGGTTTGATTTCATAACCTTCATATTTGGTCAGTGTCAACTACACCCTTGTGCCATGTTAAATTGCGGAGCTTTTGAGTTTTCACAATACGGTGAGGCCGTGGCGCCATGGCGAATTTCGATGACTCGCCATGAAAATCTTATTGCCTCTCATTTTGTCATACATTTTCTGACCTTGACCAAAGTGAACACATATGATAAGGCTCCACCCCTGAACATATTTCAACTGCCATATTTGACACCAGGTACAGCGCCACCTAGTGGGAACAGGAAATGTCATGTTTTACACTTTGCGGTACAGTATTGTGATGGGTGACATCTGCAGCCTCAAATTTCTCCAGGAAAGCCTTAAGGAGTTGGTCTTGGGTTACAGTGAAAACTGTGACTTTTCACGAAAGGGTGTGACCCCAGCAGCATGGCGAACTTTGATGTCACGCCATGAAGAAACAAATTAGTATAACTCAATGAAATCCAGTCTGATCAGTACCAGACTTTACAGGCATGATGTCAGACCCGCCCTGAACAGATTGATGTGCCCATTGTCGGAAATACGGACAGCGCCACCTAGTGGCAACAGGAAATGTCATGGCTTTAATTTTGTTGTACTGATTTTCACAGGTTCATCGTGGCCACCTCAAAAGCGGTGAATATCAACATCAGTCCCTCGTGATGCTTCAGTGCAAAAATTGTGACTTTAAACTGAACGGCGCACCCTGGTGGTAACGCGGTTCACCATGAAAGATGAAGTGGCTTTTGAGGGGCTTGGAAAGTTTATAGAGGCTTGAAATTTGGCACACACCTCCAAATGGATGAACGCTTTGTTGGCATGTGATCATTTTCATTGAATAGCGCGAAATGGCTCCACAGCGCCCCCTACAAAATTTCAAAACCACAGCCCCAGCTCTGTGTTTTATGTATGAATCTGAAACCTGGTAGGCTTATAGGAGATATCAAGATGTACAAAAAAGTCTCTTGGAGCAATATCCCAAATCCAACAGGAAGTCAGCCATTTTAAAATTAATGTGTAATTTTGGCGACATTTTCCCCTCTTTTCAGGCTTCATACTTTGACGAACTCCTCCAAGGGATTTCATCAGATTGGACCGATCTGAAGTTTGTGGAATCTAAAGACCTTTGTGATGTTAAATTGCGAAGCTTTTTACGTTCAGGGAAACGGGGTGGTCATGGCGGCACTTAGAGTTTGAATCACTCACCAAAAAGCAGTAATCTGCTGTCACTCAAAAACACAATATCCAATCTCTCCCAAACGTCGCAGGTGTGATGAGACTCGAGCTCGGAAATGTTTGTTATGCCATTTGTCGGTAATAGTTAGAGCGCCACCTAGTGGGACGACTATAATCATGGTTCAATGAGATGAAATGTTAGCTGGTGGTTAAATGCATGAATTCCATCAATGTGACATCACATCGGACGTGCTGGTTTTAGGTGTTGGGCGTGGCTCGACACGCCAGGGTGCGAGGGCCCTCATAACGCTGCTTGCAGCTTTAATTATTATTAGGGCCCGAGCACCGAGAGTGCGAAGGCCCTATTGTATCTGCTCCGTTTCTTATTATTATTATTCACCCCAAACAAGGGCCTTTTTGAGGGCCTAAACATGCTCAAAAACTCATGAAATTTTGCACACATGCCAGGTTTGGTGAAAAATTTTGTATTTTAATGGTTTTACATATGAGCACTGGGAAATGGCTCTAGAGCGCCACCTATGCCTTGTTAAATGCAGCCCTACGACCACGCGGTTTGAGCTACATGTATGAAATTTGGCACACATGTGTATCATGCCAAGACGAACAAAAAAGTCTGTGGGCCCATTGACGCAAACCCAACAGGAAGTCCGCCATTTTGGATTGAAGGTGACATTTTGGCTCTGATTTTACCGTTTCCATGCCTTGTACTTTAACGAACTCCTCCTTGGGATTTGGTCCTATAAACTTCAAATTTGGACAATGTCAACTACACCCTTGTGCCATGTTAAATTGCGGAGCTTTTGAGTTTTCACAATACTATGAGGCCGTGGCGCCATGGCGAATTTCGATGACTCGCCATGAAAATCTTATTGCCTCTCATTTTGTCATACATTTTCTGACCTTGACCAAAGTGAACACATATGATAAGGCTCCACCCCTGAACATATTTCAACTGCCATATTTGACATCAAGGACAGCGCCACCTAGTGGGAACAGGAAATGTCATGTTTTACACTTTGGGGTACAGTATAGTGATGGGTGACATCTGCAGCCTCAAATTTCTCCAGGAAAGCCTTAAGGAGTTGGTCTTGGGTTACAGTGAAAACTGTGAGTTTTCGCGAAAGGGTGTGACCCCAGCAGCATGGCAAACTTTGATGTCACGCCATGAAGAAACAAATTAGTATAACTCAATGAAATCCAGTCTGATCAGTACCAGACTTTACAGGCATGATGTCAGACCCGCCCTGAACAGATTGATGTGCCCATTGTCGGAAATACGGACAGCGCCACCTAGTGGCAACAGGAAATGTCATGGCTTTAACTTTGTTGTACTGATTTTCACAGGTTGATCGTGGCCACCTCAAAAGCGGTGAATATCACCATCAGTCCCTCGTGATGCTTCAGTGCAAAAATTGTGACTTTAAACTGAACGGCGCACCCTGGTGGCAACGCGGTTCATCATGAAAGATGAAGTGGCTTTTGAGGGGCTTGGAAAGTTTATAGAGGCTTGAAATTTGGCACACACCTCCAAATGGATGAAGGCATTGTTGTTATGTAACCATTTTCCTTGAATAGCGCAAAATGGCTCCACAGCGCCCCCTACAATATTTCAAAACATCAGCCTCTGCTCTGTGTTTCATCTATGAGTCTGACACTTGGTAAGCTTGTGTAAGATATCAAGATGTACAAAAAAGTCTCTTGGAGCAATATCCCAAATCCAACAGGAAGTCAGCCATTTTAAAATTAATGTGTAATTTTGATGACATTTTCCCCCCTTTTCAGGCCTCATACTTTGACGAACTCCTCCAAGGGATTTCATCATATTGAAGCATTCTTCAGTGTGTAGAATCTAAAGACCTTTGTGATGTTAAATTGCGAAGCTTTTTCCGTTCAGGGAAACGGGGTGGTCATGGCGGCACGTAGAGTTTCAATCACTCGCAAAAAGCAGTAATCTGCTGTCACTAAAAAACACAATGTCCAATCTCTCCCAAAGGTCGCAGGTGTGATGAGACTCGAGCTTGGAAATGTTTGTTATGCTATTTGTCAATAATGGTTAGAGCGCCACCTAGTGGCATGACTATAATCCTGGTTGAATAAGATGAAATGTTAGCTGGTGATTAAAAGCATGAAATCCATCAATGTGACATCACATCGGACGTGCCGGTTTGAGGTGTTGGCAGTGGCTCGACGTGCCGGGGGTGCGAGGGCCCTCATAACGCTGCTTGCAGCTTTAATTATTATTATTATTATTATTATTATTATTCACCCCAAACAAGGGCCTTTTTGAGGGCCTAAACATGCTCAAAAACTCATGAAATTTTGCACACATGCCAGGTCTGGTGAAAAATTTTGTATTTTAATGGTTTTACTTATGAGCACTGGGAAATGGCTCTAGAGCGCCACCTATGCCTTGTTAAATGCAGCCCTACGACCACATGGTTTGAGCTACATGTATGAAATTTGGCACACATGTGTATCATTCCAAGACGAACAAAAAAGTCTGTGGGCCCATTGACGCAAACCCAACAGGAAGTCCGCCATTTGGAAGAGAAGGTGACATTTTGGCTCTAATTTTGCCATTTCCATGCCTCGAACTTTAACGAACTCCTCCTTGGGATTTGGTCCTATAAACTTCAAATTTGGACAGTGTCAACTACACCCTTGTGCCATGTTAAATTGCGGAGCTTTTGAGTTTTCACAATACCATGAGGCCGTGGCGCCATGGCGAATTTCGATGACTCGCCAAGAAAATCTTATTGCCTCTCATTTTGTCATACATTTTCTGACCTTGACCAAAGAGCACACATATGATAAGGCTCCACCCCTGAACATATTTCAAGTGCCATATTTGACATAAGGGCCAGCGCCACCTAGTGGGAACAGGAAATGTCATGTTTTACACTTTGGGGTACAGTATTGTGATGGGTGACATCTGCAGCCTCATATTTCTCCAGGAAAGCCTTAAGGAGTTGGTCTTGGGGTACAGTGAAAACTGTGAGTTTTCGCGAAAGGGTGTGACCCCAGCAGCATGGCGAACTTTGATGTCTCGCCATGAAGAAACAAATTAGTATAACTCAATGAAATCCAGTCTGATCAGTACCAGACTTTACAGGCATGATGTCAGACCCGCCCTGAACAGATTGATGTGCCCATTGTCAGGAATATGAAGAGCGCCACCTAGTGGGAACAGGAAATGTCATGTCTTACACTTTGTTGTACTGATTTTCACAGGTTCATCGTGGCCACCTCAAAAGCGGTGAATATCACCATCAGTCCCTCGTGATGTTTCAGTGCAAAAATTGTGACTTTAAACTGAACGGCGCACCCTGGTGGCAACGCGGTCCACCATGAAAGATGAAGTGGCTTTTGAGGGGCTTGGAAAGTATATAGAGGCCTTAAATTTAGCACACACCTCCAAACGGATGAAGGCTTTGTTGTCACGTGATCATTTTCATTGAATAGCGCGAAATGGCTCCACAGCGCCCCCTACAAACTTTCAAAACCACAGCCCCTGCTCTGTGTTTTATGTATGAGTCTGAAACCTGGTAAGCTTATAGGAGATATCAAGATGTACAAAAAAGTCTCTTGGAGCAATATCCCAAATCCAACAGGAAGTCAGCCATTTTAAAATTAATGTGCAATTTTGGCAACATTTTGCCCTCTTTCCAGGCACCGTTCTTTGACGAACTCCTCCAAGGGATTTCATCAGATTGAACCAATCTCCAGTGTGAGGAATCTAAAGACCTTTGTGATGTTAAATTGCGAAGCTTTTTACGTTCAGGGAAACGGGGTTGTCATGGCGGCACGTGGAGTTTCAATCACTCGCCAAAAAGCAGTAATCTGCTGTCACTCAAAGACACAATGTCCAATCTCTCCCAAAGCTCATAGGAGTGATGAGACTCGAGCTCAGAAATGTTTATTATGTCATTTGTACATAATGGTTAGAGCGCCACCTAGTGGAACGACTAACTAATCATGAATGAATGAGTTGAAATGTTAGCTGGTGGTTAAATGCATGAATTCCATCAATGTGACATCAGATCGGACGTGCTGGTTTCAGGTGTTGGGCGTGGCTCGACGCGCCGGGGGTGCGAGGGCCCTCATAACGCTGCTTGCAGCTTTAATTTTATTTGAATTTGATTTAGTGATGTAAAAGCTTCCCTGGTGCAAAAGACTGCTTTTGTATTTATTAAAGTCTAAGTTTCTAACCTAAGGAGTAATCAGTTTATTGTGGATTTAAGTTAAAGACAAATATTAGCTCATGTATTAGCGGTTCCAATTGAATAAAATGTGTCAAACTGATATATTTTCCTCTCCAGCTGTCCAATTTCTTATTCAGTTGGAGGTGAAATTCGTATATATTTTTAGGGATCATTCTGACAACCTGTTTCCAGTCAGTCCAAATACACACACAGGCGTTCTCGTTCCTCTTTTACCACCTTTAACACCCTCGTGTTATTCTCTCCTCACCACTTTGCTGCTCCTGTCTCCTTATGTTGCCTCACAAAACTCGCTGTTTTCTCGCTTTCGCTTCATTCTGAGAAAGATCAGACTCCTTATGAATTACAAGCTCGTGATTTAAATGTTGCATTCCACACGGCAAACACACTCTGTGTGCTTGTTATTCCCTTTACATCCGTGTCTCCCTCTTCCTCATGTGACGTTGCACGTCTAAATTACTTTCCTCTGTGTGCCATTGCTGTGCAGCCTGTGTGACCACGCTTGCTCGTTTGCTCTTTTTTTAGTTTTCCAATTTTATTTTTGTCCTTATCCCTCCCCTCAACCTACATCTCCCAGCCTTTACTCCTCCGTCTCTACTTCTGCTTCACTTCCCATGACATACGCCGCCCCCCCCATCCCTGGCCAAGCAGCCACCACTGTTTTCCCGTCTACTATCTTCCTCCCTGACAGCCTCCTGTTTTGCATCCATCCATCACTCAGTTTGAGGTTGGTGCCATATGAAAATATAAAGGGCTCAGATACAAATGCGAGCTAAGGTGGCAGTGTTTGTAGGAGGAGGAGGAAAGCTATTCAATAAGAGACTTTGCTTTTGAGAGAGCAAGGGAGGAGAGTGTTGTCTTCCCTCCTCTCTCCCTCCTCCTCCCTCACGCTCTCTCTCCACTCTCTCTCTCTGTACAAGCGTGTATTGGTGTGTGCGCCTTCCGTCTCTCCCGGCTCCGCTGTTGTTCGCCGCCACCACAGATGAGCTGGGAAGAGGAGGGAAAGCGGATGTATCTGGCCACAGGAAAGCAGGAGTTTGGATCGGCATACGAGACTAAGCAGCGGCTCTGATCATCTCTCTCTCTCTTATGCTTTTCTCTGTGTCCCTCTCTCTCTTTCACACGCACACAAACACACACGTGCGCTGTCAGACTCACGCTCGCGCCGGCTGGATGTCTTCTCGCTAGGCTGAACGAGAGAGGTGCTTAGGCTTGTCATTAGTTGAGGGCACGGAAACCATGAGAAGCCTTGTGTGCGTGTGCGCTTATATGTGTGTGGCAGCTCGCATGCACACTCATGCATAAGAGAGTTACCGCGTGAGTGAGAGAGTGTGTATGTGTG
This sequence comes from Diplotaxodon limnothrissa, assembly GCF_057381915.1. Lineage (NCBI taxonomy): Eukaryota > Metazoa > Chordata > Actinopteri > Cichliformes > Cichlidae > Diplotaxodon > Diplotaxodon limnothrissa. The sequence goes on along the minus strand of NC_140599.1, from coordinate 29,138,339 downwards.
TGCTTTTGAATGGAGATGAGTCGGGACATTAAATACACAGAGGCAGCTTTCTCTGGCTTTCGGCTTAAGTGACTTTCACCTCTTGCTCCGGGTCTCAGAGGACTTACTTCTGGTGTTTTTTGTCTGAAATCTAGCAGTCACAGAGGGCAGCTGAGGAAGAAAGAGAGCAGGGCAGTTTGGGATTTGTCTAGAGTGTGTGTTGAGTGGATGTTTGTATGTGTGTGTTGGGTATAGTAGGAGCCACAGGCAGTCTGGCAGCCACACTAACTCTGAGCTCAAGGGAGTGATTGAGAATGGAGGTGGAGAGGAGAGGGATGCCCTGAGGGAGCATCTTTCTCCTCTGCTTCTTACTCTTCATAGTAGTTATGTGGGTTGTGGAGATCTTTGTCTTCCTGTATCTACTTCCTCTCCTTTTTCAGTTGTTTTATCTTTTTTATCTGTCGTATTTGCATGCTTGCTGTCAGCGCTTGCTGCAGATCTCTGTTCCAGTTTTCTAAAATTTTTTTTTCCATTTTTGTCTTTTAGCCTATTTCCCTGCATCGTATCAGTGCAGTCGATATGATTTTAGACTATGAATCTAAGCCTTTCACTGAAGTTCCATCTCTGTTTGTGCAGGTGTGAGTTTACGGGTGCTCCCTGGCTGAGGAAGTGGAGAGCTGATGATGGATCTGAAGGAGAACTGTGGCAGTCAGGGGAGCCAGGAAAGCTCCAGCCTACATCCCACCTCCTGGCAGGCCTTCGTCCACACCAGCACGCTGCATGGACTTCGCTTTATTTTCCCTTATGGTCAGCCCAGTGCACGCCGCTTGCTTTGGGCTGTGGCTCTGCTGGCCTGCCTGGGATTGTTAGCCCTGGAAAGTACAGAGCGTTTGGCCTATTTCCTCTCCTACCCTCATGTGACCAGCGTGGATGCTGTGGTGTCAAGCAGCCTGGTTTTCCCTGCTGTGACCATCTGTAACCTCAATGTGTATCGCTTCAGCCGTCTCACACGCAACGACCTGTACCACGCCGGAGAGCTGCTAGCCCTGCTCGATGTGCACCTGGCTATCCCCCAGCCACACCTGGCGGAGCCTGATGTGCTTGCGTTCCTACAGGAAAAGGCAAACTTCACGGCCTACAGGCCCAAAGCGTTCAGCATGAAGGAGTTCATTGAGAGGGTTGGCCATGACCTGGAAGAGATGATGCTCTACTGCAGATACCAAGGTGAAGACTGCAGTCCCAACGACTTCAAAACCGTGAGTATACTCTCTATGTGTTGTATTCTAAATGTCAGCTCTTTTGGGCTGAGCTGGGATCGGACCCTCTCTGCAGTCTCTTAGCCATCAGGTGGCTCTGTTTCTGTGGTGTTCAGGTTACGCGTAGAAGGTTTCCAGTGAAGAAAAAAACGTAAAATAACTTGGCGGCTGATGATTGTGCTTTCTCTCCAATGGTGCAAGACTGAGAGCATGCTGGCTGTTTCTTTTTTGAGTTACTATGTTTGGCTGCACAGGTTGGAGTTTAAGCTTTGTTGAAAATCTATTCTTTTCTGTTGCTTTATTGTTGTCCTCATCCTTCACACAATAGCATCACCTCGCTGGAAAATACAAAATATACTTCAGTGACAAGTCTAAAGTATTTTAGTCACTGAAGCAGAGGAACAGATTTGTCTTGGGCCATAGCGAATAATAAATTCCCTCATATCCGATTGGCACTTTCTTTACTTCTGCACTCAAGTATTTTTGTTCTCTGAAATCCAGTAACACCAAGTACCAAATAAATCACACCACTAAAATCACTCTGTTGGCTTATCTCAGAGTGGAAAGTCACGGCTAAAACATACTGTTATTTTAATCTTTTCAGGTGTAGGACCCCTTTGTCTGTTCTGTGTTTCTAATGTGCTTGTACAACTTGAGGGCACTGATCAGAGCAAAGTGGAGGTGTGTTGGGGAAATGTGTATGTCTGGTTGCACGAATAAAAAGGAAATTGGCTTTTTGGCCTCTGTTTGTGATATTTTACTTTTTGGCAGTCAGAGTGAGCAAGTTGTGCAGTAAATTTGGTTTTAACACATAAAGACAGCATTCGCAACGCCCATCTGTTGCATACTTGGATTTTGCAATTAGATCTATTACTGATTCTGTTAACAGTGCAGTGGATGCAGTCTGTGAATGTTACTAAAGAGAACAGTGCAGTGTTTTTTTTCTTTCTGTAGACATAGAGGATATAAATGGCTCTTTCTTCTTTGAGAATTCTTCAACACAATTGTTAAAGACTTTATAGCTATGAAAATCATGGATTTTGTTGCTTGTCCCAAGACAGTGAGTTGTATCCCAGAGTTATTTCAAGGTTTAACTAAGTCTTGCATATGCAATATTTTTACAGACCAATTTAAATGCATCCTGTGCAGTATTGGAGATTTGTATGTTTTATTTATTCTGCTGCTTATCTGTTGGCTGACTCTTGAGTTATACAATTCATCATACTGAACACAGAATCTGCATTAGTTTTAATGGTGTTGCATTATCATTACCTGGTAAGCTAAAGATTTTTCAACATCAATCTGCTCGTCATTATTATGTGACTGCAGCAATGTAAGTATGACAATAATGGAAGTTTAATGGGATTTTGATTGTATTTTTGAACATGAATCCAGGTTTAAATCAACTTAATAATATCAGTCACTGATCACATTCTCTTGATTGGCTTCATTCACTCAAACAGGCGCTTTGAAACCATCTTGTAGTTGTGCTGCTGCTGGGGGAATTCCCATGATGCACTGAGTATTTCTTCTCCAGTCCCCTCTTTTTCATTTCCTATGCACAAGTTATGCTCTCCTTTTCTCTTTCTCCCCTCCCTTAGCCTGGTTCTTTGCCTGTTAAACAAGGGTGCATTTTTTTCCACTGTTGCCAGGTACTACTTACAGGGCCTGATTGTTGGGGTATCTTCTCTAATATTGTAGGGTCTCTACCTTCCAATATAAAGAGTCCTGAGGCAGCTGATAGTGCTAAATAAATAAAATTGAATAAAAATATTCAGCTGTTAATGTTCAAATTTACAAGATTTGTGTTTTCATAAACATTTGTTGGTGCTGTCATTGAAACAATCTCTTTAATGGCCTAGTTTTCTTCAAAGGACACATTGGTCTGATGTACTGCTTCTACTTTAATAGTATCACAAACTTTAGTGTAGCCTCATGTTGGACTACTCCTCAACTACTACTTTTAATTGAGGAAGTTGGCTGTTTGGCTGAGTAAAGACACTGGTGTTGAGAGAAAGCATGAACTTTTTCACCTTTCAGGTTAAATGTAAAGACTGTGAACCGTATTAAAATAGAACTGCTATTTGGAAAATTACTAAGTGTGTGTGTGTGTGTGTGTGTGTGTGTGTGTGTGTGTGTGTGTGTGTGTGTGTAAAATCAAATCTATGAAGTAAATAAGCTTAAGCATACAAAACTACTTTGAGTATACTCTGTGAATCTTTTTGAGTTGTATCTACTGGTCCATCTTTTCATCGTAGAGCAGTAATAAAATGATGCATGGGGTCATTTAGGAAGTTGCCCAACAGCTTGAATTTCTATATAAAGATGCTGCTGATATAGCTCTGTATTAATGAGATGTTTTGTTTTTTGTGCCTGCCCCAAACCTGATCAGTGATGCGTGTACAATGCATGCAACAGCTTGTTGAAGCTGCTACTGGGATTTGGTCTTCTTTGAAGAGCTCTTAATTTTGTGAAGTGGACTCACAGAACACATCAACAGCATTATCGAACCTCTGATGTGTGTAATCCGAGCTGTTAAAGCTCCTCGCTCTGTGACACTTATTTTAGGATTGATATCATCGTGCTTTATTCTGAGAGATGCTCGATGCAGACGTTAATTGGAAAAACAACAATGGTAGATCACACTTTGGGAGTAGTGATTTTCTGTTCATACCTTCATATGGATACTTCCCTGGAAGCTCTGATCCATATTGCACTAAGCTGCAGCAAAGCTGCTGGTGAGCAATTCTCTGCTTATATCTGCCAGGAGAACATTTGATTTTCATAATTTCATTGTGTTGAATCTTCAGGGAGTTAATTCAGAGCTGGCTTGGCTGTGTTTGTTCCTTTCCATGCAGCTCAGTGAGTCAGTGTAACTTCCCTTTAGTAACCGTCTTGCATATTGTGTGACGCGTCTTTGACCTAAAGCCGGGTTCAAAGATAATCGTGTTGACAGAGCGGCTACTAGAAGGCACTGTCATCCTCTTTGCCCTCTGCCTGTTGCTGCTTCTGAGCTCCTCCTGAATTCTCCCCACTGCTCTCTGTCGACTTGCACTGTCTCTCCGTTTCTCTGTCACTGCAGCGACACACCTTCATATCTCCGGCGTCTTCTGAGTAAAAAAGAAAAAACAGTAGGACCCCCAAAATAGAAAAACGCATGCATGAATGGACTCAAACACATGGATCCAGACAAACTCATACACAAACGCACCAAAATATACATATACATGAATGAGTATACACACACTGAGGGACAGCATTACCATGACACTCCAGGGACCCGAGTCAGCGCTTGAGTGACACTGTGATGAATGACCGTGGGGAGGATTGTGGGGACACAAGAGTCAGTGTGATGTGACTGATGGAACTGGAACACAGTGCTGCACAAAAGGGAAACAGCAACAGTGTGCACATTTCCACTTATATGCATGTATTATGTGTTGCCTTCGTTTTTGGGTTTGTTTTTTTTTAGCATTTTTAAAATGCGCAGACTGCTCGTCCTGTTAATTTCTGTTTATACATGAGTGCCTGTGCAACCTACTTGATGTGATTCTTTCTAAATAAGCACTTTGGTGTGCTCGTTTTTCAAGGATGGCAGAAAAACAGGGCGCATTTCAAGCCAAATTCAGCATCCTCGCTTCCAAACAGCCAGTGAACAAAACAAAAGCCTGCCTTTTTTTCTCCCCCCCACCCACCCACTTGATTCTTTCAACGCAGCATCTGCAAGGATGCTGAGTGGTCGTAGTGCTTCTCCATCCTAAGTATCAAGTTGTGACTGTGAATCTGTGAGAAAGTTGTGGTGCTGAGTGTGGAAAAGAAATTCAGAGCCTACCTGTCTAATACAGGGAATAATTTTATGTTTTTTTTCAACTTCTATCACTTGCATTGTCCCAAAAAGATATGATTATATAACCCTTTCAAAAAATGGAAACTAACAGTAAGTTATTGATGTTCTGTACGGGAAAAATATTGCAGCGCATCAATGTAGGTATGTCAATACCTATCAATGTCTCAGATAGTCTAGAAATGGTGACATAAGTAGTTTTTGCCTGAGGGATCTTTTTATTAATGAAAATGGATAATAGATGTGATTTTGTTTGTGCTGCTTTTAATTCCATTATTTTATGCAGTGTAACGACTTTAAGTGCTTGCTGACTCTAGCTTGTAAATAGCACTTAATATAATTTTTTGGCTTAGCTTTGCAGTGTTGATTCGATACCTGTCTGTCAAGTATTTTAGAAATGTGGTTAATTTATTTCTAGACATCTAATATTTTTACTCAGAGCCAAGTACTATATATTGGGTTAGCATTAATAAGTATAATAACACTATTATTTTAATGGTTGTCCTGCTTTGCCTGAAACAAAGACCACCTTTTCCAATTGTAACCCTAACCCTAATAGACACCCCCTCACTCCCTAAGGCTTGTCATTCTGGAAGAATCCTGTTAATATCATACCTACACTTTATAATGAAACTTTAACCTTCGGGGAAATGGAGCAGATGCCAAATGTCTTTAATTTAATGAGCATGACTATCATTTAGGGACTCTTCTATTAACCAAATTGATCATGCAGTGAAAATTGTAAGAAACTGTGGGCCTAATAACTTCAACTCAGTCTTTTCCTGGCATAAATTGTACCCCATTGCCCATCCTTAAAATTTTGCTGGTGTAGGTGTAAGCCTATCATGTGTTATGTGTTTAATCAATTTCCCTGTGCCTGTGTTTGTTTTGCTGGGTGTGATTACAGCCATGATTAAATGCTGATTGATCACACTGACAAGACACATCAGTGTCTGCCAGAGTGAATCAGCTCATTGGGCCTCTCCTGCATTCCCTGCGTGCTTCAGTAATATATATAAATACCCCTGTAGTAGGACTATCCTGGGATGACCCTATCACACTCTCAGGCTTAATGTGAAACCTGATAGCAGCCAGACCCAGAGGTCTGTATCAAACAGATACTAATTAGCTACTCATCCATTCCTCTGACCGGAACCTTGTTGGAGCAGCATTGTCAATGTAATGGTGCTGGCTGTTTACAACAACAGCAGTTAGTCATTACATGCAACCTGTGGCCTTAGCACTTCACAGGCTAATTATTGCATGGCTAGATTTGCCTCGCTTTCACCAGTAGAGCAGGAGTAGCTTACTGTCAGTCACCAATGTGTTGGGGGATTATGTGCTTTCTAATCTGTCCTCCCCCATCTCCTCCTCCTCTGGCCACTCCATCTCACTAACAGCATTTTATCACTTTTGCATTCATTTCTCAACATTTGAAAGCCCAGTGCGTCACATTAGGTTTTAGTGGATGTACTGTATTAATCACTAATGTGGTATTACCGTGGCATTTTACATTCCCTGCGGGCATGATATCTCAGTCTCTTTAAAGGGCATGGAAAGCACTACAGCCACCCACAAGCCTGCCTTTCTAAAACACCCTGGAGAGGCAGGCAACCTGTGCTGTTTAACCAACTTGGAAGAAAAGTTGGAGTGTAGCCACAGACAGACAGCTTAGTGTGTGGATAGTGCTTATGTAGTAGATAGTGCAGCTGTCTGCAGTGGTGTATTATAGTAGGTTGAAGATGGAGTGTGTGTAAAAGGAGTAATTTTCCCCGAAGGGGTTTTCTACTAAAAATAATTGTCTTGGTAATTAATGTAATGATTAATTTATTTGTGTCAAAACAAAGTTTTTCTTTTTTTCCCCGACTAAAATAATGCAGGAGATGTTGGGTGTGACCGTGAAAGTGAAGTGCTTCGTTTCTACAGCTTTAATCACGAGGAGCATACTCGTGTGTCCTTTTTTGTCACATAGAATTATTAAAAAGGATGGCGCTTCAGCTTTGTTCTGAGCTAAGTCTACCAAGAAGTATAAAGGAAGTCTTCTTGGGTAAATTGTTAATTTAACAGAGTGAATACATCAGTGAACATTGTGGCCTTTATCACATTAAGACATAGAGTACACTGCCCCAAAGCAGCTTGTTTTTTTATATAGCAATGATAAAGGATACTAGATTTAATGAACAATTGTTTATCTTTTTGTATGTGATTTTGGCTTAGTGTGATGAGAGGCATGTTACAACCTAAATTACAACCTATAACTGTGTTATCAGGCTACCTTAACCCTATTACACATAAAAAAACACTTTAACTTATGATATGGGCATCAGAAGCATTGCTTTCCATAGTAGTCACAGGGAGCCGTGCTGGAACTTTTCTTCAAAGAAATTAAAGTGGAGTTTAAATCAGAAATCATCGAACTGAAAAAACCTAGTGGCCTAAATTTGAAATGTATTTTTTTAATGGTTTATTATTCCTTGTTTTTGCTTGTTTTCTGAAAATCACTGAAACCCACTGAAAGTCTTCTTTTCAAATAAGCTGCTCTCATTGATGACAGACTACTTAATTCTGTTAGTGTGACTCTATTGACACAAGGTATCAGTAGCAGCATTATAGTGCAATGGTGGTAGTCTATCTAGTGAGTTAGGTGGAGTGATGCTTATTTGACACACTTGTTTACTTCTGGGAAGCACATCACTAGCTACTAGCATTTTCTCCAAGGATAACTGTCATTGGCTGGTTTTTCTTGACAGTACTTTTTTTTTGCCTCAAGTGAAACAAGTTTGTGATTTTCTCGTTTATTGGCAAGTGTAGTCTTCCATATTTTGCAAGGTGTTTTCATGGAGCCTGTTGAAGTAGCTCTGTTTTTAAGTACTAAACTGCCTCCGCATGCCTGAGATTGCCTCATTCACCACTCATGTGTGGTGTTGGTATATCATAGATATTGCGATATGACACATAATTTATACCACTGGACAGTATACGGCCTGATGTGCCTTGCTAATGGGAAGTGGAGTGTTTATGGAAATGTGTTCATTAAGACTGGTGAGCTCTTTGTCCATAGCATGAACAAAATACTGCCCATACTGTTTGCCCCAAAGCTGAATTCAGTTATAGGATGTTGACATAATATAGCCTTTCGGATAATAGGTTTTGCCTACATTTAATAATTATTTTCATTTGTCAGTAAGCTGGAAATTTTATATTTTTTCTTAAATAACTGATCTACTGTTTGGTCCATAAAAAAACAGAGGATAAGGTATGACCATGGCTTATCTTACTTTATCAACATTAAGATGAAAAAACAGAATAGAAGTAGAAAACATTTGACATTTTGCTAAAAAAAAGAAAAGAAAAACAAATGGCCATGGAAAGCTGATTATATTTCAGTCAATCAAATAATTGATTCATAAGATAAAAAATAGCAGCTCTAATTGGTCTAAGCTTCCTTCACTAAAACTGTAGGCAGTCCCATTCAGAAAAACTACCTCCATCCTGTCAACTAGCTCAAGACATCACTAATGGCCAGACTACATTTTATTCTTGTGAATAAGTTAACCGCCCAGCGTTTCCCTGCATGAAACAGAAAATGAGAGGTTTATAGCAGAGGCATGGAGCTGTGGCAGGGCGGTCCATGAAGTCATGGTTGTAGATGTTGGCTGGCGCTCACACTAGCAAAGAAAGAAGAGAAAGCTGAAAGAGGGGAGAGTGGTATGTCCCATTACCTAAGCAACCTATCTGGAGACCTACTTCATCTTGGCCACGGGAGGAGGACGGGATGATGTGTGTGATTTAATGTACTGCAGGCTATGTTTATATTTTCATGTGTATGGGTTTGTGTTGTCATATGCAATCAGTCCTCATGTGTGTTTGTATTTGTGTGTGTAAGAGCTTCTTGATGAATTAGCCATCAGTTGCTTCCAGCAGATATTGACTGTTTGTGAAATCAAAGGTCAAGTGGCTAGTTAACTTGAATTCCTTTAGTCTGTTTGGCAGCCACAGAGTGAAAATTATATATTTTCTGAATCAGTACTTAACCTCCCAGAAATACCGTCTTGCATGCTTTATTGATCAGCTTGAGAATTCGTATTATTGTTTACATGTATTGCAGATAGTATAACCAGCCGGGAGCAGCACCCTGGGACATAAAGGCATAAAGCTGTGTGAAAGCCTGAGATTGCAATCATATTTATATGCTTCCTGAAGTTTCAGTGCAATTTTAGTTTTCAGATGTGTTGAAATCCATGAATTTCAGTGGCCACAACAAATGACTCTAAAATAAGCCTACGTGACTGTTTCAGAAACCAAAGGTTAGAAAATGTTGACTTTTCTGTCTCAGCCTGCTGTGCAGTCACCTTAAATTCTCAGTTTTACACATTTAATTTTTAAAATCACTGATGTTTGCATCAGTGAAAGAATAAAATAAACATTGGTCACAAAACATGGTCATATTCATGCAAATGAATTAAATCATTTTCTGTGGTGACCTGTGTTCTTGAGTAAGACCGTTTTCACTTGTGTACCTAACCTAACATTAACGCATCACACTTCACGACTCCTGAAGTGTGATGCGTTAATTAGTCTAGCTAATATAATATTACTGGCTATGAGTTGTTTGCTGATTTTATTTGTTTTGTCCGTCTTTGAAAACGATGTGATCACTAAGGTATTGGGAAATCCCCCATGCTCTTATTTCGAAAGTTCAGTCACACCTGAACCGTTAGCACCAGCACTTCTATGGTCATCATAGCACTCCTATGTTGTGAGACTCATCCTGCAGTTTGATAAACTAACGCCACCATCTTAGGCTGCAGTGTGTTGCTACCCCCCGATATTTTCTTAATATCTGTGAGCTAGGGGGTCACTAAAACCAGCACATGAAGCTGGGTGAGAACTGGTTGAGGTGCGGCGACGCTGTGAGCTTAGGCTGCAGAAAAGAACCAAGAGTATTATCGTAGACTAAAGTTCAAGATGGTGGAGTTCAGGTCTGTTCAAGTGAAAAGAAACTTACTAGCTGTACAGAGACAGCTGACATTAATCCATTATTTATTATCAAAAACTGTTTAAGAAAATCTAGGTGAAATCCTCCTGGAGCTTTTAGTCATCAATTTCTATTATTATTTTGTATGTATAATGTATTTTTTGTTTGTTTTCCTCTTAGATGTTGAGATAGTCCGTAGACCAGTTCTGACTCCTGAGCTGTATTTTGCCAATAGGTGGACATATATGTGAAAATCCCTTGATAAAACAGCTTTGCATCCCTAAAGCTGTTTTGGAAAGCAATCATTTAATATATTACTTTGAAGTTTAATCTGTACTTAAGTATGATCAGGTTGTTACATCATCTACAGAGTTAGAAGCTCCTGAATACATTTTTGTTGGTTTCTCAGTTGGCACCTGAAATTTCAGTGCTTTTCAGGGGTAGGTCAAAGTAAAAAATGTTCATGTTTCAGTGTTTAACTGGTAATGTTTTTTTTACACTTCACATACCGTGTGCAAAACGTATTGCCAAGCCTTCAAGGGTAATGCACAGAACTGAAATTGAATGCTACAGTCAGGGTATCTGCTGCTACTGGAAAACCTACTTTGGTTTCAGTACTCTGATAAAGGAATGCATTGACTGCAATCAAATATTCATGAATTAGTGCTATTAGATCGAATTGGCCATTGGACATTAAACTGCTATAGCTCACTCTGTTAACATTTTTGGTCCATAGTTATTTTGAGGTTGGATGTGATTCATTGTTCAGTTGGTATGTCACTTCAGAGTTCAGAAAGTTTGTTTGTGCAGCAAAGAAAACAACTGTATAAATGCAAATTTTTGTCACATGTTGTCAAAAGATTAAGTTTCTAATTGTCAAATTTTTACTTAAGGTACTTAAATGGTGCATACCATTAATACACAGGACTGACTGGCTGTCTCTACATCAGTTCGCAAGGTGGCATTTTGAGTGGTGTGCCTAAAGTGATCTCACTGCTGTAAAGAATTAACTTTACAAAGAGACAATTTACAATCTTGTCAATTGTGCTGATCGTTCTATTGTTAGAAAAAGCTATAAAGTATTTGAATTTTAAATAGGAGCTACACCGAGGGATTAAAACACTAAACTGAACATGGGACATGTAATTGATCCATCATCCATCACCAGTTCTCTGCATGGTCTGTACTGTTTAATTTCCTGCTATGGGGATTTGAGCATGCTTGACAGTCAGCTTTTTTGTTGTGTAAATTTTTGATAAAGATGACTACATCAACAATGCCTCTGCAGGCGAGCAGAGCACAGACTGCTGGGTACTTTTTATCAACACAGTAGCCAAACATGTGATTTCATGATATCTGAAGTAATTACCTTTCATATGTTAGCCTTCTTTGCCTTCCTGTAATCTTTCACAGTGTCTAAGCTGAGCATTAGATTTCCAGAACTGACCAGCTGATGGTAAAAAAATCACAGGTTCTCCTTAAACAGGGTGGCTGACTCTTTCAGAGTCCCTTTTGTCCACCTGTCTCTTTTAATCTCCGTAAGCTACACTGGAGCTCTTTTGATCTCGATGGTCATACGCATGTGAGAGCTGGATGTTCAGGGCCCTGTTTCTGCCAGGATACAGAGACTTTGATGGAAAGCAACCATTGGTTAAACTGATACCTTGATTTGTTGAGTCATGATGGCCATTATCATCTTTCTAAGGACTATGTAACAACTACTTGCATATACATCTGCAGTTAATTGTGGTTTAAATATACAAGGTTAGAAAGCATTCTTAATGTATTTTTTTTCAGTCAATTCATAACAACTGCATGTTGTGCAGAAAATATATCAATTACTTGCTTGTGCTTTACAGTACAAAGTTTAGAGAGGGAGACGAGGCCTAAGTAAATAAGAGGAATGGTACGAAGTAGGGCTGGGCTATATCATACCGTTCACGATAATACCGGTGTAATTTTGGGCAACGATAGGAAAATGAAATATCGCGATAGAATATGGGTAAAACGCGCATGCGCAGTGCCTATGTTTACATACGCACATGGCGGCGACGCAGAATGAGAAGAGCGAAAGTGGATCGTTGAATGAAACGGATGAACTAGAATTGGTTTGTAAAAATGCTGCAACTTCAGTGGTGTGGAACTGGTTTAGCTTTCGTCCGTCAGATACAAAACAAAGCACTATTTTTGGTAGAGCATGCTAGCGGGCCGTCGTTATTACCGTGTTGTTTGGAAAATACGGCACACTTAAAATCAATCCTTTGATTTTTCTGAAAATCGACAGAGCCCCTTATAATCCCGTGTGCCTTTTGTATGAATTCTGGTTGTGTTTACTGACCTCGAAACAATTTTATGTCGTACACGGCGCTCGAAAATCTGTCAAGTGTTTTAGTACGACTTTGCTAAGCTACGAACCCGCACCGCTTGATTGATTGTCGGAGCATTACGGCTGTCGTAGGCAGGCGCCTCGCGGAGTGATACGTACTGTGCTTCAACATAATATTACCGTATTGTGTGTGTATAACCTCTTTTTAAGTTTTGTGGATATTATACATCGTTATGCTGAGGATATGTCGGCCAATTTCCACTGGAAATGACTTTTGGTTAAACTGTTAGCAAGGAATTTGCACTGTTACATTTTTATATAACTTTAATGCACATAAAAAAAACAGCTGCTTGTTTAAGTGAAAATACATTGATGGGGTTTTTTGCACTAATAAAGTTGTGGAGTTGTAAAGCATTTTGTCTGGTGTCAATTATATAGTCAGTTATATCGTTATCGCAAAATTTCAAATGTATATCGTGATAAATATTTTTGGTCATATTGCCCTGCTCTAGTACGAAGAGTTAAATGTCTTAATAACCCCTTCAACATCTCCATCTGTCAGGATCTGCCTTGTCTTCAGGTATGGATGCTATTCTCCTAGAAAGGATCTTACATTGGTGTCAGGACAATGTGTGATATTTCTATCAAAATGACACAGGACAGTGTGCAGACAGCATGACTGGAAATCACAGACGATGGCCCCACAAGGCCAAGGTTGGATTGATTCTCTGTCTGCTTCTGAGTTTGTCTGACTGTAGTCTTTTTTTTTTTTCACTATATCTTGGAGTATATCTTTAAGTGAAGTATAATTGCAAACATTTAACATTTGTTATCTAATCTCTGGTCAGTTTACTTCATTATGTTCAATCCTCTGTTTGGATTGCTAGTAAATGTTAGCAATAGATCCAAGTTTTTCCAATAAAGCATCTGACATACGTTGCCTATATAAATGCACTAACAGTATTTTAACATAAAATGCGATGAACCTAGTCTTACAAGAAGTAATGACATAAAAAAAGAAGAATTGGGTGAGACCAAAGAGCAGAGCTAAAAGTATGTTAATGCTGAGCCTACTGCACATTCGTAAAGCAACCCTTTGCATTATTCACAGTTAAGTAATCTCACACTTTTATCCTGTAATACTATTTAGCTGTTTATCTACCTCATGCACTTCCACTTTAGTTAAACCTCGCCTCTGTCAGTGCGCCCCAGGGTGGCTGTGGCTACAATGTAGCTTGCCATCACCAGTGTGTGAATGTGTGTGTGAATGGGTGGATGACTGGATATGTAAAGCGCTTTGGGGTCCTTAGGACCAAGTAAAGCGCTATATAAATACAGGCCATTTACCATTTACCAAACCCCAGTTGCGCAGGCTTAGAGACTCGTCTGTGACCCCTTAGCAACCACTGGTCGCTAGGGAATAGTGTGTATTTCCTGACACCAATCACCTGCCAAATAAAAATTTGAATTCCAGCCACTTTGGTGTAGTTGGAGGTCGCAGCGACTTTTGGTTGTCAGGTGGTTATTGGCTAGTATCTGTGTGAGTGAGGTTTCAGTTAACTTAAATTTTACAAACTGGCTTTTCTTTGTGTAAAAGGATCATGAAATCACAGAATTCAAAGACCAATATTAAGTAAATATAATCATGATGCCAATTTAAAATACATTTCTCCAAGCTGTGTTTAATTCTGGTGTGTGACAGCTGTCAAAAAATAGTTTTTGGAGAATTCTCTCTTCCGTTGACTGTGCCTTACTTGCTGTGTTTTGAACTTGTGTGACCCTAAAACTTGATTTCTGCTGTTTTTAAAAATCAAAGTTTTGTTCTCCTGAGACTGAGTGAACTCAGTCTCACTTTCAGCTGCCATCACTGCCTCTCTCCTCTATTTGGCAGGAGAGAGGCAGCGCTGTGTACAAAATAAAATAAAACCTGCATGAACAACCATTTATTTGCTTGTTAGCATGGTTAAAGTTTGTTTGTGCATGTTGAAAAAAATGAAAGAATACACTATTTTATTCTGTTCTCTGTCTACTCAGTGCTCCTCAGATCTTGAAGTACACTGTTAGAAAGAACAGACCCGATTCATAAACCCTAAGTGATTGTTGCCACTGCATGAGAGTGACATGGATTGGATGTCTTGGGCAACCTCTTTGCTGATGCTACATTGTTGATTTTTGTTTCACTGAAATTCATATTGGATCTGATTTCAGTGTCAGTGATAAAAGCTGGTATGCTGCAAATGAAATGTTGGAGGACAGCAAGTGTTTAGGTTTCATGTTGCAGCTGCAAAGATTGTGAATGTCAGCTATATATTGGGGTGTTTTTATATTTGTTTTGTCATGTTTGATTTTTTTAAAGCAGAGGTTAGCTGGTTTGCGGACCATGCCTGTGTTAGTGTAGATAAGTGCATTTAGTGATGTCTGCTCCTGTGTTAAATGAGAGAACCTGAAATGTTCTCACTGATCTTACTGATGTATCAGTTTTTACTTTCTCTGGTGCAATTAGCTTAAAACGACCTTCGAAATGACAAATGGAAGCAAATTAGAGTGGGAATTGTCCAAGATGACTACTTAATAATCAAACAGGAGTACTTGGACGTAAAAGCCTGCCTCTAATACCAACTTGCTGGCATCTGTGGTTAAGGTTAAAAAAAAAAAAAAAAAGAAGACCCATGGCTACTGTTTGAGGAAATGCGGTAAATAGCACACCAGTATAAAGACACAAGTGATGGCACAACCAGCACATAACATGTCCCCATTTTCTCACTTGGAGGGAAAATGGTATGGGCAGTGATGACACTGAATTTGAAGTGCCTGTCTGGGTATTTACTGAACACCATGGTGAAAACCACAAAAGCCTTCGATAAGAGACATCTCAGATGTCTGATATGCTGTCTTGCATAAATCTGAACTTGTGACATTCCACATAATGGAGCATTGTGCTTTTATTGTATTCTGCAGCACTCATAGAATCCTTTGGGAGCTCATTTGAATGAATATTTTACCAGGCATAATCCTTTCTTCCAACTCTGTATCTTAACTAGACATTCTTTTCCTATGATGAAAGTAAACTTAAAAAAATACATTCCAGTTTTTATTTTGTGTAAATTACGCATATATTAGCATCATTATCATACAGGATTGCAAACAAATGCACTGAGTTATTTATCGCAGTCTGCTGTTCTCACCTTGTACTTTCTACCTTCTTACCTGTTCAGTCATTCTCAGTCTAATTATATCTAGCTGCATTTGTGTCAGTGCTGCCTTATTTACTTTCTCTCGCCTGCATTCACACTCAGTTCTGCTTTGGCAGTTACCGCCTCGCTTTCCCTTCCCATTCATTATTCAATGAGTGGTTGCTTGGATGTCCACGGATCTGGATCCAAACTTCATCCTGAGATACCTCATGCGGCACCTCATGCGGCGACTTGTAACATTAGTAGCTGTCTCTATCATGTCATGCTGCAACAACACTTCACATACTGCTGGCAGTGATACCTGCTGGTGTTCCTGACAGGATGAGTGCATCTTTGTGAAGTGAATGTGCCAGCTCATTGTTGGCATCAGCTGATACGGGAAGGTCGGTGGTTGTGGCGTTTGGACTTGTTATGAATATGTACTGACAGCAGGCGAGCAGCAGAGGCAGTGTTTGATCTGGGATCTACATGGACATTTACTCAGTGTGAGGACGACTGGCAGGCAGGCAGGTGGGAAAGGAGGAGTAAAGCAGGGTGAGCTCAGCTCGGACATGTGTGTTAATGTTACAGCAGGCTAGGAGAAGACTGCTGACACCAAAAGAAGTGCCGTCTCATGCCTGGCTGACTGCATGAAAAGGGCAGGATGAGAGGGTAGAGAGTTGGGCAAAGTTTGTTTGTGTTTGTTTGACAAACAGGAAAAGAAAAAAGAAGAGACATGTTACAACAGGGCCCCTACAGCCATTTATTTTCATTATCAATTAAAGAATTTATTTACTTGCTCTTCTTAGTATTCAACATAAAAGAAAACAATAGTTAACCAGAGTCTAAGATGAATCTGTCCTATATTTAAGAAGCCAGAGGGTGAAAACAGATTGGTTAGCCACACATTTCAATAGATGTTTAATGGTTAGCTCATGAATTAACTAACCTCTTTGCAATCTCAGAAGAAATTGAAAAAGAATGAAGATCTTTTAGGTAATATGGTCTGATGTTTTAACAGCCAAGGCCCCGGTAGGATCAGTAGTAACACTGCTTCAACAGTCCGCTGGCACGAGTGGTGGTGCAGATGGGAAACATGGGTATGTTTTGCAAATGCATTGGAATAAAAATTATATTGGTAATAAGAAATGAAAAACACTCAGCCCAACAGTGTCTTTTGAACAAAGATGGGCTAAAACAACAGCCATGCAATAAAATCTTCCCTTTATGAAGGTTATAAAACTCTGTTTTTCTTGGAACTGCAGTAGAATGATGGTCATTGTTGCTTTGAACTCCGCTCTACTGTTTTGCGTCACATTATACTCTCAGTTTTCACTTTTTTTGTTTTTTTTACCCCTTCTCTACCAGCGAAGGGAGACTAAATAATGAAATACTGATGCTCTGGTAAGGTAGCAATTGGCTGTTATTTTCTTCTGCAGCCAACACTCTTTGTCCCACCTGCAATTTTCTACCAAATTAGTACTATTACCAGCAGACACTGACGCATGGAACAGTAAACAGGCAAGACTTTTCCACACATCTGTGTACACATGGTCTGTAGTCAAAGGAGGACCTGGATGACTGAGAACCTTCACAGACACATGGTCTGTAGGTTATCACATCTGTGAATCATCTAGTGAACTATACCTCTGCTGTTAATGGTAACATGTCAAAAATAACATATCTTTTGAAATGTGTTATTTGGCTGAATAAGGAGGATTTAACATTGAGATGAGAATGTAAAAGAGCTCATGTTAAATAGCGCTGGCACTGGGAGTCTTTGTTCTGCTTGTCACTAAAGGTAGTTTTTTGTTATTTAGATTCTATGCATGGTGGTGTATAATGCACAATGAATTTTAGGCATCTCAGGGGACTCCTCAGTGGTGTTGTGTCAAGAATATGAAGGAACATTCCTGTATACACTCACTGTATACACCTTACTGATACTTGTTCTCTCTGTATTTAAAACTGTCGTAATTTTTCACGTTATAGATCTAAGAAGTTGCTGGAAACATTCCTTTTGGTCCATGTTGATATGATAGCATGACACAGTGGCTGGTTGCACGTCCAGTTGCATCATTTAGGCAAAACTCCAGCTCCACCATTTCCCAAAAGTGCTCTGTTGGATAGAGATCTGGTGTCTGTGGAGGCCATTTAACACAGTGAACTATCATTGGATGGACATGTTCAGCCCCAATACTCACTACTCCACCACCAACAGCTTGAACTGTTTACACAAGGCAGGATAGATGTATGCATTCATGAAGCTGGCATCCAAATGGAGAGTCTCAGTTTCTAGTTTGTAGCTGCCAGGAGTGACACTTATTGTAGTCTGCTGCTGTATCCCATATGTTTCAGTGTTCAACATTGTTGTGCATTGGTTGTCATGAGCGGTTGTTTGAGTTACCTTTCTATCAGCTTGAGGCTTGAGCAGTCTGGCAATTCTCCACTGTCCTCTGAAATCAAGAAGGCATTTTCTCCGCTGCTCACTGAATATTTTCTCTTTTTCACACCATTCTCTGCAAACCCTAGAGATGGCTGTGTGAGAAAAACCCAGTAGATCAGCAGTTTCTGAAATACTTGGGTTGTTTATGCAAAATGAGTTAGTCTAGGTTTGAACTCACTCAAATCGCCTTTTTCCTCATTTTTTGCTCATTTGAACTTCAGCACCATGTATTCATGCCTAAATAGCTAGGTTTCATTTGACGTAGACGTGACGTCGACGTAAAGCGCGAAATTTGACTGGCGGTCGGAAGTGAAAAAGATAAGCGCAAAATCACAGACAGACAGTACGCAAAATGCCTATGTCCTGTTGTGTTTACGGATGCTCCAGTAGGTCGACCAGAGAAACTGATAAACGGTATTTTAGGGTACCAAAAATAGCCCAACGAAGAGGAGAAAAATGGAAAATTCTAACCGAAAAACGTAGGAAAAAATGGATTTTAAATTTACGTTTACAGTCGGGAGGAGCAGAGTCTGCCATTGCCCGTGTCTGCAGCGACCACTTCGTCAGAGGTAATGTTATGTTTGCAAACGAACTTATTAGCATTAGGTTGTCGTTAAATTCTCGTTTACTTAGTGCTTTTAAGTTAGTAGTCTAATATTGACTTGATTGGGACTATAGGCTGCCCAAGTGCTTTGGATGACGAAGAGTCGGAGGACTGGGCTCCGACGGTCAATCTCGGCTACGAACGAAAACCCAGATCGGAATCAGTTCTCAAACGAGAGAAAAGAATGAGGCTTAAGGCAGAACAGCATCGATGTGCAGAGGCGATTTTGGATATGCAACAGACGGCTGAGAGCCCGGATTTGAGCCTAGTGACAGTGGAGACCCCCGAACTGCAGCTTCCAGCTGAGAATCCACAACCAGAAGACTTCAGTGTAAATGAGACATTCACTTATCCAGGTAAGATATTGTGCTGAGATGTAAAACAAACAAGAATCATGTCAAAGAGAAAAAGATGCCATTATCTGTAATGATTATGGTCCAAGTTACATATTACATGTTTGTGATTTTTTTAATCACAGAGTAAATCCATACCATTTTATTCAGAAAAAAAGAAAAAGTGGCACTTATTACTAATCACTTCTCCATCCTCCTTTGCAATTACCCAAGTCTTCAGAGGTGTCTCGTTAGACCGCTGAGAATGGTTTACCTTGAAACAAACAACTGTCACTCTAACGAAGTCCTAAGGATGTGGCATGTTTGTTGACGTTAAAGCCGCTACCGCTAACTGTTAGCGTGTTTAAGATAAAGCAATATAAGAACAAACACTCACCCTTGCAAACACCAAACTGTATCCATCACGGAGACGTTTTGTTCCAAGGTTGTGGACCCACCCGCTGACAAAAAAATTGTACGCCTCCAGACTCTTGAAAGCTTTCATTTGCTGCCTAGTGTAGTAAGAAGTCTGGAGGACCAAGTAGTTGGTGATATCCACAGCCTCGATAGTAGGCAAATCCTTTACTTCTGTGGTGTATTCGGACATTTTCAAAGAATACGGATCACGTCCGATATATTTTTTAACTATCTGTTTATATCTCTCCCGAGAAACGGGGTCTAAAGTTGCACAATAGCTGCTCTCCTGACTCTCCACAGTGTCCTCCATGTTTACTTCCGCCCTCCACTCAAAAATCGCGCTGCCTCCGCACGTCATCAGAACCACGTGACCGCAACCCAACTATTCATTGTTTGAATTAATGAGCAGTTGAACAGGTGTACCTAATGTCTCTGTAGGTTCTCAGTCATCCAGGTCATGGTAGCCTAAGGCAGGGGCAGGGATAGCTCAGTAGGTAAAGTGGTTGCCCCATGATCGGAAGGTCAGGGGTTCGAAACCACTGAACGGCTACCCTGAGTTATGTACCGTCCCTACACACTGCTCCCTGGGCCCTGCACTGGTGGCTGCCCGCTGCTTCACTGGGTGAATGGGTTAAATGCAGAGCAGTAATTTCCCTACGGGGACTAACACACACACACATTAGCCAGCGGTCCCCAACCTTCTTTGCACCGCGGACTGGTTTATGTCCGACAGTATTTTCACGGATCGGCCTTTAAGGTGTCGCGGATAAATACAACAAAATAAAACTAGTACCGGTACCGAAAAAAGAAGATTTATTCATAACACACGGGAAAAGACCCAGGGAAACAGAGTTAACGATAAAGTTAACAATTTCTTTTTTTAATCCAAAAAAATAAAAACTCCGAAAACCAGAAGTTTCACACCCGAGCCTCAACTTTTGTGGCCTGGTACCAAACGGCCGTGGTCCGGGGGTTGGCGACCGCTGGTCTTAAGAGCTTGGGAAGAAAACAAGTGGTCTTTAGGTTTCTTGAAGATGTTTAACCTCTTATTCGAGAAGCATTTTTAATTCTTAAACCAAAACCTTCATTAGGTGTACATAATGAAGTGACTGTCAGTGTATAGCCATATCTGTTCTCATTCCAAGTATTTGTTTATTGAAGATAATTTCAGGACTTGGGCAGTCAAACATAAAACCGATATTTTTCAGCTCTGCTATGGAAAAACACCTATAACCATTTCCTTCCCCCTTTCATATCATCTGCCAATATTATGAACTTGTTCTGTGAGACAATTTGTCATTGTCAGTGTCATCTGGCAATGTTGAGTTCACACTCTGGGTCGGTTATTTTGCTCTTTACTTTGCAATTGTCAGGACAGGTGATTAAATCACTGTTGCCACAATGACCTCCCAGAGTTGGAAAACCCTCTCTCAGTTAATCGATTGCAGAACTGTTGAGGACACCAAGGTTATTTCTTTGTGAGATTTTGTTTTTGTTCTGCAAGTAGCAGTTTTAGTCACCTACTACAATTTAGCTTTCTGCAGTAAAAAACTTTTATTTTACATTTATGAATGAATTGACTGTAGTTTCTAATTGCCAAAATATTTTATTTGTATTGATATGTAATTAAGAAAAACATTAACTCTTACATTTCAGAAATTGGTCAATGCTGTAATTTAAATCTCTCATAAATTAGTGGGCAGGGATAACTCAGTAGGTAGAGTGGTGGCCCCATGATCGGAAGGTCGGGGGTTTGAATCCACTGAAAGGCTACCCTGAGGTACCCCTGAGCAAGGTACAGTCCCTACACACTGCTCCCCGGGCGGCCAGTGGCTGCCCACTGATTGAATGGGTTAAATGCAGAGAGGAATTTCCCCACGGGGATCAATTAAGTATACATTATTATTATTATTATTATTATTATTATTAAATTGCGTGAATGAATTTTTGAAAATGTCTTTATGACCAAGGCTATCCAGGTCAGAATCTTTCATTGTGTGATATAGCCTAAAATTATATCCAAGCAATGCAGGGAGGTTTATGATAATATATAATGAAGAAAGAAAAACCCAAACCTAGATTGAACAGTGTTTTATTAGTGATTGTGACTTGCAGGAAGCAGCATTTAGTGTTTTTGACTCAACTGGTAAAACAATTTTCTTGGATATTTGGCAAAGCATTAGACTACTTTGTTGGTTTTTAAAGTAGATCCCTTTTCAATATATTGTCATCAGAGGCTGAAATAGCTCTTGCTGTCAGACATGTCTGGGCCTAAACATTATATGCGGTTTTCAATTGTCCCCAGAATAAGCTGGTAGAAGTAAAAGAAATAAATAAAAATTACTAATTATTGAGCTCCAGTCAGCTCACTTCAGTTACTTTGCAGGAGAAATTTCTGCAACTTTTCTCTTTCGTTCTCTGGCAAATATTCCAGAGCCTGCGACAAAGAATGTAATGTGTGGAGACAGGGCAAAAAACACCCGAGACACTACTGAGCTGCCTTGTCATGCTGCAATCTGATACTTTTAGATTGCAGGCACAATTTGGTATTATTTTCTCTTTCTGTCAATATTTTCCATCTTTAGTCTGTTTTTGAATATGAATCGTCATGGAGACATGTTTCAGATGATTTGAAGTAATTAGTGTTCTGTAAGAGGGGAAAAAACATCTTTTATCTCAGCAGGTGACAAGACACTAGTCAGAAATGAGCACATCTAATGCAATGCAATATTTTCTTCCTTTCGGGATGAATGGCCCTGGTAAGATGATGGTATTTTTCCTAGCTCTGTCTGAAATCACAAGCTTTGGAAATACTACACAGGATAAACACATTTATATAGAGAGGTCTGAACAAAAATGAATATTTTTAACTATATTGCCTATTTTACAATATTTCTACAGTGACGTGGCAGTTTAAATAGGAACCTATTTGGTTATTTGTAGAACTACAACTAATCAGTAATACGATAAATCCTTTTATTAAATCAAAGCATTGCTATAACTGTTTTTCATTTTTGATTGCTACCTTTGTGGCTTGTTCATTTTATATATAAAGTAAATCTGCATATAAAGTAGAAAATACCCTTTAATAATTTGACTGGAGACTGTGGCACTAACCTGTCTTTTTGTAAGTACTCGACTGTTCGATTTGACCTGGGTAGAAAACATGTTTGATGAGATTGAAGTTTATTCCACTGCAAGTGCTTCCTTCATAGCTGTGAACTAGGGCTGCCACGAATAATCGACTAGTCAGGATTGCATCGACTATCAAAATCGTTGACGACTCATTTAATGTCGATGCGTCGTTTGAAGCTTTGTATGATCCTGAAAGATGCAGGAATAAGTAGTAGGATTTAAGAGTGTAGTAACGGAGTGAAACAGAAGATGGCAGCACTGCATGTACATGCCCAACCTATTGCAGAATTCATAGCGCCGCCCAGCCAATTCCAGTTTCCAATAATGGCGGCATCTACTTAGTTTTAATATTACTCTTTCTGGTTAAACTTTTAAGATTTCAGGCGAGAATATAGGTAATGTAACTTCAAATATCTGCTCGGTTTATCAAGACATCACATATTTGCAAAAGTGCTCCAAAGTTTTCGGAGACGTCTGTTACCCACCAGCTTGATAGCTAGCCGAGGCTTCAAGCCTCACTAGAGCCGCCGAGAACACCAAACTCGGCACATCGTTTTCAGATCCCCACGGTCTTTCACTACTCAGGTTAAACATTATATATAATCAGTTAGATAACTTAAAAAATTTTATTGTTTGGCTTTTTTCAGTGTTTTATTTGTTCCTGAGTAAATTGGTTTAGCTAAAATTAAAGTTATAGTTTTCACACAGCTGAATAAACGTCAAACAGAAAACTGATTAAACAAAAGAATGAGATGGTTGAGAATTTACTCCAATGTCCTGTTTGTTTTTATATAGCAAGGAAAAGACTGTTGAGTTTATTAAACTTCACCGAGATAATCTACAAAATTACATTAAAAGTTTAATAAACTATCATCTTTAGTTTTAGTTAGCACATACCTTAAACACTTTAAGCTGTAAGCTAAAGATGGTTATATAAGAGCAGATGCATGCTGGTGCAATAAGCTGTAAGTTTTACGTCCAATGGATGCATGATCTGATCGTTTGTGGCAGTCCTACTGTGAACGCAGTGCTGGAACAATTGTTGTGTCCTTTAACAACTTCATTAAGTCGCTGAGCTTTACAAAATTTGGATTCTCAATCATACTGGTATTTTTATGATAGAGAGCAGAACCTAATTTCTATGGACCCCTGAAAGTAGGGGAAGAATACCAATACAAGATATGTGGAATGTGTCTTATTTTACAGGAAACAAAGTTACTTTTTACAATGAGTAGTGGATTTGCAGTTCCATCCCGGATAAGACCCCATTTGTCATAGCCTGATTCATTGACTGTAACAAAGAGTGTAAGACCATTTAAGGAAGTAACTTGAGAATTAAAATTGAAAAATTGAGGATTTATTGACAAGAACATAAATAAATCAAGAGCACATGCTTTTCAGCAGGTCAGTTGTGTAATGTAGGCATGTGCGAGTGGAAGAGTGGAAAACAAAAGAAATGTGAGAAATCATGCTGTACTTATACTGGTAAATTTAGAGAGTTGGTGTCAAAGATGGAAAGAGTGGCTGTAGGAAGGAGGAAACTTTTAGTCTAACGTAGTGGACCCAGGTATAGCCCACAGAGCTAATTTTTTTCCCATTAGCTGCTGCAGAACAAAGCACAGCACAAAACCAAAAAAAAGACCAGAGACAACTAGTGCCTTATAGCGTCACAAGTGTTTCATCTTCTCATTCACATTTCCAGGGACAGTTTATTACCCAATGAAACAAGTATTTGTGTGTCTTTTCTCAGCTGATTTTTCAGGGGTTTTTTCAGTTGAAATTTTTCATTTGCACTTGAAAATGACTTTTATGTATTCTTTTTTTTACTTTCTGCAGTACAAGATCTATTACATACTATAATGTATCTCAAATTAAAACTGTTAATCAGACTTACCTTAAGTACGTTAGAATAATGCCTTAACAGTACAATATGTTATACTAAGTTTTATAATTATGTGCAGCCTTACGTGATAGCCATAAAACCTAAGAGTGAGGTATGTATTTGAGCAAGTGACTCAGTAACATTAACATTTGGATGGGTCAGGATCTGATGGTAAATTATGTTCTACACATCCTACAGAGCAGCTGTTCAGCAGATTATTTACATGATGGGATATTTTTTATTAATGCATTCCACTAGATCAATTCTGCACTCTACAGAATTTATGCAGAAATCACACAAATTTATCCACACAAGCAATTCCAAATAGCAGAGTTTGCTGGTATATCAAAAACATTGATTTTCCGTCAGCTATTAAGCTCTCATTGAGCTTAATTGGCTCACTGTTTTTGGAGGGAATTACATACATAAAACCTGGTTTAAAGTGAATTATTATTAAACTGAATCACTTGCTCTGGTAGACTGCACTAGTTATAAGTGCTTCAGTTAGTGGATCACTTGCAGAACTTTGAACTCTCATGTAGACATAGTCAGTGTTAGTAAATCTGGGCCGTAGTGCCACAGTGCTGATGTGAGTTTTCTGCATTCCACTGAACATTCAGGGAGATTTTCAGTTTCTTGTTGTTTTCACTTGCCAGGGGTCTGTGGTAGCAATAAATTAATTATTAATAATTTCTTGAATGAATTTAAAATAATTGTTTGTTTTTTTTCTTATTAGATGTCTGATCTACTGATTTTACTGCAATACCTAGCAGTAAAATAAAACCAAATTATCTTGTAGACCTTCTAGTACTCAGATATGTGATATTAAATCTGAGTTCTTGCTGTGCTTATGATGACTTGCTTGCAGCTTTTTGTCCTTTTATTTTTTAAAACAGAGAAAATAAAACGGGTGACCTGAGGTGCATATAAAATATCAGCAGCTACACCAACTTTGGTCAGTATCTGTGTTAATGCTTGATGTCGCTATGCATATCAATTAGACCTCAAGGCTACATTTACATGAGGTCTCTAATGTCATCTCTAAACAGGAATATTTCTGCTCATAGTTAAAGCTGATTAAACTGCATAAGGAAGTTTCATAGGACATTTCCTCATGACTCCAAAATGTACAGAAGGTAATTAAGCTATATGAATGATGAATCAACTTATGTCAAGCTTAGGCTATACGATTTTTAAAATCTTAGCCAATTTTGAAATTGTGTTTGTTCAAAGAAAAGGAACTAGAATATTTTTTTTGTGTGAAATCTCAAACATGAACATACTTAAATGATTTCCAGGTAATGGTGCATTACACACTGGGATTATTGGGATCATTGTGCTATCTCACACGTCCTCATGGGGACACAGACAAAGAAAAGTGAAGGCTTTGGAGCTACAGCTTGCTGTAACTTTGCAGTGAGGAAGAAAACAACAGCATGAGGCTGAATGAGTCTGTATGAAATAGTGGGGGAAGAAACAGTAAACAACAGGGAAGTGAGATTTTAACTCTCAGCAATATCTGCCAACACTAGTATGCTAGCTAATGTTAGCCTCAAGGGCAATATTGTTTACACTGTTTGGCAACACAGCTGGCTACTATGAGACTGATGCTATTTAGGTCGTATTGTTGTCACACATCAGAAAGATTTCCTCCATCTCAGATCTGCAAATCAAAATTACAATGGGTCTTTGTTTTCTTTGTTTTGCAGTCACCATTTTAAACATCCTATCATTCACTTTTTTCTCTTTTTACAGTTAACACTCATTTGCTGTTGTGAAATTCCTGATTTAATCATAATCAATCACATTTTAAATATGAAAAATGTTAGTTTTATCAGGATGGCTCTAATGAGTCCACCACCAGTTAACGCTAAAGAATATTTCAGTAACCCCCTCACATTACCAAACAATCTGGGCTGAAAATTATTACTGGCTAAGATTTTGGAAAAGATTTTTCCTAAAGAATTAGAAAGCTGGAATAAATCAAAACACTGTAATGTATGCCTGGCATCAGGAGTTGGCAATCTGATGATCTAATATCATGGTGATCTACAACTGAAGTTGATTTGACTCTTAGGAGTCATATAGATTGTAAAATGAAAATATGTTGATTTTTACTTTATCCCCTTTCTGTTTGTGTTTCTTTACCTACAAGCTGACAAGGT
This sequence comes from Diplotaxodon limnothrissa, assembly GCF_057381915.1. Taxonomy (NCBI): domain Eukaryota; kingdom Metazoa; phylum Chordata; class Actinopteri; order Cichliformes; family Cichlidae; genus Diplotaxodon; species Diplotaxodon limnothrissa. The sequence goes on along the minus strand of NC_140599.1, from coordinate 29,111,802 downwards.
TGTTGTTATGTTGCTCCTTGATGTAATTTAACTGACAGACCCCAGTTGCACATATTTGATCTGCTGCAGCAACCTAATAATTTTCCTGTTTGACAGCCTTAGTCAGCTTAGCACAGCAGCAAATGAACCAGTTCGCCATATGCTGCAGTTGGGACCCTCCTTCTTCTAGTGGCACTCTCAGAACAAAGAAAGAGGACAGCTGTTGGCAGCTGCATTACTGAGACAATGGAGTTGGAGCAGAATCACATTGTGATGTCTTGAGGTGGATTAGGAGGTATCAGTGTTGCCTTAACCTCCTAGGACCTGGCGTCCACATATGGACATCACATTTTGGGTTATTTAGACCAAAATACTCAATTTTGCTCTACAAGGGCCTGATATCCACTTACGAGGACATTATACTGCTACTGTTTTATTGAAATTTTAAACGAATACCCTCATATGTGGCTCTATTTTTCTTAGAAACAAAAATTAGGTAAAAAAAAAAAAATCTGGTAATTCTTTGTTTTTACATTTTTCAGGCCCCAATCAGCCCAAATATCAAAGAGAAATAAAAAATGCATGCCATGGAAGAGTTCGGGTCTTAGGAGTTTAAAGAAACAGCACAGTTAACCCTTTTCAAAAACACAGCAGAACACTGCAGATGCACTGATGTTCTCATTGTGTGTGATTGACTGAGAATGAAAAATCCAAAGGAGTTTTGGAGGTTACTATAACTTGTACTTTTGAGAGATTAAGTCATTCAGAGCAAAACAGAGTAATATGTAAAAACAAAAAACCAAACAAACATTGTGCATTATTTCATGATGACTGATGTCCAGAGCAACAGTAACATTACGTTTCCTTCTTTGACAAGCCAAGCAAGACACTTCACCCGTTGCCTACTGGTGGTGGTCAGAGGGCCCGGTGGTGCCAGTGTCCGGCAGCCTCGCCTCTGTCAGTGCGCCCCAGGGTGCCTGTGGCTACAATGTAGCTTGCCATCACCAGTGTGTGAATGCATGTGTGAATGGGTGGATGACTGGATGTGTAAAGCGCTTTGGGGTCCTTAGGGACTAGTAAAGCGCTATACAAATACAGGCCATTTTTTACCATTTAACAATACTAGAGGGTACACAATCAAGCCACAGAAATTTCAGGTGGTTTCAGACTGAAATGCTAACTGCTAGAAAAATCAGGTTATTTCCAGTCACCAAACATATTCTCACTAGGACATGTTTTTAAAGCAAAAATCTCAGAAATGCTGACAGATGACATAAAGCCAAAGAGATACAATCTCAATTACTTGTTTTCAAAATGGTTAGTTGTCGGAAGCTTTTATTATTCTTTTTGAAATTATCCTTGTTTGGGGCAACTGTTGAATAAATGCTACCAATAAAAATATCAGCTTTACAGACATATACAAACCTGCCACATTAATATGATCAAATGAAAGTAAATAGAAGATAAAATATGACAAATCAGTTTCTATTCCATCAGCAGCCTGAAAAGATGACATTTCTGTCTCTCTTATGACTTTCAGAGCCACATCCTCAAGAATAATGACCACATGACTATAAAAATACTGTCCTCGCTAAAAGATAAATACAAGAGGTTCACAGTCTTACAGAGCCCTCACACAGGATGGCAAGTTGGTTACCAGCCTCTGTACTGACACCCATCCAAATAGGTCAGGTGTTTGATCCAAAGAGTTGTAAAGTTGGAAGTGCTATTTTAGACACCTCTGGCTCATGAAGTATCATCAAGTATAAATCCTACTCATTTTTCACATGTAAAGACATTACTCATGCTTACATCAGCATGATCTTCTCCTGGTTAAGTCACTGGTAGAAGTCAGACTAACTTATTACTGTCCTAAAAATACAGTATGTTATTAAAGAAATAGACAAAAATGATTTTATATAGATCATTTTCTTCACTCTTGTTTCAGCTCAGCTCCATGGGAATCTTTACCATACTTGTTTTCACAGTCTGTGGCCAACAAGAGCGTTTTATTCTTTGTTATGATGATACTACAGTGCAACATCAAGAGGTTCTGATCTTTACGTACTACATCAAATTGGAGTGAAAAATCAGTCTGATAATTGGAATAAAAAATCATAGAAATTCACCAGTGTGGCAATGAAGGCAGGATTTGATAAAAAAAATTTTTTAGATCTTATTATTTCAGATTTAATTTTGAAGTAAATTTTCTGTATAACCACCTCTTATACTCTCATACTTTCCTTTGTCACACAGGAAGGAAAAAGGCAATTTTTTTTTCTTTGTCTTTCATTGGATGTTTTGATCAGTATAAAATTTGATTTTTATTCAGTTGAACAAAATGACAATATGAATATATTACAAATGTGTTTGGAATACGATGGATGGTGATGGTAATTTAATTACAGGGTGAAATGCAGTCAGCATTTTATTTTGTATTTCAGGGAAATATTACAATTTGTTGACTGTGGCAGTTTTAAGCTGTGTTATCTTCTTTGTTTCTCTCTTAGCTGTTGTATTGATTCTTCTTTGCACCCTGTTGGCATTTTTACTCAATTAAAAGTGTGAGAGAACCTGCAGTTTACAGTCCTTCTTGTTGATCTGGTGTAAATAGCTGCCCATTTAAATCCCCTCGATGTTAACTTTGTGTTTGTGCCCTGAATGAATACTAGGTCTTCAGCATTTGTGGTGATAAATGCTTGAGACACTGGTTCAGCCCACTTGCTGTCATAGTACAAGGTCACTTGTGAGGGATTTTTCTCATCATGGACTCAGACACAGTCTGGCATTTTAACTATCTTTTTCATTCTGTGATCTCACTCTGGGCCAGAGCTGTAGAATTATATGTTGTTGGGATTTTTTGATGGTGTAAATGTGAGTGTAATTGTTATCTGTCTCTTTGAGTTGGCCCTGCAATGGTCTGGCGACCCATCTGGGGTCCACCCTGCCTCTCACCCTGTGGCAGCTGAGACAGGCTCAGCCCCCCAAAATGCTCAATTGGATAACAAGAATATGATGAATATATATCCATTTATATGAAATTATTTTAGTTGTTTTTAAATCTCATTGTACAAGTGTATAGTGACAATCAAAGCCACTTTATTCCATTCTGTTTTAAAAAGAAAAATCATGATGTACAGGAGACAGCAGCTGGTGGTTTCCTGACTGAGCCGGTGAAGGAGTAGCAGTGCTTCGAACCACAACAGAGTATCTATTGATACACACACAACAGGAGAACGCTGCTGTGTGTGTATCGTAGGCAGTATGACCTGTCAGTTGCAGCAACTCTAAACTTTTTATCAAGTTGACACAGTTTAGGAATAAAACTCTGAAATTGCAGGAACTGAAAGTAAACAATAGTACCAGTGCTGTGGTTTTCTCCATAAATATTCCATGTTATGCAGGGATTTGTAGCTTACCGTGTGACTTTGTGACAAACTGATTCACACGGTGCTGAAACACTGTGTGTTCAAGTGTGTACTTCCAGTCCTGCAGTGTTTTTTTTTTTTTTCTTTGTGTGAGTGTGTGTGTTTAACATGTGTGCATCTCGCCTGTGATTTGATAAACTGACTTGTTTACTGCCATCTTTGAGCACCACAACATGACCTTAGATGTTTTTGCTGTGAGACGTCTGCAGAGCGTAAAAGGAATTGACACGTTTCGCTAGGTGATGCGTGTTCTTAAATATTTGGATTCAGCTTTGTTTTAAAATTGTAAAATAAGGCAGGCAGATAAAGTACTATGGGGCACAATTCCCTTGACTGGAATTTTTTTGTTCACACAGTATAAATGTAAAACAGCAGCACATTATTCCAGACAAATGTAAGACTGAAATGATGAATAGAAAAAAAGAGTAAAAATAGTGAAAACTTCAAAAAGAAAAAAATATTTTAAAACAAATCATGAAAGCTCCTCTTCGTGCTATGTTATATAATATTTTAATTGACTCTGAGTGCTAATCAAAGGATTTACTTTCAAATTCCTTTTTCTATCATATTTTTTTCATTGGCCTTGAAGTCTACATTAAAGACTGAAACATAGTTTCCCTTTTTATTGCTGCGCTTACTCCCTGAATCCGATGACCATGTCTGCTGTGATGTTTTTGCCCTGCACCTCTCAAAAACGGCCAATACTGTGCAGTTGTGCAGTTGTTTAATGTACTGTTGTAGTATTGCATTGGGATTTAGGTTTTGCTTTATGTTAGCTATTGTCAGCTATTTTTTGGCTTCACGGTATTACCATTACTTGTGATGGAAACACTAAACTTCCTTTTTATTGGAATTTTTTCCCCTGTTAAAGCCCATACAGAGTTAATACAAATTCTTTTTTTCTGTGGGAGAATGATTGCAAGTATTTATTATGACTAAGGGTGACCACTCTTGATCACAAGCCAATTGCACCAGGTTGCCTTGAGGGAAGCAGCCTGACTAACTTGGACTGACTGGCAAAGATTGAAATTATTTTATCAAGCAAACATATTGCTAATATGTTGCAGTCAGTCTGTGCTGATACTCGACCCAACTGGTTGGGAGGTTGGGAACTGGTTGAATTCTTGTTACATACCTATATAAAAACAATGTTGCTGAGCTCTTATGTCATTTTGCTGTTAAATCACTGTACTGCAACAACAATGTCACCATTCCGTTCTGGATGGTTTACCTCAGCGGTCTCCAACCTTTTTTGCGCCACGGACCGATACCGGTCCGAGGCCCAGGGGTTGGGGACCACTGATTTACCTCACTGGTTGAGCAGGCAAGTCAGTTATACAGATGAAATGCAGTAGCCTAGATTTGGGAACTTCCCACGAGGCCGTTTCTTCCCACGCTCTCTTGCCCTCTTTTCTGTTTACGTCATATTACTGTACTATCAAAAAAAGGCAAAAAAAAAATATAAACCCATCCATCCATCCATCCGTCTTTCGTCTTCCAAGTATCCAGTTCATTGTCATGGGGACGGGTGGGGGCTGGAGGACAGGTCAAAAGAAATTGACCAGATTCCAGCTTGAATCTTAATGTAAGTAGTTAATATGAATTTCAATGTATGTAGATGGCACCAAATTTGCAGTTTTTGTCAATTAATCACAATTAATCGCTGTATTATTCCAAACAGATGGAATCCAATTGCCAGCTTCACCCCATTTATTTGCAAAGTCATAGCTTTGCTCCGTGTGACTGATGTTATATTGCCATCTTGATGCACCAAAGTTGCTCTGAAGATGACAGCTGACTGTGATCGGTTATAGATCTGGCCCCCCGTTTTCGAAGCAACCATTTTCAATGGCAACAAGATCACAACTTTTTCTACACAGTTTTTGTGCTATGGTCTCAAACAGTTGTTTTCCCTAGTGGCTCCCTGATTGTAGTTTAAGCTCTCATGGGTGTCTAGAAATGGGGCTGCATTATAGACAGAAGCTGCTAACACCTTAATGAAAATGCATAATTCAGTGTTTGCAACAATTTTTTTTCAACATTGTTTTTACAGCTTAAAGTCACTGGATAACTAATGTTATTCTGCTCTATCTCCACGTTTCTCTGCTGTATCTACCTTTCTCTGTTGGCCTGTGCTGTTTTGCTTTTTCCCCTCCTACCTCACTCCTTAAATGTATTTCTTCTTCCTCACCTTTACATCATAGGTCTTTACCACTTATTCAACAAGACTATTTCTTGCGCTCTCTATTTTTTGTATGCTCTGTGAGCCCTACAGCTGTGGTAGTGGATTACAGAGGCATGAGGTTAGGGGTTACTGGAAACAGGGTGCAGTCAACTTATCCGTGTTTTGCAGCTTCTGGTCTGAGAGCATTAAAAAGCTTGAAGGTGTATCAGCTGCTCTCTGCTTTGCATTTACATCATGGTAGTTAGAACTTTCCCCTGCTGGAAGGGGTCTTCTTTCCTACTTGGCAGCACTGCAGTCTTTCTTAGTCATTTCACTTATGGAGAGCTCCAAACCCTGCACTGTATGCATAAATAGCATGAGTATTTCACACCACTACAAATTAAGAGCTCCAGGCCAGCTGAGAAGAAGTTAGTCATTTTCAGTTCTGTTAGTTTGCAGGAATAAATGTTTGAGAACAAGCAGTTCCATCTATTGTTTGGGTTTGCTGGGACTGTGCTCCTTTATAAGCTTGCCTACAGTGGACTTTGTACTTAAAGGAAACATATTTTCTTAAAAAATAAGATGACAAACATATGCAAATCAGGCAGATTTTCTCACAATCTGTTAGCTGAGATGTTATTAAATTTATTGATGCTGTTTAAATATGCTTTATATTGTTTTTGTAGGATTAAATTTATCTACGTATTTACTCAATGGCGGCATGAAACATGTTTCTTTTTGGAGAAATACATGAAGATTCTTGACTTTTAGAAATGTTGTCTTCACATTGGTTGTGTAGCAGAGTGACTCAGACTCCACTGTGTCAATGCTTTAAGCACCATTGCCAGCACGTGTAGTAGATAGAGGTGCAGAGTCTATTCCTAGTATTTTCCTAACTGTATTTAAAAAAAAAAAAAAAAAAAAATACTTGACAGAATAAATTAATATGCAAAATAGTAGCAAGTAAATGTAAGGGGTAAACCAATGCATTTTGTGCTAAGTTAAAAGGCCAACAGCTATGCTGAAAATCTCCAGCTGGAAGCGCTTCACAGGCAAAGTATTTTATTAGCAGAGACACGATAATGTTGTATTATAACAAAAAGTAATGTTGTGAGTACTGAACTGCCAGACAGGAAATAAAATGCATGCTAAAACCAAGGCATTAATTTTAACTTCAGTATTAACATTGTATGCCATTTGTTACAAGCATGCAGAGAGAAGCATTATGAACTTCTCCTCTCTTGTCTAATACATGTTTATGTAAGATGTGCTGATTAATTGATGTTCGATGTGTTTGACCCACCCCTACTCCATTGTGATTGGATAGCTGGGTAAGGACTGACAGTGACAAGCGCACTATTTTACTGAAAGCTAAATATTTTTCATATATCATCATATTGCCAACATTTTTAACATTGTGGTCTTAATACTGGACCTAATGTTCCTAACAATTTGCCAAAGTGACTAGTCAGTCAGTCTTAGGGAGTAAAAACAAGGACTTTACAAATCAAGTTATTTCACTGCCCTAATTGTCATTCTAAAGAGATCCCGTTGTATTTTCCAGATACAAGTAGATATATTAAAGTAGCGTGAGAAATGGTTTTAATTGACACATTTCTGTCACCTCATGGAGAATTTTGTCATATTTATTAATCTGGCGTTGTTTTTTTTATCTACTCTGCCTATAACTATGGATTTAATTTTACAATGCAAGAATCTTAATGAGGAAAAAATAGATGAAACCCTTTCTGGTTTGCTTTTGTTGTGAATTGGGCCCACCCAACAGCAGGGAGTATGGCTGATTGATACCCTTTCTTTGCAGTTTGTGATTATCAGAGACAAATAGATGCCAGTCAGTCAAAGAATCAAGCAGCTTCAGGCAGCAGAGAGATAACATGAAAGACATGTACATTCAAAGACAATTAGAGAGCCCAGATATTAAAAATATGCATTTCCATAATGTCAGATAAGTCCATGGTTGCTCTTTTTTTGTCTCTAGGGTGTCAGAACTTGCAGAAGAAAATGAGATGAGAGACTGTCACTAAGGATGACAGCGTGACTCTGACACCCTGCCTGTGAGAGAAAGCATGTGAAGGAGAGCTGGAAAGAGCGATGGAGGGACATCATTACAGTAAGGATCACAGTAAAACTGGTAGAGGCCGTCAACATGGAGGGAATAGATGCAGCAGATAGATGGCACAGAACAGGGAAAAGGGCATAGAGGGTTGAAGGGGAAAGAGAGTAAGGCAGAACATCAGATAGAGGCTGTCATAATATTCAAGTGACCAAATGCAGTGTGAGTGAGTGAGAGAGTTTGGGGATAAGAAAAGATAGGAAAAGAAATAACTGTAAGAGCTCCCTGTTGTTGCTCAGGGGGCTATTCCGAGTGACTGAGGCAGTCGTGATAAACCTGCCATCCTCTCCTGCCACCTCTTCCTCTCTGTAAATTCGCCTGTGTGCCTCACCGCAGGTAAAATGATGACAGACGATTATAATATCAGCTGACAAAAATGCCCTCTTTTAACTCGTCTCTTGGACATTAAGTGAGATTACTTCAACTCATTTTAACTCTAGTCCTAGTGGTAGTTTCAGGTCTTTGCGAATGTGAGAAAGGTGGGAAATGTTATGTAGTGTGAAATAATTTAACTGTGCAGAAGCAACATAATTTTCTTGGAACACCTTGTAAATGTAAGTGCGTATCTGTGCTTTTGTTTGCATATACTAGAGTTAAAACCAAGGTTTGTAATTAAGCCCATAATTTATCTTCTCTTAAAACTGTAGTGAGCTCTGTGGATTAGCACAGTAGGTGGTTATGAACTGTTATGAGGCCACAAAATGCTTTAGCAGATTCATAAAGTGAAAGAACCGCTTGTGAGTTTGGATTTGTTGATGTACTTTTGTGTTTTCCTGCATATACCGTGGGTTAAAACAGGCAGATGCTGTATAAAAAGAATCCATCCTTGGGGATAACAGAGAGCAGATAAAATGCTGAAAATGTTATTAGCTACCAGCTAAATGCTGATATATTTCACACATTTTGTTAAGTTTGTTTACCCTATGAGCAACTTTAGTGCATAGCAAATAATTATTTGATGTTGTTATTATCTTTTTAGTTAGACTTCTGCTGATTTTTATACATGATCATAAGCTTACTTGTGATTTGGTGTACTATTGAAACTTTCTGCGGTGGTTCTGGGGAAGTTTTATCAACACTGAGAAAATTACCTCACCACGATTTTCTTGGCTTGAGTTCAGAGGCTCCAAATTTATGACAGAAAGCCAGTGCATGGAGTTTAAAAAATGTGAGCACCTACCAAGCAGGGAATGTGAAAGATGTCAGGGATTTGAAATACGGGAAAAGTATGATTTAGTGTTTTAGAGCATAGCCTGCATGAGGTACGAAAAGTTAACATGTGTCGTTTGAATTCAGGATGTTGGTAACTGGCAACAAGGAAAAAGCCATGAATAGTGTTATCATGCCAAATGTCTGGCTTTCTAAAGAGCATATCTTAGAGAGGCTATCTGTATATGCAGAGGAAGTGCTTTAGTGGGTCATCCAAATTGCATCCGCTGGAACACCTTATGTAGGTAAATATACAATGGATGTATGAACCGAGAGGTGTGAAGCAGCCTGTGTTTCCTGACAAGGACTAAGAGCTGATTGTGTGGATAGTCAGTATAGCCAGGGTAAAGACTACAGTGATGGGTCATCCTGCAGAATAACTGCAGGCTGAGGCCAAGTTCATGGTCAAAACTGTAACAAAAATGCAGAGAAGGCAGCTGGAGCTAAAAGCCATGACGGCATTGGTTGGGCCCAAGGACAAGTACACGGGAATGCTTTTAACTGCTGTTCCCTATGGGAGAAAAACTGAAATTTTATTAAATCAAATCGAGGGGCTGGCAGGATGAGCCTGGACTAAAATGTCTCTGGTGAAAGAGCTTTGTAATTTTTGTGTCTGTGTGAACGTGGAAATGTCTAACCATATAAAGATCTTGTTTTTCTTCCATAATTGGAGTTATTTAGCCCTAAACATTGACTGTGTTTTTCTTTGTTTGTTGCCGTTTTGGGAATTGAAGGATCTGAAACCAGAACCTGGCCAGTATCATCCAACCTGTGCCATCTGGGATTTTTTTTTTTCCGTTTTGTATTGCCATTATCTGCATTGCCATTGTCTGCAACCAGTCACTTTTACAAATGCTGGGGTTTTTTTTCGATTGCATCAGACCACATTCTTAAAGCAACAACTGCTCTTGGCAGCGTGTTTTAAAGTGTGTCTGACTTCAATCCATTACAACACATTTTTGTTACAAGTGTATTTTTCTTGCAGATTACAGCTTGAGGCAGCAATTCTTCCAGCTCTTCAAGAAATTAAAGTTCTTTGCCATTGTATCAGTTCCATTCAGTGCTTTATCTGCCCACATCTATGTCGTTGGTTTGCACTTGGAGTGTGCTTTGTTAGAATTTCAAATTTATCTGGACTAATACTTGTGACTGACTTCAGGACCTAATTGAGTCTGACAAGTTAGTCATTTTTCTGAAGTTTTCCTCCTACTGTAATAACTCCATTTAGCTTTTGATATATATGTGTATATATATATATATATATATATATATATATTACACATTTCTATTATTTCAAAGTATCATGTTCCACCTAGGGGGAAAAACCTTAAGTGATTTACTAACTTTAGCTTCTATTACAGATGTATGCATCTAGACACATGGTGAGTGTAGAAGAAAACATACTTTATATAAATTCATACATTCTGACAAATATAAGCTATGCTGATTTTCCAAAGCTTGTAAACAAATCCCAGAAGAGGTGCATGAGGTCTGTGCAGAAAGGTTACTGTGACACTAAAAAACATGCATACACACCTGACGATCATAATTATCATTCACCACTTCAGGTACTTCAGGTTTTCACTTACTCTTACTCTGGCTGTATTGTGTCCACAAGCTCCCTGCATAAATTCTGAAATAAAACATTCAGAAAATCAATATGCCGCTCATGGCTGTGTCTAATTTTTAAGATGAAGGTCATGACCCTTTAGAGAAATCTCGTGTTGTGTATTAATCAGTTAAAAAAAGAGGAAAACAAACAACAATTTCTCTTGTTACTGAAATAACCAAGTTTATTTTGCAATTTTAGGTAGTTATCTGGTGTGTTCTTGCATGCTACATGAAAAAGACTGGAAAAGGTGTTTCAAGGAACACTGCTGTGGCAACCTCATCATACAACTGCTCACCTTTTATGTGTGTGTTATTTATGCGTGTTTTTCCACACAGACCAATCCCCATGTTTGTCCTTCAGAGATTTATATTGGTATCAGAGTATAAATCTCATTTTACTGAGACATTTAAGGACAAAACAATAGGCTGAACTTGGATAAAGTTTTGAGTTGGAAAAGAATCACAAATACTCCGCTGTGGATTTTGTGAATTTGAAAAATCTTTATGTCATGTAAGCTTCTGACAAACACCGGTTCAGACACAGATCCCTTGAATACATTATGAGATCATCAGGCAGGAGGGTAGAGTGGGTTGTCTTCTAATTGGAAGGTCAGTCAACTGCATTCTGCATGTTGAAGATCCTTGAGCAAGATGCTGAACCCCAAATTGCCCTCATGCATTCAGTGGATTGTGAGCAATATGTAAAACATGCTTTAAGGCATAGAATAAAGTGCTCAATAAATGTCTGTGGATTGCTGCATGTGCAAAAAAAAAAAAAAAAAAAAATATATATATATATATAAATATATAAATATATATAAATAAATAATATATATATATATATATATATATATATATATATATATATATATATATATATATATATATATATATATATATATATATGAGTGATGATGTCTTCAAAATTCACACAGGTCTGAATTGAAGATTTGTCTCTGAGCAGAGTCAGAGTGATTTGATTTTTGTATGCACACACAACATTTCTATGCTGCCTTTCTTTGCAAATTATATTCCATTTGTGGCCATTACCCAAAACTACTGAGCTTTCTATGCTTGTATGCTGCATAATGCAGTTAAGTGATAACAGTAGCAAGTTTAGCACAAAAATTCAAAGCAATTTATGCAATTATGAGTGTTTAATTTCAGGCAGATGCACAAAAATGCAGCTTCTGCTGTCTAGGAAATGAGCTTGTTTAGCATATTTAATCTTGTGTGCGTCAGTAGATTCACTGAACAAAAATTGTGAATAAAAGTTCAAAAAGTGTGTCCCAATATTATAATACATTAAGTGATTATAAGCAGTAGGTAATTAATTGATAGAGCCAGTACATTTTACTGTTCTTTTTCCATAACCAGTTCCCTGTAAGACACTTTAACTGAGTAGCATAAGCTTATAATAACTTTTAGTTACTCAGTCAGTACTCTGTGTTGCTGAACTACTTTCCTGTCATTTCTTTAGAACAAATCCTATTTGACCTGGTCAGTTTGGTTTAGTGACCACCAGAGATGGGCAGTAACGCGTTACTGTAATCTGATTACTTTTTTCAAGTAACTAGTAAAGTAAGGGATTACTATTGCAAAAACGGTAATTAGATTACCGTTACTTTCCCGTAGGAACGCTGCGTTACTGCGTTACTAAAACCGTGATTTTTTTTTTTTGCGAGAATGTCTCACGACAGTGACGTAAGCGAGTGCGCCGTTAGTGACAACAGCTGTGTGCAGATCAACAATAGATCACATATCGATTGTGGGAGAGAGTATGAGCGTGCAGCGTTTAAAGCGTGGAAGTACTGACCTTACTTTGAGTTTGATTCCATAAAAAGTGACAAAAACATTAGCGTCCATCGCACGTGGGAAGAAAACTTCTTTTTACAGCGAAAAAAACCCCTAAACTTCCAAGCAAGCACCGAGTGCGCAACGACGTAATGGGAAACTCACAGAGAAACTCGCGGATTCTTCAACTGACCGCGGCACACCTGCACCAGGGTAAACCTCCGCCTACCGCAGTCCTGCTTTACAGGTGAAAATAGAGCAACAGGACCGCTGAGTCTTTGACTTTATTTATTTTCTGCTGTGTTTTACTTGCATCTATTTGAAAGAGTGAGTGTAAACACAAAAAATATTTTATTTTATGTGCTGGAATGTGCAGAAAATAGGTTTAAATGTTAAACTAATTTATTCAAGTCAGAGAGTGTTGCATATAATTAAATTTTTGCTTGATGCATAAAGTTAAAAGGTTAAAACTGATAAAACAAGTCAAAAAAAGAGACTTTTCCATTTGATTACATTTTGTATGATGGATTATGTAGAAAAAGTAGAATTGGGCTGAAAGATCTATCGCTTTATCACCTCTTCAGGTTGTAAATCGTGTTTTTAAAAAGTAACTAAGTAATTAATTACTTTTGAAAATAAGTAATCAGTAAAATAACGGGATTACTTTTTTGGGGAAGTAATCAGTAATTAGTTACTGATTACTTTTTTCAAGTAACTTGACCAACACTGGTGACCACACACAGCCCTTTTACCTAATATTAATGCAAATAGTTTACATAACATGCTTAAAGATATTTTCAGTTTTAGCCAGCTGAACCCAAACACATGTACCATGGATAAAGTAATAAAACATTGTAAATTTAAATTCAGTTTTACTTTTAAATGACTTAAAACATGTTTTACTTCAGCAGCATGCATATTTAAATAGCTCATATTTTGATGAAAAAAGTCAGTTACTTGCTTGTGTCTTACACTACAGAGCATCCCAGAGCAATAAAAAGAAAATGGCTCTACAGTGTTTCACTCAACTTTTTATTTTTTCCCCCCGTTTTTAAAAGAAGTGCTCTTGTGCTCCGATCACAATGATGGAAAAATAAACCCAAAACGACCATAAAATTGTTATTAATAAGGTTAATCATCTTTCCGTGCATTAATTTACTGAGAACGTCTGACATGAAGAGCTCTGGAGCCCACATGGCTGCAATAATGTGTCCACTGGTTACAGAAAAAAAAACATTGTACCAGTTTAAGTTTATATCTCTTTGAAGTTATAACCTCACAGGGACAGGGTGGAAATAAAAATTGCCTTGCAATTATTCACTCATGCTGACCAAAATCCATCCGGAGATGTCTCACTTTAAGAATCCAGTTGAAAGCAGAGGTTAATAGAGTCTTTTATGTTTTGGGGACAGTCTGCTGTGATGCTCAGAGTCTGCTTGTCTCCAAGGAAAGGATCAGTTTAAATCAATGCAAGTCTTTTTTCAGTGATCACTAGAATCCTGTCATTAAACATTTCTGTGTGTTGTCTCACAGGATGCCAGAGTTTTCACCCACAGAACATAAGGGGCTTTCAAGCAACAGATCTAAAGTTCTTTGATCAAATATTTAGTATTTTGGACACGACAGTCATCAAAACCAAATAAGGAAACCTCTTTTATAAGAATGGTTGTCAGTCCCTGTCTTGGATCATCAGTGCAAAGGCCTTTTGATGTTGTTTTATCCCAACACCTTATTAAACCAGTAGTCTTACCTGCTCAATAATTGTATTTAAATGTTATAGTTTTACTTACATTGTGTTATACAGCCCTGTATGAACTCCAGTGCAAGATTAAAATTTGAAGTTGATAGGACAATAATAAATACAGTAAAGCCATCATTTTTTCATTTGGGCTTCTTTGCTTAAGTCTGCAACTCGCTCTGAAAACAAATCCAGCAGGTCAGAACTAATTACATTTGGGGGTCTAGAGTAATGTTACTAAATCTTTCTTCCAGTGCACTTACAGCCCATATTTATCATTTCTGTGATATAACCATCACAACAACATTGTTTCTAAAAAACAATGCTAGTGTCATTCTTTTGGGAAAAATGTCAGTGTTTCTCAAATACATAGTTTGGTCAATAATCTTTTGAAAAATGAAGCAAACTTTGTATTTTTGCCTCTGTACGATACCACAGGGGATTTCAAATCAAACGGTTAACTTGTTTTAGAAGTGGACACTTTACATAAATCTTTTTTAACCAAAAATTTGGATTAAATTGGATAATTGATAAGCAGTTTCATGGCTGGGTGAAGACTGTTCCCTTGTTATTTAATGACAGTGATGCTAATGTAATATCGGAAGATGAAATATTTAAAATATTGAATTTGTATTTTATAACCTTTTACTGTAATTTTAAGTAATAGGAGTTAGTAAAAAGTTAGTAAGTTAGTAAAAACTTCTTGTCAAATCAGCAATCTGGTATATTCTTAAAGAAGGAATGCACTTACCAGCTCAGCAACACTAGAAGACCCATAAAACCTAAGAAGACAAGTAAAATGGGTTATGACAGAATTATTTCTTTTGTTAATAAAAACAACTTCACAATATCTAACCAATCAAGAACATTCTTAAGGAGGCAGTATCATTGTCAAAGTCTCCAATCGAAAGACAGCTTTATGAATGAAAATACAAAGGGTTTACAAAACGGTGCAAACAGTGGTTACTATCTCAGACAAAAAGGCCAGAGTAGAGTTTGGCAGAAAACATGTAAAAGAGGGGGGCAATGCAATTTCTGGCGATGCCCATGGGTTGTAGATGCTTTTTTACCATGGCTTTCACTTAGTTCAATTTGGCCATTTGACTTGAATATTTAATATAAGATGATGTAAAATGTATCAGTTGCTAGTTTAAAAAAGAACAAATAAATATTCAGCTTCACCAATACTTAAGAAAACTGTCTACTGTTTTCCTGTGGAGGGTCACGAGCAGCACACTGCTCATTGACGAATCTTTGAACAGAGAAGAGGGCAAACCTTTTCATTTGCTGAGACACACGTTCTGAGTTTGTGAGTCTATAAATATGTGATAATGGCTTTGTTTTGTGTTTTACAAAATCATGGACTGCAACTCCAACTGGTAAATGATGCAGTGAATGATGGTTATCTTTGGGATGATCTTTTCACATGGGAGTATGGCTGCAAAATCAGTTGCAACACCAACAAAAGTGTGTCTGTGCGTGTGTGTAGCATTTCTTCATAGATCCCTTAATAGCAAGGCTTTCTAACTGCAAGATATCACAGAAAGAGCCCTAACTGGTATTTAACAGGTTGAAAAAAGAAGGTTTGGATCTTATTCCTTTGTAGGGAATTCTGATGTAGACTAGCAGGTATGTATTTAACACTCAGAATATTTCTAGATTTTGTTAGTCTTCTGTACAATGTGAAGCTCTACCTGACAGTACAAAGCGCTTTGAGGGAACTGCTTATTCGATTTATTGTTATGTAAAAAGAAATTGAATTGAATTTTTTTGTTTTTCTTTTATCTAGTTAATGGTAGTTTTCATGTTGACAACCATGGTGCTTGGTGGCATGCTGAAAAGTTATTAAGGAATGGGATATGAATTATCCCCCCTATCTTGTGTCTCTATTGTTACAGGATCATGAGAATTGCCATAGCTTTATAGTTTAATAAATAGATTTATTTTTAAACCAACAGGTGATAAAAATAATGTAGCAGAAGGAAGAACAGGCTATCATTAAGTGGTCAAGTGTCCAGTGACTGTCCAATGATGGTAATCTCCTCTCTCCACTTAGGTTTTAGTCGTCTGTCCTCATGTTAATTGTAAACTTGTACTCTGCAAGTCAACATTTTTGTATTACAAGTTGATACAAAGCCTCAACACTTGAAGAATAATGAGGTGTTTATCTAGGTCACTGAAGTAATAGCAAAAATAACTTGCGTTTCCCTGAAGCAATCTTCCAGGGAACACTCCAAAACAAGTCATGATGGCCTATTACCAAAAGCAGTCTGTCCCTCTTGTCTTCTTTTTAAAGATTAATAACTGTGTACTGGTCTTTCAGTGCAGAAAGAAACTCAAAAACTATTTTTGGAAGCCTTCATCAAAAGTACCAAAAAACAAAATTGATGGCAATTAATTTTTACTGTGAAAGATCACATCTTCCTTCTTGTGATGTTGTCATATCCCCACTGATCTTTGGACGCAATTAAGAGCAACTGAGCCGCCTCCACTCAACTGACATCTTGTTCAACAGCAGTCTAAGGTCAGTTTGACCATAGCAGTAGCTCTAATAAAAGTAGCCTGATGGTGGATCATTAGTGCATATTTGTGTGATGAGCCATTTTACATTTAAATGACATCTGTTTGGGATTCTTGGATGGTAAGTTTCCTGACTTGCTACCACATTTTCTAGTGTATTACCAGTTGTACAGTTGCTGATTATGAAAAAACGTGTTACACTCTTTTTCTCTCTACTCTTAGCAGATAGCATTTTATAAAAATGCCAAAAAAACTTACTTATTTCATGAATATGTATTTTGCACTTTTAGATGTGACATGTGAATAATTTGTTAAAAATGGTTTTAATGCAAGATGACAGCGCAGCTAATTATCAGGATAATTTAAAGCAGCAGCTTAAGAATAATTCTCTTTGTTTGAGTTCTCATCACTTTAGAGGGATTGTTGATGTCTTCTACTAATCCCATGAAAAGACAAAAACAGCCACTGATCTCACTTCCAAACATTACTTATTCATCCAAAGCCTGGTGTAGCTTTTCTTATTTTAATCAAAGACAAGTTGAAATCTGATAAGTTACGTTTCTGGACAGTTGAGGTGAATGAGTGCTTGGGTTTTTTGACACTAAGAGTGTCTAGATGTGTCTATATAGAAAGTCACAGTTGTTGCCAGTGTTTTGTAATTAGCGTGTGTTGTCATTAGGAAAAGTTAGAAGAAGATGGGGATTTAGTAGGGGGTCTTTTCTTGGAATTCAGTGACAACAGCAGAAGGATAGGACAATGCTAGGATTATCCTTTACACATTGTTCTGCCTTTCAGCTAAGTCCTGCCTGTTTGATGTTTCCAGCACTGATGTGGTCCAGCACACTGGTGCAGTGGTGCACGGCCCTGCTCCCTTGTAACCCATCCAGTACACAGCAGGCAGCTTGGCTCACTGTAGCCTTCTCATCCCAACACCACCTCATCCGTGAAAATCAGCGGAAATGTGACGAAAAGTGAGACGACCTGTCGAGACTCCCAGCTATTTGAGAGCTGATCGATCTTGGTCGCATGAGTTGCCTGAGTGGTTATCTCATCAGCTTTGGGCAACACCACTGACTTACTGACGGAAAAGACGGATCAGAGACCGGATTAGGATCGGACCATTTAGCAATTAGCTCCTAGGGCACGGCGTCCACCCTGGGGCTGAAACGGCGCAGGACCAATGACTAGCACAGACACATAGGCTGTAGCAATAATGAGCAGACAGAAGAGAAAACTCTACACCACTGGCCAATCTTTCAGTCCCCAGCTGGATCTTATCCTGAGCGAATAGCTATATCCACATCCTATTTGCTTTTGTATCCTTTTTTATTTTATTTTGTTTTCAGTCCGCTCTCTCTCAGGCTGTGCCTTCCTGTTTACTCTCAGTGTGGGTTTTCTTCTCACAGGAATGAAAATCAGCTCATCTGAGTCTGAATTAATCACACTACTAAATGGTGACTTAAAGGTGTGTGCAAGCATCCACCCATAACTTTTAAGCAATGATGCGTAAGTAATTTGAGTAATTATGCTTCTGCACCATGCTCGAGGCATCCTGTTTTTGTGCAAAATGAAGTACAGTGGCATAATTTAATCTTACATGACAGCAGTGCTGAGAGGGAATAAAGCACCTCAAAGCATAAACTGTTGGTACACCAATCAAATGAATGAAGGAGGGTAAAATGCCTGAATGTTATATGTCTGAAATTGTTTATAGCATTTTGGCACCTTTATGTTGTGACAGTTAAAAAGCTCTGACCAGTACATTTAGTTTGATGCTGTGACTTTTGTGGTGATATTTTTAAATTTATCAGCAGTGTCTAGATGGACCTTTTTGATGCGGAAGCATTGGCATGTAAATGAGAAATCTAGATTGAGTTCAGCACTTATCAGCTGTAGCTGCAGTTTGGGTGCTTAATTATAGGCAAGTAATTATATTGCAGCTTTGCCTTTTTGCTAAAGGGATGGGACTAGATAAATCCTTAATGCTGCTTTTTTTCCTGTTCATAGTGTGCACATGTATTTAAGAGAGGTTGCAGCTAAACTACAGCATGATGTCTTTAACAAAAAGAAGACATAATGCATAATACATAACCTGCAGACATAAACATTACAGATGGTAGAACAGAGTTAATTTCCTTAAAGGTATCTCTTACCTTAGTAACAAAAAAGAAGAGACAGATCAGATGATGTATTGTCTCAAAGCTTGCGCATTCTGTATTTCTCGAGTTTTATAAAATACAGATTTTCATATTTTCTAATTCTTTCTGCTGTCATAGTGGTTATCATCCCTGAAAGCAACGGAGTGAAGCTTTCTGATTGAAAATGTCAGTTCAGATACTGTGTAAGAAATGATGAAAACATCCGAGCAGAGAAATGACTGAATTTTCTCACCCGCTCTATTTGTCTAGCACAAAAGTCTCAGGAAGAATGCTGTTTTTTTTTTTTGTTTGTTTGTTTTTTTTTTCTTAAGGTGCCCGACCTTTTCTGTATCCTTAGCAACTGCAGCCATTACATAGATTTTCATGATCTCCTGTACTGTGTCTAGTTTAGGCACTATCCAAGGTGGACATGTTTGTCAGGAGATGTGTGATAAGATGATTTCAATATGGCAAACAAGAAAACTGTAGTTGAATTTTTCTTTTGCATTTTAAAAAGTCTGCAGGAACCTCAAGTGCACTTTGTGTTGACTTTACGGGAGCAGATGCAAACTCCCTGAGCCAAAAACTAAAGCTACACATATCATCTGTCATTAAGGCTCTCTTTCTTTCTCTGTGACAGGAGATTGCAAACAAGCAGATGGAAAATAAGACAGATGACAGTCTGCCTGTTTCTGCAGTTGTATGTGGGATGTCTCAGAGAAAACTGGCATAAAATCAGTCGACTGGAGCAGTGTGTTAACCACATTCTTCATAGGCGAATTAATTTTAACCTGCAAACACAGGAGACTGCTGGTGCTAGCACTCCAAATGCTAGCCACACTCGCATGTAGTATCCTTACAGACTGTATGTAACCAGCAATTGCTGTAGTTAAGTTGGCTAGTAAAGTAAGCAGGAATATCTCTAGCTTGGTTGGTGGGTTGGAGCAGAGTACACAAGTGAAGTGGAGTACTTACTTGAGCTGATTACACCTCATTATATTACTTTAAGTGTAGAAAGTGCCGCTTATAGCAGGGAAGCTTATTCTGTGCAGAGCACTAGCCATTACAGCCCGCACTGCTCAACGTACCCAGGTGGACAGATGCAGAAAAAGATCTACAAAGTTTCATTAGAAGATGAACCTCATTTTTTTATCTGTGTAACAACAACAACAACAGGGAATGCAACACAGCAGAAGAAAGAGTGGTCAACTTTGAAACATCAACATTTATAACTTAAAAAGAAACTTAGGCTCTTTGGTGTATAGCCTGTATGCTCAACAGTCATAGCTGTGAGAAACAGTGATTCTACAAAGCTGAGAATATCCTGTTCCAGATGTTTTACCTTTTATTTGCAGATATTCGAAGTCTTTAATAACCAGGTGGCCCTTGCCCATACCATCTTGTTTTATCTCAGATGGCTAATCAGCCCTGTTGCTATTGTGGTGGCCCTTCATGTTATTCAGCTGCTTCATAGAAGATCTACTCTACCGTGGACTGCATCTGTTAATCAAAGTCTTTGTTTTGTTCTGGAGATGCACTGTGGAGGTGATTAATGCCAAGCTGAGCTCAGTATGCCTGCACAGCAGAACAAGGACTATTGTCACAACTTGTAGTTGGTGAAGTTTAAGTTCATCTGCCAGATTGAAGACGCACTGAACAGGCAAGTTATTATATTATATTATAAGTTTTTGTGTTTGTCACAAAATACTTGAAAAAACAAATATGGAGAAACTTATAGCTTTGTATCAAATACT
The DNA here is from genome assembly GCF_057381915.1 of Diplotaxodon limnothrissa. Classification (NCBI taxonomy): domain Eukaryota; kingdom Metazoa; phylum Chordata; class Actinopteri; order Cichliformes; family Cichlidae; genus Diplotaxodon; species Diplotaxodon limnothrissa. Next base: position 29,091,333 of record NC_140599.1, on the reverse strand, counting down.
TTTTTACATATCACCTCCTCCACCCATCTTAAATATGGTGGGGATAATCATTCACTTTGTCACAGTGGAAGATAATGGTTGTCAGAGTGATACTGTTGCTTTCTATATTTCAAATACATTTTTAAAAAGGTTTTTGTCTCAAGGTCTGATAAAGAAGTGGTTCAACTTAGAAAAAATATATTAATGACTGGAAAAGTATCCAAAGCATTTGTCCTATTAGAGCTCTTGATTTTCATCATTTTTACAACACCTCCTTTCTCATTCATTTTATTAGTTACAATTTTTCATCAAATCTACTATGACTCTCAACGTTATCTCGCCCATTTCATCACTTTAGGTCTTCTTTCTTTGATATATCGGATGAAATGTATTAATACATCTTTAAAATGCTGGCATTGAGCCTCTTTTCCTGCACCAGTTTCATTACTCCATGAATATAACTAAAATGCCTGCAGATTAGCCATGCATTCAGCTCAAATGAAATGAATACAAAAATGGCATTATAGAGAATCAATTCTATGTTAACCTGGAGTTGGATATTTCCTAAAAATCTTTCCTTGACATGATGATTTTTAATAAGAAGCTAGATCATGTGGTGTTAGATTGAAAAAGTGTGGAGAAAGTAATACTGCTGTGTTCTGAGGCTTCATGGTGAGTGCATACTGTAATAGTCTTGTCATGGTCCCCTATCTTTAACATTTTTGGAAGACACTGCCTCTTAATATTCAAGATGATTATGATTAATTGACACTGACTTGTCGTTGAGCTTTGGGAGATCCTGCTCTTCACAGTTTTCAGGAAACTATCCATCAGTCAGACACTCTCAGGTGATTTGTCTCAAGGTTGAGAGGCAGATGTTGGAGCCAGGTTTGTCTGCCAGTATGAAAACGTCTGAATGAATAACGAGTTCATGAGAAGACAGAGGGTGAGCTGGGGCAAGGCCATGACAGTTGACAAATGGTATTGATAGGCTGAGCGATGTAGGGGCTGCCTGGATTGCTTCCCCATCTCCTTCTCCTCTTTGCTTCACTCTGAGAATTGATCCAAGCTTGCAGGCTTACTGCAGTGAGTGTGAGAGTTGGGCATCCTTCAGTGCCCGTGTTGGGTATTAACCTATCATCCACAAATATGATTCCTTTCCTTCCACCTGCTCTCTACGTTTACTCTGTCAGTTTGGTGAGAAAACTGTGTATAGGTAACCGGTGTTTCCTCCTCGTGAGTTGTTAGGAGTGACACTATGATAAAGTGAAATTGCTACCAAGAACCTCAACAAGCCCAGTTTTGTAGATATAAGGAGACAGAGGATGACATTTGGGCCAACTAACTTCAGCGAAACAAATGTGCTATGCAGGCCACACAGATGTGCATATTGTTACAACCCCAAGAAGTTCTAGGGGGTGAAGAAATGTAACATAACCAGAAAGAGAAATGCAGGGAGGCTTATTGAGTCAGTTTGAAAAGTTTTATTGCCAAGAGACTGACAGAGGGAAGCATACATAACTTCAGGAGTCCCAAGACCAGCACAACAAACAAAAAAAAGCCTTAACTTACAACAAAACTGATTAAATTAGCCAGACTAAAAAAATCACAAACCTCAACTTCCTATCACCCAAGTCAAACAGGAGAAAAGGGTGGATATCAAAAGGAAATGGCAGCTCTTCCCTACAAGCTTCCTCTGGGCACTGTAACAGAATGTAGAGACACAAAGGTCAAATCAGTAAGCTGAACAATAAAACATGTAGGTAAACCTAGGCTAGCAACATACGCAACACTCGACAGCACGGCAGCCACAGAAATGGCCAAAAGGCCCTGAAGTGTAGCTTCAGTCAGCTTATATAGGCCTCGGAAAGCATCCACTGGTTCCACTGGCACAGCCAGTGACTTATAACACAGGAACACTGGCAACCAATAGGAAAGCGGAGAGGAACTCAGAGGTCAGGACCTGGAAGCAGCATGGAAAACATTAACTTTGTGTTTGGGTTTTTTTTTTTCCTCTTTACATTCTTTAAAGGGAATGTAACAATATTTAGCTGCTTTTGTGTTCAAATCCAGATAATGTACCGGTGTGGCAGATAACACATTTTTTTTTTTTTTTTTTTTTTGGCCTGTCCCGTTTGGCTCTTTTGCCATCAGAATTGTTGTCTAAAGGCAAAGAAAGATGCCCAACGGATTTACTTTACCAAACTGACCATCCCAGCCTTGCCGTAATGGTCCATTTGATTCACCTTTTATTGTTTATTTTATTTTCACTTACTGAATACAGGACAGACTTGACTGGGGGAAAGAAGGGGAGAAAGAAAGAGGGAAAGAGAAACAGCTGAGAAGAGGGACGGGGGAGAAGGGCAAAAGACAAAAACCAACAGAACGGGCAGAGAAAAAAAAATGCATATATCAATCACCTGGATCACCTGCTGAGAAAGAAAAAAGAAAGCAAGCAGAAGAGAACAAGAGTAATAGAATAAACAACATCACAATGATATATGGGAATATGACAGTAAATACTAAATGTTAAACATTATTGTGCAGCACATAAGATCAACAGAACACAGTGTGCTTTGAGGTAGGAGCCAAAAAGGGTGTAGTTTGTGGGTGTGATCACCCGTGTGTACACCTGTGAGCATGGACGCGCTTGTTTTTTGTTTTTTTAAAAGGTTCCTTCATGTAATAATCTGCTAGAGGGTGTGGGGGGGCCCACAGCCCCGTCCTCCAGGGCGTGAAGCAGGTGTGGAGGAGATCAAAACTCCAGACATCCAGAGGCCCCCAGAACACAAGAGACCAAGGAAGACCAACAGAGGGGCAGCTGCGCCACTGTCCCGGAAAGAGCTGAGGAGAGTCCCAGATGAGGGCTCACTCAGCAGCCGCGGAGCAGAAGCCAGGGGGAGTTGCAGTGACGCGCCCGTGAGCTCCGCCGGCAGCCAGCTGCGCCTGAGTGACCGAGATAACACATTGATAGTACATCAGCCTGGATGGTGTCAGTATTGTCATTTGTACTAGCAGTACTAAAGCAGAATTTAGTAGAAAGAAGGCAAAGTTGAAAGCACAACTTGGAGATCAGCTTCTTGGTTTAAGTTTGACCTACACTGACCAGACATTGTAAGGTACAACTCGCCAGGACCAGATTAATCAGAATCAGAATACTTTATTGATCCCTGGGGGAAATTATTTTTTGTTACAGTGCTCCATTTTAAACCAACATTAAGACAAGACAGACAATACGCTAACTAAGAATAGTACAATATATACATATATATACATACATACATAAGTCACTTATAAATAAATAGTTGGAAAAGAAACATGTGTAGTTGTAGCAGCAAACAGTGTGTTAAGTGGATGCGTTGTACAGGGAGATGGCCACAGGCAGGAATGATTTCCTGTGTCGTTCAGTGGTGCTTTTCGGTAATCTCAGTCTCTCACTGAACGAGCTCCTGTGACTGACCAGCATGTCATGGAGTGGGTGGGAGGTGTTATCCAACATTGTCTTTATCTTGGACAGCATCCGCCTCTCCGACACCACCTTGAGGGAGTCCAGCTCCATCCCCACAACATTGCTGGCCTTACGGATCAGTTTATTAAGTCTGTTGGCATCTGCGACCCTCAGCCTGCTCCCCCAGCATGCAACAGCATAGAGGATCGCACTGGCCACAACAGACTCATAGAAAATCCTCAGCATTTTCTGGCAGATGTTGAAGGATCTCAGTCGCCTCAAAAAATAGAGACGACTCTGGCCCTTCCTGTAAAGTGCTGTGGTGTTTTTAGCCCAGTCCAGTTTATTGTCAATGTGTACTCCAAGGTATTTATAGTCCTCCACAATGTCAACACTGACCCCCTGGATTGAAACAGGGGTCAAGTGTTTCCTGGTCTTCCTGAAGTCCACGATCAGTTCCTTGGTCTTTGCCACGTTGAGCTGCAGATGATTCTGCTCACACCACGTGACAAAGGAGTCGACCACAGCCCGGTACTCTGTCTCATCATCCCTGCTGATGCATCCAACCACCGCAGAGTCATCAGAAAACTTCTGAAGATGGCAGGTCTCTGTGCAGTGGCTGAAGTCTGTGGTGTAGAGGGTGAAGAGGAAGGGGGAGAGGACAGTCCCCTGTGGTGCCCCTGTGTTGCTAATCACTTTGTCAGACACACACTGTGGGAGACGTACATATTGTGGTCTTCCTGTCAGGTAATCAACAATCCAGGACACCAGAGAAGCATCCACCTGCATCGCTGCTAACTTATCACCCAGGAGGGTCGGCCTGATGGTGTTGAAAGCACTGGAAAAGTCAAAAAACATGACCCTCACAGTGCTCGCCGGCTGGTCCAGATGGGTGTAGACACGATTGAGCAGGTAGATGATGGCGTCCTCTGTTCCGAGACGAGGCTGATAAGCGAACTGAAGGGGATCCAGATGTGGTCTTACTATGGGTCGCAGCTGGTCCAGGATGAGCCTTTCCAGGGTCTTCATGATGTGGGAGGTCAGTGCCACGGGCCTGTAATCCTGGGGGCCACTGGGACAAGGCGTCTTTGGTACAGGGACGAGGCATGATGTAAACGCCCTTTTAGCTTCGGAACTGCCTTCGTGGCATAGATTGAACAAGGTTCTGGAACGATTGCTCGATGATGATGATAGCATCACACAGTTGCTGCAGATTTTTCAGCTGTACATCCAGTTCCGCCGTATCCCATAGGTGCTCTATTGAGCTTAGATCTGGTGGCTGTGGAGCCCATCTGAGTACTCTCTGTCATGTTCAAGAGGCCACTTTGAGATGATTTGAGCTTTGTAAAATAACAAGTTATTTTACTGGAAGCAGCCATCAGAAGATGGTACACCATGTTAATAAAGAGATTTACATGTCAGCAACAATACTCAGGTAGGCTGTAGGGTTTAAATTACAGTTGGGACTATGGAGCCCAAAGTGCGCCAAGATGATGTTCCCCACATCATTACACCACCACCAACAGCCTGATCAATGATTAAAAGGCGAGATGGAGCTATACAGAGATCACAATTCATTAGACTGGATGACATTTGTCTAATCTTCTGTTGTCCAGTTTTAGTGAGCCTGTGATTGTAGAATCAGTTTCTTGCTTTTAGCTGACACGAAAGGCAACCAGTGTGGTCGTCTGCCGCTGTAGCCCGGTTGTGCATACCTTGGTTGTGATGTTCAGTTTTACCTACTTCCTCATCATTCAACTTAACCAGACAGTATTATTAAGAATAGAAATGTTAACAAAAATCGTAAGAATAAGATGTAAGTTGCAGTCAGTTTGTGTCATGTAATTAATTGGAACAGTGATCCTCTACTGAAGCGACCATAAATTCTTACTCTGTTTAGCATCAGAATTAAATAACCGTGTGAGTTACAGTAGCTGACAATATTATCACTGGGGAAAAAAATATATGTTTTGTTTAATCAAAGACTTACATTTCAGTCTCAGATGGAGAAGTTTTGCAGATTGTGTGTGAGGTTTAATCCAGTGTTGAGGGAATTCCAGTGATTCTTACCTTCTGTTCTTTCATATGACATTCTCCCATGAGAGGTTTGGATAAACAAACATAAGATGTTCTTGTGAAATAAAAGCAGTTCCAAGGAAGGGTATGAAATAACCACCTAAAATGAAGAATACATCTTCTCGGCTTTTTCTGATTGATCAAACCAGCTTTGGTTTTTTTCTTCTTCCCTCTGTGTGTGTCACTCTTAAATTCTAACTGCTTCTATTATTTACAGACCTGAGTTACGTCCTTGAGCACATGTCTTATTACAGGACTAGAATATAATTCAGATTTTGCTCTTAATGAGTAGCTGCAACACTGAGGATTCATCGTGTGTGAGCTAAATGGTTGATCAGTGGTACTTAATTTGGCTTTGTTTTGGTGACGTGTTCTTCCCTACCGCCCTTATCACTTAGTTTTCTTCTTCCATTTTTTTCAATAATAAATAGCTCCCCATTCTCATCTACTATCCTATCATCCCCTGTATTTAAAATGTATTAGGTTTAATCTTAGTTAATATATCAGTTGATCTGATTCCTGTAGGCCATTTGCTTTGTATGGAAAGGCAGTGGAAGGGATGCAATAATGGTTTATTCATTTCAAATGGTGATTAAAATCTAAGTGTGAGCTTTCTGGAGTCAGTGCAATACCTCCCCCGTGGACCCATTCAGTTATTAGACCCTGCATAAAACATACAACACGAGCCCTCTAATGGTACTGCTTCCTTTTTGCTCTCATTTATAATATTTTATTTGGGGATAACCATGGATCAGCAGAGGACGCAAAGCACTTAATGTCCAAAAAAAGAGAAGAAACCAGATTTGGGTTTCATGAGTGAGGTGGGAGGTATTTGAAGTATTCTTTGAACCAAGTCCGTTGTTTCTTTTGTTATAATTGACTGTAATATTAGCAATTCTGGGTGTAATATGTTGCTGTAATGGCAAAGTGCAATAACACATCACTGTGCTAAATTCATTTATCACATTACAGATACAGTTATGTCATTACTTGCACAGAGTTATTCCATTACCTACATAATGGGTAGGTAATTGCTGCACTACAGTCTGCTGACTTCAGTTTGTCTGCAGGTAGGACAATGGTAGTGCACTCTGCATGTTTTGAGGAGTGGAGATATGGACATTGCTTTAATTTTTATTGCACAAAAGGACAAGAATGTCATGGTAAAGTGCAATCAAAAAGCTAGCGGGAAAGAATCTCAGAATAATCATTTATATTTCTTTATGGAGATAAAGGTTTGTGTCAGTACGTTTACATTATGTCTCAGCCTGCGTTACGGATTAATGTCAGATTATTGTAACAAATTACTTCATCCTATCAGCACAAGCCTACTTACTATAAGCAACCAGACAGGGATATATGCATAATATTAATTACATAAAAGTAGCTTTTCTTTTATCTGTTTTTTCCATATTCTTTATGATCACAGATATTTTTTTAAATAAAAAGTAATAACTTGGATTACCAGAGTTAGCAACTGGAACAATTGTTCCTTCTTGTAGGTTTTCCTCTGTCCACAGAACAATGCCGGAGCTCTGTATGAATAACCATCAGGGCACCTCCCTCAATAAGGCCCTTCCACCCCGATTACTCAGATTGGAACTTTTTCCATTTATGGATAATGGATGCCACTTTGCTCAATGGGACTTTCAGTGCTGCAGAATTGTACCCTTCCCCAGAATCGTGCCTCGATACAGTCCTTGGACTTCATGTCTTGGTTTGTGTTCCGCCACGCGCTGTCAACTATCGGACCTTATATAGACAAGTGTGTGGTTTTCCAGAGCATGTCTAGTCAACTGAATTTATCACAGGTGGACTCCACTAAAGTTGGAGAAACATCTGGTTGCTGATCAGTGGAAAACAGATGCGCCTGAGCTCAATTTTGAGTATCATGGCAAAAGCTGTGAATACATATGTGCATGTTATATTTTTGTTTTTATTTTTAATTAATTTCAAGCTAACTTTTTTCACTTTGTGTGGTAGTTTGAGGTGAATTAAGCCTGTAACATGACAAAATGTGAAAAAGCGAAGCAGTGTGAGCACTTCTCAGATGCTCTGTCCATCCGATCTTAGTCATCTAGTTAAAACAGACACTTGAAAGTGTGTAAGGACCGGCTGGTAGTTATAGTTGAAAATGACTGCTTTTAAGTGACTTGCTCAAAATGCTCTGACACTTCTTTGATGCATTAAAAAAAAGAAAATGGCTCATTCTGCAAAGTGGCTTGTGGTGCTATGATTGCCTTAAGATATTTATTTATAACATTCAAGATCTGTTTTAAAAAAGAAAATTTACAATCATACTTCATCTGCTGTCTCAGTTCCTTTCATCAAATAAATTGGAAAAATGACCAAATGTCTAAGATATGTATTAATCACATGCACCAGCTAATGTAAGTCTGTTGGTGCTGAAAGAACAGTGTGTCGTGCATGATAGTTACATCTGCGGCAGCAACAAATGTCATTTCAACTGACAGAATTGGCATTCAGAGACTTGAAGTGACATTTTCTTTTGCTGTGTCTGAAAACAAGGACACATTTTTGAAAACTTTGAAAGGTAGATGCTTGTCAACCTTTCAAATGAAACAAGGTTGATAAACAACAATAAAGACACTGAAGTTTAATTCAGGAGAGAAGGCTGTACTGCTGCAGAATGCTGCTGTTTACTGTGGAATAGATGACCCTCCCACTCTCCTGACCTGCTGCTGGAAGTTGCATGGGAGGTCAGCTAATGCAGCTCGCCTGTGTCTTCCAGGGCATAAAAGCTGGTTCAGATGAACTGCCACCTGGCATGAACTAATATTATTTTTCTCTCGGTTACTATCTTTTTATTTAAGAAAAACCTCTTGCGTGGACTGTCCTTATCACCTACTTTGAGCCAGTTCTTGTCAATGATCAAAAAATTGAATTATTTCTTTTTAAAAGATGCAGCCTTTGTCTTTTTTTTAACTTTTTGTCTCACACCGGTTAGGTAACAAATCAAATACGTGGTTGAGCTGAGGCAGCAGCCAGTACAAACATGGCTTTAAATAAGTCTTCAACCTCCCTGGAGCTTGTTTGCAAATGTTTTTAACACCTTTCTGTGTCTTTGTATTTGTGTATGCATTTTCAAAGCATTCAGTAAATCTGAACAATCCATTATTAACATTCTGTGCAAGGCAAGTGGCTACTTGTTTATATCCTTTCTTTCCTATATTCATGAAAGTGTAAACAATGTCTAGGTGTATGGGTGACTCAGCTTCTGTGCATCAGCCTTATGTTGGAGTATTATTCCTTAAACAAAGAGTTATTTGAGGAACTGTACATTTAAGTGATTTGTTTTTGTGCACATCTTGCCTCTTCTACAGTTTTATTAAAACAAGTTATAATCAAACAGCAGTTCTTTAGCTACACAGCTTTTCTTCTTGATCATCAATTTCCTCTTGATCATCAATTTCCTCTTTACTAAGTGTGTAGTGTACCTCCAGCCAAACATTAAGAACGTTTGAAGAAGGCGTGGGTCAAGTTTTCCATCACCATCTTTGCTTACCAAAGGCCCATCTACAGGGTCAAGACAGGCATCAGTGGCAGCACAGCGTGAAATTAAGAAGGATGTGCAAGATGAAGAAAGGAGACAGAGCAGGAAGGTGAAAGAGTTAAAAAGGGGTGGACTGAGGAGTACGTGGATGACGTGGGGCGGGACGGGGTTTGGGTGAAGGGGGCATCGAAGGTTGTGGTGCTCCCTCTAGCTCACCCCAGCTCATTAATTTTCTCATTTAGTCAGAACAGTGGAGTGTGCAAACAAGATTGGGGGCCTTGCCTACTAATGAGGACAGGAGGAGACAAGCTCACAGTGTGTATTTGTGTGTCTGTGTGTGTGTGATAGTGAGAATGTGTGACAGTGACAGAATATGTGAGGGATAAAGAGAAAAATAAGACTTGTAAAATGAATAATAAACAAGAAGCGGAGAAGAAATGTTTCTTGTTGGATGTTTTGTTTTTTGTTTTTTGTTTTTTATTTTTGACTGTTTTTATTTATTAAATCTTTATGTTAATTGTCCAACTAATCAATGAGTACAGTGAGTGCAACAAATAAGTGTACACTATTGTGCCACCCTTGTGGAAGATCTTTGAAGCTTGGCATTTTATATATCGTCTATATCGTCTACCAAAACGTTGTTCTCCCTTTTTTTGGAAGGACAGTACCCCTGTAAAAAACAAAAAACAAAAAAAAACTCATGTTCCATTTAAAGGAAAAAAAAAGGGGAAAAAAGAGTTGGTTTTCAATATGTGACTTAAGCTGCGCATTCACCAAGCACCAAAGAATGACTAACCTTGTCAAGCTCACTTGAAACTGAATTAGATTTGGACAAATATATTGACATAAAGTGATTCAATTAGAAAACTCAGAGGGAGTATTTAATATTTAGGATTAGGGATCTTCCTGGTGAAGCACCACACACTAGTGGATTAAACAGAAGAATAAATTAGATAAATGTTTTGGCTGCGTTGTTGTTTAGATGGTTAGGCAAGTACATACAGAGCACAGAGGGTAAAATAAGTATGAATCACGTCACCAGTTTTCTAATTAAATAAATTTCTAAAGACTATATTCTCCCAGTATCTCACAAGCTTGTCTAAATGTTGTTCAGCAAACTTTCAACAGGCTTCAGCATGCTTTTTCTTCAGCAATGGAGTCTTGCACGGTGAGCCTGCATACAGGCCGTGGTAGTTGAGAGCATTAATTATTGTTTTCTTTGAAATAATTGTACCTGCAGATTCCAGCCCTTTCTGTAGTTCTCCACAAGTGGTCCTTGGCTGTTGGACAACTCATCTGATAATTCTTTTCACTTCTCTGTCTGAAGTTTATGGTAAAATGATGTTATTTCCATATCTGGATTATGGCCCCACCAGTGCTCACTGGAACCTTCAGTAGTTTTTGTGTAACCAACGGCATCGGCATGTTTTGCAACAATAAGGGTTGCAAAGGTCTTGAGAGAGCTCATTGGTTTTACCCATAATGAGATATTTCTTGTGCGACACCCTGGTAATGAGACACCTTTTTCTAGGCCATCAGTTGGGACTGAACCAGCTGATATTAATTTGCACTAAGTGGCAGGATTGCTTCTAATTACTGTTACATTTCAGCTGGTGTCATGACTTTCCATGCCTTTATGTACTTCCCTTTCTTCACGTGTTTGATACTTTTTCTTTGTTCATTTGTTATTATTACACATAATTTATGGACATCTGTGGTCTGATTTCTGTGCATGTGTAGATTGCATCGGTTGTTACTAGAGCAGGGCGATATGGCCAAAAATATTTATCACGATATATATTTGAAAATTTGCGATAACGATATAACTGACGATATAATTGATGCGTGACAAAATACAACTCCACAACATTACTAGCGCAAAAAGACAACCTATCATTTATTTTCACTTAAACAAGAAGCTGGTTTTTATGTACATTAAAGCTTTATAAAAATGTAACGGTGTAAATGCAAATTCCTTGCTGAAAGTTTAACCAAAAGGCATTTCCAGTAGAAATGGGCTGACATATACTGAGCATAACCATGTATAATATCCACTGAAGTTAAAAAGAGGTGCTTTGCAACATTAAACTGCAGTGTGCAGTACGTATTTTTCGGACCATAAGGTGCACGGGATTATAAGGCACATTAAGCGAAACAAAGCAGTCAGATAAATCAAACTTTATTAAACTCATTCTTCTTGCTTCCTCCACTTCTGTACCATTGATTCATTAATGTTGAATTCTCTGGCAGCGGCTCTATTCCCATGTTGTTGCAGTATATTAATGACTAACCTCGTATTGTGGATGGATTATCTCAGTTGTTCTCCTGACTGAAGATTGGTCCGTTTACAGCATCCTGCCATGCGATTGCATTTGTCTCTAACCATGAGGAACCTTAACGTTAACTTTTATAAGTGGAAAAGTGTTAGTGTTCGTCCTCCAGCTTCACTGTTTATGTTATGCTAACATAGCTGTGTCGCTAGCGATCACGTAGCACATCATTATATACCAGCTAGCCCAACTTCAGTAACCCTACAAACGTCACTGCTGTTTAGTTTCCTGTCTTCATTTATGTTGGAAGTGATAGCAGAGCTGTACGTTTGATTTTTTTCAGAAATCTCTCAGTCAGAACATGCAATATCATGCTTAGGTAACTAGCGAGCTAACTTCCGCTAGCTTCCTGCTAGCTTCTAACTCCGTTAAATGTAATACATTTTGTTTTCATGGATGCCTGGAAGTTAAACTTCATAGTTACACCTGGTAAAGCAGCAATGCTGATCGTTTTATTAAAGATGAAAGAATTTAGACAGTTTTTAACTCTTAGTGATGCTGCAGTGTTCGTTTGACCTGAAAAAGACTGAGTTTAGGACCCAGATTACTCCCAGATTTAAGGGCATCTTAGTCCGACAGCCGCTTGCATGTTCTGCAAAGAAATGTGCTTTGTGGACAAACACCAAACCAGTTCCACATCACTGAAGTTGCACCATTTTTACAAACCAATTCTGGTTCATCTGTTTCACTCAACAATCGGCCATGTGCGTATGAAAACAAAGGCACTGCGCATGCGCGTTTTACTCATATTCTATCGCGATATTTCATTTTCCTATCGTTGCCTAACATTATACCGGTATTACCGTGAACGGTATAATATGGCCCAGCCCTAGTTGTTACCAACTGGTGAGAATTTCAATATCAACAGCACCTTTAGAATTTATATTTACTTAGAGATTTGGTGATGTGTTCAGTACTTAAGCTACCCGCTGTATTTTCTCTTGAAAATACTCCTGACTTTCTTACTGCAGAAAGAGTAAGAAAGCCCCCCCCAAAATCAAATGGACAAGAAACACAGCTGTCACATAAAAAGAGCTGAGAAAGACAGAATAGAAAATGTAACCCTAACCCTAGATTAAATTCACCCTGCGCGGGTCTACGGCCAAATTTTTTAAGACCTGGCAACCCTTTTTTGATCATGTTCAGACTTTGCGGTCTCGCAATGCTCCCAATTAGCCAGCTCAGACTCTATCATATTTTATTTTTTCTTATCTTATGTTCAAGTAAGAGGCCTAAGTTTAAGTATATGGATTCTATTGTGCCTGCGTTCTATGATGGTATTTATTTAACTACTTTATACATATTTCTTTTCTCTAACAGAATTGATTTATCCCTATAACTAAGCTGACCATTTATCATGTGTGGGTTTGTTTGTTTGTGTGTTTAGGTCTTTATGTGTCTGTGTGGAGGTGGGGGTTTTGGATACTCTCCACATCTCCCTTGTACACTCAGGAACTGTTGTCTTGTACCCTAGGGTTTGTTACTAGTATTATTAGATTGGATTTTTTCCTTTTTCTGTTTGTACACCCACTGGTACTGCTATAATTATGAGGTGGGAGTGTATGTCTTATATTGCTTTATGTTCTTTAAAAAGAAAACGGCATATTGTTCAATTTGTCTTTTGTAAAAGTCGATGCAAAAACTTTAATAAAAATATCGGGAAAAAAAAGAAAAAAAGAAAAGAAAATGTTGTCAGGGAAAGTAATTCAGAAAGATTCAGAGAGGAATGAATAACAGAGGAACTGGCTCACTACAGTAATTCAGTCAGCTTGCTAGTGGCTACATCCTCTGAGGAAGTGATCCCCTTACAGACATCTGTCCATCAAATCTTTTTACACTGTCCAAGGGCTACGGAAGGATGAGCAGAGTTTTTTTCAGTTAACATAAATTTCTCTGCACACAGCACACAGACACCAAGGGGCAACTTAACTGCCTTTCCTGATAATGAAGCCTGTTACTGATGTTTCTTGTGTGATGGTAAATGGCCTGTATTTGTATAGTGCTTTACTAGTCCCTAAGGACCACAAAGCGCTTTACACAACCAGTCATCCACCCATTCACACACACATTCACACACTGGTGATGTTCAAATAATTATAAAAGGTTAATGGTGAACTGAACTTTACGCAGAAGCATAAAGTGCTTTATGATGGCAAGCTACATTATAGCCACAGCCACCCTGGGACGCACTGACAGAGGCGAGGCTGCCGGACACTGGCACCACCGGGCCCTCTGACCACCACCAGTAGGCAATGGGTGAAGTGTCTTGCCCAAGGACACAACGACCGAGACTGTCCAAGCTGGGGCTCGAACCGGCAACCTTCCGATTACAAGGCGAACTCCAAAACTCTTGAGCCACGATCGCTACAATATGTGTGATGTCATGTGCACATTAAGAGTCACTTAAGAGCTGTCCACCATATTACAACCAACGTGATACAACAAACAGTTGCTAGGAAAAAACGACTGGTTGTCGGCTCTTGCTGGGTGAAATCTGAGGCAAAGAAGGTGCTGCACCAAAAACCACCTAGTGATTTGTGGTTGCTATCAGATTGCAACAGTTGCCTGTAGTTTTTCATGCTTATCTGCAAATATTTATACTACTAGCTGAGCAACAGTACAACTCGAAAAAGTGTGACACAAATGTAAAATGCTTGCCTTCAAAGTAAAAGTTATGCTCCCGAGCTGTTTTTAACGTGTTTTATAAGGCGGACCTTTTGCTTTTGCCTCTGGTTTGTGTCGCACTTTTTATAGTCTCATTACAGCTCAGAGCTACATTAAAATCAGTGCTGAATAAATCATGTTTTGCAGCTTCTTTGTGGTGATTTTTTTCCCTACTAATAGCTCAATATGTGCTCTTTTTCAGTTCTTAAATTCATAGGAGAATACCTCTAACAATTCTCAACCAGTCTCTTTAAATTTGAGGTGAGCTTCAGAGCAGCAGAGCTGCGGTGGATTTAACAGAAGAGTAGGGTAAACAAGGTTCAGTCTACCAAATTGAGGTGGCATATTAGTCTGGGCCAGTTTAGCAGGGACAATTAATTATTAGCCTGAAAGGTAACCAACGAGTTTGTATATGTGCAGAAGATGGAGAGATTTCTTTTTGATTTTAAGTTTTGTGGCTGTGAAGGTATATGTGCAGGTATTTCATAGTCTGTATAAGCTATAAAATCTGCACCTCAAATAATGTGTGCTAAAATAATTAATAATTAAGTATAACAATACAGTATTTAACTCAATATAATTAACCACAATGAAATGGAAAGTCGATTGTGCATTTTTGTAATGCTTTACATATTCAGGATGTAGTAGAGGTTTTTTACAGAGAGCAGAGGAAGGGAATTAAAGTGTTATTGTTTCCTTACAGTATTTGTAATGTATTTTTAGTCTCTGTGAATCCTGTTAAACTGGGATGTCTAAGGAAAAGTTTGAGTTTGAGCTACATGAGCAACAGGTCAGTGACCACAGTCGAATGGTTTTCAGCTGATCAACCATGATCACTTACCCTTGGTCAGCCTTGGAAATGTTCAGCTCTCTGGTGAACCATTGCACCCTGATGTTCAGCTGTCTACAAATGTATCTTCCACATCAATTTAATGGAGACCACGTGTTTCTCATAATAATAAAACATTAGCTAGTAAACAACCAGTGTAACATCTGCCATCTTTACCCACTTTCATTGCTTGGATAATCAATGTATAGACTTAATCAATTCCAAAATCCTCTGTTTTTTCTGTTGCTGTAATTTTCTGAGAAAATAATTTGATTTGCTCAAGTTCAACTTTATCTGTTTGGGCTAGTTGGCATTATTTGAAGTATGTGAAGAAGCTGAACACAATGGGATAGAAATGTCATGTAAAACAGTGCATTGGGGTTTTTCCCAGTTGATAAGAGGCTTGCTTCTCTGTGGCTTGGACACTCAATTGAAGAGGGCAGACAAGGAATTAACTAATCACCTCTTTGTGATGAATTGGGTCAGGTAATAGGGAGGATGCCAAACAGGCCCTAAGTCCCCAAAGTGTGAAGATGGACCAGGAAGCCCTTGATCCAGTAGATCTTCAGCTCCAATCTCTGGTAGCACTTCTGTGTCCAAACTGTGTGTATGTGTGTTAGTCCCCTTGGGGAAATAGTTCCTCTGCATTTAACCCATTCACCCAGTGAAGCAGTCGGCAGCCACCAATGCAGCGCCCGGGGCAGCATTCTGAGGGAGAATGGGGACATTCAGTGTGAATGCATCTACAAGGAGGAGATGACCGCATGTTTCTTTGGCCTTAAGGTAGTTGGTGCTTGTCATAGGAGTGAACCAAATGATAGACACCGGAGGTAAAGGAATATGTCAGCTGAGTATTATTGAGCTTGTTTGACTTGTGGGACGTTGCTGGCAGCTGGCAGGTACTGGCAAACCAATAGCAGTACAGCTATAGTAGTGGCTGAAGCTAAAACTTGGGTGTGGGAGTACTTTGAGGCCATGGAGCGAGACCTTTGGTTGGCTTTGTAGCAATTGTGGCAGATCAACTTGGATGGGAAAAGTTCTTTGCCTACACTGAACCAACTAAGAATAGAGTCAAGTGGTGGAAGGGATACTTCAAAATGTTTCCTGACACCCACTGACACAACCAGAAGCTGGGTGTTTGGACAAAATTCTGTTGATCATTTTTATGAACAGAATGTCTAGGCTTCCCCAATGTGGGAAGGTTATCGGGTTCAGTAGTCTAACGATCTTGTCCCTGGTTTTTGCAGATGATGTGATTCTTTTGGCTTCATTAAGTGATGCCCTCATAGTGCAGTGGTTTGCAGCACAGTGTGAAATAGATGTGATGGGAAGTCTGAGGTCATGATTTTCAGATGGAAAAGCCTGGA
This sequence comes from Diplotaxodon limnothrissa, assembly GCF_057381915.1. Taxonomy (NCBI): domain Eukaryota; kingdom Metazoa; phylum Chordata; class Actinopteri; order Cichliformes; family Cichlidae; genus Diplotaxodon; species Diplotaxodon limnothrissa. The sequence goes on along the minus strand of NC_140599.1, from coordinate 29,075,126 downwards.
GTGCCCACTGCAGGTTGTAGATGAGTTAGCAGAGGTACTTAAACTCTTCCGCTATCCTAAGTAGGTGATGAATGGGTGGGGGTCTCATTTATGATTGAGGGGAGAATGGAGTTTAAGATTGACAGACAGCTTGGTGCACCATCTGTGGTAATGCAGATTTCATAGCAGTCTGTTGTGGTTAAGTGAGAGCTGAATGTGTAGTGGACTGTGATCAAAACTTTTAATGGTAAAGTGCTATAGCCAATAGTGACCTCTGACTTTTTAACGACAAGAAGCAAGTAAAGAATGGAGTTTCATTGCAGTGTAAAAATAGTCTAATACTGTATATTATTATTATTGTTGTTGTTGTTTAATGGTTTCTACTTGAGTTGACTCCTTTACCCTTCTGTTGGCCATTGACACAAAAAAGCAGAACTAACTGAGTGTGCAGCTCGGCCTTCTTATACAAGTGAGGCAGGGTGAGGGAAAAGAAGAGAGAGACTGTTGACTATTGTACTGACTCCGTCTCAGAACAGCAAATGCAGCAGATGATTTGGATTCCTTCCTAATCCAAATAGAATTATTGGCATTAATAAACGTGTCTCCAAAAGCCTTACATATAATTAGCTTAATGATAAAACCAGTGGAAGCAAACAGACAAACGTCTCTCTAATACAGCTAATGACAAATTACTGCCAGCCGCCAAAATTTACCGATGGGATTCTCTCTTGCACCCCCCCCCCCCCCCCCCCCCTTTCTCCTGTTGACTTTTCTCTATTACCGTTTTCCCATCAGTGCACCTAAACCGTGCAAAGTGGGAGTATTAAGTATTCAAACACCAGGGATTTATCTCTTTATGTTTGAAGGCATGATTTTAACTTGTTTGTAGAGTAGAGCCATGATTAGGTTTAACACTGTTATTTGTGTGTCTGGTAAAAGTGAGGGTGCCTTAGTAAAAGCAACGTATATTTTCTGAAATTACTATGGAAGGTGTAGTTCCTACTTCATTTTAGCTCAGCAACATGCAGTCAACCATGAGAGAGTGCGATTCCCTGCTGAGTGCAATACAAGCTGATGTGTTACAACTATAGATTACCTGAATTATATTGTTTTTTCCACAAATAATATCATATAAAGGCTTGAAACTGGCTTACTGGTAACCTAGAGGTGCCCAGCATTGTTTTCCTCCATCCAGCTGAGAAGCCAGCTATGAGTAAGTGTAATAAGCAGTTAGTCAAATATTGATCATCTTATGTTTTACAGTAGCTTTTTTTCTTTTAGATCCATTGCATCCATTGTGATTTTAAACAAACTAAGAAAAGATTAAAAACAAATCACAAGGCCTGTCATTGTTTATTTATGCTTTTTTTTCACATGCTTGGTAAGCGAAATGTCTCACATGCCACGTTGTGTTCTGTACAGTTTTGTGAGTGAAATTTAAAGTCAATTAATGAGTTTACTTACTTATTAGTTCACAGTTTAAGCTAAAATGTTAAGCAAAGAGAGACGGCTTCTCTGTTTTGTGCAGAGCTCAATGATGCTTGTGAATTCATTTATTTAACAGGACTTGGGTAAAAACGCTTGTATTGTTGCACATTGCCTTTGTATTTTTTCACTTTCCAAATCACAAAAGAACATGAAATACTAGCGGAAAACTTGATGTGTTACTTTAGTTGATAGTCAAGTTTCAAAACACCAACTTACACCAAACTGGACTATTTAGGAGGATTCCTGTACCGATGGATCATTATATGATAAGTTTATTATTGCTGCTTATACTGCTTGCGCAAGAAGGAGGAAGAATTTTGGACCATTCATTTCCATCTTAGCTCAAATATATTTTTAGATTTACTTAAGGTCATGCCACATCCTCCACTGCAGTGGTCCCCAACCCCCGGGCCATGGACTGGTACCGGTCTGTGAGTCGTTTGGTACCGGGCCACGAGAGTTGAGGCTCGGGTGTGAAATTCATTGTCTTCAGGGTTTTTACCGTTAACTCCATTTCCCTGGGTCTTTTCCCATGTTGTAGTTGTGTGTCTTATTTTGAAAGAAATGTTAACGTGTTACCATAGCGATCAGAGAGCATTAAGTGGCAGAGAGGAGGATGTTACTCTCAGTGTTGTTGGAGCATTTCAGGAGGACGCTGCTAATAAAGTTACACAATTACACAGTGAATTCGTTATTATTAATATATTTACAAAATACCACAGTTTTTGTCTTGGTTGTATGGTTTTATTTTGATGTATTTTTCCGACACCTTAAAGGCAAGTCCGTGAAAATATTGTCTGACATTAAACCGGTCTGTGGCACAAAAAAGGTTGGGGACCGCTGCTCTACTGGGTTAAGGTCAGGACTCTGGGCCATCCCAAAAACATGACTTTACTGGTTTTTGATTCACGCTGTTGTTGTTTTACATTCATGCTTTGGGTCTTGGTCTTCTTGCATCATCTGACAGTTTATAAGCTTTGGACTCCTGCCTTTATACTGATGTGTAAAAATGTTTTATCTAGTTTTTAATTTATAATTGTTTTCAGTATGTGCTCTACTATGTTTTGTGCCTTTGGAGAGCAGTGGTTTCCTTAGTGATGTCCTTCTGATAACACAATTGTCAGTATTTTTATTGTAATAAACACAAGAACCAAGATTTTAGCAAGTTGTAGAGATTCCTGCAGACATTACCTGCTGTTAGCCTTAGGTTATTTTCCACCTCTTTCAGGATTTTTATGTTTTGCTCTTGCTCTGATCTTTGCAGGACATCCACCCCTAGGTAGAGGAGCTCATACATAGATCTTCTGATTGTTGACACAAAAACACTCTTTTGGAGAACAGGAGACTTTTAGCAAAGGAGAGTTCAGGTTGTTTATTGGAACTGGAATTGGATTGGAATTTGTAAGGTACCATTGATATTAAGTTGTTGTTGCTGTTTTTTTTTTTTTGGCGGGGGGTGTAATGTATTCCCATTATAATGGGAATACATGAATCTAAAACGTACAACTTGGACCACATTTATTGAGTAGTGATTGTAGAAATCATCTTCTACAAAAGGTTTAACAAAATTTGTCTTGCAACTGTAGCTCACTGTTCGAGTCTCTCTAAGAGTTTCTGTGTGCAGATGGATCAAGCAGCCTTTAGCTAAAGACCAGTCTCATCTGTGTCAGCTACTATAGTCTGTACTTTTGTCCTTTTCACTGATACTGTGTAAAGTAATTAATTTGTTGGTAGATGCTGAAGGGAAAAGGGCTCCCTGGAGCTTAATCATGTCTCAAGGTCTCTTTCAAGCTTTAAACCCCTTTAGCATGAAGATACATTTATTGAAATAAAGTAGACTACAACATGTTGCATATTCATGTCAAGTGCCACAGCTGTAAAACAACAGTCACGATCTCTGGATATGTGTGTTACAATAAAGGTGGCTTCGCTGATTGTTTGTGAAATGAAACGCTTGAAGAAAATCTCCAGTGTGGGAACACTGTATGCTGACGGAATATATTACCTTGCTCTGTGTAGAGTGTTCTTTGACTACAAATGAGTACTTCTGAGTATAAACTCTTCATTAAATCCTTAGTGTGTTCTGATGGCAAGACATACCTATGTTCTACATTTTATGATGTTGTAATCATCCAGGGAAAAACCTTATTTATTCACAAACGGACTTTAGAGTTTGGTTTGAGTGAGGGGAAATATAGCTGGATTTAATGCAGCTATGGAACAAACATATGAGGTAATTTGTCTCAGTCTAGTTAATTATAGTGCTTCCAAGGGACATGGACTGCACTACATGCCTGTGTGGCAACAGATCTGTAGACTGAGGCTTTCATGCAGTTCACTTGAGTTTGAGTCTGGAAAGTGTGGCAGGGATAACGTTGGCCCTGCAGTACTTGTGTAGGAGGTTGCTGCTGTATCCTAGTGGAGCAGTAAACATTACACACTTTGTTAGATGAAAAATTGCAGTTGCCCTAAACATATGAGAGTGTTTAGTAATGTTGACATTATGTTTACAGAAAATTACTCAAAAATGCAAAATCTGGAACATCTTAATGTCATCACAATATTGATTTTATTAGTTAATACTCCCCTGCTTTGGAAATTAATTTTAATTAGTGCTACATTATTTATTTACTGAGTCATCATGCTTCTTGGTGTTTTTGAGTCATCCATGAGGAAATATGACGAACCATTCATTTCCCCAGTACTGAGTGAACTATCTAAATTTAAAATACTACACTTTTAACCTCAGATTGAATTTTGTTTATAAGAAAGAAGCAAAAACACTACATAACATTTTCATTTAATTTTAGCTAATTGATAAATGAGAAATCTCATGTGGTATATACAGTGGGGCAAAAAAGTATTTAGTCAGCCACCGATTGTGCAAGTTCCCCCACTTAAAATGATGATAGAGGTCAGTAATTTGCACCAGAGGTACACTTCAACTGTGAGAGACAGAATGTGAAAAAAAAATCCATGAATTCACATGGTAGGATTTGTAAAGAATTTATTCGTAAATTAGGGTGGAAAATAAGTATTTGGTCACCTCAAACAAGGAAAATCTCTGGTTCTCACAGACCTGTATGTAACACTTATGTGCGTGTCTCAAATACTCCCAGATCAAAACAAGAGTATGTCACCCAAATTTGACACCAAAGAGCTCAAAGATTTGGACCAGTAGGTTCGGCTACGTACAGGAGAGGCGAACTGAATGAGACTCAGACAATCGCGAGTTTTGAAAAATAGCCGGAATTGTATTTTTCTTTTCAATTAGAAATAACAGGACATTATGACAAACACACAAAACACTTACAAATGAAATTATTCCCTTTCGGTACCGGTACTCTCTTAATAATACCTTTTGGCAAAATCACAGTGATCACTCGATGAAAACAAAAAAAAAAAAGAAATCTTACCTGGGTGCACCCTTTCTAGAGGTACAGTTCACATCTAACAATGAACCACAATGTCAATCATCAGCATATAAATGTTAACACTTATTTGCATTTTCACAGACTTCGTTTACAAATAGCAACAGTTAATCAGCTGGAGGGTTATTTCCGACCGCTCACACTCACTTTTGTCCACATTCATGGAATGTACAGAGTCCGTAAAACGTGTCCTTAAAACAACCCGCCCGTGAGTCCAGGGGGATGTGTGTGAAAAAGGGGGACTACGAGTACAAAATGGCGTGGTGTGTCTCTGTTTTGTTGCATCTGGCCTACCACACTCTGATGTGCAGGACAGAACAAAGTCATTTGGTCCTTCAACGGGGTTGGCTCGCCATCAATTTCAGGATCCGTTGGAATGCACCAGGAAGATACAAACCAAAGAAACAAAAAAAAAAAACAAAACCAAACAAAAGGAAAAAAAAACCTGACCTGTCAACGACAGTGTCATGGGACATATTGAGTTCCTCATAAAAATCACAATTCACACATTCACTTCAACTGCTGGGTTTCAGTAAATTGAACAAAGTTTCCTACAGAACATTCCTAAACAATTATCATTAAACACTGGAACATTTTACTTGCAAGGCATTCATGAAACACAGATAAATAATGAACAAGTAAAACACTTTGCTCACCGATCTCAGAATTAGAAAGACGGAGCAGCGCGAGATGGCGCACGACCGATGAAATGGCGTCGTCTCTAACTCCCGACCTTTCTCGACTAAGCAATGTAAAAAGAACCAGCTAATTACTCATCTTAGCAATATACATACAGTAAAACAATCTTTCGTAAACGGCGAGTGCTAGCTCTCCGTCTATATTACTCTTTTTCATACCTCGTCTCAGTAAATCGCTGTGTCTCGTTTCCTCACTAGCTTGCTCATGGAAGGTTCGCGAGCGGAAGAGAGAAAAGAAAAATCTGTGTCCTCCTAGGCAGGGGCGGCAGGCGGAGCCTGTACCACGTTTCAGCAGCTCATTGGCCTAGAGTAGCACGTGTCTAAACCAGAACAGTTAACTCCTTAACTGCTGCACCTATGGTTTATTCATTACAAATGAAGTGTGCTGCTTAGATTAATGATTCTTTTATTCTGGTGTATTCTAGTTAAGCCATACTCAAATATGGGTTACACCCTCCCCACTTGATGGTATGCACGTCCCTGTGCATCCAAATGGTTAGACTGCATAGAGCTTGAAATGGCTTCGTTTAGGCTATTAAATACTGCATTAACAACATACAGTAAGGGGTTACCTAAGGTAGAATACTGCAACCTTTCTGGTGTCTGACGTGACCTTTGAGATCGACGAAGAACGTCATGTTCTTCCCGAGAGCTGTTCTGTGAACCAAATGAACTGGGCTGCTCAGTTATGACTCTTTCTTGGTCATTAGGACGCTCTAGCATCGTCTCATCCACTTCGGGCAGGACTTGCTCACTAGGTTGCTGGGTCCTTTCCACAGGATTTTCAACTTGAACGTTGATTTCCCGCAAACTAGGCTCAGGTAAGTCCACATGTTCGGGTAAGTTCTCAGTTGCAGTTTCAGGTAAGTTCACAACTTCCGTTTCCTCAATTTCCTCGGATTGTCTGTCACATTCGGTGGGGTTGTCACGTTCGGTGGGGTTGTCACGTTCGGTGGGGTTGTCACGTTCGGTGGGGTTGTCACGTTCGGCTTCATCATAAGCTGGAAATTGTCTTTGCACACTTTCAGTGCGGGGCACAACGAGAGTTGGCTTGACAGAGCTGGTAATGGAGATTGGTATCCAGGTAGGTACTGGTAAATACTCGGAGTCGAGGTCGTCGTCGTCTTCCTGAACAACAGTTTGCCTTGTGTTCCGCCGAGCCTGGGGCTTTTTGGGACTGTTTTCAGTTGACTCTGTGACCGGTATGAAGCTACAAGGAAGGAGCAGGTCTCTGTGCAATGTTCGGACTGGTCTTTCTTTCGCTTCCGGTTTGACCGTATAGACTGGTAGTTCGCCTGCTCTTCTCAGAACTACGTACACATCATCTTCCCATCTGTCTGCCAACTTATGCTTTCCCCTCAGTTTAACATTACGCACGAGAACCCTGTCACCCACGTTGAGAGTTGAGTCAACCACTTGCTTGTCAAAGCGAGTTTTATTGCGCTCAGCATTCTTTTGTGCGTTTGAGGTTGCGATCTTAAAACTCTCCTCCAACCTATGTTTTAGATCACTGACGTACTGGGAGTGTGACTTCTTCTGAGCATTCACAGGCAACCCAAATACTAGATCAATGGGAAGCCTTGGTTGTCTCCCAAACATCAGCACATAAGGCGAATAGCCCGTCACATCATTCTTGGTACAATTATATGCATGTACTAGAGGTTTTACATACTCTTTCCAATGCAACTTCTCATTGTCATTCAAGGTACCAAGCATTTGGAGAAGTGTTCTGTTGAACCTCTCAACTGGATTGGCTCTGGGGTGGTATGGCGTTGTGTGTATCTTTTTCATGCCAATAATTTCGCAGAGTTGTTTTATTGTCTTCGATTCGAAATCGGGGCCTTGATCACTTAAAAGTCTCTCTGGGACACCATAATGAACAATGAAGTTCTCCCAGAGGGCCTTTGCAACAGTGCGCGCTCGTTGGTTGGATGTAGGGACAGCTACTGCGAACTTAGTGAAGTGATCAGTCATAACTAATACATCCTTAGTGTTAGACTGATCTGGCTCAATAGATAGATAATCTATACAGACCAGTTCAAGGGGCCTGCTTGTCTTGATGTTCATGAGGGGAGCTGCCCTCTCTGGCCTACACTTCCGGCGAACACACCGTTCACACGTGTTGATCATTTTTTCAACTGACGTCTGCATTTTTGGCCAGTAAAACCGAGTTCTGACCAGGTCAATAGTGCGGTCAGTTCCTAGGTGGCCCATGTTACTGTGGAGGTGTTGGAAGACTACTGACCTCAACTCCTCGGGTAACACGAGTTGAAAGGAGATGTCTGGACCGGTTTGCCTCTTTCGGTAAAGAACTCCATTCTGCAGTTCAAGACGACAGAGCTCACGCAGCAACAAGGGAAGCTCAGGTAGTTCTGCTCTAAGACTGGGAGGTGGGGTCTGACCAGTTTCTAACAGAGTGACTATAGCATCGAGAGCTGGGTCTAGCCTCTGTTTCTGTCTGAGCTCATCCTCTGCCATAGGCGGGGGAAGGGGAGAACCATTCAACAGCTCCCCTGCAAAGCTATCAGGGACAGCTGTAGCATGTAAGGCTAAGGACTCAACTAAAGCCAAACCTGGGCAAGTGAATGACCCTGAATCCAGGCCTGCAGAATTAACTGAATGCCTTTCGCAGATGGCCTGTACAACCTCCCTAGAAACCATTTCTTTGTCATCGCCACTGAGGTGAGTGAGGGCGAATTGCCGGATCCTTTCACTTTCCTTCTGTGAGACAGGATCATCACCTGGGCTACCATGGGGACGACGAGACAGTGCATCCGCGTCTACGTTTTGTTTGCCAGCCCTGTACTGGAGTTGGAATGAAAAAGTAGACAAGGCTGAGAGCCAACGGTAACTCGTTGCATCCAGCTTCGCTGATGTTAGGATGTACGTTAACGGATTACTGTCTGTCACTACTGTGAATTCTGTACCATATAGGTAGTCTGAGAACTTTTCGGTGACAGCCCACTTAAGGGCCAAGAACTCCAGCTTGTGGGCTGGATATCTCATCTCACTTCTTGAAAGTCCTCTGCTAGCAAAGGCTATGGCCCTCAACTGTCCATCCTGGAGTTGGTACAGAGCGGCACCAAGGCCAATGGTACTAGCATCCGTATGGAGGATATATGGGAGTCTGGGGTCGGCAAAGCCCAACACTGGGGCTGAGGTTAGCCTACCAATGACTTGTTCAAAAGCCTCTTGACACTTTTGAGTCCACCTGTCACCAAATAGCTCTTTCGGGCTATGGTACATGGAGCTTTGTTGCTTCGTGGGTCTCTTCTTTCCTTTTCTCAATGGTGGGTAACCAGCGGTTAACTCATTCAACGGCCTTACAATATTAGAAAAACCCTGGATGAATCGCCGGTAGTACCCAGCAAAGCCCAAAAATGACCTTAACTCTTTAAGGTTGGTGGGGACGGGCCAACTCGTGAGGGCTTTGATCTTCTCTGCATCAGTCTCGACTCCACGCTCTGACACCACGTGGCCGAGATACTTAACAGAGGTTTGGAAAAATTTACACTTCTCGGGTGCTAATTTTAACCCAAACTCTTTCAGCCGCAACAGGACCTTCTTCAGGCGTTGCTCGTGTTCTTCAAGAGATGATGAAAAGATGATGAGGTCATCAATAAAGACAAGGACCTCCTTAAGATTCATCGGACCCATACACCGCTCCATGAGCCTTTGAAAAGTGGAGGGTGCGTTGGTGATCCCTTGGGGCATCCTATTGAATTCCCAAAATCCTAAGGGACATACGAAGGCTGTTTTCTGCTTGTCTGACTCTGACATCTCAATCTGATAATATCCCGACTTGAGATCTAGGACCGAGAACCATTTCGACCCTGCTAGAGCGGAAAAAGCCTCTTCCAGATTCGGGAGTGCATATGCATCTTTGATGGTTTGGAGGTTTAACCTCCGATAGTCAATGCACAAGCGAACTGAACCATCTTTCTTTTTGACTACTACGATTGGGGAAGCGAATGGTGATTCAGATTCCCGTATCACTCCCACGTCGAGCAGTTCCCGCAGGTGCTTCCTCACGGCCTCCACATCGTGTGGATGTATTGGTCGGGGTCTGGACTTGAATGGGGTTTCATCACTAAGCTTGATGTGATGTTGCACCTTCTCTGTGTGTCCAAAATCCAATGCATGCTGTGAAAACACTCCAGGCATTGAATTTAGCAACTTTGTGACACGATTTCTCCATTCATCAGGTAGGTCATTTCCAAAGTCGAAACTGATTTCTTCAGGTTGAGAAGAATTTCCTGAGTGGTCTGAAGAGTTTGACATCTTCTCTGTCTGTTCTTTACATATGACTCTGGTCACAGCATTAATGTCAGCTAGCACACGGCCTGACGGGACAACAATGTCGTGATCGGTTTCATTTTTCACTACAACCGGCAGCTTACAAGGCCGCTTGGCTGGCAGGTTGACAAGACCAGTTAACACAAGCAAACCACTGGGCAAGGGAAAATCTGATGACGATTCGACAACTGCACATTTCTCATTAATGGAGTTGGGAATGTACACCGAAGCTTCTAAAACTGCCGTCTGCCCTGCCGCCACCACAGCTTGCTCTTTACCCGTTAACTTTGCACACCCAAGGCTGCAATTGCTAGCGGCTTTTCGACGTACTCCAAGGATTTTGAGGAGCGCTCTGAAACCACGGGGGACGGGCTGAAAGTTCGCACTGGACTCATGGAAGTCAGCATAAAGGGCATCTAAGGTATTTGTACCTATCAAGATCTGTTCTCGCGCCTCGGCTCGCAGAGGGGGGATAACTAATGCTAGGGTATTAACACTAATATCCGAACCCACAAAGTTCTTGAGAAAGGTGATTGAGAGTTCTACATAACCTAGGTAAGGGACGGATTGGCCGTTTGCACACTCTACATCCAGGAGATCGCCCAACGGGTTTATAGGCAAGTCTGAGAGATGCTTCTCATAAAAACTCTGAGGCACGGTTGTCACTTGTGACCCTGTATCAAGAAGACAGTTCGTTTCTCTGCCAGCGATAATGACAGTAGCAGAAGTTTTGGTTCCGACCAAACCCTTTGGAAGGTGTATAGACGGCGCTTTTGACTGAACTTCCCTTGAAAAGGCACGTTGAGGCTTGGGACGAGAATTGTCTCCGGCAGCCCCCACTTGTCCCACACTGGAGGCTGGGATTAGTTTAAAGGCGGCTCATCACTGGCCCTAGTTGATGCTTCCCAACTAGATTGCCTTTCTCTCAGCTGTTTTCGCTTCATGGCCACTAAGGATGGATTTGGTTCGCTTTCACATGATGAGGCAATATGACCGTCCTCACCACAGTGAAAGCAATACCAAGGACGCGGCTTTGCATTGGCTTTTGCAAAGTTCTGTGCGGTCGAAGCCTTCCTTTTCGTGGGGTAGACTTCGACTTTGGCATTAACTGTGTGGCACTCTGACTTTGAGTGCTTGGGCTGATTCTGCTTTTGGCTTTCTATTTTCCAACTGTTAAGTTGTGCACTCAAATCAGCAATTTGTTTCTTTAACACATTGAGGTTGGACTCACAGCTACTTGCTGTTTGTACATTTGACATGGCCCGGTGCTTTGGATTGCTAGGGCCAGGTTTGCTCTGACCAAGATGTTGTCTCATACGATGGACTTTTGAGGCTTGCTTGTCCTCTTCCGTGCGTAGGAGCAAGAGTAGCTCAGAGAACGAAGGTGGGCTCTCTTTTCTTTGTCCTAGCTGGAGGTCGCTGATGAGACTGTCCTCCCAACAGCCACGAAGGAATTGCTTTAACAATTGCTTGTCAAAATCCGACACATTGACACCTCCTCGTCGCATTGCTTTGGTCAAACAGACATGTAACCTTTGCAAATAGGCTGATGGTCTTTCTCCTTCATTCTGAAGTGTGTTCATGAATCGCGCATAGAGCTCATCGCCATCTTCGACGGCTCCAAACGCAGAATCGAGTACTCTCAGGTACTCAGAGGGTCTAGCATTTGGACCTAAATGCTTAGTGACGTCTGTGGCAGGCGACAGAAGACTGTCAAGGATCCTCTGTGTGCAGTTCAAGTCAGAAACGGCTGGATCACTCATGAGGATTTCAACACTTGTGCGCCAGGTGTCGTAATCAGCTTCACTGTTAGGGCGAGGAATGCGCCCAGAGAAAGCTCTAATCCTACTCGGCATGGGCGAGTGTGAAGAAACTTCACTACTGCGCACCACATGTTCAACTACCACCCGCCGGACATTGGGCGGGTTAAGCTCAAGTGTGGGATGGAACTGGGCCGGTGAGTCAGGATCGATCAGGTTTTGATTTAAGGTTGGAATCGAATCCGTAGACTGTGAAAAATCAGCAGCAGGTTGACTGGGGGAATGGTCACCCTGTGCATGCAAACTTGTCTCGCCTCTGTCAACAGGGGGAGAAACTGTAGGCTGAGGAGATAGGGGGGGCACGTTTAAGTTAGCCAGTCCCTCTTTGAGCATGTTTTCTAGTGAATGGCCACTAAGATTGGCCATTTCAGACAGTTGTCTCATGTATGCTCTTGTGACATTCCTCGCATTCGCTGCATACGCCTCAGTTAAACTCCTAATTTCAAACGTGACTTCAGGCTGAGCAGAGCTTTGAATAGTCTGCGGCAAAAGAGGATTCAAAGTATCCATTGCACTGGCATGATTGAACTCAGCTATCATCTGCCTGTGAAACTCAGAATGCGGATCATCTATACGGATGTGGCGGTTAACTGAACCGTGTTTCCCCAGGTAAATAGCTACTTCTTCATCAAGGTCGCTGTTAGTAAGCCCTTTTATGATTACTGCGTTTGGGATTTTAATTGCCTCTTTAAGTACTACGTCCATTTTGTCAAACTAGGTTTTGATTGTTTCTTATCGTTGTAATACTTAATAAGATGAGTCTCATGCAGTTTCACAATAACTCCTGGCTGCTGGCTCGCCAACTTGTAACACTTATGTGCGTGTCTCAAATACTCCCAGATCAAAACAAGAGTATGTCACCCAAATTTGACACCAAAGAGCTCAAAGATTTGGACCAGTAGGTTCGGCTACGTACAGGAGAGGCGAACTGAATGAGACTCAGACAATCGCGAGTTTTGAAAAATAGCCGGAATTGTATTTTTCTTTTCAATTAGAAATAACAGGACATTATGACAAACACACAAAACACTTACAAATGAAATTATTCCCTTTCGGTACCGGTACTCTCTTAATAATACCTTTTGGCAAAATCACAGTGATCACTCGATGAAAACAAAAAAAAAAAAGAAATCTTACCTGGGTGCACCCTTTCTAGAGGTACAGTTCACATCTAACAATGAACCACAATGTCAATCATCAGCATATAAATGTTAACACTTATTTGCATTTTCACAGACTTCGTTTACAAATAGCAACAGTTAATCAGCTGGAGGGTTATTTCCGACCGCTCACACTCACTTTTGTCCACATTCATGGAATGTACAGAGTCCGTAAAACGTGTCCTTAAAACAACCCGCCCGTGAGTCCAGGGGGATGTGTGTGAAAAAGGGGGACTACGAGTACAAAATGGCGTGGTGTGTCTCTGTTTTGTTGCATCTGGCCTACCACACTCTGATGTGCAGGACAGAACAAAGTCATTTGGTCCTTCAACGGGGTTGGCTCGCCATCAATTTCAGGATCCGTTGGAATGCACCAGGAAGATACAAACCAAAGAAACAAAAAAAAAAAACAAAACCAAACAAAAGGAAAAAAAAACCTGACCTGTCAACGACAGTGTCATGGGACATATTGAGTTCCTCATAAAAATCACAATTCACACATTCACTTCAACTGCTGGGTTTCAGTAAATTGAACAAAGTTTCCTACAGAACATTCCTAAACAATTATCATTAAACACTGGAACATTTTACTTGCAAGGCATTCATGAAACACAGATAAATAATGAACAAGTAAAACACTTTGCTCACCGATCTCAGAATTAGAAAGACGGAGCAGCGCGAGATGGCGCACGACCGATGAAATGGCGTCGTCTCTAACTCCCGACCTTTCTCGACTAAGCAATGTAAAAAGAACCAGCTAATTACTCATCTTAGCAATATACATACAGTAAAACAATCTTTCGTAAACGGCGAGTGCTAGCTCTCCGTCTATATTACTCTTTTTCATACCTCGTCTCAGTAAATCGCTGTGTCTCGTTTCCTCACTAGCTTGCTCATGGAAGGTTCGCGAGCGGAAGAGAGAAAAGAAAAATCTGTGTCCTCCTAGGCAGGGGCGGCAGGCGGAGCCTGTACCACGTTTCAGCAGCTCATTGGCCTAGAGTAGCACGTGTCTAAACCAGAACAGTTAACTCCTTAACTGCTGCACCTATGGTTTATTCATTACAAATGAAGTGTGCTGCTTAGATTAATGATTCTTTTATTCTGGTGTATTCTAGTTAAGCCATACTCAAATATGGGTTACATGTAACGTCTTCTGTAAGAAGCTTTTCTGTCCCCCACTCGTTACCTGTATGAATGGCACCTGTTTGAACTCATCATCTGTATAAAAGACACCTGTCCACAGCCTCAAACAGTCAGACTCCAAACTCCGCCATGGCCAAGACCAAAGAGCTTTCGAAGGACACCAGGAAAAGTATTGTAGACCTGCACCAGACTGGGAAGAGTGAATCTACAATAGGCAAGCAGCTTGGTGTGAAAAAATCAACTGTGGGAGCAATCATCAGAAAATGGAAGACATACAAGACCACTGATAATCTCCCTCGATCTGGGGCTCCACGCAAGATCTCATCCCGTGGGGTCAAAATGATCATGAGAACGGTGAGCAAAGATCCCAGAACCACACGGGGGGACCTGGTGAATGACCTGCAGAGAGCTGGGACCAAAGTAACAAAGGTCACCATCAGTAACACACTACAACGGCAGGGAATCAAATCCCGCAGTGCCAGACGTGTTCCGCTGCTGAAGCCAGTGCATGTCCAGGCCCGTCTGAAGTTTGCCACAGAGCACATGGATGATACAGCAGAGGATTGGGAGGATGTCATGTGGTCAGATGAAACCAAAGTAGAACTTTTTGGTATAAACTCAACTCGTCGTGTTTGGAGGAAGAAGAATACTGAGTTGCATCCCAAGAACACCATACCTACTGTGAAGCATGGGGGTGGAAACATCATGCTATGGGGCTGTTTTTCTGCCAAGGGGACAGGACGACTGATCTGTGTTAAGGACAGAATGAATGGGGCCATGTATCGTGAGATTTTGAGCCAAAACCTCCTTCCATCAGTGAGAACTTTGAAGATGAAACGAGGCTGGGTCTTCCAACATGACAATGATCCAAAACACACCGCCCGGGCAACAAAGGGGAGTGGCTCCGTAAGAAGCATTTGAAAGTCCTGGAGTGGCCTAGCCAGTCTCCAGACCTCAACCCCATAGAAAATCTGTGGCGGGAGTTGAAAGTCCGTGTTGCTCGGCGACAGCCCCAAAACATCACTGCTCTCGAGAAGATCTGCATGGAGGAATGGGCCAAAATACCAGCTACTGTGTGTGCAAACCTGGTAAAGACCTATAGTAAACGTTTGACCTCTGTTATTGCCAACAAAGGTTATGTTACAAAGTATTGAGTTGTATTTTTGTTATTGACCAAATACTTATTTTCCACCCTGATTTACGAATAAATTCTTTACAAATCCTACCATGTGGATTCATGGATTTTTTTTTCCCCCCTTCTGTCTCTCACAGTTGAAGTGTACCTCTGGTGCAAATTACTGACCTCTGTCATCATTTTAGGTGGGGGAACTTGCACAATCGGTGGCTGACTAAATACTTTTTTGCCCCACTGTAAACTTTAGAAACAAAAACTATCAGCATTAATCTTGGCTTTGTATGTTATGAAGAATAGATTTGGATGGTGAGTTCTTAGTGGTCATTATTGCATCTGTACTTGTTCAAACCCTGGCCAACACACTGTTGCTGTCTGCTTATAATTATGATACACAGAAGCTAGAGCTGGGCATTGTTTTGAATTTGTTAAATTCAGGAAAATACCTAAATAATAGGATAAAGATGTGTTTCTCACAAACAGGCCCCGCACTACAATTAATGTATCATTATCAAGATTTACAACTAGTTTTTTTTAACAGGAAGAAACCACGGCAAAACCAGACTCGGGAAGGGCCAGCCCTCTGCCGTAACTGGTTGGGTGTAAGGTGAGGGAGACGAGACAAAAGACATGCTGTGGAAGAAAGCCAGACATTAATAATAAAACATAATTAAATCAAAACTTTTTCCAGGGTGAAGATTTTCACAAACACAAAGTTTTTGTTTTGTAACAACAAAGGTATATGCTTTGGTGGCCCCGAGAGGCCAAACAGACTGCAAGGAACCAGGACCAGTTGCAGGAACCAAACTATGCTAAGAATTGCACTGGGAGAAACTTAAAAGAAGTGGAGAATCTATCGGTTTTGTGAGGAAAGAAAAGATGAGAGGTAAGGGTGTTAGCCTAACTATTAGCCTAAAAATCTGTCATCAGTATTATATGAATCATGATAAAACACACTTACCATGTTTTGGGTTCCTGCAACTGGTCTCCCCCTGGGTTATTGTCTCCCCAGAAACACTTCCCTTGTGTTTTTTCCTATTTCCGTTGTGTTTTGTGTGCTTTTGCAGCGTTTTTCTTATTGCTGATGTTTTCTTAAGTTGCAGTCCGTTTGGTGTCTCAGGGCCACCGTAGTATGCTCTTTATTTCCTTTTTTCTATACTATACTATGACAGGATAATCTATCTGTATCTGTTTACCTCTTGTTGCGTTCACATGTTCTTGATAGAGCTTGAACTAGCGTTTAGTGTTTTGTGTGGACAGATATTTTGTTTCCTGTTTTCAAAATTAATCATGTAAATGTGACTTCAGCCTGATGACATGGTTAGAACTTGGTGGTAAATAGTCACTATGACCTTACAAAGAATATGTATACATTTAAAAGATTTAATTATAAAGTGATCATGCTTTATATCCAAAAGGTCAATTCAGGGTGTAAAGTAGAACTTGTATTTTGTTATAGGTTTATGTGATTTATTCATAAACCATAAATTAACAATATACTGAAGATGTCACCCAGCCATAAGGGGAATAAAGCATTTGGTAATTATGTACCGTAAGTCATGCTGTTTCCATCAATCCTTCATGACTCACATGACTCAGAAAGGATTGTGGACTGATTGTACCCATATATTAGGAGACTATATATTCCTGTGCTTGCGCTTCATCTAATTCTCCTTCTCAAAATACATTGATGGTTCAGAACAAGTGCTCGCTGATTAAAAAGTCTTGCGGTGAAGCGGTAAAGATTTGATTAGCCGAACGCAAATGTATACTTACACTCCACACACACAGACGCAGCATGACAACAGAAAGAAAGCAACACAAACCCAGACCAACAAACAAGTCCGCAGCAGGAGAAATCTCACCAGCTCAACATCCCATCAATAATTCAGCAGCTACTGGCGTGAGAGGCAACACAAAGAGGAGAATGGGAGAAAGAAAGGAAAGAGGAGAGTGAAAGGAGAGGAGAGGTTTGGAGAAGCAGTAGACGTGACGTGAGGAAATTGAAGGGTGACTGAAGGATACTGAATGAGAAACATTTGCGTAATGGTTTCATTAGAGGCACGGGTTTGCCTGTAGGGAAACTTATCGTCTGGTCTCTGAACTGATCACCATTCTGCCCTCAGTGGAGTTGACCTCAGTGCAGGGTTTCAGATCTTATTAGTGCAAATCACTCTGCAATAATTAGTCTCTTACCAACCATCTGACCCCAGCTTACTACATCTGCATAGCTCCAATATGTTGGCTTTCAGTCATGTTTCACCTCAGACATGACAACATTTTCCCTCCGAGTCAGAGTTTGGACTGCTCATTGGGGGGAAAAAAAAAATACTACATGCATTTTCTTTCTTACTGTTCATCATATTTCAATATGTCTTGTCTGGTAGCTGCTGAATGTTCCTACTATAGCCACAGCATTCAAATTCTCTCCTGCAGTTAGAAAGCTGAACAACTGTCTTCTGAGTGACTTGACCTAATAAACTTTTTTTTCTATTTAAACTAAACTGAAGTTCTAACAACTACCAACCAACTCTGTGCTCAGCAGTTCCGACTGATCAGCAGTCTAAACACTACTTCTGTCCACCTCTGTCATTGCTACCCATATGGAAACCCATATTGTTTTAGTAAGTATCCAAAACATACAAGTTTCATTATATAATTTTTCAAGGGATCTTATATGTGTTTTCACTCTTATATGCTTTTCATACAAGTTTCACACAAGACAGATACAAACTTTATAAGATTTATATATATCTTTTCCATATGGGTATGTATTCATGTCTCATGCCTCGCACACTAGAGGACTGTTTCCCAACCTTTTGGATCCACGGCACATATTTCACATTAGAAAAATCACACGATACACCACCAAACAAAAATGTCACAAAAAAAGAATATTGATAATTTTTCCCTGTGCACCAGGCAAATCAGAATTGGTTCAGTCTGTCCCCAGTATGTCTTTTTTGCTTTCTTCTGATCTCTACTCATGCTAGGGCCTTCGCCTGGATCAGAATTGTCTCCAGGACCGAGGTCAGACTGACCACTTTTTCTTTTCAAATCTTTATTGCTATTGTCTCACTCTCAGCATGATTATTATGTAATTTCTTCTTTGTCTTTTCTGTTTTACTGGCAGTTGGCAACCCATTTAATTAGAGCAGGTAGTTGTTCTGCCCTCTAGTGGAAGAGAATGTAATTGTTCTGCCCGTTACTCACGCTGATCACTTAGAGCAGCAGTCCCCAACATTTTTTGCGCCACAGACCGGTTTAATGTCAGACAATATTTTCACAGACCTGCCTTTAAGGTGTCGGATAAATACAACAAAATAAAATCATATAACCAAGACAAAAACTGTGGTATTTTGTAAATATAATAATAAACACGAATTCACTGTGTATTTGTGTAGCAGCACCGTCCTGAAATGCTCCAACAACACTGAGAGTAACATCCTCCTCTCTGCCCCTGAATCCTCTCTGGTCACTATGGTAATGCATAAATATTTCATTCAAAATAAGACTCACAACTACAACACGGGAAAAAGACGCAGGGAAACGAAGTTAATGATAAAAACCATGAAAACCATAACTTTCACACCCGAGCCTCAACTCTCGACCGATACCAGTCCGTGGCCCAGGGGTTGTGGACCGCTGGCTTAGAGTACTAATCAGGTGGAACCACATAATCTTCCACGATACACCTGATCACTTCTCACGACATGCCTATGTGGCACAGTGGTTGGGAAATCCTGCACTGAAGAAGGGCACTTTTTTTTTATCCTTCAAAGTGTAATGTAAAATAAACAGTGACTTAAAGGTGGAAACTTACCGTTTAGTGTGGAAACATAACCGGACATCACTTGACATTTGGACTAAATATTGGTTACGTTTTGCTTTCTTTGTGATAACAGCATGTGTTTTTGATCAAGCAAAGCAATGCTCATACTGGAGTGTTGTAATTATCAAGGCACCTCTTGATATTTGAACATAATCGTGTGTTGCTTATGTATTGCAATAACAGAGAATAAATGCATTTATTTTTCAGCAGGGAAAGATGGATGATTTTAATATCATCTTCCTTAATCAGTGAGTCAAAACTCTTGTAAAGCTTGTATATAAATATGTGTCATTTTTTCCCCTGTACCACATAAAATTTACAGTCCCAAGTGCCTGCTGTTTCTTATCACATTTGGTGCCTATCTAGACCGGACAGACATCTGCGGGATCTCCCCCCCCCCCCCAAAAAAAAAAAAAATGCTTGACCAATTACAACCTGCATCCTGTGATTTCTTACTGCTTAAAATGCTGTGTGGAATGATAAGTTGAGTTACTGTGGAGCTTGTCAAATATTTCATTACTCTGCTCTTGTTGGAGCACTAATCTGGTTTGATTGAGACAAAAGTCTGTGCGAATTCAAATTTACTGACCAAATTTATCCCTTGAGAAAAGAAATGCAGACAAGTCATTAGGGAGTTATGCTGAACCTACTGGAGAAATAAAATGTCCCTTATTAGTTTCTGCTAAGTATGTTGACCCATGATATTTTATTTAAACGTTCTCCTCTAGATTTCATTGCATTTTATTCTCCTCTACATGCAAATAAGTGAAAGTTTGATCTCCAACCCTGAGGCCCATTTACCATTACAGTGCAGTCAAGTGATTATTTGTCTGAGATCCTTATACAGGAGGGATACCATATTATTGAGATGTTAGTTATTGCAACTTGTAGAAAAAATGTGAAAATGCTGATTAGTTTGATTTTTTTATTTGTAATTTATTACAGGATTTAGATTTTAAAAATGAACACCATTAGATTGACTCAGAATACCCACGATGAAGTGTCCACCAGGTAGTCAGTACAGTCATAAGCCGTCTTAGACACAAAATATGACTCAGAAGAACAAAAAGGAAAGTTTTAAGTCTTCGTCTGTAAATTATTTGCTTTACTGGAGACCCGGAGAGACCCTTCATGAGCATGGGGAGAACATTCAGACTTCACACAGAAGGCCCTGGCCAGACTGGATTTGAATCCAGGATCTTTTTGCAACAGTGTTAACCACCTTACCATGTGGTGTCCTATGATATCTCCTATCATTTAAAAATTTACACCAGTATTTATACTAGTATTATTGGAGATGATATGATACTGAGAAATTCTGTTTGAAATCACAGCAACAAAGAAAGTAACAAAACCTGATAAAGTAGAACTACGGGATTTTCATTGTTTCTGTGTAAAAATGATCCGTTTTTTTTTTTTGTTTTTTTTGTTTTTTTTTTTACTGTACCAGCTGGATGTTTCCATTCCTTAAATGTCATCTGGAAACTGGAGAGAAAAATGCATAATCTCAGCTTTGTGCAAGTTTACTAAGATGACATTTTGATTTCATATATTTCCTGTTGGTTCTGGAGATGGAAATGGCTCCTGTTGTGACCCATACAGTAAAATTATGCCTGGTTAACATGTGAGCTCGGTACAGATCCACATCAGTCTGCCTGCTGGCATTATATCCTCTGGGGTCTTCAATATTCTTGGGAAGGTATATAGTTGAACTTAAGTTGACCTCAATCAAAAATAAAGTGACAATTCATAATCTTTCTGGAGACAGGAGCACTGTTTAACTGCTTCTGGTTCTTTCTGTGCCACCAACTCACTTGAGCTTTATGTGCAATAAAGGACTTTAAAATATATTTTCAGTCAAAAGACTTGCCTTTTTTTACCCTTCAGGCCATCCACAATAAAAGGTTTTTTGCTGAGTAGATGCAAAGCTAGGGTCATTCAACCTGGCCATCCAAAGGAAGGAGTAAAATCTGCTGTTGCCTGAGTATAATTACTTGCCTGCAGCACAGCACAAATGTAATGAAACTTGCATTTTCCTCTATTCATCCTCCGTGCTCCAGGACATGACTGGGCATATGTTAAATCATTCACAGCACTGGGCATGAAAAAAGCCAACCGGCTGTCGGGTATTATGAGCATGTCTGTGGTTAGAAAACATGGACAGAGGGGAAGCAATGAGAAAAAGGTGGTGATACCAAATGGCTTGGAAGTTGACATTATCTACATTTAGAAACTGCTTGCAAACCAAGAAGTTACTGAAATATTTAGGCCAGAACTCAAACTCTCATGCACAATAATTTTAATATTGCTTTATTCTTACAACATGGTCACGTTTAACCTAAAAAAGACCCCCCAAGGCACAGGGTTTGGCAGTTGATAAGATTTTGTGATAATGTGCTCTTTTTTTTTTTCTAGTGGCGGTCTGCCAATAAGTCTTCCACTTACGGTGTTCTGTCAGTAACAGTCTTTTAGCCAGGGTGAGAGTTGAATAACCACCAGTGATCTTCTACCAATAGGAATTTTCAAACATATACAGAACTGTCTTACTGAAAAACACAGGGCCACATAAGAGGTTTCTCCAAAACATGTACTGTATTTTCTGCACTATAAGGCGCACTTAAAATCCTTGAATTTTCTCAAAAATTGACAGTGCGCCTTATAATCCGGGGCACCTGATGTACAGGGAGTGCAGAATTATTAGGCAAGTTGTATTTTTGAGGAATAATTTTATTATTGAACAACAACCATGTTTTCAATGAACCCAAAAAACTCATTAATATCAAAGCTGAATGTTTTTGGAAGTAGTTTTTAGTTTGTTTTTAGTTGTAGCTATTTTAGGGGGATATCTGTGTGTGCAGGTGACTATTACTGTGCATAATTATTAGGCAACTTAACAAAAAACAAATATATACCCATTTCAATTATTTATTTTTACCAGTGACACCAATATAACATCTCCACATTCACAAATATACATTTCTGACATTCAAAAACAAAACAAAAACAAATCAGCGACCAATATAGCCACCTTTCTTTGCAAGGACACTCAAAAGCCTGCCATCCATGGATTCTGTCAGTGTTTTGATCTGTTCACCATCAACATTGCGTGCAGCAGCAACCACAGCCTCCCAGACACTGTTCAGAGAGGTGTACTGTTTTCCCTCCTTGTAAATCTCACATTTGATGATGGACCACAGGTTCTCAATGGGGTTCAGATCAGGTGAACAAGGAGGCCATGTCATTAGTTTTTCTTCTTTTATACCCTTTCTTGCCAGCCACACTGGAGTACTTGGACGCGTGTGATGGAGCATTGTCCTGCATGAAAATCATGGATGCAGACTTCTCCCTGTACCACTGCTTGAAGAAGGTGTCTTCCAGAAACTGGCAGTAGGACTGGGAGTTGAGCTTGACTCCATCCTCAACCCGAAAAGGCCCCACAAGCTCATCTTTGATGATACCAGCCCAAACCAGTACTCCACCTCCACCTTGCTGGCGTCTGAGTCGGACTGGAGCTCTCTGCCCTTTACCAATCCAGCCACGGGCCCATCCATCTGGCCCATCAAGACTCACTCTCATTTCATCAGTCCATAAAACCTTAGAAAAATCAGTCTTGAGATATTTCTTGGCCCAGTCTTGACGTTTCAGCTTGTGTGTCTTGTTCAGTGGTGGTCGTCTTTCAGCCTTTCTTACCTTTTTTTTTTTTTTTTTTTTCCATCATTGTTTTTATTGCAGATTTTCCTTTAACACGACAGTGTCTCGACAGTAGACACAGAACAACAAAACAGTACAAACACAAAACGTACACAACAGCTCTTAAATAAGGCATAATACAAGATACAAAATACAAAATATAACATACAAGAGGTGGTGAGTCAGTCTTACAGCGCCCGGGTGGTGATCACGTGTGTAGTAGTCCTTTGAATAAGATAGCGGAAAGGTCCGGTCCAATATAGTCCAAAAAGGGGTGCCACATCCCATAGAACTGACCCACACTGTGGTGTATAACGTGTGTGAGGTATTCCAGAGGAATCAGTTCAAAAACTATTTTGCGCCAGCCACAGACAGTGGGAGTCCTATCGTTGATCCATTGTAAGAGGATATTTTTCCTGGCTGCAAATGTTAGTGTTATACAATCTTTTGTTGGCCGCCGCTTTTAGGCGGTCACTTGGAAGACCTAGAATCAGGGACAAAGGGTCCATCTCTATATCAACGTGGAAGATTTTCCCCAGTTCACCTGTAATGTCAGCCCAGTATTCTTGAAGCTTATAACAGGACCAAAAACAGTGAGTTAAAGTCCCTACATCAGTTTTGCACTTAAGACACACAGGGGAAAGAGAGCGGCTGAAGAGGTGTCTGCGGTGAGGGGATACGTGTAATCTGTGTAAAATCTTAAATTGGATTGCTCTTGTCCGAGTACAAATTGAAATCCTTTTTGCGAGAGACCAAACGGTATCCCACTTATCTTCATCTATGGTTACCGACAGTTCCCTCTCCCACACACCTCTAATCCCCTGCGCATCAGTGGTAGTCAAAGCATTAAGCACATGGTAAAATGAACTCAGAGACACCGTCAGCTGTTGCCCAAACAAAACCCTCTCAACATCAGATACTTCAGGGTGCTCAGCAAGGGTTGTATTGTGAGTGATATAGTGTCGTATTTGCAAAAAACGAAAGAAATCCTGTCTAGGCAAGCCGTAACTGTTGGTAAGCTGTTCAAACGACATGAGTTCACCACCCGAGAAAAGGTCACCAAGAGACTTAATATTCTTATCAGACCATCGTTGAAAGCCGGGGTCCAAAGAACCCGGAGGGAAAGCAGGGTTATTCATTATAGGGGTAAAGGTTGATGTTATTCTCGATCTTCCCTCAAGACGGCGGACAATTCGCCACGCTTTTAGGGTGTTGATTGTTACAGGATTTGTACAAAGGGCCTTAATTCCGTTAAAATCATTACAAAATAATAGATCGCTCAGTTTGCATTGTGACAGAGCTGTCTCAATATCCGACCAGATTGAGGTTTTACCCCTAACCCAGTCGCTCACAAATCTTAAATGGGCAGAAAGCTGATACAATCTAATATTAGGTAGATCCAAGCCGCCCCTGGAGCTTGGCAGATGCAACACTGCCATCTTGAGTCTGGGTCTGCGCTTGTTCCAGATGAAAGAGGTGAGCCAACCATTTATGTCCTTCAGTACTCTCTTAGAGAACAAGACGGGGATCATTTGGATAGGATACAATAGCCTGGGCAGCACATTCATTTTGATCAGGGCAATGCGTCCTAGCCAGGAGACAGGAAGTGACGCCCACCGCTCTAGGTCCTGTTTGAGTTTGCCAAATAAGGGTGTGAAGTTGGCTTTGTACAATTGGTCGAGAGACGGGGTAATAAAGATCCCCAAATACACAAATCCATTAGGAGACCATTTAAAAGGAAAGGAAGGAACAGTAGCCGGCATTGTGAAAAGAGTACCGAGAGGCATGGCCTCTGACTTAGCCAAATTGATTCTATAGCTAGAGAAATGGCTAAACCTCTCAATCACCTCAATGAGACTGGGTACGGATGTTACAGGGTTAGTCAAAAGAATCAAGATGTCGTCCGCGTATAAGGTTATTTTATGACACAGCTGTCCAATCTCTAAACTACGTATTGTGGGCGTCGCCCTTATGGCCTCAGCAAGAGGCTCTATGGCCAGAGCGAATAGAAGGGGCGATAAGGGGCAGCCCTGCATAACTCCCCTATGAGTGTTGAAGTAATCAGACCTAAGTCCATTAGTCAGGACTGCTGCCTGTGGATTATTGTAGATAACTTTGACCCATTTTATAAAATTCTCCCCTAAGCCGAATTTGCCCAGAGTATACAACAAATAAGACCACTCAATTCTGTCAAATGCTTTCTCCGCATCGAGAGAAAGCACCAGGCCGTCAATAGATTTTTGCTTGAAAGCTACAATAGCGTTCAGTAAGCGTCTAACATTGGTGGCTGAGTTTCGACCCTTTATAAAGCCTGTCTGGTCCTCCCTTATCAGCACAGGTAAAAAATTTTCTAAGCGGGTGGCCAGAATTTTAGAAAGCAGTTTCCTATCTACATTCAAGAGGGCTATAGGTCTATAGGATCCGCACAAATCAGGACACTTCCCTTTCTTTAGAATTAGGGAAATGTTGGCTTCCTTCAGTGTCTGCGGGAATTCACCCGTAATGAAGGAGTGGTTGAACATATCAAGAAGCGGTTCCACAATAATATCCCGAAACTGTTTATAAAATTCACAACAGAAGCCATCAGGCCCTGGCGACTTTCCACTTCGCAGTGATTTAATAGCCTTAAACACTTCGGTCTTAGTTATAGGGCTGTTAAGGGCAGTCTTCTGTTCCTCTGACAAATTTGGTAAGTCGAATTGGGTGAAGAAATTATGCATCAGCTGCACCCCCTCCGGGACTTGTTGAGAAGAGTACAAGGCTTCGTAGAACTTCTTAACACAGTCATTTATCAGTTTGTTTTCATATATCTTGTGGCCACCTTCATCAGATATCGCTGCAATGGTATTCGATTCTGCGCGCTTCTTAACATAGTACGCCAGACATTTACCGGCCTTATCTCCATGCTCGTAGAACCTCTGTCTGGTGTATTTAAGTTTCTTCTCTGCATCTCTGGTAAGAAGGCAATTCAGCGCTGACCTGAGTGCGGTTATTTCTTGCCATAATGGTGGTGATGGGGAGGCAATATATGTTTTCTCCTTATCCATCAATTCGCTCTCTAAAGATTTTTGTTCCTCCATCCGTTGTCGCTTCTTTGTCGCAGAATACGAAATAATTAGGCCCCTCGCATAAGCTTTGCATGTTTCCCACAAAACAGAGGCAGTAGTAGCTGAGGGGGTGTTGATATCCAAAAACGCTTTAAATTCTGCAGAGAAGTGAGAGGTAAATTCCTCATCCTTAAGAATAATGGTATTAAGCCTCCAGTGGCGGGACCTATGAAGCGCAGCTTTAAGATCGAGATCCATGATTACCCTAGCGTGATCTGAGATGATTATACTTGTTATGTCGCACGATACTACTGAACCTAAGTCAGTTTTCGGGAGAAAAAAGTAATCAATTCTAGTTTGGGACCTATGCGGAGCCGAAAAAAATGTGTATTGCTTATCGGAGGGGTGAGTATATCTCCAAGCATCCACAAGTCCAAACTCGTCGCATAGAGCATGAAGCGCTTTGGCCTGAGGAGAAGGAGTTGCAATGCTGTGTGGAAATCTGTCCATAAGCGGATTTAACATTAAGTTGAAATCACCACCAATAATAACGGTAGAGTTAGGAAGAAATGGGGCTAATTCCAGAAACATTTTGGTAAGAAAGGTAGTTGGGTGGGCAGGTGGAAAATAAACATTCAGTAATAAGATATTTTGGCCTTGCAAAATCCCTTTGACTATCACGTAGCGGCCCTTCAGATCCTTAACGCAATCAGTTACTACAAAAGGTACATTTTTCCTAATCAACACTGCCACTCCTCTACTTCTTGTAGTGAAGGATGAAAAAAACACTTGTCCATATAATCCTTGTTGCAACTTCAAGTGTTCATTATTATCAAGATGTGTCTCTTGTAACATAGCAACATCTACACCGTCCTTTCTTAGACAAGTAAATATCTTCCTCCTCTTAATAGGGCTGTGAACCCCTCGTACATTCCAGGTGCATATTCGCAGCCTACTCATTATTAGACTTATTCATGTATCACACAAAGCATATTGAGCCAAAGGGTTCACCACACCCTGGTTGAAAAAATAAATAAATAAAATAAAAATAAAAAAAGGCATGAAAGAGCTGTGTGACGGAACATTCAAAGAACAGTGATTTGGCAACAGCCCTACTAAACATGTAGGGAAAAACCAATCTCCTCCTGCCCGTCGGGAAAGCCGAAGGGCATTGCACGCGCGTAACTCACGCCTACCCATAGACGAAAACACAGTCCGTCCGGTGCCCGATGGGGTGGAAGATTTCACCTGGTCCCTTATAAGCAGCGAGGACGAAAAAAAAGAGTCATATACGCCTAGATTCGGCAAGTACTCACACCGGTTAATTAAGGCATAGTGTGAAGAAAAGGAGTACTCCGGTGGTTACGGGGATTCAGGGCAGCGAGTCCGCGTAGGACGCAGCTGCCTCCGGTGTGTTAAATCTCTTCTCCTTGCCGTTGGCAAACAGCCTCAGTGTGGCGGGGTAGAGAAGCGCATAATCCACATTCTTCTTCCTCAGGCAGCTTTTCACCTCGTCGAAAGCCTTGCGTTTCTTGGCTACCGCCGCTGAATAATCATTAAAGAAGGAGACTTTGATCCGACTTGTTGGTTGGTTCGGCTGCGTAGCCAGGCGCCGAGCTGCGGCCATCACACGTTGTTTATCAGCAAAGTTGTGAAGCTTCATAATGATGGGTCTGGCGCGCTGGCTGGGGCCCGGCCTCGGTGCTAGAGAGCGGTGAGCGCGGTCTAGTTTGATCTTCCCATTTTTAGTTGTGAGCTCGAGATAGGAGGGGAGCCATGACTCCATGAACGACAACATCATTTCCCTCCGTGCCCTCGGGAAGCCCGACCAGGCGAAGGTTACATCTGCGGCTGC
The DNA here is from genome assembly GCF_057381915.1 of Diplotaxodon limnothrissa. Classification (NCBI taxonomy): domain Eukaryota; kingdom Metazoa; phylum Chordata; class Actinopteri; order Cichliformes; family Cichlidae; genus Diplotaxodon; species Diplotaxodon limnothrissa. The sequence goes on along the minus strand of NC_140599.1, from coordinate 29,047,555 downwards.
GGTTCTCTAAATCGTCCATGTGGTCTGCCATGTCAGTTACTTGTTTTTCGAGTCGAGCCACTTTCGCCTGCAATACACCTGCCGTGTCTTCCACGCCTGAAATCCGTATCTCGGCGTCTCCCACCCGTGTCGCCAGAGCCTGGATCCGAGACGTCTGTTCACGGATTGCGGCCAGCACAGTATCAACTTTAACATCCAATAAAGTTGTAATGCTGTCAGTTATCTTACTCAGAGCCGCAAGGATATTCGGGTCGATATCACTCCCAGTTTCCTCAGCGTCAGCGGAGATTTCTGTGTCGCTGGCGTTAGCTTCTTCAGGCTCAGCCGCCATAGGACCCACAATGTCGCTAGCTTGCACAACCGGAGCTGTCTTTTTCTTAGACCTGACGTTAGGCATTTTAGAAAAATAGTCGTCCAGACTCATTATAGAGTTACTCCCACGCACATTTGTAACGTTTCACCAGGTGAACACGTATTTTAGACGGATAATCGGGGGACCTCACCGGAGCACAGCGAGACGGGTGTTCGCGCTACGACGCCATCTTGCCAACCTCCAGCCTTTCTTACCTTGGCCATGTCTCTGAGTATTGCACACCTTGTGCTTTTGGGCACTCCAGTGATGTTGCAGCTCTGAAATATGGCCAAACCGGTGGCAAGTGGCATCTTGGCAGCTGCATGCTTGACTTTTCTCAGTTCATGGGCAGTTATTTTGCGCCTTGGTTTTTCCACACGCTTCTTGCGACCCTGTTGACTATTTTGAATGAAACGCTTGATTGTTTGATGATCACGCTTCAGAAGCTTTGCAATTTTGAGACTGCTGCATCCCTCTGCAAGTTATCTCACTATTTTTGACTTTTCTGAGCCTGTCAAGTCCTTCTTTTGACCCATTTTGCCAAAGGAAAGGACGTTGCCTAATAATTATGCACACCTGATATAGGGTGTTGATGTCATTAGACCACACCCCTTCTCATTACAGAGTTGCACATCACCTAATATGCTTAATTGGTAGTAGGCTTTCGAGCCTATACAGCTTGGAGTAAGACAACATGCATGAAGAGGATGATGTGGACAAAATACTCATTTGCCTAATAATTCTGCACTCCCTGTATGAATTCTGGTTGTGCTTACTGACCGTGCTTACTGAAAATATGTTTTAGTACAACTTTGGTAAGCTACAAAGCCGCATGGATTGTCAAAGCATTACGGCTACCGTAGTCAGGAGTCTCGCGGAGAAATCTGGGTCCAAAACTCCGTCTGCTTCAGGTCCAGCACACTGCGGCATCACTGAGAGTTAAAAACTGTCTAAATTCTTTAATCTTTAATAAAATGATCAGTGTTGCTGCTTTACCAGGTGTAACAATTAAGTTTAACATCCAGGCATCCATGAAAACAGAATGTATTAAATTTAACGGAGTTAGAAGTTAGCAGGAAGTTAGCTTGCTAGTTTCCACCTAAACCTGATATAGCATGTTCCGACTGAGGGATTTCTGAAAAAATTAAAACGTACAGCTCTGCTATCACTTCCAACATAAATGAAGACAGAAAACTAAACAGCAATGATGTTTGTAGGGTTACTGAAGTTGGGCTAGCTGGTATGTAATGATGTGCTACGTGATCGCTAGCAACACAGCTATGTTAGCATAAAAAAAACACAATGAAGCTGGAGGATGAAAGGTAACCTTTTTCCACTCAATAAAAGTTAGTCTTCTCCCACCCCCATTCTCTGCGGCCTGCTGGAGCGGGAGGGCTAGTAGGAGGAGTTGGCCGTCCGACTGCGGTCTGGGGTGTGGGGCCTCCCTGCTGCTGCGGAGTCGGGGTGGTCTGCCTCTCCCCACCGCAGGGAAAAGGGTAACACCACCTGGGTCTGGGTGCAATTCCCCCCTCCAGGGGCAAGGGTACCTAGACCCGGATTGTAGAGTACGCTTGGGGAGTGTGATTGTGTGTACAGCGTCTCTTTATGTCTGTCTCCACGTTGGTTGAGTGTGGAGTGAGTGCATATGAGAGCATGAGGGTGGGAATGGATGTTTGTGTCTGTGTGTGCCTGTATGTCTGTGTCTATATGTCAGGTTGGGTATCAGACGCCACCTCTCTGGGGACACCTCAGGCCCTCCAAGGTTTGGAGGCCTATCTCCACCCACCACCACTTCCCCTGCCGGTGGCGGACTCCCTCAGGTGTCGGTGTGTTGGTGGTTCTTTGTGTCTGGGGGTGGGCGTCCGGGTACACACCGGCTCACTCCTTGGCGGCCGCTTGTCGGGGCCTGGGGCCTGGGGCTCGCTCGGGCCCCCTTTGGAGGTGGGGTGCCCCCGGCCTCTCGGCCTAGGGCTCGGTCACTCAGGCGCAGCTGGGGGCCGGCGGAGCTCACGGGCGCGTCACTGCAACCCCCCCTGGCTTCTGCTCCGCGGCTGCTGAGTGAGCCCTCATCTGGGACTCTCCTCAGCTCTTACTGGAACAGTGGCGCGGCTGCCCCTCTGTTGGTCTTCCATGGTCTTTTGTGTTCTGGGGGCCTCTGGATGTCTGGAGTTTTGATCTCCTCCATACCCGCTTCACACCCTGGAGGACGGGGCTGAGGCCCCCCCACACTCCCTAGCAGATCATTACATGGAGAAACCTTTGGAATGCAAGCATGCTGATCCACACAGGTATGCACACATGGGTATTCACAGACGCGGACTAAAGCTTTCTTGGCTGCTGCCTCAAAGCACACTGTGCGCTGTCTATCTTGCGTGCTGCACAATATTGTTTATTACTTAGTAAATACTGATATCTATGACTAGCTAGTTTATTGTGATGGTGCTTTGTTTTCTCTATTATTATGTTGCTCTTTGTTGTTTGCTGTCTCCTCTGTTTGTTTGTTTGTTTGTTTGTTTTTTTTTCTCCATACAGGTGACCCAGGAGTTTTTTTTTTTTTTTTGTCTCTCTTCCCCCCCCTTCTCACCGTCTCTTCTCCCCTTTGGTTTTCTTTCTTTCTCTCCCCCTCTCTCTCTCATTCATTCCCCCTGTCCTATTTATTAAAAAAAAAAAAAAAAAAAAAAAAAAAAAAATGACAAAGGATGAACTGAAGCTCTGCCATCACGTAATGTCGCATACTGCTGTTTCTGATGTCATTTAGAAAAAAAAAAAAAAAAAAAAAAAAAAAAAAAAAGTTAGCGCGAGGGTTCCCAATAGTTGGGCACAAATGCATTTGCATGGCAGGATGCTGTGAACAGACCAAACTTCAGTCAGGAGAACAACTGTGATAATTTTTTGCAGTTTTATGTTTAGTAGTGTTTTAATTTGTCGAACAACAGATGGATGACAGATTCACAGAAGTAATTCAATACTTTGTGGAGAAACATAAAAAGAGATTTGGTGATGGTGCTTGTTTTTATGTATTTTCATGGATTTAATGGTTGAAAGACATAATTGCACATTAATAAACGCATATTAATAGGTACAACAACCTTTTCTTTTAAATAACCACAAAAAATTACTTACTGTTCCTTTTAAGTGGCTGGAACACTGGTCTACAAGAGCAGACTGCAGGCTATTATAAAAAGAGGAGCATTATAGGCAGTACATAAACACCTCATCACAGAGATAGATGGATATGTAAGAGTTCACTGGTCCAGAAGCTGCAGGCGTTGTTACATGGGGATGTGGAAACGAGTGATGTGGTCAGATTAGTCATTCTTCAACATATCCGCAGAGACTGTACACGCCTGAATGCTTGAACCCCTACAGTGGAGGGATCTGGTGACTCTGTTATGTGATGGGGGGCATTTTGTCGTCTTGGAGAAAAGGATTACAGCAAATCGATACAAGCTATGGGGAATAAGGGATCACTGAATGGAACAATGTGTGTGGAAAATTTGTGAATCATATGTTGTGGCCTTTTTAGTTGTCAGATACAAAACCCCAGCCACCCCTCGCCCACTTATTCTTCCCCACCATCATAAAAACATCAAATAACGTTTCATCCTTCCAGTAAAGTTTCAGAAATCTACGATCAGTGCCAACACACTGTTCTGGTTGAGCATGGTGGACCAGTAGCTTACAAAGCACTGAAAGTTGGGTTATCTACACATTTTCACCTGTCTATATTTGTCCAATTCTGTTATGAAATATTAAAAAAAATAAAAAAATTAGTAGTGACATTTAATAACTCCAGCTTAGCACTGTGCAGCTTGCGTTGCCCCCCACCCGATTTGTCAAAATAAACATATATTTTCAAACAATCTCATTTTTAACATGACATTTTTCGAGTTTAAATGATTTAGCAATTACTAAAACCTTTCGTGGAAACAAAGTGCACGTTTAGTGCATCAGATGAACTAGACTTTTATCATGTGTTTTCCTTTTCCGGAAAAATAAAGTGACAGATAATTAATGGCGGACACACAAATTGATGTCAGTCAAGGACTTTTGTTAATGCAGTCTTCTCTCATATTCTCTCAATGTGCATTTATTTCCTTTAGTTTCCGAAACGACCTAAATGTGTCTGTGACCCTCCCAGAGAGTTTTGGAAATGAAAACATACAATATTTTCTCACATGTTCCACTGAATAAAAACAGTTAAAGTACATTTAGAGCAAATAAAAAAATGTTGCTTATACTCAGCACTCAGTATATTAGTGTATATATAGCATATGTTATCTTTTGGCTGTTCTTTCATGTTTTCTTTAATTTAAAAGAAAATATTATTGTAAATGATATATCATGTTTCAGATTGTTTGCAGGCAACAAGAGGTGCATCTTTCAGTTTTCGGGAGATTTTCTTCCCCCCTGACTCACATTTAACATTCTAAACCATTAATCTCTCATTTTAAAAGACAGAATAATCAATAATGAAAATAATTGTTACCTGCACTTAAAATGGCTTGAGCACTGCAAGGTAATTGATATGTGGGACATCCCAGGCAGAAGAAATGAGGTTGCATTTAGCATCCACTGTAAATTTAGGCAAGATTCTAAAGTGTTTCAGCAAATAGTTGGTTTATATCATATAACAGTCATTATCATTTTCATTAGTACTAGCTTGAAAATTACATCTCTGCATTTTTGAACGCTAAAGAGTACTGGGTCTTTTGCTATCCCCATATGGAAAAGATATATATAAATCTTATAAAGTTTGTATCTGTCTTGTGTGAAACTTGTGTGGAAAGCCTACAAGAGTGAAAACAAATATAAGATCGCTTGAAAAATTATATAAATGAAACTTGTATGTTTTGGATACTTACTAAGACAATATATGAAATTAATGAGAAAGTGGCCACTTTCATGAGTAAATCATATCAGCCTTTTATGATTCACTATATGAAGTAGGCCACATCTTATGCAAGTCTTTTATACGTTTTTTCTATTTCTTTTCCATATGGGTCAGCTTTGTGTTAGGAGTGTAGACTGTACAAAAGAGGTTACATTGTTGCATTCACAGTGGTTTGGGGAGAATAGATGTTGTTTGCAACACCAGATAGTTGGTTTGGTTTCTATTTCACTATTCAGTGTATTGTATTGTATATCCTCACAGGTCAGGTTTTAGACTTCTCTGGCATTTTTTTGTCCCACGCTGGTGTGGACTTAAATTTTCCTTATTCACTCATGGGGCTGTGGAAAGCAATATTAAATATCTGGGTATTTTTTCAGATAAAGTTCTTGTTTGGTTGCTTCCACTGAGACAACATGTACACTAATGCATTTTTAAGATTTGGTCTAAAAACAGTAAGTTTTAAAAATATAATTTCTACATTTACTATGCGTAGTATAAATATATTTACTCCAGCGATGCATTGTTACTGCCTTTAATATTAGTTGCATTAAATGTCTGCACCTATATAATGTAATGTCTTTGTGGAGTGTGAACATAAATAAGAGTATATTATCTACAGGTATATTTTATTTACTGGGATGCTGAGAACATGCCTCTGGCCCTCTGCTCTCTTAATACATGCTTGGCCTAACTGACTGCATACTTACTTACGCATGATGAATACTGAAGTGAGGCAGAGATGAGTAGGTCGAGTGGAGAGTGTAGGCGAGGACATGCAGACTGCTCAGGTGTGACTTGTTTTGCAGTTTGCTGTGTTGAGATTAGGTGTCTCTCTGGACCGGTGACTGTTTACAGCATTATTTTTGGAGATGCAGAAGAGATGACATTTTTATTTCACTGCTGTCACCTCGCTGTAGCTCAGTTCAACGCTGGGTGACATATCATCTTCGTCATTTTGTTTAACGCCGTGCGGCGTGTTAATGGTCAACGCCTCCTCAGTAAGCGGCCTTTTGTTTTTGCTGTTTCTTTGGGAGGAACGGCTACCTCTCACCATGTCCAACATGTTTTGTCTCCATGACAACAGTTTTTAAGAGCCTTTCTTTGCTTCCTCTTTTCTCCTCTTGAACACTTCTGCCTTGGCCCTGCATGCTGCCAAAGCCTCATCAGGCATGTTGTCTTCCTCTCGCCTTCAGATAAATGAATCCTGCAAGCGGCAGGAAGTGGAGATTAAAGGTGGCACAGAGTATTTCCTGGAGAGGTGGGTAGCCAAGGAGGAAATGAGCTGACACAAGAAAGTTAGTGACTTAAAAGTGCATTCACTATGAGCGCCATGAGGCAGAAAGGCTGTTTTAACCTGTAACAAATGCACGCCTGTGCATTTATACTTTCGCTCTGTGTTTTTATTTGTGCTTCTGAAGTGTTTATCTGCACATCTCTGTGATCAGATGAACTATTAAGAAGTATTGATATTCATGTAAAACTGTGTGTGTGACAACCCGTTTCTGTTTAGAGTATCAAGGTTCTTGGCAAAACATGTGCTCACTTTGGCTTTTACCTCACAAGTTTTGTAGTTGCCATGTGCAACTGCTCATTTGTCCTCTGCTCATCTTTTATTTATTCCACCATTGACTTCCTCTCTTTATTTTTTATGAATCTTTCCTTTCTGTACCCCCGTTGCACCATTTTCTGTTTGATTTATAAGTGATCATAGCTATGTCTTGGGCTCATATTTCAACTGGTAAAGGAACCATCTGGAAGCCAGTATGACTGATGATGTGTAGAGTGGTGAGGATGTTTGCATGGTTACCTATGGAAAAGTCCAATATGTGGACACAAATTCCACTAATTCTTTTCAAAAATGCACTGTTTGTGCTTAGATTATGTTATGCATTTTCCTCTCTTGTTGAGGAAAAAAAATATTTGTACTAAATATGAATACTAGCTCACCAAAGGTCACATAAATGCCATGGTTGTTGAATTGAATTGCATACTGTGTAGTTATACTCGGCCCTTTGAAACCATAACTTGAACTAATCTTTCCCTCTGTTATTTGGCCAGATTGATCTCAGCATCCATTAATAAAGAATAGTTTCTCTCTGCAGATGTGTTATATAATAAGTATTCAGCTTTGATACCATAAAAGTTGATTTGCAAGATACTTAATAAAAGTTGCTTGCTCCTGGTTTGAACATGATATGTTGTACAGTCAGGTCCACAGGTTTTAGGAAAGTGACACGATTTTCATTATTTGTACACTTTACAAAGGAATGGATTTGAAGTTAACTCATTCACTGCCATTGACGTCTATAGACGTCAATTGAAAAACTTACGTTGACTGCCATTGACGTCTATAGACGTCAATTACGTTTTTCAATGGGAGGGGGCAGGTGTGGGATTTGAAGGGGAAGGTGACTGGAAAGGCAGAAAAACCCCAAGGGCACCTTACAACACCGACCCTGATAGCAGGCTAGACGGTGACCTAGGCAGGCACCAACTTGAAAAACTGAAGCCCACCAGCAGTAAAAGTAGACCTGCAAGGAGGTGCAGGGTTTGCGCACGTAAGGGATTGCGCAGTGAGACAAAAATGTGGTGCAAGTCTTGTTGTGTGCCCTTGCATCCCGGAAAGTGTTATAATGATTACCACACAAAAGTGAATTATTCATTGTGAATAAATGTTTCACTATGTACATTTTATTTTTTCATATATTTGTAAATAAATTGTTTTGATAAAACATAACCTTTCTCAGTGTTATTTCTCTTTTATAGAAGTGAAAAACTATTTTATATGTTAGAGGTGTCACAAAGCAAGAAATATTAGTGTCAAAGGCACTTTTCTGCTTGAAATGTATTTTTCACAAAAAGCTCGTTTTCTCCCTTTTTTTGGTCAAAACAGGCATTTTTGGTGGAACCCACCTCTCTTCTACAGCTGATTACTAAAGAATGGAAAATGGTAGAAACAAGCTTTTTTTTTTTTTTGGATGAAAGAAGAGAGTCTGTTCTTCATTTTGGTAGGTTCAGCGTTTATATGATCATAACACACAGTTTTCTGTGGCTCTTCAAAAATGAGTAAAAATGCTCAAAAACCCTGGCAGTGGGGAGTTACCTGATTTGAAAATGGCTGGCAGTGAATGAGTTAAGTAATCAAGATATGATATTTTCTAGGTTAGACTTTGATTAAAAGAGATTTAAGAAAATGGTGCATTCATCATTAACTGTTGAGAATTGCAGCTGTTTTATGTTTTCTCCATTTAAATAATTTAAAAGTCTGTTTAAGTACATGTAAAGAAACCTTTTGGTAGAACATGTTGCTGGACATATTAGTTGTCAAAGGGTGTTTTCACACCTGCAGTGTTTAATTTGTTTAAAGGGGATATGAAATGCTACACATATAAAGGCGAATTTACACCATTGAGCCCTGCTCTCAAAAACTGACATGGAGGTAACACTTCCTGTGAAGCTGGATTTAAGAAATAAGTGCTTAAAGTTTTAAAAACATGTTTAGCGCCATCTTCTGTCAGTATGGAACATGACGTCATGTGGGTGGTTGGTTGCGGCTAATCCGGTCTTTAAGTCTGATGTCATTCTGGGTCCCATCTCCACTTCAGGTCCCAAAGTCAAACAAAGACTGCGGCATCACTGAGAGTTACAAACTGTCTAAATTTTTTAATCTTTAATAAAATGAGGGTTCCTGATGGTGAGGGACAAATGCAGTTGCATGGCAGGATGCTGTAAACGGACCAAACTTCAGTCAGGAGAACAACTGAGATAATCCAGCCACAATATGAGGTTAGTCATTCATTTATTGCTGCATGGGCTGGGCTGTAGTTATATAGTAAGGTTTTAAAAACTGAGAGAGGCCGACAGTGATCATTGCCTTTTTTTAGGGGCTTCATATTAAATGGCACAAGATACAAAGCATAAAAACATGTTAAAAACACAACAGCCTTAATAAACGCAGAGTAGTTTGGACCCGGAAGTAGGTTTTCATACGTAATCACTTAAAGACCGGATAGACGTACATTAGTTTATATTAGCTAACTAGTGACAGAATCGAGGTCTGTACGAGCTAGCAGCTAGCCGTGAAATGCACGTAAATTCTCAGTTTTGTCACACAGCACCTTCTTCCTGTATTTACTTTTGTTGCTTCTATCCCACACGAATCCAGCCAATGAGCGGACTGAACATTGTCACATGGTTTGTAGGGACGCATGTTGATTTCTTGGAGTTTGCTTGGATTTTTCTGTGTGTGAAAATAAACCAGACCACGGGGAAAATCTACAAGACTACAAACTCATTAGCTGTCGAAACCATCGGTGTGAAAACACCCTCAGTTTTTGTCTATCCGCAGAATGAGCTTGGCTTTTTGAACACTTCAGAGCTTTGCATTAGGCTTCTTGAGTGAAGAATTCCAACAGTGTAAGCAGTCAGATCTTTCTCACTCTGTCTTTCTTTTACTTTTTCCAGCTAAGATCTTTGTTACTCCCACTCTCATTTAAATCTGCATTTCTCTGCTGGAAGCTACTGTGAGAGAGCCAAGATAGAAATACTCTTGGTCACAGTCACTGACTGTTTTCTTTTATTTTTCCAAACTTGTAACAAGGACTAATAGGCTTATTAATTTTGGTTGTAATGCACTGCTGGTTTAGGGTGTCATTGTCCTGAAATATCAAACTGACATGTTGCATATTTCATAAAGAAACAGTGTATGGATGTATATATTTGCAATGATGTTCCACTACAACAAGCTATTTCACACATGGGACTTCAGTGTAGTTTCTCTCTGGAGGAAATGAGTTGAAGATTATTCAGGGAGCAGCTGCAGTGTTGCCTGGTGATGGAAATATTCTTTTTATGATTTTGATTTAATCAGTAATCTTGCAAATTAAACTGTTACTTCTATTCACAGCATAGTACTAAAGGATCATACATAGTACAGAACATCCAGGTTTTCTGCTCTCTAATGTAGCTTCAAAAGGCTTTGCCTGCCACAGATTTATGAATTACTAGTACCGGTTTTATAAGGTCATCTTGTTTTCTTATTATAATTGTCCTTTGGCCAAGTTGGTTTATGATTGACACTGAATGCTTATAATGCAGCCATTAAAAAGGACCATGAGTTGACAGATTTACAGAAATGCAGAAATAGACGGGAGGATTCTGAAATTATTGAGAGCGTGTTTCTTCGAAAGCTGTTCAGAAATATCCTGCCCTCTGAGCCTTAAAATGAAGTGGGACATAAAGCTATCTGAGCAACATGCAGTTATTTGAGAGAGTCTAGTCTGAAGACAGAATAGCAAAACTAAATAATAAAAAAAGGATGACTGGATTAAGACATCAACATTCCCGACACTAAGCAGTTGTCTTTCTCTCTATGCGATGTTAGTCATGGAGTGTTTATTGTGTCGTGTTTTTATCAGCATTCAGAGGAACGTTTTGTTTTTATGTACATCCTTTTGAAAAATGCAACACAGCATGCATGCAGAGTAGGGACGGGATGCTAGAGGTTTAGAGCAGAGAAGAATGGGGTGTGGGGGTCAGTGGAGATGTTTTGATCATTTGCAGACTGTCAGCAAAAGAAAAGGCAAAATAATAACTCTTCATTTTTTGTTATTATGACAAGCTGGAATAAGTAGCTGGTCTGCAGATATGTCAGTTGCATGCCTTTGTCAAATTTAGTACTCCCTGTATAAATATGACTGTACACCCACCCACCTAACCAACATGATCCTCAAGTATGCTGATGACCCCACCGTGGTTGGGCTCATCTCTGATGGAGATGTGAGAACTTGTCCCACTTGTGCTCACAAAATAATCTGAAACTGAACTTCATTAAAACTCATAGTGGACTTCAGGAGGGACACACAGGCCTGATTATAAATGGAGAACAGGAGCGTTACCAAACACTCTGGTAAAGAAGGACCAGAAGCAGCTGAACTTCCTTCATGTCCTGAGGAAGAATAATGTGGACTGGATCTGGTGGTGGCCTTATACTACCCCTTGCACCCCGCGCACTACCTGTTTGACCTCCTGCACTCTGGTCGGTGCCTCAGGTCAAGCAGGTCCCACACCTCCAGACTCACAAACACAATCACCTACACCCTACCCTGCCCACTCACCTCACAAATCTGAGCCATGGTCTGAATAACCCTCACCACTCAGACTAAGTCCTTTGCACTGCTTTGTTCTCCAATTTGTGCCTTTTTATTGTTTTCTATAGATTCCTCTTGATTGTGTGTATTCCTCCTGTTTGTTATTTATTCCTATTTACATTTTATTCCTGCACAGTTGGCATGGAACACCCATAATTTCACTGTATATGTACAATGTCAATATTATTAGACTATTCTATTCTATTTTAAAGCAGTTGGAAAATGGGAATACTGATCTTTTCATGTTTTAATTAGAAAGTGAAATTCTCAAAGGGTTTAACATTTAAACCACTGACACAAGTATGAATTTAAATCGATCATTTTGTTCAAATAGAGTTTGGATTAATAAAATAGACACAACACATACGATTCACTGGTGTGATGTCTGAAGACTAGACATGAACATTTTAGCTGAAGCTGTTTTGTTTTTTTGTGGCCAGAAGTTACCCACATTATTAACTCGAAGGCTGAGCTATTTCTCTAGCAAGGTTCCCTCGCAGGCTACACTTATTGACTGTATAGTTGCATTGCAAAGTAGCTTACTGTGTAAATACAATACAGTTTAAATTCTGAAACTGTAGCTCAAATATTTTTGAGTTATGTTACATGTACATGTTATTTATCACATAATTCTGCACCATCATCACATTCATTGTCAAGAGGTCCTGTCAAAGTGGCCACATGGGTAAACTTAGAACCTTGGGTGTTGCATTCATGTGGATGTCACCCCCTAAATGTTGTTGCTAACTAAACAGCTCAAATTTTTCTGGTGGATGATCTTGTAAAATACTTGGGAGTGTTTTATAAATATCCTTTTACCAGTGAGTCTTAGAAAGTGTCTTTTAACTATAAATGCCATCTGTTGGTAGCTTCTTCAAGTAATTGTCATGTGTTTTGCACTTGGCTTGTTATAAGTGTAACATAACCTTTTTCTTTATTTATCTTCCTTTTGATTTGATTTCTTTTTTTACTGCAACAGGTGGGTTTGGGTTCGTGAATGATGGCATGTGTGTCAGCCTCTGGGTATTCAAGAACAGTCTAGATGTATGAATTAAATGTGTCATTTATGAGCCTCAAATAGTGGTATGAAATGTTCAGTTATTCAATAAAGATTTACTCTCAAAATCCCTGCCAGTGCTTCTTACATGCATTTGTGGTTTAACCTTGTTTATCCCAGGCTTTCAGCAGCTTACCGTCATTTGAAGAAGGCGCTAAAGGTCTGTGCTGTTTTGTCACCAAAAACCTACATAGCACATAGACCCTGTATTTCCTTGTCAGCAAGGTGTTGACTTACTTGTGTGCTGTCCTGCTGTAAGTCATCCCAGTCTCGTTGTTTGGAGTGCGAGTTGTTGGTCTGTTGAGTATCTAACAAAACTGCTTGATGAGTTTGCCCAGAAGACTGTTGTCCTCAACTTATCTCATAAGAGTTTCTTAGCCTTCAGTGTGAGCCTCGAGGCCTGCAGCCCTGCTTGTTCTTGTCCCTTTGCTCTTCGTGGTGAGTGATTCTGACACAGAGCTCAATCAGCTGGCTGGTTGGACAGAAAACCAGTGGAGCTGCAGTGCCCCAGGCTTGAATTTAAGCTGCTGTGACATGGGACATGCTCTGGTGCTAACATTAGATTCATAGTTATAACGACTCAGTTGCAGCAAACTAACTCGAGCACTCACGCAGTCAACACAGAGCTCCATCACTAATGCATCATTTTCCGTCTCTACTGAGGTGCAAATTAACTTATATTCCAGTCTCAAAGCGGTGCTTCTTGTGGGGTATTCGCTGTGGCTTTCATCTTTCATTTTCCTACAGCCTTCATCTTTGTCCTCCTCCTCTTCCACCCTCCTTCGTTTATCTCAGCCTGAAGCTGTCATAGGTGGCACAGGGGCGTTTTCTCATTCTTGAGCTCCTCTTGTGGGCCGCTGTCCTGTGGGATTTTCACGATGGTGTTGCAGAGCGTAATTTCTTCTTCATCCATATATATTTTTCCATAATTCGGTTTTATACTTGCTCCCAAAGCGCCATTCACCTGCAGCCCTGAAGAAAAATATAAAGACTATGGCTCCCATGATTCCACTCTCTGTTTGCTTTGCTAAAAGGCATTGAATAAACAAAAGCACAGTGAGGAATATTAGCCGGGTTGAGGATGAGTCAGGTTTGTTTGACCTTGGCCTACGACGTGGCTCCTAGGAAATGACAAACGACAACAACCTCCAACCATCAAAAACTATCTTCCCTTTACAGTGAGTCTGAAATTCATATTGTCACTCCCTTTGAGGACAAACTGTGCTTTCTTCCAGCATCCTCTTGCCTGCTGCCTCCACCCCTTACTGTCCCTCTACCCCTCCCCATCCCCACACACGTTGCGTGGCCTCATTTGGCAAAGAGAGAAATCGCAGATGAATACAAACACACTAACGGATGTCTCCGAAAACCTGCATGTAGGGCTCTCTGTGTGTGCTCACTCAGATTTTGTATTATTGCTGTAGATCTGTTCTCATTACACACTCGTGCCCACAGGGCACAGAGGGATGATTGCTGTTTTTCGCACCCAGTGAGGCACACAACCATTTATATAGTGAAGAATTTGCATAAAATTGTGGAAACTGAAAGAATTTGGCTCTCTGAAACCACCTAATTTCTTCATTTTACCGTGAATCATGAATGTTCTTTTTTCTTATCACCTGTGAAGTTACATATCCATTTCATTTTCATGTATTTTCTGTACGTCTCTTATTCAGCAACAGCTCTGTTTTATCCTCATTACCCACCTCAAAGAAAAATCATCATCTTAATTTTTCAACTGGGAAGCAGTTGGCAATAAGGACCTTTTCAACAAGATGTAACGTTCAGTTTTCGACTCAGTTTGTTAAAGAGTATAAAAACAGGTATTGTTACAGTTTGGCAAACTAAACTTGTTACAAAACTTTGTACGCTTCCCTTCCAGGGACGGCAGTGGCTACATTTTGTCTTCAGGTGGGTGGTCTCATCCTGAAAAGTGTGGGAACATTTATTTGATCTCAAGAATGAACAGATTCAAATTTGTAGGAAAAGATCAGTAACATGACATCTATCCCATTCTTGTGAATTTGATATTCTCAGGAAAGTCATTACATTTTCTGTAACTATCGACTTGGACTCAAATTTAACAACAATGTTAATAAATAGCTAATTAAAATAAGGAAGGAAGTCGTTTTTAAAGCCAAAATCATACGGTTTTTCTACTACAGCAAGAGAATAATGTGCAGTTATACACTATTTTTGTTGAATATATCTATTTCATATTAAATACTGTAGAATAATCTTTCCTAAATTCTTTATATTTCACTGGGAAAATTCAAAATAAGTCCAGCATTTTTTTGAAATGTGTACTTTGGACCGTACTAACTACGTAAATGTTTGAGGCATTCATATCCAACCCCAATTCCAATATCCCAGCTTTATTGGAACGTGTTGTAGGCATCAAATTAAAAATGAGTGAGGATTTGCAAAATAACTCTAAAGTTTCTCAGTTTGAACATTAGATATCTTGTCTTTGTAGTGTATTCAGTTGAATATAGGTTGAAAAGCATTTGCAAATCACTGTATTCTGTTTTTATTAGCGTTGTATTAAGAGAGAGATTTGCTCCAGAAAGGTGTTGTTATCAGAAAATATAGATTACATATATATACTGTAAACTGCCATAGATGAGTCACTTAAGGGCACATTTAAATAACAAACTGAGTTATAAGGAACCAAAAAAGAGATTTGCTTTCTCTCCATTACCTTTATAAAAATGTGAAATTGGACCCCATTTGCAGTAATTATATTGTTTTTCCTTTTAAAACAAAGAGAAAAGGCGAGCATTTCCCATCAGTCTGGTGGTTGTGCTCGCCACAATAAAGTTTTTATTTCGCTTCTGTATCGCTTTATTAGTTTGCTTCTTGAGTTTTGTCAAATGGGAAAAACATGTTGGGAGGTTTTTCCCACTCGTCTGTCAGCTCCCCAAACCCCGCACCATCTGACACTGTGAGAAAGTTTCAGCCTTGTTCGGTGCCACTTCAGCACACTTGCTGCCAAATCTGAACCAGTGTCACATCAACAGTGTTAAGGCTGCCAGTCTGCTTGGCAACGCTTTTGTTTACATGAAATAATTAAGCTAATGTTTCAAAATGAAAAGGGGAACTTAACACTTTTAAAAATACATGACAGCAGATGTAATAAAGTCCGAGGACAAATACACACACACACATGCATTCTTTGACTCTATAGAAAGTTATTTTATATGCATGCTTTTGTGTTTGCCTAAAGCTCATTAAATGCAGCAGTTGAACTCCGTCTTCATCTGGAGCCCGGTTGTAGCACAGAGAGCTGGGTGTATGTGGTTTTAATTCCACTCGGCATTCTTTGGTAATTGAATCATTATGAGGACATCAGGCCAAACTGACTGTTATTTGCAGTCAGTCGAGGTTGCAAATTAGAAATTAGCTCAAACATTTTGGTACACAGCCCTCGGGGAGCGGTGTCTTCAGTCTAAAACTCTGACAGATCTACCAATACTTTGGAATTTCTGCAACAACTTTGCATATAAGCAACATTATTGTTACTCCAGTGTTGAGTAGTGATCCACATATTTAGCGTATTGTAAATATGTCCATATGGAGCTTCTGAAACTTCAGGTTCCTCTATAAGGGAAGGCTCCTGAATGCCAGCTGTGTGTGGGAATGTAGCTCTATATCGTAACATAAAATATAAATTTTTTTCCATCTCTGGCTGCAGTGAATTACATGCTTAAAGCTCCCAGAGGAGGCACATGATTGAGCAACTTGTAGTGTTATTTTCTGTACCACAGAGATGGAAACACCAAGTGAGGGATTCCTGGAAAATAAATTTTCCCATAAATGCAAAAATAAACATTAAAAATAAATGTTTTAATTTGACTGATTTGGCACCTCACTAAATGTTTAAGGGTACAACATGCCCAAAAATATTTCAGGGTGCCTCCCGAGTTGTAATTTATGCAAGACAAAGAGGATCTCTGATTAGATAAGTGAACATCTCTAAATGTACAACAGGTGATGTCGGTGCTGAAGCACGGAGAAGAGACGATTGCAGAGGTGTGCTGTGCTGCAAAGCCGATAATTAAAAGGGATGTCATTGAGTTTTTGTTAAAAACACTTTCAAGTGCAACGTGGAACACCGCAGGGTGAATATTTTAACACACAGAAAAAGAAGTCTGTTAAAATAAAGTGTTTTAAAAAAAGTTTCACTGAGGACAATTTGAATCTGTAACCATGAATGAAGTTATGTTTAAAAGAAGGCGCTTTGATTGATAAAGAGTAAAACTGAGCTTATTCTAAGCTTCACGTTTGTATTTGCTTTGATTCAAGAAAATTATACAAATGCCAGCAATAAATTTCTTATCGTTTACCATCTAAGCTAATGCATACATTTGCTCATATTATTATTATCTATTTCCATATCTCTATTTGTGTTTGCGTTGTGCAGGAAAGAGCAACTCCGTTTATCGCTGTACAAATATAGGAAGATATGACTCAGAGTGCCAGATGACTTAGAAATCATGAGAGAAAAACAAAGAAAATCAGTTTTGAGTTGACATTTCAGGGAAAGACCATGTGTGTAGGACAGGTTTACATCCTCTTCTGCAGTGGACTCGGACTGCATTCATCCCTGCTGCTACCGCTGTGCTGCAAACATCCCATCTGCAAAGATTAGCTTCAGTTGTCGAGACTTGTACTATTTATAACTGACCTACCAAGCACAGTGGCCAACAAAGAGAGGAGTCAGGTCTGTCTCCGTGAAACAATGTGTCTGTATGATTGCCAGTCTCATCCATCATTCCTGTGGCACCATCCTATTCGGTATCATTTTTATGGTCTACTTCTCTTTTCATATTTCCTTGTGCTCTGCATGCTGGATCGGTAGAGGAGTATAATACAAACATTAATCTGAAGTATTTTTTACACTGACTCTGCTGAACCACCGTTGATCTTGATTTAACACACTCCCTCTTGTATGTGATTACATTCACCAAATGTTACATGTGTGGTGATAAATATTGGTCAAATTCAAGTCGTCCTTTGGCCCCAGGTGCTGTCTTGTTCACGTGTGACCTCTGTATGACCCGCCAGCACTGACTCATACTCTAAAAGCTCACATGCTCCCATTACCAACTGACTAGAGCATGTGAAAATCCATTATGATCCAGCAAAGCAATACCCACAATCCCCTCCTTGCCATTACTGTTTGTCTCCCTACAGTATATCTTTCTCTCTCCATTTCTCAGGTTCTTCTTTAAGTAACTTGTTTATTCTCCTCTCCTTTGACATTATGTAAACCTGCGGTCATCTTCCCACATGTTTAACCTTGTCTCATGAAACAAAGTAAATACATATTGTGCAGCAAATGATATTGAAGCAAGGCTGTCTTCATATGTCATCCACAAATTAATTATTATTTTGTGAAAAAAAAGAAAGAAAAGAAAAAGCACCTAGAGGAAATAGGAACTTCATCTTCTGCAAAAGTTTGGGCGAGTAATCCTCAGTCACTTTCATAACAACAAAAGCAGCTGATTAAAGACTAAAAAGCCAGAAAAACTGAGTAAGTTAGATCAAAAATCTAAAACGTTTTGATTTTTTTTTTTAACACAGCAAAACAAAACCCAAATATGATAACAAGGTAACTTCAGAAAGATTACCTGTAACCTCATCAACTTGGAAAACAACTTGGCACAAACGACATCTGGTTGAGTCAGAGTAGTTTTGGCGAACAGATGTTTCGTCAAAAGCAAGTTAAAAGGTAGTTCTCTGCTCACAGTCACTAACGTTACGATTGATAAAGAAAAACATCAGCTTTTGATGAAATCGGCACTTTGCCAACTGTTAGCCTTTGAGTTTGAAATATTCCTAATTAGTGTTGTGTGCCAGTCTGCTGTACAGGAAACGTGGTCGAGTAGAGTAAAGAATGGATTCTGTGAACTTCTTTAAACTTCACTGAAAGTGGAACCGAGGAAGGTCTGTTTGCTACCACAGGGATAAAAGAGGAGACTGAATCCATCTCGAGCTGCTAAAACAGAAATTTAATCATCATTTGCACAACTCCCTAAAATCTACCAGAGTGTGGAGTAATTAAGGATGGTGCTAAAACTTACACCACAGTTTGTTCTTGTCTTCTATTTAAGTTCAAAAGCAATACATTAAGACTTAAGCAGGTTCGGCCATTTTTTATGCTACACGTCTGTAAATATGATGCAACAGAAATGGGCACTTGAGTGAGTTACAACTGAAATTACGGCCACACAATTAATCAAATTTTAATCTTGATGATTATTTTGGCTTAAAGGAATATGATTCAGTAATACTGAGAACGTGTGCTCTGCCAATAAAATGCAAAGCAAAAGCAAATCAAGCCCTCGCTAAATCACTGCACGACCATGTGTCTGCACCTGCCAATCGCAGCTGTCCCCTGCACCGTGCAGCTTGCAGTTTCCCGGAGTAGTCTGGATGAGTAATAATATGTTAAAGACTGTTATAGAGAAAAATTCAAATGTCTGGCACAACAGACGTTGAAAAGCTTGTAGCCCACAGGAGATCGTCTTCGGTTCTTTAGAAATACTTTGGATTTCTAAAGAAAGTGATGTTATTGATGTTAACCAAGGACAAATCATAGCAAAGAGTGCCTTTTGCACTGTGAA